>NW_013550614.1:139488-739488 GCF_000835455.1 Fonsecaea pedrosoi CBS 271.37 | reverse complement strand
CCCAATTGCAGAGCCAATCACATTGCAGCTAAATAATACTGCACGTTTTCCGCATCCGATCACATTCCGAGGCACTGCCGGATCTTCCTGAAAACCTTGTACCGCGCAGACCTCATAGGTTTACAGGGTATATGTGTCAGTGTCGTTCCCATGCAAAATTGAACGCTTCAACAATCCCTATACAAATGCTCTCACACCCTGTGTGAAAGGGTCTAGCAGACCCTGAATATTGCCAGATATTTCCCCTTTCCCCTCGACTCAACTTGATTCAGGCACCTTTAGCTTTTCATGTCGAGTCAGCCACTTGCAGATCTAGCAAAGACAACATCCGCTTCGCAGCGGTTGTGATGTAAAGTCGTAGAACTCATTGGGCATGCAGCTGACAAGAACACAGCATCTTCTCCTGTCGGAGAACACCAGCGTACCAGCAACTTGCCAATCGCCGACTGACCTGCAAAATCCGTTCGTATGTCCGAAAACTTTCAGTCACTCGTCCTCGAATCTTCAGAGTACAAGAACTGCAATGGTGGACGTCTTCTCTCAACTCTGAACGTGGAATAGAATTCTCTCCTTTGCTGAATGGTGACGCTCTATCATTGTGCTCCTCGTGTGGAAAATGTCTAGCACAGCAGCGGCACCAGTCTGGTTCATCACCGGCTCGTCATCTGGCTTGGGTCTTGCTTTGACTCGCTACGCTATCGCCAAGGGCCATCTTGTTGTCGCCTCATCACGCAACCCTTCAAAAACGCCAGAATTGGTATCGGAAGTTGAAGGTAGTGGCGGCAAATGGATCACGTTCGATACGACACAGTCAGAAGAAGCAATCAAAAAGACGATACAATTTGCAGAATCCCTCTTCGGTGGCATTGACATCCTTGTCAACAATGCCGGCATAAGTGTTCTAGGCGCTTTGGAGGACATACCTGATGCCGATTCTGTTTTCCAGATGCAAGTCAATTTTCTTGGGCCACTGAGGATCATGCAGGCTGTGCTTCCTGGGATGAGAAAACGAAGATCGGGGGTCATCATGAATGTCTCCAGCACGCAGGGCGTCGCTCCAGGTCTTGCGTGCGGCGTCTATGCGGCAAGCAAAGCTGCCTTGGAAGCTGCATCCGAGTCATGCAGTCAGGAAGTTGCACAGTTTGGGATCAGGGTGCTCATCATTGTGCCAGGTGCATACAGGACCGAATTCGGCAGTTCGAGCACAGGTCGACACATTCAGCCGTCAGTCGAATATAGCGGCGACCATCCGGTGAACCAAAGGCTTCAACTCATTTCAAATTTGCCCAAGATAGCGATGGGAGACCCGGGCAAGGCTGCTCAGGTGATGTTTGAAGCTGCAACAGGAGAAGGCGAAGCTGGAGGGCTTATCAAGACAGAAAATTTGTTGAGAGTGATCATCGGCCCGGATTCCTGGAAAGGGGTTGACAAGAAGGTCACAGAACTGCGCAGGACCACAGACCTTCTTAGGGGAGTCGCTGCAAGTACAAACTTTTAGGAGGGTTTGTGCATTGTATTTTGCAGGCGAGGCATCAAAAGACATGTCCTCGACGAGCTTGAAGGCGACTCCGCCTGTTTAAAAGTGTGCTTTCAGTATAGGGCTCCAGTGGCTGAAGAAGCTGCCGACCGAGGCAAGGACTGTCCCCTATACCCCCTAGCCAGTCAATCACTCGATGGTAATGACAATAAGGCCGGCCATAAAATGAAATGCTACGCCTGCTGCATAAAGTGATTATAGAAAGAATAATGCATCTGGTTTAGCATCTCAAGTTCTTCGTACCAGGCTCCTGTCCCGAATGTCAGCCCGATACTCCGGTTCTGGAGGTTGTCCAGACGGGGTCGGGGCAGAGGGAGAGGTGCTGAATAATTCGTTGACGGGTAAGCTACAGCCACTGTCAAGCATGTACAAGTATTGAGAACGTGTTGGTAAGACCAGGTGGGCTCTAAGGCTGGAACCTTACCTACTCGATACTCCGTTCCTATAGACCCAGCGAGCTAATCATGGGTACAGTACGTTGTATGCAGCCGGGGGCGTGCGCCAGCTGGACCGACCCTGCTCTCTGGGCCGATACAACAGCATCTGTAAGCAGACTTCTCGCAATGCCCGACTCGCCTCCTCTTTCCTTCAAGCCGTGCTCAAGTCTACGCTACAATAGCGCCTTGTTTCCACCTCAAGTTCATAGCGGGACGCAGACAACTCGATCGAATGGTGAGTTGGTTGTCTGCTATCCATTCTCAGTTGGGCAGCGGATCGCGCAATTGTTGCCTCCACGTCCGATCGGAAAGTTTAGAAAAAATCTCGGGCCCGAGATTTTTGGTTTCTACCGGCACGTCTTACCCGGCTTGGTAAATGTAGCGAGGTTCAAAGAATCAATTGCCGGGGCAAAAAGATCCCCTTCTTTGCGATTTCACGGTGGTGGGGTTAGCGGCCGGGATTCAGGCAGTCATGCATAATGTCCGGGGGTTCATTGTGATTTGTCCTTGCCGCTGTAATACCGCTTGTAGCACAATAGAAGGGATCATTCGGTGAGTGAAAAGCTGTCTCTCGTGAAACGCAAGAATGGTGTTGAGCAGTTGCGCAGAACTCAGCGTAGGGAAACGTAGGGAGCTCAGAGCGAGCTTTGAGGGCTCGAGCCGAGGGGAGGGTGCGTTCAGGCAGCCAAGAACTGTTGGGTCTGGATGGCGAGATCACACAAGGACGAAGAATAGACGGCCTGCCATGACTCCATGATGGTGTTCACTTTGGATGCCTGCGACTGCGGAGGCGAAAAACAAGCCATCCACCTTTTCGATCCCTTCCAACCCCTCCCCACATCCCATAAACAGCGGGAACAATCAATATTGCAATCAGTAGAGGCAAGCCATGATTCATTTGCTCAAATAAATTTTGCGGAGAACTCAGATTGGCCGCTCCAGGGCTTTTGGATTGCTAAGCTCTTCGCCAGCATCGCCATTATCGTCCCACTTGGCCCTGTTGGGGCAAACGGCCAAATACAAGCTTCGCATCATTTACGCCAATAGGGCGAAGTTCAGATTTTCAACAACCCATGCATCCAGGCCGAAAGCCTGCGAGCCAAAAGCCGTCCAATCGACATGGCTCGACTTACCGGTTCTCGTGTCCACCCTTCTGCATCACGAGAGGCCTGCCCGGTCAAGTCCCTCTACCTCCGATTAGCCCTAGGACCGTGGAATGTCTCCGCCCCAGTCAACACTCATTTCCTCTCGCTTGTAGCCGCTTTGCCTTCCATTACGCCAGCACCGAGGATGTTTTGCGCCTGATCCTGGTTCCCCTCCTAGTCATCACTTCCCGGCCTTCGTTCCTCCCGTCACCGATTCTTCGGAATTGATACTACATATTCTCTGACCCTCCCCACCTGGACGGTCTTTTCGTCATGGACTGTTCGACAGATTCCATCAACCTTGAATCGTTGTTGACCGTTCCCTACGCCGGACCCAACTGCTATGGCGCACACTGACGGCGACGAGAGAGAAGTTGAGCGTGCCATTTCCCGGAATGACGTCGAGGAGCAGGATCTGGAAAAGAGAGATGAGCGAGCACAATACCTGGAAGTCCCGAGAGACACGAGAAGAGGAGGACGAGGCAGGAGTCAAGACAGTACACGGTTGGAAAAGGTCGAGTCGACAGTGACCGAAGCGACCGAAGCCAGTTCTGCTGCCTTTGCATATCAGACCGAACCTGAAAAGCTACCATGGCGTCACAGAATAAATCCGCTCCGTCGGAACCCTCCGCCTGTACCGGAGGAAAGGACAGTGTGTCGAGAATACAACGCGAGCTTCCTCAGCCTACTCCTCTTCCAGTGGATGAATCCTCTCATGATCACGGGCTACAAGCGGCCGATTGAGCTGAACGACATCTGGCTCGTCAATCCTGACCGGAGCGCCACCACCATGAGAGACAAACTGTCGGCCTCTTTCAAACGTCGTGTTGCACGAGGGGAACGTAACCCTCTCATGTATGCCCTTTTCGACACTTTCCGAGGCGAATTTCTACTTGGCGCCATGTGTGCTCTATTTTCTGCCCTGTTCCAAGTGTTTTCCCCCTTCACCACTCGCTACCTGATCCAGTTTGCCACAGATGCCTGGGTCGCAGATAAATTCGGCGGCAAATCTCCCAGCATTGGTCATGGCATCGGCCTGGTCATTGGCATCACATTTATGCAAATATGCCAGTCCATGGCGACTAATCATTTCATCTACCGTGGCATGATGGTTGGAGGAGAGTGCAGAGCAGTGCTGATCAACGCCATTTTTGAGAAATCTCTGGTAATTTCCGGCAGGGCAAAGGCTGGCGGAAAGGCGATCAAGGCCGATGGGGTACCGGAGACGGTAGAACAGACCGAAGATGAGAAGCACGAAGCTAGGTCGACTCTTGCTCGCGTCCTATCAAAGCGACTCACTCCCAAAGGTGGCCCGAAAGTTACACCTGACAAAGCCGCTGGGATTTCCGGAGACGGGGTCGGCTGGAACAATGGCAGAATTGTTAATTTGATGAGCGTCGACACTTATCGTATTGACCAAGCCTCCGGCCTATTCCATATCCTGTGGACGTCGCCCATTCAAATCATTGTCGTCTTGATTGTGCTGTGTATCAACATTGGATATAGTGCTTTGTCAGGCTATGCCCTTCTGGTCATCATGCTTCCCGTCCTGACCAAGGCCATCAAGTCGCTCTTAGCCAGGAGGAAGAAGATCAACAAAGTTACGGATCAGCGTGTGGGTCTGACGCAGGAAATTCTCGGCTCTGTGCGATTTGTGAAGTTTTTCGGATGGGAGACGAGCTTCCTGGACCGATTGAAGGAGCTTCGAAAGAGGGAGATCAGGGCTGTCCAGATCTTGCTCTCCATCCGAAATGCCATCAACGCGGTCGCCATGTCGATGCCAGTGTTCGCGGCCATGCTGGCTTTCATCACATACTCATTGTCCGACCACAGCCTTGCTCCGGCACGCATATTTTCGTCTTTGGCCCTCTTCAATTCGTTACGGATGCCCTTGAATCTTCTTCCTTTGGTTCTTGGACAAGTAACCGATGCCCAGACGGCGGTTCAGCGTATTCAGGAGTTTCTATTGTCTGAAGAGCAGGAAGACGAGATTGTGTGGGATGAAGAAATGGAGCCTGCAGTCGAAGTGCAGCATGCCTCCTTCACCTGGGAAAGGACCGCTAACCAAGATATGGAGAGGGCAGCCACATTCCAGACGAAAGGCGAGCTTATGGCTGCGAAGAAGGCCGAGAAGGACAGGAAGAAGGCTCAGAAGAAGGCTGAAAAAGCAGCGAAGAAGAACAAGAAATCTCCTGGGGCTTCGAACGATGACATCGCAAGTGAGACTACGGAGGTGGAACCCTTCAAGCTACACGACATGGACTTCACGGTGGGCCGAAATGAATTGATCGCCGTCATTGGCACGGTCGGCTCGGGTAAGACTTCACTTCTGGCCGCTCTGGCGGGGGACATGCGCAAAACAGATGGCAAGGTCAAGATGGCATCCTCTCGAGCGTTTTGTCCACAATATGCTTGGATCCAGAATGCCACTTTGAAGGACAACATACTGTTCGGGAAGCCGTACAAATCCAAATGGTACAGGGACGTTATCGATGCGTGCGCCTTGAAACCCGACTTGGAAATCCTCCCGGCAGGAGACCAGACCGAGATTGGCGAGCGAGGCATCACTCTCTCGGGCGGTCAGAAACAAAGGTTGAACATTGCGCGGGCGATTTATTTTGATGCAGACATCATCTTGATGGATGATCCGCTCTCTGCTGTGGATGCCCATGTTGGTCGTCATATCATGGACAAGGCAATCTGCGGTTTGATGAAGGATAAATGTAGAATCCTAGCGACCCATCAACTCCATGTTCTTTCCCGGTGTGACCGAATCATCTGGATGGAGGACGGTCATATTCAGGCCATCGATACCTTTGACAACTTGATGAACACGAGTGTGGATTTTCAAAAATTGATGGCCACGACTGCTCAAGAGGACGAAAGTGCAATGGCGAAAGCAAAGGATGAAGATGCGAATGAGGAGAAGCCTGGAAAGAAGACCAAGAAGACCAAGCCCACAGGTCTGATGCAGCAAGAAGAGCGTGCTGTCAAATCGGTGAGCTGGTCTGTCTGGGGAGCATACATCCGTGCATCAGGGTCTCCAATCCTCTGGCCACTCATATTCATCTCCCTCGTCTTATCCCAAGGAGCCAACATAGTGACCAGCCTATGGCTCAGTTGGTGGACGAGTGACAAGTTTGGATTTTCCGAAGGCGTCTACATTGCCGCATACGCATGTCTAGGACTGTCCCAAGCGGTGCTCATGTTCGCGTTCTCGACTCTTCTCTCCACAAGCGGCACCAACGCCAGCAGGGTTATGCTGCAAAAGGCCATGACTCGAGTTCTACGCGCACCCATGTCCTTCTTCGACACTACTCCTCTCGGCCGCATCACCAACCGGTTCTCCAAGGATGTAGACTCGATGGACAACAGTTTGACCGACGCCATGAGGATGTACTTTCTTACCCTGGCCATGATCACCTCGGTCTTTGCCCTCATCATCGCATACTTTCACTATTTTGCTGTGGCCTTAGGGCCTCTATTTGTCTTGTTCCTGTTTGCGTCAAGTTATTACAGAGCATCAGCACGGGAAATCAAACGGCACGAAGCTGTTTTGCGGTCGACAGTCTTTGCACGATTTTCCGAGTCTATCTCAGGAGTGGCATCTATTCGGGCATATGGGCTACAAAGCTTTTTCGCGACACGATTGCGGGATGCCATCGATCAGATGAACTCGGCATACTATCTGACGTTCGCAAACCAACGGTGGCTATCTACGCGACTCGATGCGATTGGAAATATGCTTGTCTTTGTCACTGGCATTTTGGTGGTAACGGATCGTTTCAATGTGAATCCCAGCATAGCGGGTTTGGTTTTGTCCTATGTTTTGGCTATTGTACAAATGATCCAGTTTACTGTGCGGCAATTAGCAGAAGTGGAAAACAACATGAACGCCACGGAACGCCTGCACTTCTACGGCACTCAGTTGGAGGAGGAAGCACCACTGAAAGGCGCGGAAGTGCCAGACAACTGGCCTCAAACGGGAGCAATCACATTCAACAAAGTCGAGATGAGGTATCGAGCGGGGCTGCCGCTCGTTCTGCATGGCTTGGATTTCCACATCCGAGGCGGAGAGAGAATCGGCATCGTCGGTCGTACCGGAGCTGGCAAATCGTCCATCATGGCGGCGCTTTTCCGGTTGACAGAACTCACGTCGGGACAGATCAAAATTGACGACATTGACATTTCGACTGTAGGCCTTTACGATTTGCGGTCACGTCTCGCCATCATCCCACAGGATCCAACCCTGTTCCGAGGCACTATCCGCTCAAACCTGGATCCGTTCAATGAACACTCAGACTTGGAACTCTGGGCTGCGCTACGAAAGGCTGATCTCGTGGGAGAGGAGATGGCGACATCGGAGAAGATTGATCGCCCCGACACTGCACGAACTGCAGCCACATCGACGTCGAACGTGAACGCCCCTACTGGAGCTAGTCGGTTACATCTCGACAGTCCTGTGGACGAAGAAGGGTTGAACTACTCACTAGGCCAGCGGCAATTGATGGCATTAGCTCGAGCCCTAGTCCGCAATTCACAGATCATCGTCTGTGACGAAGCGACTTCATCGGTCGACTTTGAAACTGACGAGAAGATTCAGCGGACCATGCGGACTGGGTTCGCCGGAAAGACGGTGTTGTGCATTGCTCACCGACTGAAGACTATTATCAACTACGACCGCATTTGCGTGATGGACCAAGGACGCATTGCGGAATTGGACACTCCTATCAATCTTTTTGAGGCCGGTGGCATTTTCCGGAGCATGTGCGACAAAAGCCATGTCGTGCGGGAAGATTTCTTCAGAGAGTCATAGCATCGGGGTTAACACTGGATGATTTTACGGTACATACGTCGCTTGATACCTCGATAGATTGGGCGCTCTCTCAGCCATTGTCTGTTTTTTTTCTTTTTCAATAAAAGCAAGCTAGTTTAATCACAAACTTTGAATCCGGCATTCAGAGGAATGAATTCCACTTCATCTTTCAACAGTAGTGTACTTGTCCGACGAAGTACACACTCGTTACATTTTTGACCAGACAGATACCCGAGCATTGCCGAGGGATTCAACACCTAGCCTGGTCATGAGCAGGATGGACTTTGAGCTGTCTACCTACCCAACTGGCTTGCCGTCTGCCTCGGACGGCTTGTTCGGGGTCAACTTTGCAAACAGAGCGGGGCGTAATAAAAATACAGGACATCAAGTACTCGGTAATGTACGAACAATAGATAATAGAGTGACAGCCACCTAACAGCCTTGTCCTCCTACTGCTGACAAAGACACTTTGTTAATGGGACGCAGGCGGCGCAGGCGGCGCAGGCGGCCCTCAAGCTTGGCACCTGCAGGCATTGACTCGATGATTGGGATGTTGATACTGAGAGACACGCTTCCACTCAGATGACACGGCTTTGGCCACCGACACAACATCCATCCAAGTGTCACTCGTAATGGCATGATCGAACAAGGACGGTATCTTTGCTGCATTGGTCAATTCCTCTCTACACCAGCCGGCACGAGTATGGGCGATGAACTCCCGGATTGCATCAGTGACATCTGTCGACACGCCCTTCACTATTTCCAGTGTCTCACTGTACACAGCAGCACCCGTGGGGCAAGGGGATCAGTGCATGAGAAAAATATGCATTACGTCGCGACCAGATGACTCCTGTTAATCGGCGACACCTATGTCCACTTGTCGGGCTCCGCATCATTTCTACAACACCCCCTTCAGATATCTCCGATTCTGATACAACGCCTGAGTTGACATCAGGCATTCAATCTCCACAGTCTTGTCTGGGCCTTTTCCCAGCTCGTTGACCGTCCAAACGGCCGCCAACTTTAGCCCTGAGCGCTCCCTGGATTACGTGCAGGATGGTCTTTGCCACAAGCTGGCTAATAACCGGCGGTATAGCGGTCCATACATCTTGATATTGCACAGCTGTGGATTGATAAAAAACAAAATCATCGGAGAAACCTTGGAGCCGAGCCATCTCCCGTACAGTGAGAAGGTCTTGCCGTCCTGTGAGATACATCGTCAGCTTATACAATCGGTAACAATCTGGAGCTATCTTCTGAGATCACCTACTGGGATGCTGCCAAGGTAAGGGATTACAGGAAAGTCCTAGAAGTCCGTCAGAATCCCACTGCAGAGGAACCTTCCAATTCGGCAACGGCTGCCCCGTTTGGTGATTGTAAATATGACTTGGACATGCCCGTCGGCCTTGCCCTTCTTGCATGCCTTCGAGAGGAGGAGAGCACACAAATGCTCGATCTGGTCCCGCCCCAGTGCGAGAATTGTCAAAGTCGAGGTCGCCAATCAGGTCACGGAGCGTGATGGTTTCTGGTCCGCTGGAAGAGGCTGGCCAGTGCAGATACCAAGGGAGCGGCGCGCAAAATGGAGAAGCAACCAAGAGCAGCATGTTCCTTTCTTGCGGAAGCCCATGCTCTTTGAGGCGGCAGAGCCTCATGTGGACGGACCGTCTATGCTTGAGAAAATTGACTATGGTTGCCAAAAACCGTGGCACTACCGCTGCGTGGAGCACGGCCGGCGAGCTCAGTACTACCAAAAAGTCAGGCTTGCTAGGGCCCTCGAGAGCCATATTGACAAGGTCGAGCTGGGAGACAAAATTCTCTGCTGATGACATGTTTCGATTCGCTTCATTCAGGCGAAAAGGAGCGTTTGCCCCTGCGACCAGCGCAATGTTTGGTGGTGCCGGATTTGGCGTCGACAGGGGTTGGAGCTGCTCGGAACAGATGTCGTCGAGGACTTTCCTCGGTGGGCCATCATACACTTGACTCTGCGCGTGTCGGATCTGTATCGGTCAACAAGGGGCCTTTCAAGGGTCTCAGCGATGCATCACCCATACCTTCCAAGACAAATGGCGCTCTTGATCAAAACCAAGAGCAGCTCGAATCTCGAAGCCAGCTTGCGAAAATCCTTCCGCAGGCCCAAGTACGCCGGGCGTGAAGTCCACAACAGATGGCCTGGAAGTGGTGTCGAACTGTGGTGCCGGCCACCGGTCACGGCGTTGAAGGAGATGAGAAGCTATTGGTGTCCAGCAAGCAACTTGCTCATCCGATGCCGCCCCTCGTATTGCAAAACGACAGAACATGGTCTCATCCTCCGAGGCTTGAAGGTTTCGTGCTGTCAGCTCATTATTGGCGTCATGACTGGAGTATCCCCTGCTTACCTGGAGGTGGTTGAAGGACATGGTCGACACCGGTGACGACAGTATTGGAGCCAGCCATCAGATCCGCCGCAGAGATAATATCGCCCAGCTGAATGACTTCAGCGTCATCTCGCAAACCCATTTTGTCGAAGTCTTCGAAATGAAGCAACAGTTCTAGTTGATTGGCGACCATATCGTTGTTGTCAATCCCGAGGGGCTTGAAATCAGGAAAACATGACCAGAGTCTTGAATACTTGGTGACCAATAAATATGCCGTGGAAGCCTCATCTTCCCCCCCACAATAGGAGATATCGTGGATGAAGATGACATTCTCCGAGGAACTGTCACTGCCGAGGCGGACGAGTGCATACTCATCTTTCACAAAATGGAAGTCCAGGTGTGCGCACTCAAGGCTGGCCACGGGGTGAAACGTCGGCTGTCACCAGTCAATATCAGTCGGTTATTCAGCCTGCGCTTGCAGAAAGTCCAACGTACGGTATGATGTTTTTCCCGACGTGCCAGCAATTTAGCAAATGCTCCTGGCAACTCCTCAGCATGCCACCGCCGCCATTCACTGTCGTCTTTTTCAAACCCAGGCTGATCATCCACCTTCTCGAAAGAAACCTCGACTCCTTCGCGGCGGATGGCCCTTCTCATCTGCTGGTTTGCTGCCCCAGATCCGTTGTCGGCAACTTCAGGACTATTATCTGCGGCATCTCCATTGGTTCCATCAGGCTCCGGTTTGGACACGCACATGTCCTGACCCTCTACGACCTCTTCGTTACCGTTGACTTCACTGATGTCCATTTCTGTGTCAACTGGAGACAATAATAACCCGCGTGGTGCCACGGGTGCTGGCGGGGCAGCCATAAAGGAACCGTTTTCCACTCGCGCGACCATTGGGAAATAGAATTCATGCGGGTCCAACCCGGTGAAAATTGCTCTCGAGTCGGTCCTAGGGACAATTTGAAAGGCACAGCGGCAGTCCATGGTGGATTCTGCGCACAAGGGCTGCTTCGACCGCGAGAGGCGACCGTTGGACGTACGCCTGTCTATTCACACATAAGTATCGGGCCAGGGGATCCAAAGCAAGATATACCAATACGCACCGCGTCGATCGACATGAACTACATCGTTTCGTTTCACTTCGCACGTGCTCACCCGGTGCAGAGTGACGTGATAGCAGATATTTTTGTTGCAGATGGCCGACACAAGTCCGCCTTCGTTGCCAATCCAGCGAACCTCGAGTTCTCTGACTGCATCGGTACGTGCAACACGGACCAGTCGAGGCATGAGCGCGAGCTGATCACGCATCCTGCGTCGCAATCGACGACGCAAGCTGGGGCTCGAAATACCTAGATCGTCCCCAGACTTGGAGAGGAGAGCGTCAAACAAGTCTTCCACCACATGGTCACAGAAAAAGGCCTCTCCGCGAATGTACCCAGGCGCTGTCAACCGCAAAACCTCACACAGGCCATGTTCGTGGACCTTCTGGAAACTTAACCACTTGCCGTGGATCTGGATTCGTTTCACATCCTTGCTGTATGCCAGGTCGAGATCCGTGCCTCCACCTTGCACGAACTTAAAGCGCAAGTCGCGCAGTTTTGGATGCAAAGCCAACGAAGCTAGGAGAGCACGGAGGACATTGGTACTGAAAGGTGTCCTGTCGGCGTCTATTGGTTCCGAGTGCATGAATAACCGGGTGCGTTCTTCCTGAGGAGTCCGAACAAGCGAGAACTTGCTCAATAGGCGCCACACCGCACGCGAGACTGCAACGGGTCTTCTGTGAAGCTCGGCTGGGATCAAATCAACCTGATCGACGGCGATGGGTTGAGAAGGGTCACGTTCGCAGTAAAAGAAGGCGTCAGGATCATTGGTTTTCAGCCGCTCCCAAATCAGGCGCACGGATTCCTGTGATAACTTGTCACTAGTCACAGCAACGTCGGGGCAATCTTCCTTATCACGCAGCAGTTTGATGTAGGCGTCGATCAAATCAGGCCTCTGAGTTTGAATGGCCTGGTCCCAAATATTGGCGAGGATTTCGGTCTCTTCCAACTGGTGTCGCAGGTGAGTTCGATCGCGGCCAATAGAGCCACAGGCAAAGTTGTACCCGAACATATAACCAGTGCTATGTCCTTCAATCCGCAACCCCTTGAGATAGATCCTCCCTGCGAATCGAGTGTCAAGGATCAGATCGCCTGAGAGGGTTTGGACGACATTGTCGGAGGACGGCGAATCGAGATCGACCGAAACCGTCAGCCACGAACGAAACTCGTCTTCAGAGACCTCGAGCCCATAATCCCCCTTGGCCTTGCCGATTTTGACCGACACGTCTTCCCAGATATGTGATTTGAGGGTCCTCTTGAATTTCGGTTTGGTACGGTCAAGTGCGTATTTCGCCTTCATTTTCTCAACCTTTTCCGGTTTGGCTGGCGACAAGTGGCAATAGAGATTTGTACGGTACAGTCCGCGCAGTCCAAAGTTCCAATAGAACTCGCTGGCTGCAAATTTGACCGAGTGGCCCAGGCGGCGCAGAACCAGGGCCGCCAGCTTGAAGCCCTCCCCGTGACACCCTGCAAGCTCATCGTTGCCGACTTTGGTCGAGTTGCCCAGCCCTAGATTGCTGCGTCGAAGCTCTGCCTGAAAGTTGGCCAACTCCACCGTCCCAGCCCTGCGGATGAAACGAATGTATCCCAGAAGTTCGCCGGTTGGTCGATTTGCTGGTGTCACGCTGCTGTGGACCGTGATTTGGATCTGCGCACGCGTTTCTTTGAAGACTGGTCGAAAGGCTCTTGGGTCGAGATGGAACGATGATATTATGGCGTCCTTCCTGGGTGTGACATTAACATAGGCGCAAAACAGAACCAGAAGTATTATGGAGCAGTTACCAGTTCTGATAGAGTTCTCGGAACGCCTCCCGGCCTTCCCACGACTGGACATACCACGTGGTCAGTCCCGTAGCCACATCGCCCTTACTCAGATGCTCTTCGTCGTCATTGAAAAAGTTCTGGTCGAGGTCGGGCGATTCATCGTCTGAACTGTCTTCGCTGAGGGTAAGCACATCGTACACGGTGTCGTCCCTCCCATGTTGAAGCAGGGAAATGGGGCACGGATGGCTATTCATTCTGACACGGAAACGGCCTCAAATGTTTACTCTTGGAGGAGATCTGCTACACCACTTCAGCCCCAATGCACACATGCGAAGGACTTGCGAGGAACTCCGAGGAAAGGGGGGGGGGGGCGAGTTTCTCACGTCACGAGAGGGCGAATCGTGTACGATGTGCCCAGTGATATGGGATTTCACTCCACATGCGAGCTGGGGGGAAAGAAGCATCGATTCCAGATCAAAGGACAGAAAGAGAGAAACAACTCTGGGTAAAATCAGGCGGGTGGAAAGAAAGGTGCCAGAGCCATCAGCCATATACATCCAGGCCAGCCACCAGCCAACCAACCAGCCAGCCAGCCTCATGTCTACACCACAGATTCCCTCTTGCTTGGGGCACAGGAGAGCTCGAAGAAAATGGAACCGCTAATATGCCTCTCTCTTTGTTTTCCCTCTCCCCCTCCTCCACGGAGGAACAAAGGACTATTAGCCACCAGACAAGAAACCCTGCAAGTGCAGTGACAAGGTGATAACCCTGGGGATGAATGCATCTAGCCATGGCATGCCAACGTGACGACCAGTTCCGCGCTGCGAACTAGATCACATTGGCGACGCCGTGGCGGCCAGCCATGCCACATAAACCCTGCAGCAATCCGTTCACCGCAATGAGGCGAGGGCCGGATCTCAATCCGCGGCCCGCTAGTCGCGCCCGGAGAGGAAGGATGCATAGGTATATGTACCTTCACGAAGCGAGCCAGACCAACCTATACTTGTTGAGCACCTGTTTATTATTCGTCGAGAGTTCTGGCTCGACCTCCTTGACAACCTCAAAACCGCCCACACCATTAATATTCACCCAATGACTTGCCCCGCAGAACCTCGTATTCGGTACTACGACTACGGACGAGGTACTTGCATCCTTACCTCGCCTTTACCATGTCCAGCCATGCACATACTTCGTTACTACGATCCAACCCTATCATGGCAATTCCCGCAGCGGATTTAAAGTCTTTCCGCTCGGCGTCTGTGTGCTGTGCTGTGCTGTCCTAGGCGGACGGGTCCCATACGGCAAGAAGAAGCGACAGACCGGGGTTTTAAGGCGGTGTTGCCTACCCTCTCGTGGTCCCTTTGACCCTTTCCCGCCTCTCAAAAGGAAAAAAAAAAAACAAAAAAACGGAGACATCCCTCCTAAAGCAAGCATGCTCGCCTCAAAAGGGTGATTGTTCTAGACATTTGTAGAATGGCCGTGGGGTGAATCTCACATATCTGGTATTGACAAGAGAGATATCTTTCACCTCTGGCATACGGCGGTGAAGGGTCACATCTCTTCTTTCCGTTGAACATACAAGGATGTACTTCGTACATGATGAATGAGTCACAGACAAGGCTGAGGCTGGGGAATGGGAAGGGGGAGGATAGTGGATGGACCCACCATCCTACAGTACTCGGTACTCCGTACTCCGTACGGACAACAGGCTGCAGCGACAGTTGGCACAACTTAAGCACCAGAAGAAAACGCTGATCACCAATAGTATCGCGAGTCGCCTTTGGCTTGATCAAACGCATCCGAGGCCATGTACTCGGTACAAGCAAGGCGCTCTTTTTCTCGCAAAAGAGTATCCTCCAAGAGACGCCTTTGCGGAACGTGCCGCTCACAAAGCTAGCTTTGGCGATTTTCGCCTACCAGTACTCGGTACCGAGTGCCTAGACCACGGCACCTAATAGCCACCATACCTACCCAACACGATTCAGTCAGTCCTGTAATAACGACATAATATCCATGTTCTCTTAATACAATTCTCAAAACGGCAAATGTCAAGGTTCTTACGCGTTGCGCACTTCCCGCTATGCCGAGTATGTTCTGCAATCGTGTCGTCTACCGACTTGCTCACTGGCGACTGTGTTAGAGACCAAATCGAGGCGAGAAAAAACAAGGAAGGATGGATTATTGGGGAAAGAATCGAGGTTGCTTGGTGGAGCTTCCCGTTATCAACCTTGGCAGATGCCACCAAATAACAGCCTCGCTGATGCCATTGCGGTCATTCGAGAATAGAAGTTCTGTCGACATAGAAAGAAACCTCGTTGGTCAACTGTGCGATAACTCGGTAGTCGTATGCAAGTCTCACAAATCCAAGTTTCTGTGGTTCCATCCTCCTGCAAACCTGTTTCATCCTTTACGAGGCTTTGGGTAATGAGGAACACGAAGCAGGAGACGGCCAGAACAGACTCCACTAAAAGGTGCAAATTTGGGTCAAAAACATGTCATCCCAGCCCAGCGGATTCCTTGATACGGTTAGTGTGAGACATAATAGTGCGCACTAGCAAATTAGAGGCGCCTCTAGCGTCAACGGGGAATAACTGGTGGCGTTCGTTTGTTGATCTCCAGCATGAGCTTTTCCCCATCTTTTCCCCCTTTGTCGCCTTGTCGCGTCCAGTCACGCCAGTCTGTGCCAGTCAAAGCTGCACACAGGACCTGGTCACTTTTGATTGCACCTCGGATTCAGCTCCAATCGGTGGCTGACGAAGCAAACACATCTCATCTGACGACCAGAGTCATGGGTCATGGCATTCCCAATCCAATATATTGACCCGTAGGTTCCCCCTGCGGCCATGGCAAACCGTGGAAAGTAAAAGTGAAACTCAGCTGAAAAGGGAGTCTCTGTTGAACATCGCCTTGGTTTCTTGTACTCCATCCGCCTCCTTGAACGGTGCAATCTTGACATCACCAGCCAACGCTCCTGCCTTGCGTGCTTGGCTCGAGCAGCCACTTTAACAGTTGACAGGAGCTGCAGGTGCCCACTGTCCACCTGCCCGCCACCTGAACCTGCCTCAATCACGAAACGACCAAAACTAGATTCCCTCCCCGTCAAGATCCTTTTGTCCACGCACGCACACAACTCACGCACAGCAATATTCGCCCTCGTTACCCGAGACACATCCTCACCGACTTGACAACTTTCGGTTCAAAATGGGCTCTTGAAATCCCTCCACCGCTCTTAAGCACAATTACAGATATTTTCCTTTCAGAAGCATTAGCTTCAAAGACCACATCTCTACCGCCTCTGCACCTCTTCAGGTTTGCATCGGCAGCACACCCCAGCCATGGCCGTCGCCGTTGAAGCTACCGAACTCACTGAACAACCACCCCCGACTTCAATCCGTCGATCCAAATCAGAGTTCGACCCCTGCTGCAATGCAAAAATCACTTCCCCCTTCTACCTCTACAACCATGATTCCCCCCGAACGTCGGTGGATCTGAAAAAGCTGGGCAGTCCCGTGGAAGTGGCTGTTCAAGATCTCGAGTCCGGCACATTCAATCTCTCGCCATCAATCACTCAAGAGAAAAAGGACGCTCAGAAATCGGCGGCTAAAGCTGGATTCAAGTTCTGGAAGAGAGAGAAGCAGTGCATGACAAAGCCAAAGCAGAGAGGGTGCGTGTGGTTTAGTCAGTTGTCTGCACGGCAACGTCTGCTGTTCAAGATCCTCATTGGGTTCCTAATCATTGGAGCCGCGGTGGGAATTGCTGTTGGAATCAGTGTCAGGGTCCATGGCACCGTGTACAAGGGCAACAACACGACTTCGGAGATTGGTTGATTATCTTGGGCCAGACCCAGATATTTTGTGACACCACGGCGACGTGTCAAGACGAAAAGCGACGAAAACGATCCATCTTTACCAGGAACAGTCAATCGCTGTGTTCAAATTGTATACAGCATCCAAAGCATAGTTTACGGGGCATGGGGCTACAAAAGGCGCGTTCGAGACCGACAAGATCCCGGCAAGGTGTTATTTCGACAGCATTACAGATGACCATGACGGCGTACATAGGGATTGTAAAGGATTCGGCGAGTGTACGAGTACTGATTGGTAGCTAATACCCATGAAGCGGTTTTCCTTTGTACGAACGATTGACCTCTGTTAGAGATTGTGAGGCTTTTGTGAGAATCTCCCATCAATCTCTGCCGTCCAGACCATTGCCCTACCGAGGGAAGCGAACTTGGTGAGTGGTTCGTTCAGCAGATGGACTCAAGATTTGTTCTTGACGTCGTTCTTTGTCGCTACGAGTACTCGGTACACCAACCCAAATCGCGGCAAGACAACCCACCCACTCCCCAAATTGTAACCATGCCTACTCCCTCTCCTCTCTTTCTCTCTCTCTCTCTCTCTCCCCCCATCTCGTGCTCGCAAGTGACCAGGCAATCACAATCGACTTCTGGGACCGCCAGCCTCGATGTAGGTGCTGCCCAGTTTGAGCATGTCGACGGCCTGGGTGACCATCTCCTCGACGATCTGGCGGGCGGGCTTGATGTCGGAGATGATGCCGCTGACCTGGCCCATGAGGAAGGGGGTGTCGACGTCGTTGTCATGCTCCATGTCGTAGGCGAGGGGCACGATGCCCTTGTCGGTGAGTTCCTTGATGCGCTCGGGCTGGGCCTCCCACTTGGCGACGTAGTCGTTGAGGCGGACGCGGAGGGGCCGGCCCGACACGACCAGCGTGCGCAGCGTGTCGGTGAAGCCCGCGCTGACGACGGCCTCCTTGTGCAGACGACTCGCGCCGCTCTCTTCAGCAGCGACGAAGCGGGTACCGACCCAGACGCCCACGGCGCCCTGCATCAGCGACGAAGCCAGGCTGCGGCCGTCGTAGATGCCCCCCGCGGCGACGACGAGCGCGGGCTCCCCCGTCAGCGGCGAGCGGTACTTGCGCGCGACATCGCACACGGCGGGGATGAGGATGCTGTTTGCGATGTCGCCCGTGTGGCCGCCGCCCTCGGAGCCCTGGGCGCAGACGATGTCGACGCCCGCCCGCAGCGCCTTCTCGGCGTGCTTGGGCGCCCCGACCATGTTCATGACCAGCACGCCCGCCTCGTGGAGCCGCTTGATGGTCCGCTCGGGCGGCACGCCCACGGCGCTCACGAAGATCTTGGCCCCGTTCCGGATCGTCACCTCGATCAGCTCGTCCAGCTGTCCGTGCGTGTAGTCGTGGTTGGTCTTGCGCGCGGAGCCCCCGACTTGCGGGAGGGCGAGGTCCACGCCGAACGGGAGCGACGGGTCTGTCAGGTTGGCTTTGAGTTCGTCGATGATCTGGAACGCCGTTATCAGAGGGTGGTTAGTTTGGGGGGGGGGGGGGGGGGGGGAGATGTCGGGTTGGGGATTGAAGCACACAAATGATAAGGGGGGAATTGAGGAACGACGGATGGATGGGTTTCTTGGGTCCAGGAGGAGTAGAGGGTTGGGGGTGACCCCCTGTACTCGAACCTCCATGCTCTCTTCCTCTTCCACCAGACTCCGTCCTTCCTTGATACAACGACTGCAGAGCCCTTCTTCGTTCCTTTTCATTCTTGATACCCCTACCCCGGTGCTCCACGCTCTAGACTCTAGAGCCTCGACTCCCACCACACCTCCACACCGCATAGCATAGTAACAGCACAGTATGGAACACCATAGCGTGACATATCACAATCAACCCAACCCAATCCAATTTACTCACCCTCCCATCCCTCCTCCAAAAAACCCAAACTCGACCAAAAAAAAGAATAAAAAATAAAAAATAAAAAAATAAAAACCACTCGGCAGAGGTAAGACAAGAGAAAGAGAGCGGGAGACATACCTCCTGCAACTGCTTCGGCGTGTACCCCAGGCCACCGATCGTCCCGATGCCGCCGGCGTTGGACACGGCCGCGGCGAGCGGACCGCCCGAGGTGCGCGCCATGCCCGCCAGCATGATCGGGTACTTGATGCCCAGGAGTTTGGTGAGCGGGGTGGAGAGGGAGGGGACCGACGACGACGACGACATGGTTGAAATTGGACTTTTTGGGGAGGCGGTTGGTGGTGGTTGTTCGGTAGGTGGAACAGATGAGAATAGGTCAAGTAGAGAGGAGGTGAGGTAGATTACACTATTTACCTAGGTAACACTCCCTAGGATATGAACCGGTGCAAGTAGTGAATTGTCGATACTAGGGAAAGAGTAAGTGAGTGAGTAAGTGAGATGAATCGAGAATAAATGATACATATATATAAATATACACGTAGTAAAGTACCTCGTACCTTTTTGTTGTTGTTGTAGTAGTAGTCGTCGTCGTAGTAGTAACAATCAATGACCTCGGCCGTGAATATCCCAGGGTTCTTTAGGTTCTTATATATATTATACCAAAACCCAGACTAAAGCACACCCACCTTCACTCCCTGGTAGTGATCAACCAATCTGAATCAGTCTCGCGAGTTGCCAGTTGCCAGTGCCAGACCAGGTATCAAGTGGAAAAGTGTTGACTGGGACCTTCTGACATCGGCTCTCCCCCCTCGAAAGAGTGAGAGAGTGGGGTTTCAAGCCACGAGGAGTTGTTGAGTCGCTGAGCCGAGGCTTAGCGCACAGAAGGTATCAGTGGATGGTCCCTTTTGTGAAAAGTATTTTTTGCTTTACCGAGCTTAACTTTACATGTACCTCGTATCATCAATCTACAGGCAAGACAGGAAGCATTGGGCAGGGCATGGTATGGCATGGTATGGGGCATGTTGTATGGTGCGTGTTGGGCTTGTATACTGCTCGGTCCGGTCGGTCATGATATCCGATTGTGTCGTTTGTGTCGTTCTTCACATGTAACCCGTCGTATGTGTTGTGGGGAGAGACTACTCGGTATATTCGCACATTGAGGAATTGCATATTGCATATCGCACATTGCACATAACATATTGCACATTGCAGACTCCCGAAATCAACATCAAAATCAGGAATCCATGTCTAAACATCAATGCTGGGCTATCAATGTCAAGAAAAAAAAAAAAAACCAGTCAACGTCGCATTGCTTCTGTCACCATCCAACCAAGCACTCTCTGTATTGACATCTGCGTCTCATGCCTCCTGCTCGAACCACCTCCCTGGCTTACAGTTCTTACAGCTCCGCCTCCATCTTGTCCAGAATCGTCCTGACAAATTCATGCGTCGTAGCCGAGCCGCCCATGTCTCGAGTTCGCACCTTGCTGGAGGCCAGTTAGCCCCGAGTCCTTATTCATATGGCAGGAAACTTACCCATCCGCAATCACATCGTACACTGCTCGTGAGATGCGGTTGGCGTGATCGTCAAGACCCAGGTGTCTGAGGAGCATGGTGCCCGAAAGAAGAAGAGCAGTGGGGTTGGCTTGGTCCTTGCCCTGAATGTCGAGACCAACGTGTCGGCACCCTGGCTCGAAGACGGCAACTTCCCGACCCATGTTGCAGCCCGGAACCACACCAGGCCCTCCGACAAGCGCCGCAGCAATGTTGGTGAGAATACCTCCGTACAGATTGGGCATGACCATAACATCAAACTGCTGAGGGCGCGACACGGCCTGCATCGACGCATTGTCGACAATCATGTCATTCACCTCCAGGCTGGGATAGTCCTCCCCAACCTTCTTGACCGTGTTGCGGAACAGACCGTCCGCCAGTTTCATAATGTTGGCCTTGTGGATGCAAGTCACCTTCTTGCGGTTGTTGGCCAGGGCAAACGAAAAGGCAAATTTGGCGATTCGCTCCGACTTGGCCCGCGTGATGATCTTCAACGACTCGACCACGCCTTGCACCGATTGGTGTTCCAGCCCCGAGTACTCGCCCTCGGTGTTCTCACGCACGATGCACAGATCGACGTTCTTGTGCCGAGTCTCCAAGCCAGGAATGTTCTTGACCAAAACCACCGAGGCGTAGATGTCGAGTTCTTGCCGCAGCGCCACGTTGAACGACTGGTGGCCCGAACGCTCGATGGGCGTGTGCAGGATACCTTTCAACCCGAGCTTGTTCCGCCTCAACGACGCTATCGACTCCTTGAACAGGTCCTCCGAGTGTTTGTCTCCCGAGTCGACGCCCGACACGTCGACCTGCTCCCACTCAATGGGGACATTGTCGGCCTTGAAGATCGTCTTGACTGCTTCGGCGACTTCGGCACCGATACCGTCACCTGTTGCCGGGTTCCACGAGTGAGCACGACTCACGCTGTAGAGCTCGAGGGCCATATCGTACCAGGAATCAACGTCACCGTGTATTTCCCACCATATTTTGTAGGCTTGAAGATGTCCGATTCGACCGTTGCGTAGGCTAGAAGGGGGGAGACGAGTATATTAGTTGCGATCTGAGGTGCGGCACGCGTGGAGAAGCTGCTCACATCTTGCGAGAAAGGGCGAAGTTGCGTGTGGCCTGGTTGCCCGCTGAGCAGCACGGAGCAGCGCCTGCGGAAGAGAAGCGAAAAACATGTGCGATTAGATCTCCAGTACTCGACGCAGTTTCGGGGGGAGGGTGAGCTTTTCTTACCTGAGCGCTACGAGACGACCTGGCCAGCGACATTTCGGAGGAGCATCAATCGAGTTTGGGTTCGGGGGTGGTCCTTATCGTGGTGCGCAGAGTAGTAAAGGCAGAGAAAACTTATCAAACAGGTGGAGGAGCTTTTGGTTTTGCTTCTGATGCAAAGAGCAGCACGAAGCTCCATCCTGGCCAATCACAGTCGACGCTGCGGGCAGCAAATCAGGATGACGTCGACGGGCCAATCCGGCATCGCCGGCTGATTAAGCGAGGCTGCGTGGCTGCGAGGCATTTATTCCCCTTTGGTGCCCCTTCATTCACCTGTTTCGATGCCTCACAAAGATGCCAGCAGAGGTTGGAATGCATTCAGTAAATCTGTCGCTAATCCCATCTAAACACTACTACAAAGCTAAAGGTATCGTCTCTGCTATTCTTCCGTTCTTTTCCAACATCCCGGTCGCAATAATATCCAGTCGGAATCCCCACGACCAACTCCTAACCAGTTCCGCGTCTCCCGGACCTAGTAAGTCTTGAAGTTCAACGGTCCTTGTGCGTGCCTCAATTTGGCTCCGAAGAATTGCAGGAACACGACTAAGAAAAATGCGGCTCCCATGATACCACTCTGGATGCCATATTCTGTCTGTGTACCAGCTTTGGTGGCCCAGTTGATCTGGATATATCTGGATGGACAAGGAATGTTAGCCCGTGGAAGAAGCAAAAAGACAGTGCAGGTATTGACACGTACCCGATGATGAATCCACCCAGTGTTCTGGCAAAGTTGAGCAAGGCAGCACATTCACCAGCTGCCTCCGGGTATGCATCCAGCAAGTACGCGCCCACCGCCGAGGTGGTGACAATGGTGGCAAAGTTGTGCATTCCCCATCCCACCACCAGAACCCAATAAGACCAGGCGGGAGCATGATGCAAGGTCGTGCCGATCAGGTTGTAGCCGATGAGCTTGAACGGCAGCACGAGCCACAAGATGACCAGTCTGTTTTCGGGTGCGATGATTCCGTTGTGGCGCTTCGCCCACAGTTTGGCAATGAAATCGAACATGAAGTGACCAATGACAAGTCCCAGGATCGCGCCGACGACGGGAGCCGTGTAGACGGCCGCGAGGTTACGGAAGTCAAAGTTATACGCAGGAATGATGAAGACTGAGATGGTGGTATTGTTTCCAATCGTCCATGGGACTGGAAGAGGTCAGCTGGGCCTTGCAGCACTCGAGGTAAGCCCACTTACAGTCAAAGAAGTAGAAGAGGCAAGTCAGGAACACCGGCAGCTTGAGCACCGTGTATCCCAATCGGCTTCCAGCTTCCAGGAAAGTGTTGGTCGTGTACTTGGTCTTGTACTGTTCAACACCGACGACTCGGAGAAGACGGTTCTTGCGCTTGGGGACTCGGTCCGGCATCAGATGTCTCGGATAGAATGTCTCGTCCCCAAGAATGACAGTCAAAGCCAATCCCAATGTGATGATGCCGAAGTTTAACCACATTCCTGTCCTCCATGTGCTCACACTGAGGATGGCGGCCATGAACTGCGGACCCAGGAAGGGGGACAAGATAATGGCAGTACTCCAGATATTGATCTTTCTGGCGTGCTCGTGGAAGAACCAGACGTCCTTGATCCACATCAGACCACCACCTGCGCCTGCAACAGCAAACATGCCGTTCAAGATACGGGACGCCATGTATGATTCAAAGGACTTGGCAGCGGCAGACCAGGCAGCGGTGCCGGCAGACAGGCATCCAAACCAGAAGAGGACGGGAAGGCGACCAATCCAGGCAGAGAGCCAGACAGTCAGAATACCGCCGACACCCAGCATGAATGTGTTACTTGTGACATGTTAGCTCAAACCACGTATTGACCAGCGCCATCGCGACATACCCAGCTGTGGCATGGTTGACTTCATTGGGATCTATGCGCCATTGCGTCGCCTGAGGAATGAGAGCACTTGCGCCAGTGGCGGCAGAGTAATCCGAAGTTGCAGCGTTGACCGCAATCACCACCAAGATGGCTGCTTTTTTCCAGCTCGACCAATTCAACGGGTCTTCAGGGTCCGCGGTGGGCTGGGGAATCAAGACCTTGCCGTCGCTCGATTTCTTGAGGGGAACATCGGGCGCAAGTCCCAGCTTTTCGCGAATGCGGGCTTCATCGAGCACGTAGCCATCCGTCTCACCAACACGGTCGAGGTCGACGGTGGTGGCCGTGTGAGCTGCGGCCTTCTCATTGTTGTTCTCCCCACTAGAGACGGAAGGCGGTGCCGAGGACTCGGCCTTGGGAGCTTCGGTGGCCATGACCTGGGGCACGTCCTTGGGTGAACTTGGCTCGTCGGCCATGTCTGGGAGCGCGGTGCTGAGCGAAGGGCAGAGTCGAAGGAAAAAAGAAACAGCAGAACGCGACCCACGAGAAACACCCGTTGGAAGGAGGTAGTGAAGAGGAAGGCGCAAGTGAAGATGGAAGGACACAGATCAGGGTGAAGGGAGAGGAAGGCAGGGGCGCGGGTGTCTTGAAATATTTTTCGTTGCTCGTGTCACTTTGTCACTGCAGTCGAGCAGACAACGACCAGGATCCCGGCCAGGTCAAAAAGGCGAGGGGCTTGACTACTGCTTTTAGTAATGAGTGTCAATCCCATAGCCATTGGCCTCCCCTTGTTGCTCGATACTTCCGTAGCGTGACGTGAACATGCAATCGAAGTATAACAGAGCGGCCCCTGGGCAAGGCTACCAGTAGATTCGCTTACTGCAGGCGGAGCCAGCGGTTGCTAGTCTCCCAACCCGCACCCCATGTACCAAGGATGATCAAACTAAACCCGATTCTTGTTTTTGGCACTGTCTTCAACAGGTATTATTGGGCCATTGTGTTCAAAAAAAGGCCGAGAGAGAGTGTGTGAGTGAGTGAGAGAGGGAGCGCGCGAATTGGATCCTCCAACAATGCAGATCTACCCGTTTGAGAGTCTACGAGTACTCGGTAGGGTTTGTCAAGTCTCAAATCCCTTGCACAGCGGCTCAATGAGTCGGACAGAACTGTTCAATGGGATTGATTTCTCCCCTCTTGACTCATACCCTGGAGCTAAGAGACCGGATCGTGATCTTCAGCTCCCACAAGCACTCGGCCGTGAGTTTTTAGGACGTAAGAGTGGCGGAAACGGAAGGGCGCCATTCGACGGAGAACTCAAGCTCAGGCTACGAAGCAGGAGACAGAAAAAGATAATTTAAGGGGAGGGGGGTTGCTTGTCCAGACGACCCAAGAGTGAGAGCGACAAAAACAAGCTGTTAGTTGGACAACGGGAGGGTGACTTGGCTAATGGCTTTGCTGGAGGCTTGTTGTAGCGAAACGAGCGAGGCACCACAGCACGCGGCTGACTGGTCTGTCTCGTCTGTGGCAGCTGCGGGCAACGGACCCCGGCATCCACAAAGTACTATATTTGGACTAGCTCCGGCCGCGCGATGGAGTCTACCCTCCAGACCCTCCAACTCGGCCAATCGGAGGTTGCAACGGAGTCCTAAAGGGGTCAGGCCTTAATGCATAAGGCTGGTGAGGCTGACGGAGCCTGTTGATTTTCAGGGGAATCAGATGTGCAAGGGGGTTGGGTCGTTCAACTGATTGGGAAACCTGTCCTCCCAACGTTGGTGACGTGTCAAATAGAGAATGTGTGGTCGGTGACGGATGACAAGGAGGGCCATGTCATTTGGAAAGTAATAATGAACCTGCTACTCACCTAGGTATCTAGGGATACCACAATGTCTTGAGCGGTTGAGCATTCAATTACGAGTACATAATAAGTGATAAACTTTATAAGGCCCGACGTTGGTATCTTTAGCATCGGGTGCCTTATCCGAGTCTTCGCCTTTCGATAGCCTCCTTTTCCGCTGCCGTTCGCTTCAAACAAGTTACATGCACTCCGGGATTGCTGACTTTTGTTACCCCGGACCAATTTTAACTGACTAAGCCCTTGCCCGAGGGGGAGAGCTAAAACACCATCAGGATGCTGAATGAGGCCAGGATTATCATTGTTAGGGATAGATCCTGCGGGGAGGATCATATGTGGCGTGTGACTACTTGGTCACCGTCGTGAGGACGACTCGTGGCCTGTACCCGGTACGGCGGCGTCGCTCACTCAGCTGATCGACCGTTGGCGACAAGGGTCAATGTTGCCAGGATACAAGATTCACAAGCCAAGGGCAAAGTCATTGGTAGACCAGGTCAATTGATCGATTGACTGTTCATCCTTCAACCTCATGAGCTGAATCCCGCCGCTACTGGTCCAAATTCGCTAGCTAAGTTGATTATCATTTTTGACCATCTAAACAATCTTCACATTCGTATCCTTTCGTTCGTCCCATCACTCATGCCCCAAAATTTCATATGGACTCAAAAGGCTTTCATTAAGTGATTGACATGCTGGCGAAGGTCCCCGCCCCGCTTCCACTCTTTGGAGATAGTACAAAACAGCTAGATTCACTCAGATGCTTGCCCTGGGACAAAATGATTTTCCTGCGAGAGGAAAGGAAACCGCACGAATATAAAACCCGCCTGCAAAATGGGGTATTTGGAAATGAAAGACAACAATAACAATCCAGCAATGGTGTGAAAGGCGTGCATCACCTTTCCGTCTCTCTGAACTCGTCAGGACGAGACGTGGTCATTCACATGAACAACATCGAGCTCTCGCGGCGTCGTGCTCTGGCACTCGCGGCGTTTTCTGGAGCCATCATATTGTTTGAGCCTCCGTACTGACTGCTTCCCCCATATTGCTGGGGAGGCTGTGGTGGCGGGTATCTGGGTGCGCTCATCGGCATCTCATGTGGAATCGATACATATTGGCGAGACTCGTACGATGGTTGGATCGGTGCAAATCCCAGGTCATGCGAGGGATCAAGTTGATACTCAGCTCGTGCACTTGCGTGGGTAACTCGGGCATTGTGAGCAAAACTGTCTTGATTGTACATGGGCGTCGGCAAGTCAGTAAACATTTGCCGTCGCGGAGATCGGATGTCTTCTGGCGTAAGAGCCCCCTCCCCACGCTCGATCTCGGTCGACCGAACAGACTCCCCATCGGTGGGTTTGTCGAATATCGCCTCAAAATCCGTCAGGAACAAGGCGAACAAGGGCGCCGGGATGTTGAGGGTGGGAGAAAACACAATTCCAACATTCTTGATGGTCATCTTGTTCCGTTCCGAATTCTGCACCACCTCAAGCAGATACTGTGAAAGCGTGCGCAACAGGGAGAAATTCGCACTCGGCAATTGATGTACCAGGACGTTGAATGTCGCAATCTTTTGTGACTTCTCTGGCAATTCCAGCCCTTTCAGAAATTCAAGATGTAATTCGCGGGTCAAAATCGTCGACGGTAGTTCGCGTAGATATGTTTTGAACAGCGAGGCTACAGCGTGCACATCGTAGTCCTCATCTTCAGCCAGGAGATCAACATCACCTTCTGTATTGAACCGATCTTTGAGCAGCCGGATCACAATGTTCGACCCGCTAAGTCTGAACAGGCCTTCTTCATTGGCAGCATTCTTGGTGCGAAGGAACTCGATGCAGCGATACACCACGGCCGGAAGATAGACCTCCGCGTCCACCGGTGAGTAGTACTCCACCGCCTCCTGGAGTTGCATTCCGAACACCGGTCTAACGTGCCCACCTCGGTGAGTATTGAGCTCCGACCTCTTGGGATGAGCCGGTTGCGCCGTGGCTAATTGCTCGTATGACGGCTTCCGGAAATGGAACAGGTTGCGCTTCTTCTGCTCACGCTCTTTGCTCCCACTATTGTTACTCGCAGATTTGTTGCCCCAGCTTCCAGCATCCGAAATGACAGCGCCGTTCATGGGGCCCGAGATATTGTACGGTTTGGAAGTTTGCGCAGCTTCCTGGAGGAGTTCCGGGGTTTGGCTAGACGCGATCGAGGGTGAAGGCGTGTTGCTATGGGTGTGTGGACTTCCATTTGATTTAGACTCTGCGTCTTCATGGCCCAATCTTTGAGGCCCTTTCACCTCCTTGGCGTGTGAAGACTGGATGCCCGCCCCATATTGCGGCCTTGGCTCCACGGGTCTCTCATCGATGTAGTGCAACAACGTCTCCACCCATTCGTCCCGCTCAGCATCGCTTTCGGCGCAAAGCACATGACGCACATGGCTATTCATGTCCTTGCGCTTGGGCTCGAGGATAAGAAAAGCGTGACGGTATTGGTTTTCTGAGTCTACCTCTGCATTAGAGGAGGGCTCGGATTGTGATTGTCGGCCAATGCGGGCGTTCAATAACTTGATTGTACCGAGGTGTGCACCACCGGGTGCTTCGAAATACCTCAGCTCTGGACTGTCGAGAACAAAGTATCGGGACTTCCATCCTCCAAAATTCTTTCCCTTTTTGGTCAAGTATCCGGATTTGGTTGGAATGCCCGAGTGCGATTGTGGTACCTGCCTGCTTTGTGCATCCTCTTTTTCATGTGAGATGCTGGTGAGTTGGGGTTCCATGACATCTGTCGACAAAAATCGGCAGATGATCGCAGCTGCTTGTTCATCCATAGGGGTATCCAGCAAGTCTTCAAAGTAGTCATTAATCGC
The DNA here is from genome assembly GCF_000835455.1 of Fonsecaea pedrosoi CBS 271.37. NCBI lineage: Eukaryota > Fungi > Ascomycota > Eurotiomycetes > Chaetothyriales > Herpotrichiellaceae > Fonsecaea > Fonsecaea pedrosoi. The sequence goes on along the minus strand of NW_013550614.1, from coordinate 711,264 downwards.
ATTTCTTCTTGAGTCAATAACAGCGGGTGAATGACCTGAAAAGAGTTTTCGGTCGGGAAGTTTTGGTAGATCGGAACAACGAGATCTCAGTTGTTGTTCTAGATTTGGAAGTGAAGTGGGAATTTTCTCCACGCGCCAAAGCTCAGATGATGTCGCACGCTCAAAGACCGATAGGCTGAAAACAGCGTTTTCCTCTGGCATCCTCAGTCCCAGCATGCTGTTTCTCGAGGGTCGCAATCGAGAAGAAGCGACTTTCACCTGGATCGAGGGTAAGGCGTTTGGTGGCAGTAGCAGGTCAGGCCAACTCGGATCAACAAGCCCACGACTCACTACCGGCACGTCACCCGGACTCAGGGGAGACTCATGGATCTGACCTCGATCCAACTCAGCACCAGCCGTAGTGTTCATCTTCGACAGGGACGAAGGACCTGTCTTCATATGAGAATTAGAAGTAGTTGCTTGTGCTTGTGCCAACATCTGGGGGTTAGGTGCTTGTTGACCAGGTGTCGTTGGCATAGGTAAAGGCATCTTTGGTGCGCGAGGTGAAAGTGGAAAGTTACCTCCGGGAGCACGTGGCGACATGGGAAGCACAGATCCCATCATGGGACGAGGGCTCATTGGAAGACCGGGACTTCGTAAAGGTAGCGATAGTTGAGCAGAAGATCCGGTTGAGCCTGACGTGATCGAGGCAGGGGAGAGGTGATCTTGTCTCGAAGGTAAGGGTTGGCTAACTTCAGCGACAGCCGCTGGATGAGGCATCTGATCCGGGGCAGTGGTTTGCTCTCCTTCAGGCTTTGCCTTTTTCTCCTTTTTAGACCGACTTCTCGCTTCCTGCTCTTTCAGGGCAAGAAGTTCGCGGTCTCGGTCATCTTCCTCACGAGTTTTCCTTCGCCCTCTCTGGACATGTTCCCGCTCTTCCTCGTCTTCGTCTCCACTGACAATCGCTTCGTTCGGGACTATGACTTGGTGAGCTTGCAAGTCCTCTTTTGCTGGGCGCAGGTCAAGCGGTTTGGGCGGTGCTTTCCTGGATGCCTGGAAAGATTTCGCTGGCTTCTCTGCGAGCGGAGTTGCCTCGGTGAGCGCAAATGAGGGTTGTGCCAGTTGAGTGGCCAAGCTCTGCATTTTTGGTCCCTGCTGCTGTAGGTGAAGGGGTGATGGCATCATGGCAGCATCGATGGGTGAGCTCTGCATCTGGATAGTGCCAACGCTAGTGCCCAGAGTGTGCCCTTCTGCCCTAAAACTTGTTCCCTGTCCAGAATCTTTGGGGACGATCGATACTTCCCCCTCGGACTGAGGCGAGTTTCCTTCCTCATGCCGGAGACGGTCCGCCTGCGACGCAGAGGGCTGAGGCTGCAGTTCCTTGATTTTCTTCCTGTATCTGTCCCTCTCTTTCGTCAACCGCTCGAGGTCTTTGTTCAGACCCAACAAGAGTGCCCTCTGCTTGTCAACGAGTTTCCACAGTTGGGCATTTTGAGCCGCAGCGTGACTTTTATCCTTGAGGAGGTGTTGGATTAGATTCTCCGCAGACCCAGCCGTGGCAATGAGATTATGCACTTCATCTCTTGTGGGCTCCTTGACGTCCCCAGGATGTCTTTGGGGGTGCGAAGGGTTGGAGATATTAGATATGGCAGAGTCGATGGAGGATGTCCGCGGCATGTTGTTTGGTGGGTGCACACTGGTCGAGGAAGAAGCGTACGACTTTGGGGATTCGGAGAGAGCTGTAACCCCTTGGTCCTTTTGGCCTTGAGAGCCAGATGATATGCTCGACTCCTGTTCGTTATACGGCGCAGTGCTGTCGTTGCTCTTCTCCCGTGTCAGGGCAGCCTCACCCTCCGGTGTGTGTTTAACGTGTCTCTTTCCAAAATCATGAGGTGTAGGCGCCTTCCCATACAAGTCGTCGTCGTCCTCCTCGATCTTACTCTGCTGTGCTGGCGTCGGCTTCGAGCTGGACAACGAGCTCAAGTAGTCTCGGGGGATTAAACTACCCTGTAGCACGGCGGAACTCTGTGGTTTGCGGGAGGCTAGAACGTACGAATGAGGTGTGGCCAGCGAGGAGGGTGAAACAGCAGCTGTTGTTTGAGCCAAACGATCCTGGGGAGACTGAGGGGGGAGTGTGTCGGCGGTCAACTGGGACATTTCAGGCAACTCGATCAGGCTGCATAGGGAATGGGGGGGTTGTATCTTAGACTTTGGGCCATTACTGGCAATAGTAATGGGGGGGAAACACTTGGAGACCGCTGACAGGCCAGCTGTGCGAAGCGGCGCAAGGACGAGTTGACAAAGTTCCTAGAGGCTCGGAGGGCGCAGAAGAGCCTAATGGAGACAGTGTCGAAGTCGGTGTCGATTTACTCGTGCGTCCTCACAAAAGAACGAGTGACAATTGCAGCGGAGGGCAAGCTTCAGGTGGTGGCCATAAGCGCCGAGGGCACACCCAGATGTCAGGCGATTGGCCGTCAGAGGCCAACGTGGACGAGTGTTGGACAATACGAAGAACAAGACATGGAGGTGGAGAGAAGTTAGAAAATGGAACGTTTGCCTGCCAATCTTCCCTCTGCGCTGCCACTGGCTGTCACCTCTCCCCCGGTTCCCACGGATTCCCACTTGTTTGGCAGCACGACAAGCCCAAACCAGCGCCAAAGCCACTACCAAAGACGCAATCATGCACCAAAAGATTGTACCTCTCTCCACCTTTGCCTAATGAACATCTGCGTCAGGTCAGAGATAGAGGAATCACTCCAGCTGGAACACTGAGCCGGCTGACCTACACCTGTCTGTCTATCGTCCTTCTCTTTGAGGTCCGTGCGCCAATCATCTCTTCAATACCTCCGTGCAAAGGACTCGTATCTGAGCATTTTGCAACGACAGAAATCCGCGCAAATTGGTTTTAAAACACTCGCGGGAAACGCTTGAAACAAACGTGCCTGGCCCGCTTTTTGGAGACCAAACCTCTGACCAAGCTTTACAGAGATGTAACCGACGCGACCCTCCTCTTTGACAGAACTACTCCGTACGTCTAAATTAACGGTCCAACGCTGCACCCCTCTCATATCCTCAAGTACCTGGAGCTCCTTGTTGGTCATTCTCCCGGCGCCGATCAGATTCTGGACCCTGAAAATCCGAGAAGCGAAGCGAAGGTTACCGGCCCCCCTGGCAAAGGCACAATGCCAATCGAGAAATTCCTGGTCCCTTCCCCTGCTTCATTACTCGTATTGCAAGAAAGAGGGGGGTGAGCTTCAACATAGGGGTGGGCAAGGGGACATCTTTTCTCTGTCCAGACGCCGCCAGAGTCACCCTCCCACCTCAAGCCGACGCTCGGATCGTTTCAGCTGCAGGAACCCGAGCACACCTAGTCCATTCGTATGATTGGCCTGCCCTAGGCTTAGCCTCAGTCCAATCATGTCCGCCTTTTCAGGTTTGGATATGCATCACCAACACCCTTTCACACCGACCAGATCCTTTGGTCACCACCGAGCGGTCTGTAGTGGGCGTTTCCCTTATTCTTGAGGGAACTCTCTACTCTTGCTGACCTTCCTTCCGGGTTGGGAACATGCACGGCCTCGAGACGTGATATCAGACTGACCGCGATTGGCCCTCCGTCCCTCTTCTACAACCTCGAGGCACAGGGCTCATGACCACACCTATTGGGAAAGATCCTTTGGCTTGACAAATGCTCGGCACACACCAGCATGTTATGCCTGCAGTGATGAGGGATGCCTTTCGGAGGGTTGCATTGAGGGCAACTCGCTTCTCGGTATCCTTGCAAATTCGATCCCGCTCCGGTCAGCCCTGGTAGCATTTCTCAAACATGCGAGATCGGGAAACATGTCACCCAGGCCGTTTTCGTTTGGTAGCCGCTCCTGGCGTCGATTCCCTGCTGGAAGTCCCAGATATTTTGCCTGAGGTGAACTCGATGGTTCTTTTTCCGGCAGCTGACAGGGTTTTCTTGAGGTTTGAGTCTTGCTCCCGTAGGTTTTGCTGATTTCGATGCAATTCCTCCTTGTAGCCCGACGGAGGAAACCCCAACGGATCCCAGACTTCCCGTGGTAGAGCAGTTCTGTATTGGTCGTCGCCGTCCACTCCTGCCCGAGCCATCATAGTAGCTAATAACGCAGGATTGCGGAAGGTAGACTTCTTCGCGAGGTCTTCGTTGAAATGAACTCCTTTAGCCTTAAGCTCCACAAAGCGCTTGAATTTAGCGTCCAGTGCGGGATCAGGAGAACCTGGGGGAGAGGGTGGAATGGCCGTCATGGGATGGGTCGCCTGTGTAAGCACATGTATAGTTTCCCGCTCGGTCATGTGTCGCTGTGACGTTTCCATAGAGCTCTGTTGCTCAACAATATCGTCGTCGCTGTGCATTTGAACCGGCATGGTGGGACCTAGGATTGGCCCATTGCCGATACCTGTGCTGGTGCCCGTGTCTGTCGCTGGCAACCTTTGGCTGCCGCTACTGTTCTCGATGCCCTCAGTTGGAATTGCGGAGTTGGCTGGCACAGCTGGTTTCCCCTTGGCTGACATGCTGGGTGCGGCCTCTGGGGTGCGCAGCCCCTCTTCATCGCTGCTACTCTCATAGCTGACGAGCCCACTCATTTCTTGAACGTTCTTCCCGTCCTTTAGACAGACTGAACGCAAAGTAATGGTTCATGGGACGATAAGCTCAAAGCCCAGTGCTGATCCTGTTCAAAGATCAAAAGTCGCCCACACCATATGTGGCGCTCGTGTCTGCTTGGCGTTACCAGCCACAGGTGTGGCGGTGCAACTAGGCGGAGAGAGCAGTTGCGTACTCGGGACAATCATTTGGATGTAAGGTCATTGATGAATTGAAAGATTCAGCACCTTGATCTCCCTTCCTCTCTTCCTCTACTAATATACTCTCCAACATACAAAACCTATCCGCACCCATGGCGTCTCTAATGAACTCAGAGCGCATACCCTCAGATCAACCGGGCTATTCCTTTGCAAACCACACCGCAACAGCACAAGAGGCCTCAGGAGCCAAACAACATGCCTTCTATCCGTTCGTTCACCATTGTCTTCTGAACTACAGTAATCTTTACTGACCTGGGAATAGATACACCGACAACGGCGGGTCCACACTAGGCATCACAGGTGCAGACTTTGCCATCCTCGCCGGCGACACGCGGTCTACCTCTGGTTACAACATCAACTCTCGCTACGTGCCCAAATTGTTCCGTATTGGAGAGGACGGGTCCGACGAACAGTCATCACGGATCGTGCTTGCGGTTGTAGGCTTCGCGGCCGACGGCAATGCCTTGAAAGAACGCCTCGATGCTATCGTCAAGATGTACAAATACCAACACAACAAACCTATGAGCGTCAAGGCGTGCGCGCAACGTCTTTCCACAATCCTATATCAGAAAAGATTCTTCCCATACTACGTGCACGCGATTCTGGGGGGGTTGGACGAGGATGGTAAGGGGGCGTTATACTCGTACGATCCTGTGGGGAGCTACGAGCGAGAACAGTGTCGGGCCGCGGGCGCAGCGGCGAGCTTGATCATGCCGTTTCTGGACAACCAGGTCAACTACAAGAATCAGTACATACCGGCGTCAGGTGTGGGACTTGACTTGAAGCAGAGACCGATCGAGAGCCTGCCGAAGGATGTGGTTGTAGGATTGGTCAAGGATGCATTTACCAGTGCGACAGAACGACATATTGAGGTGGGCGATGGCTTGCAGATGTTGGTCATCACCAAGGACGGAATAGAGGAGACATTCACACCTCTCAAGAGGGATTAGAACCACACTGAAGACTCAGCTTCTAAGGAGGCTTTGTTGCTGTATGCATAGCTCGGCGCGAAATAGGATCAGGCTGGAGATCCGAAGCCACATCGGTTAGGCTAATCTAGTTTTACCAGGGGCAGTCATCAGTTGGTTTCTATCTCTGTTCCTTTTCCATTGTAACGATATGCCTGAGCTTCCATGAGTAGTGGCGCCAGATCACTCACACCTTTGTCCCCCTCATTGTTTTCGTGCAAACCGATCCATCATCCCAAACGCCGCCCGGTTCCATTTTATCATTGCTTCATATGTATGCACTCGTGAAAAATCTGAGGATTTTTGATGCATCGCGCCATGGGTAATAGTGAAGAAAAAGTCCTGGTGGAGGGGGTGGAGAGAGAGAGACAGAGAAAGTCTCAAAACCTCTCTTTCATCCTCGACGCCACGGTCCGTAGACTCCCATAGACCTTGCCGGGCGGGGCACCCAGGATCAGGCTGACAATGGCCTCGCGGGCAATGCGAATGTTCTGGAAGCCGCCGAGGATGTGGATCTTTGTGTCGGCGAGGACGACGCGGGTCTTTGAGGTGTTTTCGATAGCGAACTTGGTCTTGCCATCCTTGCCTGCGATGCGGCCAATGGCGCGGCCGAGGTGCTCGCCCTGCAGGGTTTTAACGTCCTTGATCTCAAAGGTCTCGATGTACAGGTCGTCGAGGCGCAGCAGGGCGATGGCGTCGTCGACGTCGAACCCCAGCGTGAATGCCCGCACAAAGTCCTCGCCCTTCTGCAGCGCCCCCGTGTCCGTTGTGAAGCGTGACGTCCGCAGCTCGACCGCCTTGGACTTGACGTTCATCCGCACCTGCAGCTTCAGGTGCTCCACCAGCGGCGGGTAGATCTTCGCCCAGCTCTGCTTCAGCGGCGACATGCGGTGCGGCGGCACCGGCACCTTGCGAGATTGTATTCTTAAGACCGGCGTCGTCGTTGTCGTTGCGGTCTCGAATCCCACTTGTGATGTCGAGGCGGGTGCGAAGCGAGGCCGGCCTTCTTCGTCCATCTGCATTGCCGTGTCTGCTTCTTCTTCTTCTTCTTGTGTCTGCGGTACAATGCTCTCCGGTTGCGGTGCTGTTATTATGTCCACATCGATATTTTCTTCGGCGGGAGGATGTATGTGGTGGGGTTCTTGGGATGCAGATTCTGTGATGGTCTCTGGAGGCACGCGCTGAAGCGCCGTCGGAGCAGGCATTGTTGAGCTCTAGATATAAGAACTATTGTTCTCGTCTCGACCTTAATTTCGTACACACTGTAGTCGCCTGCGCTGTTGTCGAGTTCTCGAGATTCCCAGTCGACAACTGATTTTGTGTAGCGCGGTTGAAGTTCGGTAAAAGAAATGTGAAATATCAGCCAAGGCGCTAGGAATGGTGAATATAAAAGCGGCCCAGGCAGTCGATAATTAGATCTATGTAATAGCGAGTTCCAATACACTTTGACAAGGTTCTTTCACAGAAATAATTTTCTCCGCAAGATTGGCACATTTCACATCGCATTGTGGGGACATTGAACTCAGGCTGACTTCTCCACCAGCACATTGTGATCGATTCACCAGAGAAACTACTAGCAAGGTCATTCTTTATTGTGACGATGTAGAGACAACATGGGATGATTTGATTACCGTTTGATTAAAATTCTATACACTGAAAAGTCGTGGATGGCTGCTATGATAACCAATCATTCCAAATCATCAAGCTCATTCACACAAAGCCACACTATGACACCTCGAAATCGAGAAAAACACCGGCTCAAAAGACCCTGAATGACACCCAGCTTTGGCTTGCGGACTCCATACATACTATACCAGCCCCTGCATAGCTCCGCTTTCATGTGTTATCGTTGTCCTGGCCCAAAGTTCCCATAATAGCCCGGCAATTCGGCTACTTGTCGAGTCTCGCCTTCAAGTTCACTTGGTTCAAAGACTTGGGCTTGAGTAAACTCTGGTGATGGTTTCTGCCCTGACGACGGACTGTTGGGTATTTGCGAAGATTTTGGCTCGGATGGTGGAGGGACGGCTTCTCTTGTGGCGCTTGTTTTGCGGTGACGACGGGTCCCTAGAAAGTATGCGAGGCCAGCAATCAGGCCTAAGCCCACAACGCCGCCGACGACGCCGCCAGCAATGGCACCGGTATGAGACTTAGGACCAGGAGGCGATGTTGATGTGTCAGCAGGGTGCACTGGGCTTGTCTCCTCCGGTGTCGTCGGCGTCGATGGTGTGGTGGTAGTGGCGTTAGTCGGGCCGGCAAATGCTGTTTTTGTTGTTACTGAAACTGTCCCTCTATCCCTGCGCCTGGAGATGCATAGGAACACTTACCAAATTGTGCTGCCAATACAGGATCACTCCACGCGGGCTTCACATAACTCTGGTTGTAGTAGTTGTCGATTACCTGCGCTCGCTTGTATGGTGCACCTGCAGCGTCATAGTGGTCCTTCCACTGCAATTCAGTCATGTCCATAATCCCTATGCCACTAGCCCACTCGTCGTAATCGGCGCCGAACTGGTTCAACGTGCTAGGCGGACGACCGCCGATAGAGATCATCTGCCTGTTGCCGATGATGGAGCATGTGTGGCTGCACCGCCGCGTCGTCGTTGAGGCAGGGGTTTGAAACCATCTGAACGCAGGCAGGGAGAGGACATAAACATTCAAGTACCCAGGCTCATTAGGATAGTTGAGGTCGTTTGTTGTATTCGTCATGCCGCCGTATACAAATCTAACACGGTCACGTCAGTCTGAGTCTCTAGGTGCGGAAGGGATATTCTTTACAGCTCGTATGTCTTCCCGTCGGATGAAGCCTTTCCTACTGTACAGAACTGTGTTCTTGGTGGAGGGATATCTCCGGTCGCTCGCTGGACATACCACTCCTCTGTGGATACGTCGTATAAGATAATATCTGCCATGTCGCGTAATGATGTCTCTTGCTGGAACTCGAAGGCTTGTCGGCTTGGATTAGCACCTCCGACAACAACCACGAAACCTTCCTGCCCAAAGTTTGAGGCAAACTCAGCTTTTGCCTGGGTGAAGTATGGCGAGCTGTCTGGAATGTTGGTTGTAGAGTTACTCCAGCGCCCAGTCGACGAGTCACGCGTCACCAAGCCAGGGACGATGAAATTTGGGTCGCGTATTGCCCCATTAGAGATGGCGCCTCCCAAGCTGTACAACTTTGAGTTGCCGACTGTCCAGGCTGATGAAAAGGGTGCATTGGATCCGAACGACAGCCCATTTGTTACAGGTGAGACTTCTTGGGACCAGTAGATGGTGCGTCCGCCGGGTTTATAAGACCAAAGATCGGTTGTCCAGTCCGTGCTATTGTATCCCCAACCCCCATATCTGTACACTTTGCCCGTCGTATCATCATACCAAGTCGCGGGCCATCTGCGGTGTGGCATGTCCGGGTCCGGCTCCGAGTTGTTTGCAATATAGACCGTGACATTGGTCCACGACTGGGAGAGGTCGACCGAAATGGTGGGCCAGACTGCGACAGTCAGTCTCGTCGAGGTCTCGTTTGTCGGGAAGTGGTGGTAACGTAACGATAGAAGGACCTCAGTGTCCCGTTAGTCCACTCCCACGCTTCCCCATCCGAAATGTAAAGCCAATTGCCAACGACAGTCGCTGAAACATTAGTGATAGCCCAACCAAATGCGGGGAGACTGCATATTACAGGATTGCCAGAACCACTGAGTGATGGAGGATCGCAATAGTCCACCTTGGACGCTGGAGACGGCGAGCAAGACCGCCGTGAAAGTTATCCAGAACATCGTGTATGAGGTGAATGGGGAGCACTGATTCAGAACCGTGTTCCTGAGAAAGAGCAAACTGACAGCCGAACCACCTCGTACTGGAACTCTAGAAAGCTTTATCCCCAGTTCCTAGACACTCGGCTGCCGCGGCTGAGAGGCAGTGATTGCAGTCCGCCTCCGCCAACACCGCAACCATCGCAAAGACATGGTGATAGCGCATTGGGTAATGCTTGCGCCACATGATGTTGGTGTACCTTTTTGGCCCCTAAGTACTCCCGTGCTTGTTCACTTGGGCAGAAAGTAATAGTCGTGCAAGAACATGTAGGCATCGGTTGTCATTGGCCTTTGACGTTTGGCTTGATGTTGGTGCTGGAGCCGCGTCCTGGCATTCTGTTCTAGACCTGCTGCTATTTGACACTTGCAGGTGGCTTAGTCCTATCTTGGGGACTGGCAAAGTCTGACGATGCAAACTCAATGCCCATTTTGTCTGGAGGCCAAGTGCCCAGACCGTCTTCTTTTTGAGCCCAGAGTTTGGCAAAGCGTGCCGAATGCCGTAGCATTCTTTTTGGTGTGCAAGCCTTCTTCGTACGGGTGAGTGATATGCAGGTAAAGAAAACTCGTTTCCAAATTTTCAGATCGCTTAGCTGGAGATTGGTTTCCGGCTTTCCACTGGTCCGGCTATTCGATCGCTTACGGAGCCAGGACCTTCACAAAATCGAAGAGCCAGCCTTGCCCTGGGACACGGAGGCATGCTTGTAATACTATGATCGTTATCGGAACAAATAGATCGCAAAGAGAGACGTAGAAGATCTTGTTCACAAACGAGAGCATGAATGTGAGGTTTCGGCGAAGACGCATCGATGAGAAGAGTAGTACGCGCATGTGAATCTACTGGACGGTGGCCTTGAGACGTCACTTTCCTTCTTGTTAGTCCATTCTACCTCAGGCGCACAGGGGACATTTCCAGCGTTCAGTCTGAGTCGTGGAATGCGAAGGCATGTTGACCAGGCGCTGTCAGGCACGTTAGGGTATGTTGAGTGTCTGTGCGTTCGTTCTCGGACGATCGGGACTTCAACAACGAGGATGTTATCTCACGACAGCGCATTGAAGGAGTCTATGCTGCGGTATGGGATGTGAATAGCAGTGAACTGTACAACAATGACAAGAAGAGCGTTTGCTTGCCCTTTGACGTGTTCTACCCTTTTTGTGAGGCGACAAGGCCACAGCCATGCTGAGCTCGTGAGGTGCAAGTTTTCTCCGCACCTGAAGAAATGATTGTGGATCTCCGCATAAACTTGCATCATCTTGCACATGCATTTTGTCTCTCTGCACTACTCGCCATCCTCGACCACACCATCTCCCAACGACGACCTTTTCTGCTCAACCAGGATTGTGTTCATCCATCGGCCGATATGGTCTTTCAATCATGACAGAGGCCTTCGTCCAAGGCATGCGCCATGTCTCGAGGATTGCTGCTTGTGCGCCAGCGCGGTCGACAAAAGCCGTCGAAAGGTTACCTGCGTCGTCCCCCCGAAGCTTCAGATACCACATACCCAGACGAATATCAAGCCTAACGACGCCGAACAACACCGCGCGCCGACTGTGGCAGCCCAACAAGCTTCCTGTCAAGACTCGATCATTTTCGACTGAAATTTTTGTTGGGCAAGGTACACAATCCCCGTTGAGATCAAGTCCACCTTGGCTGCGAGCATATTCCAGAAAAGATGGACACATGCCAGATCCTGGATGGTTGGGTCTTGGGAGAGGCTTGAAGTGCGTCCGTAGTAGCCAAAGCAAAATACCACACTTGGTCCGGCGGCGAGATTTTCATACTACACGCTTTCGAAGACAAAAGTCCGAGAATGGAGGCGAGGGACGCACAAAACAAGAGAGAGCAGAAAATGCGCCTGAATCTGGCTCAGCAAAACCAGCTGACTCACAGCCTGGCTCGGGACAGGCTCATTTCTATCAAAGTCGTTTCTACGATAGACTGCACATGCCGCAGTTCCACCGTCCTACAAAGGAAGAACTACTGGCTGCGGCCACAGGATTCTGGTCTCGCCTCAAGGTCCATTTTAAATGGTTCACAATCAAGAGTACGAGGCCGTTCAACCTAGATGAGATTGTCGGATTCATCTCGTGGATCGCGTTAGGTCATGTCATCTGGATTGTTGTCGGTACGACGACATTTGTCTCGTTGGCCATTCTAGCCATCAACACCGTCTTTGCACAAGAAACTCTTGCTGGCTGGATTGGGAATTACTTGACAAAGTCGTCTGGCCTTCAGGTCGTTTTCGAGTCTGCCATTGTCCCTAAGTGGGGTGATGGGGTCATCACATTCAAGAACGTCTTTGTCTCCAGGAGACCCGGCCGAGTCCGATCCCGAGTAACCAAAGGATCCCCCGAAGCAGCTGCCCAAGCATCCTCGGCAGAAGATCCCGTGCCTCCAGAAGAGCAGAACTATACACAGTTCGACATCACTATCGGGGAAGTCAATGTCACCCTCTCATTTAGCAAATGGTGGAACTCCAAGGGCCTCTTACAAAATGTGGAAGTTAAACACGTGAGAGGGGTTGTCGATCGAACTCATGTTTTTGCGACAGGCGAAGAGATTGATCCAAAGTCGCTGAGACATGAACACAACCCTGGGGATTTCGAGATCGAATCCTTCAAAATTGAAGATCTTCTGCTCACAATCCTCCAGCCTGAAGGATTCCGGCCGTTCCCTGTCAGTATCTACAACGCCGACTTGCCTAGATTGCGGAAGCAGTGGTTGTTCTATGATTTCCTCTGTGCGAACAACATCACGGGCGAGTTCGACAAATCCCTCTTCACTATTCATCCTCGACAGACGCACTCCTATACTGGTACAGTACTTTACGACCCCGAAGATCCGTCCAACGAACCTTGGAAGAAACAATCGCGCATTCGCATTGATGGCATAAACATCGACCACATCAACCGCGGCGTGGTCGGTCCCTTATCTTGGATTCATGAAGGAAACGTTGATATTGTGGCGGACATTATGATTCCCAACGACAGCGAGGAATCTGTTATAAAGGTCGTGACTGATTTCTATGAACGAATGGAAGCTACACTGACCTCGAGGAAACATCTTGAGCAACAGCGATACGGCGAGAGTTCCCAACAAGACGAGCCCGTTGCCTCTGGTGGAGTTGTGTTGTCGAATCCCAACTCTCAACCGGTGAGAGAAGAGGATAAGCGATTCATAGTCATGGATCTCCGCATTCACTTGAACGACGTTCGCGCCGTCGTCCCCATCTTCACCCGCGACCTATCATATATCAACAACGCACTGATCCGTCCCATTGTTGCCTACATCAATTCCCGGCGAACATTCATTCCAATCAATTGTCGGGTTGTCAAACGACTCTCAGACTTTGATGGCAGTTGGACCGTCTTTGATTCCGGATTGATGGATGATTTGTCAGCCGAAGTGTACGACGCGTTCGCAAGAGATGTGACAGATGAGCAGGCACGGTTGAGACGGTTTAAGAAAGTGGGATTATGGAGTTTGCAGCTTGCAGTGCAGGCCATTTTCCTGGTAAGTCCAGTCTGCCTGCTTGTCGCCACTTGAGCTAGCTCAGCTTGTTGTCCGTCCTCCGGCGACCCGTCGACTAATTCAGTACTAGGGAATGGCTGGTAATATTGCTTGATTCTATACGACAGTCACGAATGCTTTCCGCTCCATATTACATGTCTCGAGGTTACGTGCGTTTGTAACAAAAGTGAATAATTGCGTTAAGAGGTTGCTTTGATGAAAGGTTCCAAGGGGTCAGATTGCCTCTGGGATGGTGTATGGCGTCAAGATGTGTACATATTTACATCCTCCTGTGGCAGATGAATCAGAACAATTGGCAAGAGTTTGTCGTTCAGAAGGCTCTGGGAACTACCGAACCGTGCATGCGATCACAAAACAAACAGTTAGACGGGAAGCATATCGTGCCCATGGGTTTGGAACATTTTTGTCTTGTGATCCGGCACTGGTGCTTTCTCTCGATGCTCCGAGAACATTGGGAAATAGATAGGCCAAAGCCGTTGGAATCTCGTCCCCGCACACCCCTTTGTGAAACACCCTGCTTGAAGGAGGCCCACGTCCCCGCCAGAGATGGATGTTCCCATCTACATATATCAACATATCAAGACCTACTGTAGGTATGAAAAGGGGCCCCACATGGTGTCATTGGCAACAAGTCCCCCCCTCATGTGGGCTGCAATATAAAATCCCAAAGGTCCGAAGTCGGTGCCCCACGCGATATTGTATTGATACGACGTCTTTCTGTCTCACGAAAAGGGACCCGAGAACAAGGATTGACGCTGTATCCGACGAGCTCGAATCGTGAGTATTCACAGGGAGGTTTTTTTTCCACCACAATCCACGAGTGCTTTTGTCATGGCGCCGCCCTTTCGAGCCGATCAGGTCGGGTCGCTGCTCCGGCCGAAGAGTCTGGTCGATGCGAGGACCAACACGAATCTCCAGGGGGCGCGGCTCAGAAACGGCCCTGGCGATCAGGAGGAAGTTGCTGCCGCCGGCGATGCCACTGCGGGTTCTTCGTCCGGCGATGTCGATCTGATGGAGGTCCTGCGGACCGAGCAGGCAAAGGCGATCAAGGACGTCGTGGGCGAGCAGCTCGCGCGACACGTCCTGCCCATCACGACGGGCGAGTACGAGCGGGGGATCTTCTACGGCAACTTCTTCGAGTCGCTCTCGGGCTTCACGGTGCGGTACACGCCCATGTCCGAGTTCAAGGTCGGGTTCCCCACGAACCGGCCCCTGATCAAATGGGGTCTCCCCGGGCGCGATGCGGGGTTCCCGACCTCGAACAAGGTCACCCTCGAAAAGTCGGCGTACCTGGATGACTGGCTGTACTTCCGCAGCCTCCTGCCAGAGGACCGATGGAGGGACGCCAAGATGACGGTCCCGCCGCCCGGCTGGTGGCACATCCAGCTCAAGCAGCCCTTTGACCGCGACCTGTACGAGAGCGACGAGGCGCTGCTGCGGGATCTGAGCGCCGCGCTCAGGAAGGAGATCTTGACCCTGTACGAGCACGGCCTAAGGGTCGTGCAGGTCGACGACCCCAACCTGTCGTTCTTCTGCGACGAGGAGTGGATCCGGACGTGCCAGGACGAAGGCGTCGACCTCGGCCGGCTGCTCGAGCTGTACGTGCGGTCCCACAACGACGCCATCACCGACCTACCCTCGGACCTCCACGTGGGCGTCCACATCTGTCGCGGGAACTTCCCCAACGGCGTGGGCCTCGCCAGCGGGAGTTACGAGCGGATCGCGAGGAAGCTGTTCAACGAGACCGCGTACAAGCTGTTCTATCTCGAATTCGACAGTCCCCGGGCCGGCGACTTCACGCCCCTCAAGTACCTGCCGGCGGACAAGGCGGTGGTCCTGGGCGTGGTGACGACCAAGTCCGCCGAGATGGAGGACCTGGACGAGTTGAAGAACCGAGTCTACCAGGCGGCCGACGTGGTGGCCGAGGGACAGGGGAACGGGAGGACCAGGGAAGACGCCCTACGCGACAACCTCGCCGTGTCGCCCCAGTGTGGCTTTGCGAGTGACCACTCGGAAGGCGGAGTCGGTATGACCATGGACCTCATGTGGGCAAAGCTGGACCTGGTCAACAAGCTGTCCCAGGAGATCTGGCCGGGATGGGATCAAGACCGGAGATAGGTGTTTGCAGATGAACGTTTCTGCGACCAATAGATCCCTGCTGAGGCGTCTGTCAAACACATAAACAAAATACATGTTTGGCTGTCATTTTCTTTGGTCGGCGTGGTCGAAGGGAATCGGCACCTCCCTTATTTTATCTTACAAAAGAAACCAGATACAGCTGTCCTTCTCCCTCTTCGCAAGAAAGTCTGTCAATCGATGACAGCATCAAGAGGCACCGTCAATCCCTCAACTACGTAGCACAGATGAGCTGAACCGGGCGCTTATATTTTTCCTTTTCGTGACGAGGCTCTCTGAAGGCCTCGTCCGAGCTGGCTGGCTCTATCACCAATGCTTACAGGATTCCCTAAACGACCGAAGGGGTGCCAAAATCTTTGAAGAATAGTTGCGCTGTTACAGCTAAGTCCTTTGAAAAATGATTGAATTTGTTGAAATTTGAAGGGATACCTTTATCTATTACCTCGTCCTGGTGACATTTTGTCGACATTTGCCCAAACAGGAGAAACGCTGTAAACACTGCACACATATCAAACATTACAAGCACTGCAAATGCTGCAAACATCTCCAGAATGGACATTACTAGATGCAGGGCTACAAGCCTGTCCAAAAACCACCCACTTCAAAAGTCAAGGAGTGGAGAGGAGGCTCGACTCGCAACCGGACAGTGTAGATCCTAGACTATGGAAGGTTGAGGGAGAATGGAACGAGCTTCCTGTCGAGGGGTTGCAGAACGCAACGAAAAGTAAACAGAGAGCACCTCCTAGGAGGGATTGTCACGTCTACACATTCATCTGACCCAGATGTCGTATGTTAGTATTACAAAGTGGTCAGTTCAATTCCACTCGGTGAAGAGTATTGCCCTTCGGTCCGAACTACCACAGGAGAAGGCCACTGACGGGTAGAACGATCCAGGGCCCTTCAATTACACCCGAAGCCTTTAACCGAACATATATCTGCATCTTACCATTGATGACAGCTGGGTGGAATTCACAATCATATTTGTTGAGATCATCGGAAAGAGACATGTCAGGCGGGGCTTGTCCAAGTGCCGCTTCACAACCGTCATCATATCTCAGAAGCATGCCAATACATGGATGAAGCTCGACCGATGTGTCTTGGCATACCATCAGAGAAGCAACGTGCTCGAGGGGTGCCATGCTTGAATACCAATCTCAATTAGGAGCTCCGCCCTGGGGACAGTTGACAAAGCTCGGTTGAGAAAGGTTTTCGTGGGTAGTGTTCATCTCTTCAGTGTTCAAGACACCAGGGTCGGTAAAAGTTGATTCCGAACTGGTGATGATTGAATGATAAACGGCTTGAACCGGAGAACCATCGGTTCATACCACGCCATCGCATAGAAAATATGATTCGTCCCCTGGCCCAATGTGTGGTCCGAAGACGACAGTTCTTTCAAAGTTTGTGCCCATCTTAGCGTTGGGAGTCAGCCTGTGCAAGCAGCTGCTCCTTGAATGTCCTTTACTTACCTCTACTACTATACCTGTTCTAAGTCTCACTCTTTTTCTGATGGACACTCTGTCGATCGCTTCACTCTGGGAGAGAGAACAATGAACAAAGACGAGAGTGGTTGGACCAAAGAGCGCTTCAAGTCGTGCCACAAATTCTTGGAATGCTGCCTTGTCGCTGCCCGTGAATATGCCGACCGTAGAATACCACGGGAACAGCCGATAGTAGTCTTTGTTTCTCCAAGTGGTATGAATTGAAAGGTGTGCGATTCACTACGTGTCAGTTTCGTAGAGATTTTGATGAAATTTTTCCATGCAGGATGAATGGGTGTATCCTACCACTCGACAGTTTCTCGCTTCTCCCTCGACCCGAGTCCTAGCATTCGCAGGAACAGTCCCTATTCTTTCCCAGCCAAGCAATATGTAGAAACGGGGCAAACATCCGTTTGTGTGGCCAATCAGTTGTGTATCCAGGGGTATTTCACGGATATTCACTTGACCGTAGAAGTAAGAGCTCCCCTTTTCTGCCTCTAGAAGTAGGTTTAGGTCGATTGACATGCCGCGGACACCAAAGCAATCTCTCCAGAACTAGAAAGACTCGCTGTCCGAATGGTCGTTTTTCCCGTCCAGCCGTCCTGTATTCGTGATCCAAGAGACGTACACTTTATTCTGAAATATCATCTTTTCCATGTAGAGAGGTTTCTTGGGACAAAAGTAGAAGATAGTGTCGCTTGGCGCACATCCAAGACGCATGTAGTCTACTAGCGGGCGTGTTTGTGCAAGAGCTATTATCTCGGGCCATGGGTGGAGGTACGCTGCGATATGTGTTTGCAAATCGGAAGGAAGTCACTTGATATTCAATACTAGTTCATTTGATGGTAGCTCGGTTAACAGTGATTGCAGTAAGAGGTCGGTAACGCTCTGTGGGAAGGAAGGCTGGGTTTCAAGCAGTGTACAGAGGATTAGGCGGCAGAGATCGTTGGTGGTGATGTCCGCATACTGTCGTCGAACTATGCGGTAACATTGGATATGGCAATCTATCCTCACTCGTAGGCTCCTGCGACATCCAGGGCAGGGCCATGTCACCTTGAGCTCATTGACTCAACAAGAGTAAAACAACCACTTTGGAGACTACTTGCGCGAATATTCTCCGGTTCCACCCGCATAGCAGAGCTCACATCTTCTATGGTGCTTTTCGAACGACAATACGGGACAGAACCATCAGCGGTCAGTCATGAGTTGACCTGCAGCGTTGCGAGGGGAGGTGAGTTGCTAGTAGATGGATAGAAAGCGCTTTGGGTCACGGAGGCTTGGCAGGGGCGAGGAGAAGCCGGAGAAGCTAGACCATTTTGGGCCTCTCGGCTCGTCCCGATGCCTAGTCACTCCTGCCACGTGGACCACGTCATTTTGCGGCAAGTTTTGGTCACACCTGTGTTGATCCCCGCACTCCCTATATCGCGTAACTTCACCTCACAGACAGGGCCATTGAGAGGACCTTGTCTCGAGTGATCTCCAACTTAAAGTAGTCTACCGCAGAGATATTATAGAAATGTCAGTACGGTCTCCGAATCGATTCCATTGCCCTAGGCGCGTTAGGATTTGACTAGATGTATATAGACCGAGAGGTTAAAGGGGAAATCTACACTCCAAGTCAACGCTGTTCACTTCTTGAGACATAGACATAACTTGTCCACACCACGTGCCACGCGCCAAGATTTTGTATGCATTAAGAGCCGCTGCTTTTTTGAATGGTCTGCACTTTGTCACCTCATCCAGGCCTATAAATATGTCTGTCTCTCGCTTTGTCTTCCAGTTCTATCTTCCTATTTCTTTAACGCTTCCTGAAAATCTCAGGCAGCCCCTTTCCTTTGGTTGACTCAAAAAAAAAAACAAAAAAACAAAAGAGACACCCTTTGCACAAGAAGCAAAATGGCGAAGCGTCCGACTCTACCCTACTTCGCGCCACCAGATCAGCTCCCAAGCCCGCTGCCTACTGTTGCCGAGATCCTAGCTTCCACAACCCAGCTGAAGAGATTCAATGGCGACCCACACCCTAACGTTGTCCGTGTTGGAGAGCACTTTGTTGTCAAATTCGGGGTAGACATTGACCTCCGGGACGGTGAAAATACACTCTTCGTCCAGCAAGCTACGAGCCTATCCGTTCCGACCATCTATGCCATTTTTCACGACGAAGCGACTGGTTACAACTTCATTGTCCAGGAATACATCTCAGGTCAGGGGTTGGACGAGTATTGGCCAAAGGCTAATCAAAGTGGCAAGGAGGCGGTGGTCGCCAAACTCCGTCATTACTTTGACGAACTCCGCAGTCTCCCATCACCCGGCTATTTCGGTGGCCTATGGAGACAACCCATCCTCGAGGGCTATGTGACAGGTGGACAGAGAGCGCTTGAGAAGGGTGACGTTCCGCCATGCGATACGGAGGAGGAATGGGTCGACAGCATGATTCGAAACGCCGACGCGAATTACTCCGTGAAAAATCGTGCATTTTTCGAAAGCAACAAGAATTTGCTGCACTCGATTTTCCAAGGCCATGACTGTGTCTTCACACATGCCGTTCTTCATCCGTCCAACATCATTGTCCGCGACGATAATACGGTAGTGGTAATCGACTGGTCGTTGTCAGGGTGGTATCCGAGCTACGTCGAGTACTGCAACACGATGATGTCTCATGATCATCACCCCACCGATTTGACTCTGTGGATACCACGAGTTTTCAAGGAATATGTTGCTGAATATGGGTGGATGCTTCATATGTATGCATGGATTCACTGGGGCGGCTGGGGGTAGTTGGCTTGAGGCCATTTCGGGCACTGATGGTATTGCTGCATGCCACGACTGGCCCCTCGCAGTGTAGGACAAAAAGAGACAAAGAGGAAAAGCAAAAAGGAACAGCCCGCTAGCTCGAGATTCTATCAATTTGTAAGATGGGCCTGGAGATCGACCCTCCTGGTAAGCTCTTTCCAATTGCTCCCATTCCCAGACGTGTCCCTCTAGGTTGTCTCCGTTCCTCGTGACCAACCAAGGATGGGATCTCGCAAAGCCAGCTGCCAACAGTTCTGGCGATGATAACCAGTTACCACAGCCTTGCTCGTGCCAGCAAAGGCAAGAGTGGATCTGGGGTCCAAGCGAACGAGGTATCCCACTTAGCAGGAGACCCACATGATATGCTAATCTATATGTGGACTAGAGTACTATAGGGTACGGTGACCCCGCTTTTCTCGCCCAGCCTGATGCAAGTTTGGCAGGGAAAGACGTGATGGTTATACGAACCTCTAGTGCCTCAGTCTACTTCTCTCTCCATTCATGTACGAGGTGCAAAGACAACATCTCAGTTCGTCGGCCGGCTGGGCTTTCCAGCTTTATCCGATTGCGCAATTTTAGTGCCGAACACAATATCACGCCCAACTCGGTGCCAGTGAGGATAGGATGGCGCGATCAGACTTGCGAGTGTGTCAGGTGAGGGTATTCATCGACTATATCTTTCTCTGCATGCCACCTTGTCCTTGCGACGATGATTTTCAAGAAAATAGCTGAGTAGAACAATCCTCAACAACCGTTGCCGTCTCCACAACTGCCTCTCGTGACTAGCCAGAGCTATCAGACCAGCCGGCAGGTTCGCAGTGCTTCGCCTTCGTGTTCCATCGTTTATATCTTGTAAATATCTACCGGGCCAATCATATTCTCTTAACTCTTCCCCACCAAGAACCACTATGTCAACCACCCCAAAGGAAGTGGACGCGGTTGTTGTCGGCGGAGGATTTGGTGGTATACGTCTCGTCAGCCTTCTCCAGGACAAGCTCCATCTCGAGAATGTCGTCGCGATCGAGAAGGGCAGCGCGCTAGGAGGAACCTGGTACTGGAACCAGTATCCCGGGGCCCAAACTGATACTGAGAGTTGGGTCTATCGCTTCTCCGACGACCGTGACCCGCCCAAGTGGAACACGCGATATCTGAAGGCCGAAGACCTCCAGGAGCAGATCGTCGACACGGCCAAGAAGTCCGGTGTCTTGAAGAACTATGTCTTTGAGAACGAAGTTGTCTCGGCCTATTACGACGCGAAGAGCAATCGTTGGCTTATTGCCACAGACAAGGGCCTCCAATTTTCTGCCACCTATTTTCTCACCGCCCTTGGGATTCTAACCAACCCCTACATTCCGGATTTCCCAGGACGGGACTCCTTCAAAGGTCTATCTTTTCATTCTGCTCGGTGGCCCAAGGGTCTCGACGTCGCGGGAAAGCGTGTTGCAGTCATCGGAACTGGGCCATCCGGAAGCCAGATCACCGGGTCGATCCATCACCTCGTCAAGCAGATCACGGTTTTTCAACAGCGGGCACAATACATTGTCCCCGTCAATGATCGACCAGTGACCGAGGAAGAAAAGAAGGAGATTTACGAAAACTACGATAAGATCTGGGACACGGTGTTCAACTCGCTCTTCGCCATGGGTTTCACAGAGAGCAAGAAGTCGGCGCTCGAGGTGTCGGAAGCAGAGAGGAGAGAAGTCTATGAACGCATCTGGAACAAAGGCGGCGGCTTTCGGTTCTTCTTCGAGACCTTCAACGACCTCGGGACAAATGTGGAGGCGAACGAGACGGCAGCGGCATTTGTTCGTGAGAAGATTGCCCAAATTGTCAAGGATCCTGAGACGGCAAAACTGCTCCAACCCAAGGGACACTATGGAGGACGCCCTCTTTGCACACAGGGGTATTATGAGGCCTTCAACGAGCCCAATGTCTCTCTCGTGGACGTAGCCAACAACCCCATCGCCAAGATCACTCCAACGGGATTGGAACTTCAAGACGGCAAGGCTTTTGACTTTGACATCATTGTGTATGCCACGGGGTTCGACGGGGTCGATGGCGCCTATCATAACATTGACATCACTGGACGTGGGGGACTCAAGCTGGCAGACGCGTGGAAGGGAGGGGCCAACGCCTTGTACGGCGTCAGCGTGGCCGAATTTCCCAATTTTTTCACCGTTACGGGGCCTGGCGGTCCGTTTGCAAACATGCTCCCCTCGATCGAGTTGCAAGGGGATTTTATCATCAAGCTCATCCAGGAGGCAAGAAACAGGGGCGACAAGACCGTCGAGGCCGACGCCAAAGCTCAGGCGGAGTGGGCTCAAGTCGTCCAGCAGATCTCCAAGGCGACCGTCTTTGACAAGGTCAAGTCATGGATCCAGAACGACAATGTGCAGGGCAAGAAGAAATACAGTGCCTTCTTCTTGGCTGGCCTGCAGAACTATATTGCCAAACTGGCCGAGGAGACCGAGACCAGGTATCCATCGTTTGTGTTTGCCAAGTGAAATCCAGTCAAGCCAAGTAGGAAAGTGGGAAGAGAAATGGGATCGACTGCGGTCGAAATAGACGGGATATACCTAAACACCTCACCTCAGCATCTGCTTAGGGTGAGTCTTGTCCGCCCTGGCAGTGACATTACTGGCATATGAACCGTGTCCAACCACAATTCTTGCTCTATAGCTGTTTTGAAGACAGTACAGCTTCTAGATGCCGTTGAGGCTGAGAAATTGTATACTTTGCCGGGTAAGGCTGTACTAAATAAACCCGAAAGGTGGAGGATGGCCAGATCCAAATGTCGGGCAGCCTACTGACTGTGGCCCCATGCATGCACCCCGCGCTGCCTTGCCATTGAAGCAGCATTCGCTTGTTGGGGTCTCCCGCGGGGTTTCCTGGACATGGAGAGGCTCGCTTCTGATAGGACGATTTCGGCCCGACGTCGGCGTTCGAGGGGCCTTTTGCGCATTGTACTCCCTAGGGAAGGGTCGCAGAAGTCGCCTTTTCCTGCCTCCTTGGATTGTTAACGGGATATTCCTTCGCGGTATTTATCTTGTACGGGCCTGAAGTCGGCTCAACTTCCTTCATCCAAGGGTATCGTCTCCGGAGTACCTACGTCTCTATATAGTGCTGATCGTTGCACGTTGGATTCGTCTGCTTCCTATCAGAAGACTCGCTCGACCCGACCACTGCCCGAAGTTGCCCCGGACTTTGCATGGTCGTGCATGGCCTAGGCCGCGATATCCTCTCTCTCACACATTCAGATTTCTTCTCGTTTCCTGAAAACTGTTCGGTCGCAGGTAGGTAGGTGCACATATAGACAAGCGCCCTCTGACCACATGATGTCGGCGCTACTTGAGCAAATTCTTGCCCAGGTAGTCTCGGACGAAAAACCGATTGTCCATCATACTATTCTAATTAGCCGCTCGCCGCTTTTACTTCTCGAGAGCGTGATCATTAAAACCACAAGATCGTCATAGTCTGTCAGGGGCTGGACGAGAACCCAGATACTGCTGAGTAGGTGGTAGAGGTGCAGCCAGGGAGTTATATACCGTTCACGTGATTAGCGTAATGTGAATACCCCCCTGACCAGTACCAGGGCGGCAGAGTTGGCACTTTTGAGGATTCATTGTGTGAGGCGGCCCTTTGTGGTTAGTCTTTTCTGTAACGAAAGCAGCTAACCAGAGATGGAAGCCATGGGCTAGTGCCCGCTATATTCAGAACTCCTGGCTGGCAAATCCGGGTATAAACTGCAACTTTAATCCATATTTACCCGCCTTCACGACAATAGTGGTCGATTTGACCGTCAATCTCAGTGTCGCCCGTCGAGACCTTTGGCTCGTACAGTTTGGCTCGTAGATACAGCAGAGCGGACCTAGACGAAGCTTCCCGACATGGTGGCGTGGACCAGCCGATGCTTGACCTGTAGGCAGAGACGGGTCAAGGTGAGTATATCTGCCACGGCCACTCATAGAGGAATGATGACTGAGACCGAGGCAGTGTGACCAACAATGGCCAGTGTGTGGTGAGTGCCGGAGGAACAAGAGACGATGTCCCGGGCCACCAGAACAGCTCAAGTTCCACGCGGAGAATGTCAGACGACTGTCTCTGCAGACGACATCCACCGGTGTCATACGTTCATCACCATCGTTCGTAGGTCGTCCGGTGCCGGCGAATCGAGCGACCAAGATCGGCGCGGATCTCGTACGAGTGGTCATCATGACCTTGGGAAATTCGAGTCTGTCGAAACTGTTAGCGCACACGCCCGCCATGTTGGATGACTCATCAGCTCTGACAGCGGCGGTGGCGTGTCTTTCGGACACGCGGAAACGACAAATGTTGGCGACCGCCGGACCCAAAGTCGACCCAATACTGTATGGTCATACCCTACGTTGCCTTAGGATGGCATTGGAAGATGTGGTGCAGTTGAAGAGTCGACAAACCTTGCTCGCAACCATAGTCATGGCTCAAATTGACGTGAGCATTTTCATGTTCTCTCAACAAAAACTGACTTTGTAACAGGCCGCGACCTTGACAACCACACTACCCAATCTACAAGCCACTTGGTCGGCTCATTTATCAGGAGTCGGCTTTCTACTCGAACATCAAGGGGTCGAGACAGTGGGAGACGACTTAACCTCGGACATTATCACCGATGTCCTCCAACCGTTGGTGAGGAACACGTTTTTAGCTTGAATGTGGGGCTTTTTGGGGGGGAGGGAAATAACAAGTGTTCTAGGCTGCTCATTTTTACAGTCGACATCAACCCTTTTTTCTTGGGTCCCCCAAGTGGAAGGTGGCGTTCTGCGAACGGCCGGCAGATTCACTCTGTCAACGGTTGTCGGTCAAAATCTTTCGAATCATGACCGTGTGGCCTGACGTGATGGGAGGCTTACGAGGTTACCACTGTGGAAAGGTAGAATTCGACAGTGTACTGTCAAAAGTCATGTCCATGTCGGCCACGCTCGAATCGATGGAAGGACAGGTGCAGATGATCCTAGCAGATTCGGCGCAGGTTCGTACAAGACCAGCCACTGCCAAAGACTCGCCTGTCGACGAGGTGTATCAACTCGACGACTCGACCATCCCTCGAGTTTGTTGTTACCACGCCCTCTGCACCATTGTCACGCTCAACATGTTGGCTGCACTTCAAGGGTGGAGTGCGGAATTGCGGGAGCATGCGGCCTCGGTGAGCAAGAGGATTTGGATGTGTCACGAGTACGTCCTCGGCGTGGGGATTTTCGGCCTGCATTACTACCCCACGGCACTCCTGCTGTCGTACGGCAGCGCCGAATCCGACCGAGTCCGAGATTGGATCGTATCCCTATTAAATCATCTCCAGGGAAGGACAAACCCAGCCACCGATGCCTTGTGGACGAGAGACGAGCTCGCCGCCAGGTGCTTCGCCGTGAGTGGCAGGCAGTCTTCGGGGGTAGAACATTAGGGAGGGATCAGAGCATCGGTTAGCACTTTGGGTATTCACAGGCTAAACCATGCAACATACCAAGACGTCTACCAACGTTTCCCGGGGGGGGGGGGGCGATTCTAATACTCAACGAATTTTTGGGACATAAAGTACTATCTGCTGGCTTTCAAAATATCGATAGCAATGTGAAATTTGGAGAATGAAAAGTGACTATGGCATGTTTCCTTGTCTGCTTCGCGACACTATTAACCGTCTCTCGTCAGTCTCCTTGACCAGCGAAAGACTCCATGTGTCTCTGGTCAATGAACATGAGCACCCGTCTTGACCGGTTTGATGAGGCCTTGATGGGAGAGTTCACTGATGAGATCCTGTAACATGAAATCACAACCAGCCGCGGCCATGATGTCGACAGACCATGGCATCGATTGAAGTTTGAGGGTCGATTCGGACATTGTCGCGTTCATGGCCATTTCGCCGAGAGTAATGACGTAGTCTGGAAGGCCGGCCAGGCTGGCGATTCTACCGGGATTGACATAGGTGGGAGACAATTGGGCGATTTGTTGAATTGTGTCAGCCAAAATCTGTCGGGCTTCTAGACAGGTAGCGCCAGACGTGTTGGAGTTGTCCTCGCCGCAAAGCAGAGTCACGTTGAGTTGCCCAGCCGCCTGTTCCGCCTGCGCGGCGCGGGTGAGAAGTTCCTTAATATAAACGTTGTTCAGGTCGAATGCGACGTTTGGTTTGTAGTTGACGTTGCCATCGGGCGGGCTAAAGTAGAGATAGACGGCGTCGGAACACGACTCGTTGTCGGGCCGGAGAAAGTGGTCGGCAGCCCACTGCCGCACCGATTGGACATCCGACAAGTGTTGTTGGTGGAGATCCGGCGTGATGCTCTCGTTGACCGTGAGCCAATCCCCGCGGGTGTTGGGAACCATGGCCGGGAACTCACCGTCGTGATCGGCCATCCACGATTCGACGTATCGTCTGCCCCAGTCGTTCCATTGTTCGTACATGGTAATGTTTTGGTAAAGTGCCCCCGAGAACGAGGCGAGACGTTGGCCGTCGGCGTGTGGCACGCCGTTGGTCGAGTTCCACAGACTGTCAATCGAAAGTTCCGCAACGTTGGCTCCGACGGCTTTGGCCATGGCCGTGACAAAACTCAAAGCCTGTTGCGCCCACGCCGCTTCGTCACCTGTGGCGTTGGCGTACGAAGCGATTTGTTCGGCCTGAACGTAGACTTTTTTGGGAAACGAAGGGTATTCTTTGGCGAACCCGGCATACAAAACCTTGTTGATGTCGGACCAGAGTGAAGGATCCCTCACGAGCACTCCGGCTGTGTCCAGAGTGGTGGACAGCGACAAGACACCAGTCAAGTCGACAGCACCCGTCGATGGTCGACTTCCCATGACGCCGTTCTTGCACGCCGGTGATCGGATACTGCCACCCGTGTCGCTGCCCAAACTCACGTCCAGCCAGTCATAACTGGCCACGGCGGCTCCAGACCCTCCTGAACTGTCGTCGGGCGAATTGTACCCGTCCCCTCGAGGGTTGAAAGGCAAGAGGTAATCGACGTGTTCGGTCATGTCGGGGCCGGCAAACGCAAACTCGGACAAGTGGTTTTTTCCAATCACCACCGCACCGGCGTCGATCAACCTTTGCACGGGGTAGGCAGTGACGTTTGTTGCGGTGGCCATTGTGTAAAACGCTCGATTTCCCCCGCTCGTCTTGAGTCCTTGTAGGTCGTACAAATCTTTCACCGCCACTCTGAACCCAGCCAACGGTTGTTCAGGGGTACGGGTAAAGTAGAGGCGAGAGGGCAGACCGATGGTCAGAGCTCCGGCAGACATGGAAGCGGCAGCGAGTGGGTGATGGAAACCTTGTTCATCTTGGTACGAGGACTAGGATATGTCAGAAGGAGAAAAAAGAAAAACAGGGGATCAACAGGGGCTTTCGAAGGGAAGATGAGGTCGGAGAGACTACCTGGATAAACGCTTGATTAAAGTCATTGACCAGTTTGTAAGCTCGGTATACGTCTCCAGTGAATTTGTGGACAAAATACGGTCCAATCGGGACATTTTCAATGCTCGATTGGTTGAAATCGCCGTAGAAAACGTTGTTGATGGAATACTCTGGAGCCAGACCCTTGACTTTGTCCAGGTCAAGCTTGGTCTTGGGGCATTGCAAGAACAGAGCTTGTTTAAAGATGTTAGCATGAATAAATGAGGTCGGCAGAAAGGCTTGCTCTCACCATTGGCAAACTCAGGAGTCCACACGTCGTCGCGTGCGAGGTAGGTGTCAAAGGTGGTTTTGAGCGTTTGTTCGTCGACTTTGCTGTCGTTGCATTGAACCACCGTCAGGGGCAGAAATTCGTCGTCCGCCTGGATCGAATTTACATCCCATGACCTGATGGACCAAGATTTGGTCGGGGGTAAAAAGTAAGAGTCGACCCCGAGGCTGACCTGTCTCGAGACCGAAGACAGGACGCAGTTGACGACGGACGAGAATGTCAACGTAGAGGAGACGAATGCGGGAAAAAGTTTCATTTTGTCCAGAGTTGTTAGCAGTAGTATAGGGACAGCACGGAAAATGTAATATAAAGAACGAAAGGCTTCTCTTGCTACGAAGCGTGGCCCTGGTGTTGGATATTTATGCTGAAGAGAGCAAGACGCATTCCATAAATTATTTCAATCACTGAGGAATGATCTGCACGGAGGATCACAACCGAGATGAAGATCACGGGGGCCATAACACTGAAAAAAAAAGTCCAACCGAGGGCGCCTTGAAAATTCCGTCGATTTCCAATGGTCGATTGTGGTCGAGGGAAAGGGGCTATATACCTCGTTGCCGTGGTAGACTATTCCTAATCGAGTATACAACGGCCTTTTGCGTAGTATTCGACTTCTATGATGAGACATTCGTGACGTAAGTATTGAGAACAAAACCACACATTAATGCTCCTTCTTTTTGGCGCCCAAGGTCCTACAAATAGATGGCCTTACAGGACACAGGGAGGAGGCTTTGGAAAGTGCATCCTAACCTGGTTCCTTGCAATTTGACATTTGGTTCACAACCCCGTCGACATGGCCATTTCTTCCGACGTTTCTTTCATCACCACCGATGGCGTTACTCTACGAGGCAACTTGGTGACTCCTGACGATGTCGCTGGAAAACTCTGCTGTGTCATTCTCACCCACGGATTTACCTGTGTCAAGGAAATGGGACTGATCGACATCGCCACTCACCTGTCTTCTGCGCTTCCCCTGGCTTGTTTGGTGTATGACCATCGAGGATTTGGTGCGAGTGACACGGCTCCCGCCTATGTACGTGGTGAAATCATTCCTTCGCAGCAGGTCCTCGACCTCCGCGACGCTATCACCTTTGCCTCGACCTTGTCGGTGGTCGACCCGGATCGAATCGCCCTTTGGGGATATTCCTACGCCGGGGGACACTCTATACAAGTCGCCGCCAGTGACCAGCGGGTCAAGTGTTTGATCGTTCACGCCCCTTGTATCGACGGCGTCGAAACCGTCCATCGGGTCATTCCCGCCCACAACCTCGCCACGTTGAGACGACTTTTTGCCGCCGATCGAATCAACCGGATCAAGGGAGAACCCCCAGGAACGATACCGGTGGTGACGCCAGACGAGGGCGGGACAGCGGCATTGGCCAGTCAAGACAGTTTTGCCTTTTTTCATCGATTCGATCCAACAGTCGATCATGACAGTTCTTGGGTCAACAAGGTGACCTTGAGATCGTGAGTAATATATTCACAAAGGGGGTCTGGTTGATCAAGCTAATCTGTTTGTTGTACAGACTTGAAGAAATGTTCGGTTACGTTGCGCCTCTATCCTCTCTTTCCCACGTCACTCCAACTCCGATATTAATGGGAGTTGCTTTGAAAGATACCAACGGTGAACCCGACATGACTTTACGACACTACAGCATGATGCATGAACCAAAGGAATTGTGTCTCGTTGACTCGAATCATTACGGCTTTGTTTCCCCCGGCAACACCAGAGACATCTTGCAGAAAAAGGAGGTGGAGTTTTTGAAAAAATATTTGTGATACGGGCAACTTTTTGTTCTCTTTCAATTGCACATCAATCTGTGCTTAAGAAGCCGGTGTCGGGACAGCTTATGTAAAACTCCCCTGCATCAAGTTTATTTCTTTGCCAGAGCTGTCGCAATCATCTCAACCAATCCGATAGCCTTTCTTCTTTCAGTTCTCCAAGGCATTTCTACGACGGCGGGACCGTGTAACCAGGGTTGTTGACTCAGGATAGATTTGAACATAAATTTCAACCCTTGCACAGTCGTGGTCAACGGTCCACAGTCCGAAGGAATCGTGTTTTGTCCGGGCATGCTGTTGGCGGCACCGAGATATGGCAAAAGACCTCACGATTGTCGGATACCAAAGAGACCATCAAAGGCCGAGAGGATTCTTTTGACCGGGTCAGATCATCAGACGATAGACAAGTTTGTCGCTCACCTAATGCTGTCCTCTATGTCGGTGTCTATAGTCCTCGCATGCTGATGAGAGCACCCTCCCCTCTCGCGCCCCCCCCCCCCCCCCCCCCCCCCCCCCCACCACAACGGGGCGGGGTCTGTATAAGTAAGACCATCGCGGCGACTGAATGGAGCACGTTAAACCACCAAAACGCGACAAGGGGACGAGGTGTTTCGGGATCCTGAACATGACTAGGACCGCGACGACGTTGGTCTCAGTAAGAACGTGGGTATAGGGCGATGGCTCATTCTCCGCGGTCCTGAGGGTTCCAGGACGAGGAACATCTTTGGGACACCACAAAAGCTCCGTCTGGTGTTTTGGCGGATGGTCTTGCAGGTCCTGTTCGATCTCCATCCCATACTGGAGGCGTGCGGGGCACACGGGATCAAAGTGCTGGTGAGCTCTGATGGCGGAGCAGGGACCAACTCCCAGGTGGACTTCATGGTGGGGGGGATCCGTGAGATCGCAGACCCCGCGTCGTGGGGTTTCCGCATCGCGACAATCACTTTTGACGCGCAACATCGGGGAACCATCTTGTCCCAAATCTCCGCAGGCAAGACGAGACCCTGCGGGCCCGTGCCGGAACTGAAGCCCGAGGACGTCGACGATGCGGCCTGTATCGTGGCCCAAATGGGCGCCGAGCCGTTTCTGGAGGTCTTGCGCGATCCTTCGATCGATATCATCATGGCGGGACGGTCGTTACGACCCGGCTCCCTTTGCGGCGTTTTGCATCCACAATGGCGTCCAGCCATCCGCGGCCTGGCACATGGGTAAGATTGTCGAATGCGGCGGCCTTTGCACCACGCCCAAGGGCCGGTCGATCCTGGCGACCATGTACCACGATAGGTTTGTCCTCACGCCCACCAATCCCAACGCTCGATGTACTCCCCTGACGGTCGCGGCTCATACCATGTACGAGAAGACCCGACCAGACAGACTGCCCGGACCGGGCAGGGTCTTGTATCTTGATAGCGCAACGTACCTACAAGAACCCGACGGGCGAAGCGTCGTGGTCCAAGGGGCCGAGTTCAGACCGACTCGGCAGCAGTATGAAGTGAAGCTAGAAGGTGCGCGAAAAGTGGGATTCCGATCCATTTTCATCGGGGGCATCCGAGACCCGTTTCTCAACGACTGCATCGACGACTTTCTTGGTCAGCGTCAGAAAGACGGTCAAGGAAGCCATGCCGGATCTCGACGAAGTAGGTGGCCCACAACTCTTCTTCCACCTCTACGGCAAGAACGCCGTCATGGGTCCGCTGGAGATGTCGACCCAGACGCCCCACGAGATCGGGGTGCTGCGTGAAGCTGTCGCGCAGACGCCAAAGGCTGCGAGTGCCCTTGCTGAATACTCGCGCACCCTGGTCCTCCATGGGGCCTACAAGGGCCAACTTGCCACAGCTGGCAACCTGGCGTCACCGCTGACCCCGCTCGAGTCCGACGTTGGACCGGTCTTTGAATTCAGCCTCTATCATCTGATGGAAGTCGATGACCCCAAGGCACTGTTTCCGATTCATGTCTTCTCGGTCGGGACGATGACGACGACGACGGGAGAACGGTCCGACCAGGCCGTTGTGGTCATCAAGAAGGAAACCCGTTCCTGAATCGGTCCTGCCAAAGAAGAGCTCACCGGCCCAAGCTAACGGGACGTCTGCGATATGTAAGTTTGTCACTCGAAGAGCTCAGCTGCACACCTCTGTACACCGTGGGTGCTAACGACGTGATGTGATCCCCAGCAGCATTGACGTCAATAGCGGAACCGGGTCCAAGAGCCATCCGAGATCTCGCGGCGGTTGTCCGGTCCAAGAACTCGGGGCCCTTTGAGATCACACTGGACATTCTTTTCGCCAATGACTCGGATTTCGAGCGGGCACGGAAGTCGAATGTGCTGACGGCCGAGACGGTGCAGGAACTCTACCGTCTCAAGCCCGCAGACGACATCATCACTTTGATGTTCTTCGAGCCCGCTCTCGGCCGGAAGTGCACTTTCAAGAGACCGTGGCCGCAGGGCAGCATTGGAGAGCGGGACACATTTGGCACTCAACTGCATGCTCCGTTGTTTTCGGATGTCATTCCATGAGGGAGAAAGGATCAATTGCAGAAAGAAATTCGCCCAGATCAACAGTGGATATAAAAGAATACAGCCAGCGTCCGTGAATGAGAACATATCCTAGTTCCGCAACCCGAGTACAACACCAAACCGACTCCAGACCAAGCCAAACACCGACTTCCTCACAAACAACACACACGTACGTATCATGGAGAGATTCGTACAACATGGGAACCGTCAAATAGGTGAATACCCTGCCGAAGTGCCGCCTTTGCAACAGCCTGTGAAAGCACAATTGAGTTTGGAGGTGCCCCCGTTCCCGTCTTCCTTGGACTCTGACTGAGGCCCGGACGCTCAGATTCTTACACTCTTCTTTCTTTTCCTTTTCCTTTTTCTTTCTTTCCACGAGCGGGACCCGTCGTGCTCGGTACTGGTGATGAAACATGGTCCTGGTCCGGGTCCTCTGTGGGTTCGTCAACGTGGCCAAGTGGCGTAGCCAAGCCGGTGTCGCCGTAGAGACTTTGTAGCATCTTCGCCGCGGAAGCTCGTTTCTCAGGCTCTACAATAGCCATATCTTTTATGGTAGACAACTCCTGGCATTTCGCTGCATCGCAGGCGGATTGGATTATCTCGGCGGTTGTGCGAAACTCTTTGGCCCTATAGCCATCCACGTTCAGGACATGTGCCATAGTGACGAATAGAGACCAGATGTCGGCTTTGGAGGTTTGGAGACTACCGTCACTGCACAGAACCTCAGGAGCGGCATACCGGGGTGACCCCACCAAAGTCATGGCATTGCTTGCAAAGTTTGAAACGCCAAAGTCGGCGATCAGAAAATGGAAGTCTGTCTCCGAGTTCTTGGTGAACAGGATATTCGCTGGTTTGAGGTCTCGATGGACGATACCCTTACTGCTGAGATAATCAATTCCCATAAGAACATGATGTAGAACTGTATCAGAAAGGCGACGGTTGGCGTTTGGCTCGAAGACACCTTGACCAATCAAATCATCAACACTCCCATCCATCAGGGCCATGAGTATTTCAAGATGTTCATCGACTGGCTGAACACCGATGTACTCAACGATATGCGGCTGTGATGGTCAGCTAGGTAGATCGGGGGAAGGGGTATGGACACACATGAGAGAGCTTAGCTAAAATTTTGATTTCTCGCTTCAACATCGTCCATTGCGAATCATTCAATGGGTGGAGAGACCCAGAGTCTTCACAACCTTGACAGCCATAATGCGGCCAGTGTTGGTATCAATCGCCTTCCAGACCTTCCCAAAGGCCCCTGCACCTACCTGGCGGAGCTTCACATATTTGTGACTCGCAAGTGGTCCGCCAGGTGTGTGAATTCTTGTTAGATATCTCGAAGCTGCTGCGGTCGGCGTCTCGTCCAGCGTCCGGGCGTGACGAGGATTTTCACTTCGACTAGCCACGACGTTCATCAGACTGATGTCTTTTTTGTGCCAAAACAGCCGGAACAGAAGCAGTTCGCAATTGTCGCCTCCAATGCCTAAAAGTGTATTCATCTCGGGGGTAACAACAACTCGACGGATTTGGCCTCGTTCAAAGGGTCGAGAATCAGGACCGAAGAACTTGGTTGGCTGGGTTGATGATCGGTCATACAAGAGTATCGTACCAAAATTTTCGTTGACTTCGAAGGAGCAATGTATGCGCGAAATGGTTGCTCCTTCCAGTGTGATGTCGGCACCACTGCGTCCAAGTGTCGCCAGGGTATTTTGTGATGATGAACCGATGTGCGGACCCACATTAATTCCAATCTTGCTCGAATTGTTGGGCAGTTGGACAACAGAGATCAGGTGGCTATTGAGGGAGTGGGTCACCGCCGCTTCTGCCCTTCCATTGATAGGGACGAGGGAAAAGACTGTGGAAGGGTGGGGTTCTGGCCGAACGTCTGGTGAAGCCATTTTCTTTACTATCGAGATGGGAATTCGTTCCAAGAGAAGAAAGGGATTGCAGGGAGAAGGATTGAAGACTCTATCAAGAGGATAGAAGCCGTGCCATGCTCATCCATCCTTTTTAAATAGATGCTCGTCAGATTGCTGCGTAACCTTTTATGAGTACATGCTCCAGACGCGTTGGCAGAGTTAAGTGTGCTGCTCTGGATACATGCATCACGCAATTATCCGTAAACGGCCAGGTGGATTCCAATGAGGCCAAGATGCCCTGGACACCTTCTGAACGGTGCTCCACATCGAGCGCCGATAAGGTTTCATCCCTTTGATAGAGATGCCACGGTCCACGATCGACGATCCACTCCTTCCCACGCTAGCCTGAACGGAGAAGCTGTAATCCGTGGTAACGGAGGGCACTGTATTGTGTAACTATGAACGAGTGCCTGTACCGCTATGCAAGGGCGACTGAATTCCAAGGCGCAAAGGGGCCTGGCAACGCTCTTTCCTTTGTAAACAAGTCATTGCCAGGCCTGTTTTCATGTCTCCTCGACGCTTCAGGCACGACTTTCACGGTGCCCGCGGGTCAAATGGCAGCAACTCCTGAACACAGATTCAGGCCAGGTTGCCGCATCATTTTCGAAAGAAAGGAAAAAAGCCCACCGCTATCTGAGTTGCTCTTCGCAGCCCTTGAGAGACTCCAAAACAGGCCTGAGGAACTTGTGCGCGCCCGAGCCCGATTCGACAGGTCCCCTGGTGCCTCTTCGTCAACACCATGTTCCTGCACTGCCAGCACTGCCAGCATCGCCAGCACCCCAGAACCCTGGCCTGAATTCGACGAAGCCCACGAATTTGAAAGACATTTTGAGCTCCTTAAATCATCACCTTGCCATCAGTTCCATTACCAGGCAAATAGGGAGCACGTACGGATCATTGAGCAGTCCATTCGGAGTATGGATCGGCGCAAAGAAACGTTGCCGTATGATGGTGGAGATCTTTCTGACAACGCAGCACGGAATATCATGAACAACTGGATTGAGCAAGGTATCTGGAATGACACATGGACCACAGACTGTGTGGGGGTCGTTTGGAAGCACGAGGAGGAACCTCCTGCCACTGCTCCTCCTCTGCTCTGTACAAGGGAGGGGGAGCCGGTGACTGAAGAACAACGGGCTACACACGCACAGGAAGCTGCGGCATCTCGCCCCCACCCACAGTTTCTCTACCAGATCTCTAAAGAACGCAAGTGGCTTGAAGATGAGTTGTCCACGAGCCTTAATGATATTGACCAGGTTGCGTACCAAAATGTCAAAGAAAGTTGGGTCAAGCAGAAGATCTGGAATCCCGAATGGACTGAGATGCCAGGAGACACGTGGATGCACGAAAGGCTTGGTATAGACAAAACACAGAGTTTGTTCCGCACAGGGGCTTTTCAGGACATGTTTCCTCCCTGTGTTGAAGTTATTTTGGTCGGCAGCGACGACAACAACATGTACCAAGAGATGAACAGTGGTTTGTCTCTTCTCTCTGGTGCGGGACCCTGCACAGAGCATGTCCCTTCAAGAAGCGAAGGCCAGCAAGCAGGCGAGGGCGAAGCAGGTTTCAATGTTGATGACGGTGGTAGCCTGGTGACGATGAAACCTGAAACGTTGACCCATCAGCTGAGACTTGGACCCGGCTCTGGAAATCAGGATGCCAGCACCTCACCTTGGTCGGGGCGGCTTCGACAATGCAAACGAGTTGACTACAACGAGAACGCGGCGTCATTGGGGATGCACCAGCCGAGTCCAGATGTGACACTTCCCCGACAGAAGAAGTCCAACCCTGACGTCGCCGCCCACCACGATCCCGAAGAAGGAGTTTCCAGTGGCACAACCACCTTTGCGATTAAAGTTAAAAAGAAGTCACTTCAGGCGAAAAAGCACATCTCTAGGCAAACTGTCGAGAAGACTTCCTCTGCTGGTGCCGGTGCTCCCAAAACTCTTGCGCCAAAGGTGAGAAGTGATCATGGAGGACGAGATAGTCTTCGGGTTACAAAGCGACGCAGAACAGACGAGGCCACACGTTTTGACCCTAATTCACCTGCCTCTACACTACGATCTAAGAGACCTCAGGGTCTCAAGAAAGGTCAAGCCAAATGAATGGCGCAGTACATGGGACTTACAGGATCTTAATGCCACAGAACTTTGATCCCTGTGGCATCAGAAGTCTGGACATTTGAAGCCCACACGGTGGTCAGAGATCTATGGTAACAAAACAAACAAAAAACGCGATACGAGTTACCAATCCCAAGGTATAGCTGTACCTAGACAGTAATAACACAGTCCACTATGATTAGCGATCACAACCAAAGCCCAATGATCCCTGTGGGCATGACCCACCGAAGTCTAGAGTAGCGCCTGTGGGTTCCCATCCCCCGCCCCTCGACCCCTCCCGTACCCCTATGTAGTTTCCAAGTAATATGTAGACAGACATCTTTGACGCCTTTGGAATTGCTGCCTGCGCACGCTCCACCCATAATCAAACATGGGAATCTAGCCGTCTCGCCGTGCAACCTCAAAACCTGATGAGAGATTTTGCGACTGACCGTCAAAAAGCGGAAGCATGCATGCGGCATGCACGCAAAACCTAGCCTTGGGCGAGCGACAACCCACGGGTGTTTTATCATTGCCAACCAGGCAGCCAGGGTGTCTATTGGTGGCGCTGCCTTGAGGCTCTGAGTCTCTGGAGATCTGAGGCTCCCTGATTTCCCTAGTGACTACCTAATCACAACCAACAAGTCTTGCCAGGTAGATTTTGGCTTCGAAATACATGCATGTCGCTTTCTCGCTGCGTACGTATGCCAGGTGACCAGTACGGCTAACCAAAGGTGTTTTTGCCTACTGGCCTACATAGGAATTGGTATCTATGTATCATGTACTCTGTTTGCACCCCGGTACGCAATACTACTAGTACATGTCCACCTTCGTGCAGCGGGCGCATGTTTGGTTCTCCTGCTCTTTGTCTGCCTCTTTCTTCAGCTGAGCCCGCACATATACTGTACGTCACGTATACATACATACATACATACATACATACATACATACATACATACATACATACATACATACATACATACATACATACATACATACATACATACATTGACAGGTACCTAGTAGGCAGACACGCAGCTACGTAGATACACGGAGACGCACTCGCTCACGGTCAGCAAGGTACGCAACGCAACGAAACACTCTGCCCTCCCTGTACGTATGTATGTACGTATGTATATGTACGGTATCCGTTATGACGCAGCGACTCTTATGTGCTTGTATCCCTGATTCTTGATCCCTGGTTTCTGGTCTCTGGTCTCCCTTGATTCAAGAGTATCCACCCCTCCTTTGGGCGGGCGCAGGCAAGAGGCGGGCAAGCGAGTGAAGCCTCAAGGCGGGAAGCAAGCAAGTAACGAAGCGGCAGGCAGGCAATCAAGCAACCAAGTGTAGCATGCATGGAAGAAACCTGACACGGAGGGAACTGTCCAAACTGGCTCTGCTCTTTTGGGGACATGTCCACAGCTACTGTTTAGCCACTGAGAAGGTCCGCTCAAAGATAGATCGAGTGCCTCATCATGATCTCTGCCTTTCGGGACCCGCAATCTCTCTCTCTGTCTGTCTCTCTGGCCCAGCTGAATCGCTCGTAGCAAACTGCTGAACAACCCTATTCCATCCAAACGATCCAAACCTCCCACGGGGAAAGGAGACAATGATCGGGCGACGAGGTCAAACCAACCGGCCAACCTTTCTCCTTCAGCACGATTCTCAATTCTTTTTTGTTTTGAGCGCCGCAGAAATCCCCCGATGATGAAAATCGGCAGATGTGTACAAATTCCTGAATGAAGCCCTTCTCCCCCAACCTCAACACCACCAAACCCCCCACCCTCTCCTCGTAAGTCTTTACTGCTCGTCCCATCTCGTCCCATATCGCTCTAGTTCGTTCATGGATCCGTCTTGAGCTTCTTCGAGGAGCCCGCTCCGTTAACCCTTTTTCCCTTCTTCGTGCTACCGTCGTTGTCTTCGGCAGGCTCACCAGCAGTGCCCGGAGCGGTGACCTCCTGCTTCTTCCTCCCTCTCTTCTTGGGCGTCTTTGGCGGCTCCGCGGGCGTACTCGCCAGTTTGTCCTGTGCGGCCTCCAGCATGCTGGCAACTCGACCCATGACGTCCCAGTGGAAGCGCGGGTTACTTGTGGCGATATGCTGGAACACTGGATCCGTGTGGTACGAGCGAAAGTGTCGGCTTGCGGTTTTGGCGAGGACTTTCCACAGCTCCGGGTCCTGTTTCTCAGAGACCGTGTATTTATCTGGCGGTGAACGCAGGTCACTACCAGTACCGCTGCTTGAGCCAGTGTTGCCGACGCCGACATTGGCGCTCATGGCACCATCGCCCGGACTGTCCGTGACAAAGAAATGAGAAAGACACGGCAGTAACGCCTCCTTCACCATCCCGAGGACTTCCGCGATCTCATTTGTGGCTTTCTCGCGGAGTACGGTGATTTTGTACTTGTGAGCAATGAGATACATCTTCGCGTGCAGCGATATTGGAGAAGAACCCATGTAACCAGTGTCCTCCTGAGCATCGTCGGGTTCTACGTCAGGGTCGGAAACCGCTTCGTCAGAGTGACCGGATGCGGAGGCCTTGCCATGTTTCATCAGACTTTGTATGTCAAGCCCACTGGTGTCAGACGCAGGCTCATCGTCGTATTCGTCAGTGTACCACCAGAGGATCAAGTGGGCGATAATGGCTGGTTCATCACCGTCAAGATGCACTTCGTGCCGCTTGCTACCCTATTGAGTTGGAGAAGTCTCCGTTAGTTGATGTTAAGCTGACCAGGACTTGAAGGGGGTCAAAACTTCACCTGGGGTGCGTTGCTGTAAAGTTCCAAAAAGGATTCGGAAGAGTCAGTGATGACATGACTGTGCACTGCCCATCGATAGTCATTGACAATGATATCGACATTGGGTTGACATTCCTTCTTGAGGCATGAGGAAAAGCTATCTCCTTGTCAGACGATGGATGAGTACACAGAGTGCTGCTAGGTGCATACGTCCTGAGGTCGCTCTCCGTGACAGCCATGTCAAGTATTCCGATGCCACCTGAAAGCTCACTTCACGTAGGTAGTTGGAGTGGTTGTCTAAACCGTACTTATAAGTGTCAGTCAAAAAGATAGGAAGGATGAGAAGTGATAATAAAGGTCAGAGGAATGCAAAGCGGCGAAGAGCAGACGTGCACAGATTGAGATTTATGTCACTGCACCGATATAGGTGAGAGGGCTTATAGCAGCATGAACCGAGTGAGTGAGTGCAGACAAATGATTTAAAGTCAAGTGAAGGTGAAAAGATCAAAACACAGACGGTGCCGAGTTAGTGCCAAGATAGGGGAGACATATATTGAAATTATTGGGAAAATCCAATACGGCTGAGGCGCAAGTGACACCGTTTGGCTTGAGATATAAAGAGAGAGTGAGTCATAGACAATATCTATGCGAGAAAACTGCCACGGCATAACATGTACGCACACCTCTAGTCTGCCTTTCCTGGTTCTCAAAGAATAAGACAGGTCTGAAATAGGTATGCTCTTAACTCAGCAGTTGGGCACTCACAGCGAACATCAACTCGAAAGCAGAGTTTGCTGACAAGAGCTTCTAACCACCAAGCCTCGATCTCGCGCGTAAGAAATGCTCCGAGGCATTCCATGACTTGTGATCTCCGACCATGGGGGATTGTTGCGGTCGCAGACGTAGTTGCTCTGTTCTGAGTCGCGCTGTTGAAAATAAAGGAAAAGCTGAGAGACCTTGAGAACAATTTGGTTTGTCGGGCTCTATTGGGGTATCTTTTGAGGAGTGGATAAATATACAATGTTGTACAGCACTTACTGCACCAAATGTCTTAATTTTCGGCTGACATCTTCAAAGTCTTGACTTGCCATTCATTCGGATCTCGCTCGACCCAGTCTTTCCTTTCCCCCAGGACACACATAGACCTCAAATCCGAAGGGAGGTCCACGAGGTACTTCTGAGCGACTGACTGCACAGCCTCCTTCGTGACACTCAGTAAGCGTTCGCGCATTTCCTGGTCCATATCTTCGGTGATGCCGTACATGAACTCTTTACTTGCTTCGCTGCTCACGCTTGTGGGGGCGTCAACTCCTTGAAAAATGCTTAGCTTGCTCTCCTCAAGCTCGCGGCCGCTCCAGTCCCTATCACGGGCATACAGTCCCGCGCGCTCGAACACACTCAACGAAGTGCGAGGATTGGGATCTCGATACGACGACATGGTGAACAATCCACTGATCGGGCTCGCGCTCGCCGACGCACCGTATGCGCCACCCTTCTCTCGCACCTCGGGATGGAGAAAGTTGTGGACCAAGAGCTGGCCAAGCACAGTGAGTGGTGCTTTGTCTGGTGAATTATAGGGTGCGGTTTGGAGGCATGTTCCCGTATAAGAGACTTGAAATGGCAGGTCGAAGAAAGCTCGTCGTGAAAGTGACGAGCCCGGTATCACACTCGATAGAACCGAGTTACTCACTGATGGCTGGGCTCGTGGTAATTGGGCAACGAAGTTCTGAATGAGATCTCGATTGCCCTTGACCGAGGCAGCTTCACACACGACACGCAGCGACAAGTCGGCCGAGTTGGCGATTGCTATCGATTGGATGGTTTGCAGGTTCTGTATGACCTGCACCAAGCTTTCTGGATCACGTCTGGCTTGATCCAGTATGCGAGCAGTGGATTCTATTTGCGAGAGTCCAGAGAGCTGGTCCTGAATCCACCCTCTTTGTGTCAGCGCAGCAGAAGCGCTCGTGACGGCGAAGTGGTGACCGCTTTCCGCAACTGTATCCAGAGCCCCGGAAGCCTTAGATTCCAGAAGCTCCCGAATTGCAGCAATAGCTCCGGGACTTGTAAAGTCAATATCCAATAGCAGTGTGCGGATAAGATCAAGCATTGCTGGTACATTCCTGTCCAGCGCATAGCCATCCACCAAGAGCCCTTCATTACATTTGTCCAGACTCCACGGATCGGGCGCCGCAAATGAGGACACCGTTATGCCGCCGGTCTTTAGAAGAATTTCGGCTTCGAGATCTCCCACAGACGTTGTTTTGGTGCCTAATCGCATCAATGAATCAGTGAATAGTGGTAACAAGACCCTAAGCTCGTTAGGGAGGTTTCTGAAGAGGTGCTTTGCCTGGAAATATGTGATCCCGTTCGTCTCGGTTTCACGCCATAAGCAATCCACTTCACCTATCTTCTGATGATATCGTGGCTTTCTTTCCTTGTCTCGAGTGATATCGTTGACGCGGAGAGTTGGGAGGGTATCCAGATTCTTGTCTTGAGCCTTCTCTTGTTCCTCGACGAGCTCAAGTTCCTGCCGACCAAGCTCCAAAATGGCGGTCTCGGGTGAACTGGCAGCGTTCTTGATTGTCTCTAGAATGTTCCTCCTCCGTTCTTCTTCCCGTGCCTCCAAGGCGGTACCGTAAGACTCCGAAGGAGTCATGGTGAATTGCATGCAATTGTCGTTCAAGAGATATTTTTGTACAAGTTGGTTAAGATATTTCTCTTCTTTCATCCGTTGTTTGAAAGCATCGATGACTTCGTTCCATGCCAGGAAATCCATTGGGTTGACTCCATTGAACCATCCAGGGAGAGTTTTCTCCAGTAAGCCCATCCCAAAATTGGCTGTTTTATGCTTCAATGAAAGCTCCAGTTGATGCATATAACCTTCGATCTTGTTTGTTTGAAAAGCCTCGTGGGCTTTGTCTCGCAAAGTTGTCTGAATTGTCTTTTTGAAGCCAGCAATATCTTCAGCTTTCATACCGTCTAGTCCGATGGAGAAGACTCCAACCCTTGCAGAGGCGTCGTATCCGGAATTTGGGCTGAAGTTAGTTCCTAAGCCCGACTCGATTAATCCTTGATACAGAGGGGAACCGTAACCACTCATCAACAACGACATCATTATGCCGATACAAAAGGTCTCTACCACATCGGAGGAGGGACATCCCATCCAGGAAATGGAAGACTTAAATTGCCGGTCAGGGGGTTGCATCGCATCGACCGGGCCGGGTACCTCGAAAGCGACGAATCCATTGGAGAAACTGATTGGCATCTTGATCTCCGTATCTGGCGTGGCCTTGTCGAATTTTGAGATGGCCTCGTCCACATACCGAAGTTGTTCGGCTAGGCTTAAACTGCCGTAAGAGAATATCTTTGCATTGCTGGGATGGTAGTTCTTCCGGGAGAAGTTGACGAGCTGATCATGTGTGAGCTGAGTCATGAATTCAGGATCACCACCAGAATTGTGCAGAGATGGTATGAGATGTTCTCTAAATCTGATGTAGAAGAGATAGCTGGCATCTGACATCTGCCCTTTCATCTCGTTATAGACAACTCCTTTGAACTTGATATTGTCCTCCGTTGGGGGTTCTCGGGGGTCTTCCGGACCAAGCCGCCATCCTTCTTGCAAAAAGTCGGTACGTTTCAACAATGGGTGGAGAGTTGCATCCATGTAGACTGACGACAGATTGCGGTAATCTTGAAGATTTGTAGTGGCAAATGGATAT
Organism: Fonsecaea pedrosoi CBS 271.37; assembly: GCF_000835455.1. Taxonomy (NCBI): domain Eukaryota; kingdom Fungi; phylum Ascomycota; class Eurotiomycetes; order Chaetothyriales; family Herpotrichiellaceae; genus Fonsecaea; species Fonsecaea pedrosoi. Next base: position 669,277 of record NW_013550614.1, on the reverse strand, counting down.
GACGTGTAGTCCGAAGACGTAAATGCATTCATAAAATTGGCCAGCGATCGCGGCATCATCTTGAAAAAGGGATCCCGGACGGGATACTTTTCGCTCCCACATAGCGTAACGTGTTCGAGGATATGGGGCAAGCCAGTTCTATCGGTAGGATTTGTTTTGAAGTTGATTGCAAAGACATTGTTCTTGTCGTCCCGAGCGACATGGAGGTACTCTGCGCCAGTTTTGTCATGCTCCAACCTCAACGCCGTCAAGTGCAGCTCCGGCACATGCTTTATCTCTCTCAGTGTGAATCCGTGTATGCTATCCCCGGGCGTGGGATATCTATTCAAGTCTGTCACCGACGCATACCCTCTTCTGGACAAATACGGCCTGCCGCATCGCAGAATGCCCTGGCGAACGACGCCATGCCTAAGCATCTCCCGACCAAGGGAATCGCAGTCTCGAATCGGAGGTAGCCACTGAATCAGGGCGGCGAGTCTAAAGGGTCGGTCGATGGTGGTTCGATGCGGGAGTAGAAGCTTGGAATTACAGTCTGTAGGTTCTGAACGATAGCAAACGCAGGTGTAACTGGAAGGCGAAGAAAGATTGAAGGACAAACCAAAATCGCCGAATTAAGAAATCGAGAAGTCACGTGTCAGGTTCTCCCCATAGCAAGGTCTCTAACCAGATTCAAGAGGGGATCTGTGTATGCTGGGATAGGTATTAGGCAAGTATGCATAAATGCTGTCGATAGTCCCTTCGAATCTTGCTGTGTGCAGTAAGTAAGTCGCCTCAACCTCGACGTTGAGTTTCGGTATATTGCGCATTTGTACACAGTGCTCGGCCGTGAAGGAAATCCCAGATCTGCGCGGCACGTCCTCCGATCGAGGTTCGCCTCGCACGATCTCTTCCCACTGTGCTTGACCGGACTATCTCTCTCTGTGTTCCACATAATTTACACACAGCAAAGAATAGACGGGTCATCATAATAACGCAGACATATCTCAACAATTCTCACGTTCTAGTGCGTCCAATTGCTGTCTGACGCCACTTCAAAAGTCTCTGTCGCAGATGTTCAGGCCGGGCACCACAGCCGTCTGTACGGGTTTCAAAAGCTACCACTGGCTTTGAACAGGCACAAAAAGGCCACAGCTTACGGGCCAACGCTGCCGACCACATGGCTACCGCGGCGCACAGTCCTACGTCTCAAACCACAAATGGCGACAGCCACGATTTGCCCCCGCCCGCGCCCGCTGCGAAGAAAGGCAAGGGAAAGAAGGACAAACAACTCAGCGCTGAGGAGAATGCAAAACTAGTACAAGCGCGGTTATCACAGCTGGAGCAAGAGAAGGCAGGTGATAAGGCTCAGCAGGCGGAGATTGACCGTGAAGTAAAGAAAGCCATTCGCGACCTCAATGAGTTGATCAATGGTGTCGAACCTCTGAAGGGGATCGACCTCGTCAAACAGAAATATGAAGAGCTCCTTGCTGAAATGAAAAAGACCGAGCGCGAACACCTCAAGGCCAAAAAGAGTCGCGATCAGTACCAGAAGGACGCTGAGAAATCCAAGTCGGAGCACAATAAGACAACCACGATGAAGGACAAGTTGGAAAAGCTGTGCAGAGAATTGACAAAAGAGAACAAAAAACTCAAAGACGACAACAAGAAGCTTGAAGAGACGGAGAAACAGGCCCGGGAGAGCATCAACGAGCGTCTAGACCAGATGCTCTATGATGTGCAGGAGGCTATGAACACCAAGACCGGCGCACATCCCGAATACCTTCACCTTGAGCTGGACGAGCTGTGAGTCAACCCCATCGTCATTTTGTGAGCTGGGTTAATATTTCATCAGGTTCAGAACGCGATGCAAGGTCTTAGCAGACCAAGCCGAAATCCGGGAAATGCATTTCAGATCGATCCTTCGCCACAAAGATGCCGAGATAGCGCACCTGCAAGCCAAACACGAGGTCGAGCGTCGAAGGGCTGACACTGAAGCAGCTCGGTGCCGGACCCTGACGAGCCAAGTGTCGACCTTCTCACATACGGAAGCGGAGCTACGCAGTCAACTGAATATCTACGTGGAGAAATTCAAGCAGGTTAGTTCAAATCTATCCCTTACCTTACCTTATTTTGATTGGTGCATGAGCTGAAACTCTTTGCTCACCATCCAGCAGGTGGAGGACACTCTCAACAACAGCAACGAGCTATTCCTCACATTTAGAAAAGAAATGGAGGAGATGTCCAAGAAGACGAAGCGACTCGAAAAGGAAAACCTCACGCTTTCGCGCAAACATGATCAAACAAATCGGAACATCTTGGAGATGGCCGAGGAACGCACGCGGGACAAGGAGGATCTGGAGAGGCTGAGAAAGCAGGAGCAGCGGATGCGCAACATCATCAAAATCATGCAGGAACAAGGTCGAGGCCGGCCGATCCAACAAGAGCCTGTGGACGATGAAGGCACAGAAAGCGAGTATGACGAGGAGTACGAGGACGAGGACGATGATGATGAAGCGAGTTATGAGGCGGAAGAGGAGCTGGCAACCGAAATCGCGAAGCCCGTGTTTGGTCCAGTGCCTCCGCCAGAAATGGTCGCTTCCAAGGCTAACGGGCAAAAGACGGCGACGACGGCGCTCGTTAATGGTATGCCGCATTAAAGATGTGCATATAATACATCATTTGTATTCTTTTGGAACTCCAGGGACAATTGATTTTACTCGCCCATTCCCACAAATCCCTAGGGTATCCATGCTGTCAATGCACGAAATGACTGAAATGATGCGAGTTGAATGTAATAGCGAGATGGGAAGTGAAATAGGCGTCCCGAGTACCCAGTAGGACCCAGCCAGTCTTGCGTCACTCCGCAGGAACAAAATTCGGAAAAAGAGACCAAAGTGGCCCTCTCAGCTCACCAGAATCTTCCCGTTGCATGTGAACTACCTGCTCATTGTCCCAACAAGAGTCCACCTGCCCATCCCAGGTCAGGATGGCTTTCGTGTCTGCAGTGCTTGCGGTGTCTCCCCTAGACTTTGCTGATCCGCCGTGAAAACGAATTCTTATGATAGACTGCGACGACTGTCCCCCCCGTTTAGCGTCCGGTCGTGGCTTTGCCCTCCGATGACCCCTCAGATGTCCGCGAGAAACGAACCCGGTCGATCCACGTCTCTGGAAATCCACGACCAACATGACCTGACGCGGTCTCGCACGCCGCGCCCATATCTTCTGCGGGCAGAGAGCCTGAGCCCGGCGCAGGTCCAGGGAGCTGACAATGGCTACGGTGTTGTCACCAATGGACATGGTCCTTCCCCGAAACTCAGTCGTTCTGAGTCCAGCGAAAGCGGCACAGAGGCAGACGACGAGAAGGGCCCCTTTCTCAAGGGACTTCCTGCACCTCCTCCACGTTTACGCAAGGGTCTTCGAGGAGCTTCACCTGCCAACTTGACCCCGGCCCACAGCCCGTCTCCCACACCGCCAGCCTTTGTCGAGGGGGATGGGCCTCGATTTTTCGACTCGGTCCAGAAACCTGGGAAAAGAAAACAACGAACGAAGGAGCATGTCAGAGACTACGAAGCGTATAAGAAACGGAAGCGACGCGAGATCATTCGGCGATGCACAGAAACCTCGCTTCTTTGTGGCATTGGGGTGGTCGTCTGGAACAGCAGAGGGGGTTCATCGGGCCTCAAAGACTGGCTCAACGAGGTCACGGCATTCCTTCTACTCCCACCATTTGTCTATCTGCTTTATCCGCTCAGGCTCACGGTGCGAGCAGTAGCTTCGAAAAAGTCCATTCTGCAAGCACTCAGGCTAGGATTTCACATCCCCTCTCGATTTGACCCTGGCCCTCTGTTGTATCCGGTACTGCTACCGCTAATGATATCCGTTTCTCTGTTCCGCCAGAGCGTGGCTTTTCTCCCAGCAGCAATCATCTGTGGTTTGTCGTCGATACCCTCGATGATCACAACAACGCCGAAGATTCCTGCCATTGGCATGTATCTGCACTGGCTCCTTTCCGTTATTCCACTCCATACCTCGAATTACCGATCATCATCCGCTCCAGTTCCAAAGCCATTGTCTCTGAAACTAGATCCCGGCTCTCACTTGAGTAGGGAAATCCTGGTGGTCATATTTCCCTTGCACCAGGCATTAATCTCGATGCTTGGGTATCTCACCACTTCAAGTCTGGATATATCAGAACTACAGCTCCTCTCATCAGCACTCATAAATCTCTACATTTTTGCTCGGACGCCCCAAGCCGAGATTCTCAAGGCGATGATCTGGTTGGGGGGTTTGAGCATTTTCATCACATGTAAGAATGTTCTGATGTGGGAAGTCGCTTTGGCGCGAGTGCCCACCTGGAGGCTGCTGCGCTCACGCCAGCCCGTGGGTCTAATAGCAAGACTCGATCAATACCTTTGCAGCGTTCTTCTGGGTGGGAGGTATAAAAGCCGGCACGCAGACAGTTCGGATACTGAGGATGAGGTCCATCCTGTGCATTCTAAGCCAGGCCTGAGGCCCCGCTTGAGGTTGCAATTAAATGGCAGAGCTTTTTCTGCAACTGCCTCTACTCAGGAGCCAGCGTCAGCTTTTGAACAGCAACCATCCAAGGCCACTTCATCGGAGACAGTTGCGCTGTTAGTACCACCTCGAAGAAACACATTCACCACCTTGGAACAGAGTCGGCGCAAGCACCATGCCCTAGGCGCGAAGAAGGTGAAGCCGCCTCCAACTGGTCCTTCCGCGGCATTCCTAGCGTTCAGCGTGGCGCAAGCGCGAGTGCGAAAGTATGCATATGCGGCCGTCGCCTACATGTTTGTGATTATCACAGTCTTGGGACCGGTTCGGCTCTACGTGGGCCACCGGGCGTTGTCGAACCATGAGCCCATAGGTTGGGCATTGGGATATTTGTTCGGCAATCTACCCATCTTCCGACTTTGGGTGGTTAGCAACAACCTCGAACGATGGATCTGCCTCCCAGCCCGAGGAGCAGAGGCCCTGTTACCATTCAAAAACGGCGGTATTGAATATACCCGCCAACATGCTCTTGGACCAGCTACCACACGCCTCACCATATGCGCATATTGCCTCGTCGTGCTCATGGCTGGAATAGCCACTGTTGTTCACCTCACGTCGACTGTCGAAGTCGACACAAGACGCAAGGTCTTTCACGGTATCATGGTTGCAATGCTCTTGCCGACCATCTTTGTGGATCCTTGTTTTATAGCTCTGGCGCTCAGCTTGATTTTGGCGATTTTCCTCCTCCTAGACCTGTTCCGAGCGTCACAACTGCCTCCGATCTCCAAACCCCTGACCGTTTTCCTGGCGCCTTACGTGGACGGGCGGGATCATCGCGGGCCTGTGATTGTGTCGCATATTTTCTTGTTGATCGGTTGTGCAATACCGTTATGGCTGTCACTGGCTGCTGCACCGCGTGTAGGTCAAGATCCTTGGGCTGGCTGGGACACCACATTGCGCGACTTGAGCATGGTAAGCGGCGTTGTCTGTGTAGGAATGGGGGATGCAGCAGCCAGCTTAATTGGACGGCGGTATGGCAAGACGAAATGGTACTGGGTTGGAGGGAAGAGCTTAGAGGGCAGCCTCGCGTTTGCCTGTGCGGTAACCTGTGGTCTGTCCGCGAGCTGGCTCTGGCTCAGATTGGGTGGCTGGGCCTCGTGGCATGGTGGCGATCCTCTGATTCTCATGCTGGGGAAATGCATGGTTGCGGGGACAGGGGCCAGCCTCCTGGAGAGTACCCTGACCGCTGCCAACGACAATGTGGTAGTTCCAGTTGGCCTCTGGCTGCTTGTCAGAGGCCTGGATATATGACCCGGAAGTGAATGCGCATCACCGACCGCGTGTAATTTTTAGCTGTGCAAGTGCTCGGATACCACACCTAAGTCGGTACTTGACGGCACGAGTACTCGGTAGAAAGAACTCAATACGTGGACGCTGGTCAGGGTTCTTTGCGCTTGTTTTCCCACTACGTCAGGTACGTAAAGCAGATCCGGAAGAACGAACCCACTTGGTAAAGATGGACTCGTCGGACGATTCCGTTAGGTACTGGGCGCAGTGGGAGTCAGATGCTCGAAGGTGGTGATTCGTTGGTGGCAAACAGAGACAAAGCTGTCTGGGGAAGATTGGCACTGCAGCCTTGATCAGCAAGCGAGGCGAGAGGTGGGAAGATGATGCCACCATCTGGTGGCCAGGTGCCTTATCTCTTGCTCCATCCATATCACTCCGGATTAGTCGTGCGAGGACCAGTAGACGCCAGTGGTACAGCAGTCACAAGTTCACTCCCACGCCTTCCCCCCAAAGTCCGAGGGCAGGTGGGCTGTCAGCGCAGGCAGAACAGGGGACCTTCGAGCATCCACACCACGCCATCACCCACGTCTTTACCCGTTGGGAGCGGGCGGGTGCTGGTGTGATGATAGACTCCTCCAGACATCGGACAATTCTTTATCGACACCGAATGACTGCATGACTAACTTGCTTGAGGCCTTGTACCGAGTAAACTGCGTGCTGCTGCACGCTGCTGCATCCTGCGCCCTGTAACCCTGCAACCCTATACTACTGACTGTACTCCGGACTCTCTGCCTCCCACACACCCCCTTCATCACGCTGCTTGAATCCAGCGTCTCCCTTTGCCTACGGGGTACAGTTTATTTTTTGGTCCTACTTCAAACACTTCATCGATTCCTTATCTCGTTTCTCTCTCCTTTAAGCCGCATTACTTTCTTTGTACGTTGCGCTGGTAGTGCAGTGCTCCGCATCCTCCAAGTCACACGTCACTCGTCTCTCGTCCAACCACAGATTTCCCCCCAGAGGTCGCGCGCCCAACTAACACCACGTCCTCTCACAACCCGCCATCTTCACCGGTCAACTGAGGTTCATCTGTGCTGTACATCTAGACTTAACCACTGCACCTTGAGTCCTACTCCTCCACCGAGTCCGTTGAGCTTCTTTGCACTACAATTGCGCAGCCTCCCGAAATCACGCAGCCTACCGTTCAATTGCGCCATCTCCACTCCTACGACTTGAGCGAGCCCTGGTCGCCTGCTACCTGTTGACTCAAACCATCCATTCATCGGTCGTTTTACCCTTTCCGCCGCAGTTGTTCGCTTTATCCCGAGCAATCCATGGGCTACCATAACCCCTTGGATCCTTCTCTTCAGCGTAGAAGATAACCTCCGAAGCAACCTAACCTCACCTGACCATCCGTCACCACCCTTGTTCATCGAAGTAGGCGGAGGAGGCGAAGGGAGAATATGGCGTCCACACCTCCTCAATCATCCACTTCCAAGAGGTCAAAGGAGTCGGAGCGGATAGGCAGTTTCCAGCGTCATGAAGAGATTGGTCGAGGCAGCTTTGCAACGGTCTACAAGGCCATCCATACGGTTCGTCCATCCAAGCCACACCTTCTGGAAGACATACTGACACCTTTCTCTAGACCAATTCGGGGGTGCAAAGCATTGTGGCGATCAAATCCGTCAATATGTCTAAGCTGAACAAGAAGTTGAAAGATAACCTGACGTCGGAGATCTCAATCCTCAAAGGCCTTCATCATCCTCATATCGTAGCCCTCATCGACTGCAAGGAATCGAGTGCTCACATACATTTGGTCATGGAATATGTTGCCCTAGGTGACCTCTCCCACTTTATCAAGAGACGAAATGAGATCAAGGACAGTGACCTGGTGGGCAATATGATGGTCAAATATCCCAATCCTCGACACGGCGGCCTTCATGAGGTGGTGGTCCGGCACTTCCTAAAACAACTCGCCAGTGCTCTGCAATTCTTACGGGCAAGAAATCTCATTCATCGAGATGTCAAACCGCAGAATCTCCTGCTGAACCCGTCTCCGGAATACTTTGAAAAGCACAAGCCACATCCTATGCCTTATAAAGTCGGTGACGACTCATTGAATCCAGTGACCGGCATTAAATCTTTGCCTATGCTCAAGATTGCAGATTTCGGATTTGCTCGGTCACTGCCTTCAACAGCCCTGGCCGAGACCCTATGTGGTTCCCCACTCTATATGGCTCCAGAGATCTTACGGTACGAGAAATACGGAGCAAAGGCTGACCTATGGTCCGTGGGAACCGTGCTTTTCGAGATGATGACGGCCCGCCCTCCGTTCCGAGCTTCAAATCATGTCGAGTTGCTTCGAAAGATCGAGAAGAGCGAGGACAAGATCAGGTTTGGGGACGAATACATAATCACCGAAGAAATGAAGAAGCTCATCCGGTCACTCCTTAAGAGGGATCCCGAGGAGAGACTTTCATTCCCCGATTTCTTCAGCAACGAGATCGTGGCGGGTCCTATTCCTGGCCTGCACCCAGAGGATGTTCCCGAAGAGCCCATTCAGCCCCAATACGACCGTCGGCGGAACAGTCGAACTGATCCTGTAGGGCTAGTTCGTCCGGCATCCCGCAGAGAACCAGAAAGTCCCTATAATGATTCTTCCAAGACCGCTTCGGAAGAGAACACACCACGACGATACAGTGGGCGATTGTCTGGTACAAAGGATCAAATTATCACGCAAAGAATTACAAACGAAGAACTTCAGGCCACGTTGGCTTCGCCCACAAGTCCATCTGATGCCCGTCCAACTCTTCATCCTCATGCTACCGCACCCGCCAGGCAGGAGCTTGTACTGCGTCCATCCTCGATTCCGATGACCCGTCAGACCAGCACAGGCTCGCATAAATTGCCCCCTTCCTCCTTGCGTGGCCAAGTCTACGACGAAAGCCAGGAAGCCAACCTGCGAAAGGAGCAGGAAGAGAAGGCGAAGGAGAGGGAGCGGGTTGCGCAGGATATTGCCTTCGAACGAGACTATGTACTGGTGGAGAAGAAGGCGGTGGAGGTCAACGCATTGGCTGACGAGCTCGAAGCCAGTCCGCGTTTGAACAGGAATTCCCTCCAGGCTGCCATGTCCCCGAAATCAGGAGCCATGGTCCGCCGAGCCACGACACAGGGTGCGCCGGGCTCAGCAACGGGCGCCCAGACGAGCGCTTCTCGAGCTGTCCAGATCGCTTCAGGGAGAAGACCCGAGTCAATTCATCAACGGCAAAACTCCTACGAACGCCGGTACGGTCCAAGTCCCAGCTCAGCCACTTCGGCTATTTCAAAGGCTCTCAACATGGCAAGCGGTCGACTATTTGGAGTTGGATTCTCTCCACCAGTAAACCTGATTCGTGGCGGCAAATCTCCTCCAATCACCTATAGCCCATTCCCTACATATCCTGGAGCCCAAAGCAGCTTGGTCATGATTGGGGATTCTAAGGGAACACCAGCCGCCGATGAAGACACTAAATTCGTTCAAAATGTCGAGGAAATTGCAACCAGAAGCGATGTTGTATATGGATTTGCTGAGGTCAAGTATAAACAATTGATTCCTGCCGGCCCATCACATCCAGGACTTGGGTTGCGCAACGCCTCCAGCGACAATGTCACCGGTATCCCATTTGGAGCCTCCAATGAAGACCTCACCATCGAAGCCGTCGTGGTTGTGGCAGAAGAGGCCTTGGTTCTCTACGTCAAAGCGTTGGCTCTGCTCGCCAAGGGCATGGACATTGCAGCGCGATGGTGGGCGCGTAAGAATCGCTCCGAGGCTACCGGTGATAACGGCACGTATCGGTCCAGCGCAAACTCGGCTGCCACGGGCCAAAGGATGAACAACGTCGTACAATGGATTCGGAATCGCTTCAACGAAGTTCTCGAAAAGGCAGACTTGGTTCGACTGAAACTCATTGATAGCCAGCGACGGCTCCCCGAGGATCATCCCAGTCATCCGAACAATATTTCTTCTACGACTGCGTCAAGCGCCGGCTTAGGGACATCAGCGGACCAAGTGGTTGTTAGCTCTGGCATTACCGCTGAAAAGCTCATGTATGACCGAGCCTTGGAAATGAGTCGCGCGGCTGCGATAAATGAATTGACGAATGAAGACTTGGCCGGCTGCGAGATCTCGTATGTGACGGCAATCCGGATGTTGGAAGCTGTCCTGGAGAACGATGACGACAACGTATCGAGGAACGGCAGTGGTACCAGTGACCAAGATGAGAAAGAGGATCTGGCTCCGATCAACGGACTAGAAGCTGAAGATAGGAGAACTGTGAAGAACTGTAAGTTGTGTTTGAACGCGTCCGAAAAATCCCTGGCTAATGACACCTTCTACAGTGGTGGCGAGCATTCGTCAACGTTTAACCGTCATCCGGAGAAAGCTTCAAGTCATCCAGAAGCGTGCATCGGCACCAGCTGTTGCGTCCCCAACCAGAGCATCTCCTCCCATCGCACACCGCGGCAGCCACCCTGCTACAGGTGTTGCAGCTACTCCTCCACGATCATAACCTGATCGAGATTCACGAAATCACGACTACTTCTTCCAAGCACTTTGTCTACAATGACCTGAGCAACGCGACCTTGAGGTGCGTTGTCCAGTGACCATGACTTGGCGTATACCTGGGCATCTGTTCAAACTTCTCAGCCGGGAGTGAGGGATCCACGACACTTTCAACGTGTGCGGGTAGGCTCTCTTGGCTTGTAATTATCCTACGTGTTTTTATCTGTCTGCATTTTCCTTTTCTGGTTGTGCATTGTGCTTGGGCTGAGGCGACGGTGGCAATCATTCTTGAACAGCGTTCGGCATCACGACCCTGGCATATTATTGGCGTTTATATTTTTCTTCAATCGAACTCGGATGAAATTGAGCAAGCTCACCGGGCTTATATGCATGGGGCTGGAGGCGGTCGAGCTTTGATCCGTCCAAGGAGATTTTGGACAACGGAATGGAACAAGATACCCGCTCACGACATGCAGATCACGGACGACTTGAAATTTGAAGAAAATACGATGGAGGCTGGCGCTATGGTTCCAAGAATTTCGATGGGGTTATATGGTTGTGGTGCTAGGGAACCGGAATTGGTCTTCTGTGCGGGCTTGGGCGATCTTGTCGTGTGTGTATACCGGGTACTTGCTGTGCTATACTCTCGATGGTGAAAGGGAGTCTATACTGAAAGGGGTTTTGAGACGGGAAGGACGTGTGCGTGCTCGTTGTCTATACGATGGTGGCGGCGCTCTTTTATGGCCAGGAGACTGAAGCCAAATCTCAGTATAGAGAAAGAGACATTCGTGGTTTTCCCCTCTTCAAATGACTGTTTCATTCCCAGTTCCCAACAATGTGCCAGACAACTATGGAGAATCACCCACTTAGATAAGTGACTTCCTCAAACTTGCTGGGGTTTTTCATTCTGGCAAGAATGAAGAACAAAACAAATCAAGAATGCACGGAGACGTCAGCATTTTGATGCCGGTTCTTGCCTGGGTGACGAAAGGAAAAAGACGCGTGATCAGACCATTAACCGTGAGTTGTCTGTGGATCCAGGGATGGAAAGTGATCGAAGCGAACGAGCCTGGGGGCTAGTTTGCGTCAGAACAAGGAGTGACAGCCTTGGTGAAGCGAGTTGGCGTAGTCTGGGTGTGAGAGATCATGTTTATGGACCAGGCCTGCCACAGTTGTGCAGCAGGGGTAAGATGAATTCTGTGGTCAGCAGGGCCTGAGTACGAGGCAGAAGATATGTGTGCACCGGATCGAACTGGCAGCGAGAGGAATGCAGGATATGCTGGAGAGATGATTCATAGACAGCGAAGGGTTTGTTGGAGAGAGAAAAAAGATTGAGGCAGCGCAGGAAGAGTTGAAGTCGCCGCACCTGCCCCGTTGGGTACATCGACTCGCTAGTACCTAGGCACCAAGCCGAAGTAGGAAGGTAACTTGATGCCCCAGCTGGCTGGCTGGCACCTTGAGCTGGTGCACGAGACCTTCTGCCTCTAGGCCTCACTCACGAATCCCTCCATTCAGGTTCTTTCCCCCCATTCCTTTGACTTTGTGATTCTAGAGGGGGCTGACCTTTTCTCTGCTGAGAAAGTCAGGCGGTCAATTACAAGTAGATGCAGCCATTCTACACACGGTCTCTTTCCAGGCTTGCTGCTAAACACCGGATCCCACCTCCACAACGACTGCAAACGCAGAACCTCCGACGATCCTTCCAAACGCAATCTTCATTCTGTACCTACGTGAAGAACCACAGTGACATCCGTCCAGGCTACCAGCAACTTTCTGTGCGACCTTCGAGGTTACAAGCAAGACCCCTTTCTCTGTCGTCCTCGCGGCTCGGGGCTTCAAAATATCGTTCTCTGGAGCTTTTGCCCTTCCGGAGCTCTGCAATAACAACGTCTTCCCGACCAGCGTCTCCGACCACCACCATGTGCCGCTTCATGTCTGACTCGCCTGGTGCTGCAACAACCCAAGGCCGCGTCGTGCTACCTACAAATGTCGTTCCAAAACACTATGACGTGACCCTCGAGGTCGACTTTGCCAAGTTCACCTTCAGGGGCACTGTTGTCATCGACCTCGACGTCGCAAAGGACAGCACCTCTATTTCCTTGAATACTGTGGAGCTTGATATCCATTCCACGACCGTTCACGCAGATGGTGCCCTTGTCACATCCTCACCAAAACTATCCTACGATGCGGACACACAGACCACAACCATTGAGCTTGGTGAAGGAAAGACGCTATCCAAGGGCCAGAAAGTGCAGTTGAAACATACATACACGGGTCAATTGAATGACAAGATGGCTGGATTCTACAGGTCCAAGAGGAGGGACGGACAATATTTGGCAGTCACTCAGTTTGAGGCCACTGACGCCAGGAGGGCAATGCCTTGCTTCGATGAGCCTGCATTGAAGGCAGAGTTTACCGTCACCCTGGTTGCCGACGAGGGCATGACATGTCTATCCAATATGGATGTTGCATCGACCGAAACTGTGCACTCGGACATCATAGGTGGGAAGAGGAAGGCTGTCAAATTCAATCGATCTCCTAAAATGTCGACTTATCTGTTAGCATTCATTGTTGGGGAATTGAAATCGATCTCTACCGACAAGTTCAGATTGCCCATCAAAGTGTGGATGACCCCGGAGCAGAACGAGGAAGATGGAAGATTTGCGCTCGACGTTGCTGCCAAAACTCTAGCATTCTATGAGGAGGCTTTTCAAGCCCCCTACCCACTGCCCAAGATGGACATGGTGGCAATCCCAGACTTTGCTGCTGGTGCAATGGAGAACTGGGGTTTGGTCACTTACCGCGTGGTGGATCTCCTCTTTGACGAGAAGTCGGCGGGTGCTGCGACCAAGGAGAGAGTGGCAGAAGTTGTGCAGCATGAGCTGGCGCACCAGTGGTTCGGAAATCTGGTGACAATGGACTTCTGGGACGGTCTGTGGCTCAATGAAGGGTTTGCGACCTGGATGAGCTGGTATAGCTGTAACGAGTTCTACCCTGAATGGCGGGTGTGGGAGACCTTCGTGATCGACACCTTGCAATCAGCGTTGGGGTTGGATGGTCTCCGAAGTTCGCATCCGATCGAGGTACCTGTACATCGTGCCGAGGATATCAATCAGATCTTCGACGCCATCTCCTATTCCAAGGGGTCCGCAGTCCTAAGAATGATTTCAAAGTATCTCGGCGAAGACACCTTTATCGACGGGGTGAGGAGGTATATCAAGAAACATGCCTGGGGAAACACACAAACCAGCGATCTCTGGAACGCTTTGGGTGAGGCGAGTGGCAAGGATGTGGCCCATGTGATGGACATTTGGACGAAGAACATTGGGTATCCAGTCGTCACAGTGACGGAAAATGAGAAGGACTCGACCATCACAGTCAAACAAAACAGATTCTTGCGCACAGGTGACGTCAAACCCGAAGAGGACAAGGTTCTCTACCCGGTAATTCTCGGATTGAAGACAAAAGATGGGGTGGATGAAAGTGTAATGCTCACTGATAGGGAACAGACGTTCCCCATCAAGGGCGGGCTGGAATTCTACAAGTTGAATGCAGACCACTCGGCCCTCTATAGGACCAGTTACACGCCACAGAGACTGACAAAGCTTGGTGAAGCAGCGAAGAAGGGGCTTCTTTCGGTCGAAGATCGAGCTGGTATGATCGCTGATGCCGGTGCCCTCGCCGCTAGTGGATACGGCAAGACCTCTGGCATTCTGAGCCTCTTGCAATCGTTCAATACCGAGACCCAGTTTGTGGTTTGGAACGAGATTTTGAGTCGGATCAACGCCGTGAGGAATACGTGGATCTTTGAGGATGAGTCGATCAAGGACGCACTCAAGGCGTTCCAGCTGAACCTGACATCGGCAAAGGCCCACGAGCTGGGATGGGAGTTCGCTGAGAACGAAGACCACATCCTAAGTCAGTTCAAGAGCCTGATGTTTGGGTCCGCAGGTCTGGCAGGCGACGCGAAGATTCAGGCCGCAGCAAAGGAGATGTTTGGGAAGTTCATGCAAGGAGACTATTCTGCGATCCACCCCAACCTCCGGTCGTCGGTATTTGCAATGGCGCTGAGAGACGGTGGAGAGAAAGAATGGGATGCACTGGTGGCGAGGTACCACTCTGCGCCAACCTCGGACGAGAAGAATACTTGCTTGCGCACCCTTGGGCGTGCTAAGGACCCTCAATTGATCAAGAAAACACTTGACTTTGCGTTGAGCGGGCAAGTCAAGATGCAAGACATCTACATGCCCATTGGTGGCCTGGGAACTACTTCGGAAGGCATCGAGAGAAGGTGGGAGTGGATGTGTACCAACTGGGATGAACTCGTGGAGAAGCTACCTCCCAGCATGACCATGTTGAGCAGTGTGGTGAGCATCTGTACGGCAGGCTTCACCTCCGATGCACAGCTGAAGAAAGTCCAAGAATTCTTTGAAGGCAAAGACAAGAAGGGATTTGACCGCAGCTTGCAACAGAGCATGGACAGTATCCGGGCCAAGGCGAACTGGTTAGCTCGGGACGGGCAAGATGTGCAGGAGTGGCTGAAGAGCAATGGGTATTTGAAAGGGGTTGTTGGTGGGAAGCTGTAGGAGATTCTCTCGCAGAGGGCGGCTGTATTAGTAGTAGATGATACAAAGGACGCATAGATTGCTTCACGGGCTACAAGCATTGTACTTGTATCTAGATAGCTGGACAAAACAGATCTCGTGACAGTATCGATGATTTGGTACCTGGCAGCCTGGCAAGGCTGTGGATGGGGTGACAAGGCTGAGCCGTGAGGGGAGAAACAAGGTGCAGTGGTGCCACCCGCCCAAGCCGCTGCTACGAGTAAGTGGCTCGATTCGGGTTGATTGATCCAGGGTCGCCAGGGTGGATGCTTCCACCAATCACGATGATCACGTACCTGGCATCATCTCCTTTGTACAAGTTCGGACCAAATTAATTTTCTGGTGGCCACTGGCTAAATACTCGGCTGCGCTGCCAACCATCCCCAACACTCTCCTACTCAATTCACGACAATCACATTCGTTTCCTCACTCTGTCGTTCTGCCCTCCGTCTCCGACTCCCTCAACACCCTCGGTCTGCCGCCTTCAGGTCCTCACGCTCGGCGCAATTGGGAATAGCAATGGGTGTGCTTGCGACGTTGTCACAATCGGCCGAGCGCCTCCTTGGTTCCCTACCCACCTGGCAACTCGTTCTTCTCGGCTTCGTCGCTTTCCTCGTGATCTCTGTGGCATGGAATATTACAAGACAACTGTTGTTCAAAGATAAAAACGCGCCGCCAGAGGTTTGGAGTTGGTTTCCTGTGCTGGGAAATACGTACGTTTGATCCGGAAAGGGAATACACCGCTGGCTGGCTGGCTGATTGACTGACTGTCGGTTGAACCTTAGGATATGGTACGGCATGGATCCCTTCGACTTTTTTTTCACATGCAAAGCGAAATACGGCGACGTCTTTACCTTCATCCTGCTTGGTCGACGAGTCACCGTCTGTTTGGGTACCAAGGGCAACGAGTTCATTTTGAATGGCAAATTGAAGGATGTGAATGCCGAGGAAATCTACACAGGACTGACCACACCGGTGTTTGGGGAAGGTGTCGTGTACGACTGCCCCAACTCCAAACTGATGGAGCAGAAGAAGTTTGTGAAATTCGGGCTCACTATGGAGGCCTTCCAGTCCTACGTGGACCTGATCTCGAGTGAAACCAAGTCCTTTGTGGAGAAAGGCAGACCCTTTCGGTCTCATTCTGGGACAATCGACATTGTCCCCGCCATGGCCGAATTGACAATCTACACGGCATCCCGATCTCTCCAGGGCCCTGAAGTGCGGGCCAAGTTCGACTCGACCTTTGCCGACTTGTATCATGATCTAGATATGGGGTTCTCGCCCATCAACTTTATGCTGTCGTGGGCTCCTCTCCCGCACAATCGCAAGCGAGATATTGCACAGAAAAAAATGACGGACACATACATGGAAATTATCAAACAACGACGTGCTGCGGGCGGCAAGCGGGAAAAGGGAGACGAAGACATGATTTGGAATCTGATGGGCTGCGTGTACAAGGACGGCACGCCAGTTCCGGATCGAGAGGTGGCACATATGATGATCGCGCTCTTGATGGCGGGCCAGCACTCTTCGTCCTCGACCTCGAGTTGGATTCTGCTGAGACTGGCGACAAGACCCGATATCCAGGAGGAATTATTGGAGGAGCAGAAGCGTGTGCTTGGAAATGACCTCCCACCCTTGACATATGAGAGTCTTCAAAAACTCAGCCTGAATGCGAAGGTGGTGAAGGAGACACTCAGATTACACGCTCCGATCCACAGCATTCTTCGCAAGGTCAAGTCACCAATGGCCATCGTGGCCAACACGCCGACCTCGACAAAAACATATCAGATACCGACCAGCCATACACTCTTATCCGCGCCAGGCGTGACCTCGCGAGAATCCGAATTCTTCCCTGACCCCATGAAATGGGAACCACATCGCTGGGATGAAGGCCATCCTCTTGCGTACACGCGGATGGGCCAAGAAAAGGAAGAATTCGAAGACTACGGCTACGGCATGATCAGCAAGGGGGCTTCTTCCCCATATCTCCCGTTCGGCGCAGGCCGACATAGGTGCATTGGCGAGCAATTCGCCTATGTACAGCTTGGGGCGGTGCTCGCGACGATGGTGAGACATGTTAAATTCCGACAGATTGAGGGCAAGCAGTTGGTGCCCACGGATTACTCGAGTTTGTTTTCGAGGCCGATGGCGCCGGCGGTGGTCGAGTTTGAGAAGCGAGAGAAGGTGTAAGAGCTGCGCGCGATGAGCAGCAACCTTTACAGATAATGATACTATTAGAGAGAAGGAAATGTACATAGCACAACAAGACTATTAGAACGTCGTCCCGTGCACAAGATACCATGTTCTTGTTGTATTCGGTCTTTTGTGATAGTTCGGCGCTCATTGCTGGCATTGGGGCGCCGAGGCATGGATCCTGAGCCAGTCATATTGGATATTACGGAGGATGACCTCGCATCGCACGCCGAGCCACTCGGCGCTTTGCTGTGGAATGAGTGCCATAAGGCAAGGCAGATCATGGATGGCCCGAAGCCGAGCTTCATGAGAGGACCAGCTGCTCCAGTGCTAGGGTTTGCGGATGACATGGGCTGACGAGCGCGTTTCTGCTGAATATCATCGTGGCCATTCGAAATTGCCAGACTCGTATACTTCTCTTTTCACACAAGCTACACTGAGCGTTAACCATGATCTCAACCATCTCGCAGCAATCACTTCTGCTCTTTTTGCCGCCGCTCGTGATCCTAGCGGCATGTCTGCTGAAACTGGCCTCGTTGACGTCTCGATGGAAGGGTGCGCCGCCTGGTAAGTGAGATGTTATCAATGGCGTGGCTCGCCTGATGCGATGGGCGATTGGGGTTTGAGGACTGCAGCTCACGATGCTCTCGAGGTCCGCCGACGAGACTGTTTATTGGAAATCTGCACCAAATACCCAAAAGAGACCTACATTTGCAGTATCAGCGATGGGGTCAAGAGTGTGAGTCGACCACAGCCAGGGGCAAGAGATGGGCCTATTTCTCACTCACTTATTCTCTTTCCTGCACCAACAGACGGGCCGATTTTCTCACTGAAGCTGGGTTCCCAGAACGTTGTCGTCCTGACCAGTGGTGAACTCATCAAGAGGGTCGTCGACAAACGGAGTGGCAACTACTCGGATCGGCCCAAGCTCTACATGCAAGATGTCTGGGAAGGCTCCAGGATCATCATGCGAGGCTACGACTCCTTGTGGAAAGTCGAGCGTAAGCTCTACCATCAATTCCTGAACATCAATAAGGCGGCGCGCTATGTGCCGTACCAGGACCTGGAGACCAAACAGATGCTGGTCGACCTCTTGTCAGACCCTGATGACTTTGAGAATCTCATCACGCGGACAACGTTGAGCATGGCGACGAGCATGGCATACGGGTTCCGCGTCCTCGATCCCAAGAGCGAGGTCATGCAGGAGCTGTTCACCAACACCCACGGCTTCTTCGTCATGGTGAACCAAAGTAAGCTCTTGGACTGGTATCCGCAGCTGAGGCCCTTGGTCAGCGCCATGCCGTCGTGGTTGTACCCGATGGCGAGAAAGGCCAAGCACGTCTTTTATCGAGAAAGGGCCCAATTCCGCCAGTTGTATGAGGCGGCAAAGCGCGCTGCCGAGGGCGACAACTCCCTTCCCAGTGAGTGCTGGAATCATACGCAGGATTCAGTCACGTCGTCAAGTACGTTTACTGACTGAAGCGGCCCTCTGATTGGTTTTGCAGGCTTTTCGACCGACATCAGCAAGGCGAAAGAGTCCTGGAAAGGCACCGAGAACGGAGCTCTTCTCACGGACCACGCGGCCTCTTACATTGCAGGGATCGCAATGGAAGGAGCAGCAGACACGACAAGTAACACTCTCGCCGGCATGATCAAGGTAAAAAGAACGATGTTTCATCCCTGCGGAGTTGTGTTTGCGAGTACCAGCTGACAAGAACGTCCAAGGCCATGATGCTATTTCCCTCTGTCCAGGAAACTGCTCAGAAGGAGTTGGATACCGTCGTTGGCCCAGACAGGCTGCCAACCATGGACGATTTCGAATCGCTTCCTTATATTCGCCAGGTCACCAAAGAAGCATTGAGATGTATGGCCGAGTTGTCTCCTGGCTTTATTGAGTAAATTTCTGTGTATGGCTCACTCTGGATCACTCTATCTAGGGCTTCCTACCGCCATCAGTGGCGCCATTCCGCACGCAGCCCTCACAGACGATGAAGTCGATGGATATAAAATTCCAGCCGGCTGCACCATTGTGTTGGCAGTGTGGTCTGCCAACAACGACCCTGACCTTTTCCCAAATCCTCGAGAGTTTGACCCCACCAGACACAACGCCGACCTCACTTTCCACGAGGCCTCGTCCGCATCCGACTATAGAGACCGAGACAACTGGACCTTTGGGGCCGGAAGACGAATCTGTCCCGGTATTCATGTTGCGGAGAAGACGCTGTTCCTGGCCACTGCTCGCTTACTGTGGACATTCAACATCTCCAAGGCCAGGGATGATCAGGGCCGAGAGATTCAAGTCGACCGAGACGAGGTGACCCAGTCCATCGCCGCTCGTCCATTGCCGTTCCCGTGAGTGAAGCCCTGGATTTTCTTTGTTGACTTTGACGTTTGTTTTGCCACTCAATCGACCGACCGAGGTTTCTAATGTGCTTGTCTTTCTTAGGTGTCAATTGACCCCTCGCAGCGACAAATGTGTAAGGATTGCTCGGGCGGAATGGGAAGAGTCCCAAAAATTGTTGGACGACGAGGGCAACTACAAGCACAGCGTCCTGGACTGAGAGACAAGAGAAAAAAAATCACCAGGGGAGAGAGGTTCCTGGTGCTTTACAGAGAGGACCACGTGGAGTATAACCATCCACATACATGAATAGACCAAGGTAGAAACGCCAATTCTGCCAGCCACATGTCATTTTTCCGGGGAAACCTCGAAGCAGGACCTGAGGCGAACAAATTTAAAAGGCGTCCGGAATGTGACTAGTGTGACACTCGGTTATACGAATATTTTGTTTTCTTTGACGGTTGTTTGACCCTGTTCTAGCACTGTTAGGATCTTGACCTGCATATATGTGTACCGCGTGTCTGGAGGTGATACTATGAACAACGACACTCCCAGCACTCCCCCTCGCAGAGTAGCGTAGAGTCACATAGTGTAAATCCTACAGTATGTCCTCCTGACCTCGATTCATGAACCGGACCGTCGATCACCTAGATGACCCCCCTCTGCAGCACCAACCCGCCGTCGCAGGGGATGACGGCGCCGTGCACGAACCCGGCCATCTCGCTGCACAGGAACATGAGCAGCCACGCGACGTCCTCGGGCGTCCCCAGCCGGCGCACGGGCGTGATGGCGGCCAACTGCGCCGGCGCGTCGGCCGGGCTCGTCTGCCGAAACAGCTCTGTGTCGATCATGCCGGGGCACACGACGTTGATGCGCACCCCGCGGGGGCCGTAGTCCTGCGCGTCCGCCTTGGCGAACCCGACGATGCTGTGTTTCGACGCGCAGTACGCCGACATGCCGCTCGAGGCGTTGAGCCCCGCCAGCGACGACACTGACACGATGCTCCCCTTGCCCGTGTGGCCCGGTCGCGGGTCTTGTTGGATCATTTGCCGGATCTCGGCTTGGTGGCATAGCCAGGTCTTTTTTAGCGGCGAGGAAAAGTTAGATCTATGTAGATGAGACTTGGGAGGAGAGAGAGAAGACTTTTCGTCTTGAGGAGAAACTCACCCCGTATTCATTGACCCGGATCGTCCGGTCGTACGTCTCGACGTCGAGATCCACGATCTTCTTCCTCTGCGGCACCACGCCGGCAATGTTCAGCGCGTAGTCGACCCGTCTGAACGCCGCCACGCACGACGCGACCATGTCCCTCACCGAGGCCTCGTCGGCGATGTCGGTGCGCTGGATCTCCACCCTCACCCTTGCAGCGACGTTGCCCCGCTGCTGCTCCTCCTGGATCTGTCTTCTCGTCTCCTCGAGCCCGGCCAGGTCAATGTCCGCGAGAAACAGGGACGGGCATCCCGCGCGAGCGATCGTAACGGCTGTTCCTCTGCCAATGCCTGGAGGATATCAGGCGTATCAGGTGTCGGTTCTTTTAAGTGGTTCCTCGTACGAGGACGGGCAGAGAGGGGGTGTCGCTCTGAAAAAGAAAGGGGAGGGAAGCGAAGGGAAGATGTATGTACCTGAGGATGCTCCAGTGATCAGACAGACTCCTGGTAGGGCGAGGGACATGTTTCTGTTCCTCCTTTCCGCTTTGTCTCTCGTCTGGGATGGATACGTGAATACCGTGAATACCGTGGATGCCTGAATACTTCAATCCCGCGGTACCTCGACGGGTTCTCAAAATATTGATATGGAGAATTTCTCTTATTATCACTAACCCCTACAACAGCGGCCTCGTCAATAACCAGACAACAAAAGATATGTCAGGTATCAGGCCTGCCACCAATGAGCATTATGGCATGGTAGCGGCACCGAGGCCGTAGATCCACCGACTTGACTCGACTCCGCACGCCAGCCGAGAACAGTGGGACAACACCGAGCGTTCATGATCTTATAGACGCAGCCAGATGCATGGGTTGCCGAGTGGGAATGAACAATAATTAAACCGACAAAAAAAGGGTTAGAATGAGACACCGCCATCGTTGGGTTGGCATTTGAACGAGACCGTCTTGTCCATCCTCGTTGTCTTTCCTCCAGCATGTCGTCTTCGTTTCCGGGTGTTGCAGTCGTTATTGGGGCTGGGTCGGGTAAGGCTCTATCTATCTAAAAAACCCTTCTCTGCTATATACAAAGCTCAGCATTACCACGGCAGGAGACGGGAGGGCCGTGGCTCACTTGCTCATCCAAAACGGCTGCACGAAGCTCGTCCTCGGTGGTTCAGACGACGGTCGTCTCGAAGAGGTGGTCAAGGAGTGCCACGCCCTGATCCAGGGGCACGCGGACCTTCAGATCCTCAGCAGAAAGTGCGACTCGAGAGAACCTCGCGACGTGGACGAGTTGATCGCCGCAGCGGTCGCCAGGTTCGGCCAGATCGATTACTGTGCCAATTGCGAAAGGCCGGATGGGTTCTACGGCGAGACGACCGAGACTCCCTGGGCGACTTTCACCACGGCCGGGGAGCGCTGGCAACGAGGTGTACGTACGACCATCTCTTCTAACTCTGATATCTTTCATCCGCTAAACAGGGATGATTTAACTTTGTACACCAATGTGTCTTACTCATGACAGGTCTGGCTGGCCATGCGATCAGAGGTGCGTCAATTCCTGGCTCAAAAGGCCAACCGACAACCCAGCGCGGCCAGCATCGTCAACGTCTCGGCAGCCCACGGCCTGGCCAGCGACCCAGGCTTTCCCAGTTACAGTGCCGCCGCCCACGGCATCGTCGGGATGAGCAGGGCCACGGCGCTGGACCATCTCTCCGACAGCATCCGCATCAATTGCGTCTGTCCCGGCCCTTCATCTCCTCAGACACTATCTGAGCAGACGCAGGATGGTAGCGTCCCACGACGCTCTCTACCACTCGGTCCCCTGGACCGGGAGATTACGCCAGACGAGGTCGCGCGAGCGGTGGTGTTTTTGTTGGGCGAGGCGTCCAGTGCAATCACGGGGATAGAGTTGCCAGTCGATGGTGGGTGGAGTCTTCGACATCATTAGAAGTTTGGTGTGTCACAGTGAAAAGGTTGATCGATTGATCTGAGTGCTTTGAGGGCATGAGACGAGTCTATATAATGGCCATAACAAAAGGCTAGCAACGGGCAAGGGTAGGAAATTCTATGCTCGTGGTCACGTGTTGGCGTGGTATTGACCGGGGAATACTGATATACAGAATGGCCGAGTACTCGTTTTATACATATTACATAAGCCCCCGCACTGTTGTCCATCGTTGACTCGACTAGTCTCCCGCCGCTCTACTCTCGTGCTAACGACTATTCAGTCCAAACGCTCCACCGTCCGCTCTTTCGCCCTACCCCTCAACTCTCTTCCGATCCCTTACGGCTGGAGCCCGAATGAGAACTCGATGTGCAAAAATGTGAAGTCGGAAGAAGCCCTCCGCGCCGACGAGGGTTGTCCGGCCAAAGCTTCTAAGCCGGATAGTGCCTCCGCGATCCGGAAGACCCCCTGCAGAACGCCAGTAACTAAACCTCAGCACGAATAGTTTGCCCAAAATCTTGTGATAATTGAGCTGTAATGGAAAACAATAAAACCAGCATCCGCCTTTCGACCTCTATTACCTGTTAGAGTATCATACCTTGAACAACCACTAGAGAAGAGTGACAACATGGCTCCAGACAGCCAGGAACCTATAGATGTACCTGTGGTCATCATTGGCGGTGGCGGTGAGTTGTTTTTGGCTTGATGCTTCTAATGCGAGATCCTCGTTGCTAAACACACACGTAGGGTGCGGTCTGAACCTCTCCATCTTCCTTTCCGCCAGGGAGATACCGCACATCTTGTTCGAAAAGCACAGCGGCACCTCGATTCTGCCAAAGGCACACTACCTCAACCAGAGGAGCCTGGAAATCTTTCGCGTTCACGGCTACGCACACCGGATTAGAGACAAGAGCGCCCCCAGCCGATGCATCAGCCAGGTAACCTTTTCGACTTCCCTTGGAGGAACTGGCCCCTATGATCGGAAGCTCTTGTATGCCAGTCCGTCGTTTGGGGGCGACGAGGGCTCTCCTTTACTCCACAAGTACATGTGCGATACCCGGATGCGTCTTACACTGCCGTACAATCCTGCTAATTTTGGGTAGGCGGGTTGCTCCTGAAAGACCTGCGAACTTGCCGCTGGTGCATTCAGAACCTATATGGAGAGAAATCGCAGAGGAGAGGAATCCTGGCAATATCAGGTTCTCCCACAGGGTCGTCGATGTTATCCCGCACGATGACCATGTGTTGGTGATTGTTCAACCTCCTGAGGGCCCACAGATCACGTATCGCGCGCAATATGTGGCCGCCGCAGAAGGCGGCAGGGGCATTATTGCCCCCAAGATTGGCGCTGTTCTTGAAGGGCCGACAGATATTGCCGACGTTGTTTCAGTCCATTTCGAGGCGGACCTGTCTCAGTATTGGGACGAGCGAACCTTGATTGCAAACTTCATCAACCCCGAAGGCGAGACGATTCTCGGGAGTGGAACGGTCGTGTGCATGGGTCCCACGTTCGGCCGCTACTCTGAGAACTGGACAGTTCATTTCGGCTTCAGGGTTGATGACCCAGCGAGATTTTCAGAGGCACAGGAACATCTGCTCGTACCGAGAATCCGGGAGCTGCTGAAGATACCCGACCTAGAAATCAAGATTTGCGCTGTTAGTCACTGGGTGCTGGAGCGTGTCTTGGCCAACAAATACAGAGAAGGGAGGATATTTATCGCTGGCGACGCAGCACATCGACGTGAGTCTGGTCATTGTTTTCTCTCTCGAACCATTTAGATGACACTGGCTTAGGTCCGCCGACTACCGGGCTGGGCCTCAACACATCTATCGAAGATGCATTCAACCTCTCCTGGAAGCTTGCCCAAGTCATCAAAGGAACAGCATCACCTAAGCTTCTGGACACCTATGAGCAGGAAAGACGTCTCGTTGGCAAGCGTAATTGCGATTGGGGGTAAGTTTTTTTCCTTGCACTATCCTCATCTTGTGTGCTTTATTGAGATGTCTGGTAAACGAACGGAAGCTAATTCTTGTTGTGGAAATTAGGTTAATGACATTTTCAAACCAAGCGATGGTCGCCGCAGCCGTTGGATTCATTCCTGGGCAAACAGAAATCAATCGTGCGCGTATGGAAGCTTTGCTCGAAGAGTCTGACATTGGAGAGACGTTCCGCGCCCAGCTCAGATATCTAATCAAGAGTCAAATGGTGGAATACTCTGCGCTGGACCTCGAATTGGGATTCAGCTATTGGCGAGGTGGCGCATCGGTCTCGGACAACACCGAGAGACCTCCAGTTGACCCTCTCGGCCAAACATATGTCCAGACAAGCAGGCCTGGCCATCGACTCCCTCACGTCTGGCTTGAGGAGCGGGATGACCGTGCCCAGCGCGTTCTGTCAACGCATGACTTGATAAAGAGAACGGACGACTATCTGCTCATAACTGACCAATATGGATCTGCCTGGATCGAGGCCGTTCAGGGAGTCGTCGGGGAGTTGAAGGTCAAGGTCGGTATTGCTCAGATTGGCCCACTGGCCTCGGGACTCAGACCATGCCCATATGTCGACCGAGACGACCGTTGGCCGACCGAGTCTCAACTCCGCAGGGGAGGGGCGCTTCTGGTGCGTCCGGATAACTTTGTAGCCTGGCGGCAACTGGACGGTAGCGTGCACAATGGCGTCGAGGTGGTTGAGGCACTCAAGATCTTGCTCGGCGACACCGTGGGACAGGACATTCCGATCGACCCTTACGATCCCAATGGTTTCATGTCGCAACGAGCAAAGGCCGGGTTGAGCAACGGCGTGAAGAATGCGGAGGATGCCATCACGGCCAGTGCGACAAATCGAGTCAAGATCAATCGAGCTGCCGTCGCTGGATCTCGAGCAGGACAATTTACGCGAAGCCAAAGCACTGATGATTAGCACCGAAGTAGTCTGTGGATTTGACTGTAGATACATAAAATGGGGCGCGAACGACGCATATATCATAACTAAATAACGTTATCTGCATTCATTACCTTTGAGTATCGAGTCCACCGATGAAACGATACCATCGTCCTTGACGGCACTCAATCCCCCTCCGCTTGTTCAACAACATCTATCTCTACCATGACCACCTTGACTTAGCCTGACCATCGAGCCACTCTCGAAGTGTCCATTTAGGCGTTTATCGCACGGGGCCCCGGAAATGATCCCCTACCCACCCCAGAGACCCAGAGCCAGTCAAGCTGTCGTGAATTACTGTCCAGGCGCTAGTAATGGGTGACTTCAATACTAGACCCTGAGAGACGAGAGATCTAGGCTAGTTCTCTAATACACTTTTACACTTTTCTTTTCATACTACGTACTGTACTGTCTGTTCCGGAAGTTTCGAGTCCTCCGGGTGGGAAAATACAGACACAAACGTCGCTATGAGAATCTTCTTTGGGTCGAGGCCCCGGAGGAGGACGGTTAGAGAGATCTCGAACCGAACGCCTCTCCGGGGCGGTACTATATGAAATAGACAGCTCGAGTCCCTTCGTCTGGGGGACCTTCTCTCACTCGTTACAACGTTTGCCCCCTGACCAACAATATTACAGACGCTAGGTATAAATACTTCGCAGCCAGCCATGGATCGAGAGGATAAGGCAGGTTTGATCCGTTCCATATTGTCTTGACGCATGGCATACTGATCATTCCCCGTGGCTTTCTAGACTGGAGACGATGTAATCAGAATCGAGACTACGGACTCTACCACTGCCGAGCAGATCATCGTCGAGAAGATTGCGGCAGAGGCAACCTACCATGTTGCACAAGTAGGCTGGAAGCATCTGTTGGAGCCATACACGGTACGACACCCTCTGTCTTCTTGCCCCATGAGATATTGGAGTATCTCGATTTCTTACACGCAATTTCACCGCGACAGTTGACCTCTGCCGTGCTAACAAAGGGCTGGACTGCAGCTTGGATCACTCTGTGCCATTTCTCTGGCACTTTTCTCCTGTGCATGGGGCTTTGTCGCTCCTGCCGCGGTATTGACCGCCATCGGCCAAGCGACGAGTGTGTTGTCCTGAACGAGATCAATCGTTTATGGAAAACACTTGACGCTGACGAGGGAAACAGATGCCTCAAAGTCGTCTGCGAGTCTCTTCTCTATCGTCTGGACCATGGGCACTGCCGTTGGCTATATCCTCGTGGGATATCTATCAGATATCCTCGGTCGACGCTGGACCATGATCGTCTTCAATACGTTCGGTTTGATCGGAGGTGATTGCTCACCGAGTTTCGCAAATTCATCCTCATTGTGGCTCACTGTTGTACGCAGGAATCGTTGCGTGCACCGCAAATACCCTTGATACTCTTGCTGGAGCCAATGTAAGCAAGACTTGAGCACCTAGCTTCACTTCTCGGTGGACCACTGACCGCTATGTTTCAAACAAGGCTCTCATCGGGACAGCTGCTGGCGCCCAATTCACTTTCATGGTAGTGGCGACAGGTACAGAAGATCCCCGCCAGCTCCCCACGCGAGCTATGAAAAGAAAACTGACTTTGAGTCCACAGAATTGTTACCTAACCGACACAAAATTGTCGGCATGGGCCTTGTCACTGTGATTGCACTTCCTGCCCAAGGTCTCGGCGCGTATTTCGGTGAGTTCGAAAAACAAGCTGCTCGTGCCTTTCTACAAGCATGCTAACACGCAGACCATAGGTAATTCGATCGTCGTACATCTTAACTGGCGGTGGATTTATTACGTGTATATCATTGTCCTCGGTGAGTCTCATCACCTACGGAGACGCCTCAGGAAACGTCTGGTGTTGATGATCTGTCGCCTACAGGTGTCGCTATCATCCTCTACCTCGTGTTTTATTTTCCCAAAGAATTGGCAGTCGAACTTTCGCTCAGGCAGAAACTGAGAAAGATTGACTACGGTGGTGCTTTCCTGGTGACGGCCGGCTTGGTCCTTTTCATTCTTGGTATCCAGATGGGCGGCAACACGTATCCATGGAAGTCCGGAACGGTTCTTGGTTTGATCATTTCTGGTGGGCTGGTTTTGATCGCGTTTGTCGTCTATGGTAAGTAACAGGGTCGTGTTTTGGTTTATGGTCACAATATGGGCTGACTGGTTGGAGAAATTTATGTGGCCCAGGCGAAGCCCCTTCTGCCCAAGAGCTCCTTCAAAGACATACGAGGATACAGCATGGTAATCATCTGCTCAAGCGTCGGTGGTATTGCTTACATCGGTCTATCCATCATCTGGCCAACACGTAAGTCTGTCAATTCTGACGCATCGCGTCCTCCGGATGGAGCTATTCGCTCATTCTGTGGGAAAGTGACATGCTAACACTGCGATACCAACCGCAGAGGCTGCTACGATATACAGAACACCGACAACGTCATGGCAAGAGACAGCGTGGCTATCGACCACCCTCGGAATTTCCGTCTGGGGTGGAATGGTCTTCTTGGGGCCATTATGGGGGGTCATCAAACACGTGAAGTGGCAGCTTGTCTTGCTATCCGCGTGGATGACCGCATTTACTGGTGCTCTGGCGAACTGCAATAGGCACAATCGAGGGTTCGGTATTGCCTGCTCTTTCCTCGCAGGTCTTCCGATTGGAGTGATCGAACAACAAACTGCTGCCCTGGTGCAATTGCTCGCCCCAAATGACGGAGAGCTGGGATCGGCCTTCTCGTTCTTGGCTGGTACTCGCACAGCAGTTGGTGCCATCGGAACAGCGATTCTGTTGGCGATCCTGAATAGTAAGACTATCTATGTACCGTTCGCTCACCTTTTCTGCCGCAACTGACTTTGTACCCTTCAGATAAGCTACCTGGGGAGCTGGAGAGCCATGTCGTTCCCGCCGCACTCCAAGCTGGTCTCCCTCAGAGCTCTCTTCCTGACCTCTTCGCCGCGATCGCCACTGGCTCCTCAAGTGCCCTGGAGCAGGTTCCGGGAATCAGCCCAGCCATCTTGACCACGGTGATGAATGCCGTCCTTGACGGAGAGTCAGCAGCTTATGCCTATGTGTATTATGCTGCGCTGGCATTTGGTCTGGTTTCGACGATTGCTGCCCTCATCATGCGTGATATGGACACCCTACTCACCTCCCACGTTCCCAAGAGAATTATGGGCAGGAACGAATTGAAAGCGGGAAGAGAAGATCGAGTGGTGAATGCCGGGGCATGAGCAGGAGATATCTAAAGCCAGACACCACCAAAGAGCTCCGTCACTGAAGCTGTCTGTCGGGGTCACCCTATGTTGCGAACTGCGTGATAGGTGTCCAGACCCAGAGAGTGATGACTTAGAATCGTTAGTCTACTGGATAAGAAATGGCTTACCGCGTGAGGAATTGTGCCTGCTGTTCAATATCACTGTGCTGCTCATACTCGTGTATTGTCTTCTGCTCGGGCAACTACTAGTCAGCTTGTGCCGTAGCGTGGTGATGGTCTCGTCTCCCACAGCACGAGTCCAAGAGTGGGCTGAAGAGTCTGGGGGCCCCGAAAAGAGCTTTGCCGGGTACTTGACTCCAGACACCAAGGTTCTATACCTACCTGCTCCTGGTGGCCCAGGTACCCCATCCTACCTTTGCGCCTATGTACCCTGTATGTGTGAAATACTGCCAACCAAGACGCTAGTAATGGTGGCTCCTCATCTACGCACAAAAGCAGCCCTGAGGCTCGATCGATCTGGCTAGTTCCAATGCACTTTAACCCGGGGTACCGGACCCCGGAGAATACACCTCCGGTACATTTGAGGCGAGGCCCCAATGCTAGACAGCCCGTTAATTACGGTCCCGTGCGGTTTCCGGGACGTCCACCCCTTCCGGATCATTAGTGCAAAGTCCGTTCACGAGGCTTGACAAACTACCGTATGCTACCGAGTAAAGGTCTTGTGTTGGCTAAGTTGGTAACCTCGGCTTCGATGGCCATCCGACTCAGGGATGCCACATCACGTACCGAGTATAGCTAGCTTTAGCTGGTTGGCGCTTTCTGCCATGCTTTTGTACAGTCGTAAGCCCTGAGGGACTGCATATCTCGATTGTAATTCAGGCGGAGACTCCGTTGTCCAGCACTCCTCTCATCTATATCAGCCTGGAGATTCCAGATCGCACACGTACAATTGTCAAGAACCACAGGGTCACCATGTCGAAAGCCCTTGCGCCGCGCAAGCTTTGGCAACATGCCGACCCATCGCAGACAAACATGGACAAATTCCGCCGGCGCGTGAATGCGAAGAGAGAGCTGAATCTGCGAAACTTTGCAGACCTGCATGCATGGTCGACAAATCCTCAGACCGCGCCAGACTTCTGGGTCGAGCTGTTCCAGTATGAACAGATAAAGCCCGGCGTTGTGCCTACGAAGGCGATGGAACGGATTGTTCGTAACCAAAAAATCCTCCCTGAAAAAAAAAAAAAAAAAAAGCTTTTTGTCCATCTGTGGATGGGGGAATTCTCTAACGCGGGTTAGAATCTTGCCATGTACCCCCCGCCCGAGTTCTTTCCCCATGTCCGCATGAACTTTGCAGAGCATTTGTTGGACATCGAGACGCTGAACAAGGTCGCCCTGTACGCTGTTTCGGAGGGATGCGAGGTCATCAGGCCGGTGACCAAAGCCGAACTTCGAGAAATGGTCAAAGCCACGGCCAGCGCCATGACCCAGGCCGGGGTGACGGTCGGTGATCGAGTCGCCGCCGTCATTTCCAATTGTCTCGAGGCGATTGTCGCCTGTCTCGCCGTCTTGAGCTTGGGTGCCGTCTGGTCCACGTCTTCACCTGACATGGGCGTCGAAGGCATCATGCAGCGACTGAACCAGATCGAACCGAAAGTGGTCATTTTCGAGAGCTCGGTCCAGTATAACGGAAAGCGGCGTCCTCTGGTTCAAAAGTGCGACGAATGTCTCGCCAGATTACGCAAGACGAGAAACTTCGAGCTCGGTATCGTGATCGTTCGAGAGATCCCATACCCAACCAAAGGCAAGACCAATGTTGTCTCGTGGAGCGAATTTGTCAACGGAGCTCCAGAGAGAGAACTCACTTTTGCCCAGTTGCCATTCAGGCAACCCGGATTTATCGTGTATTCGTCCGGCACGGCAAGTCTCACATTCGGGACTTGGGTATCATGATGTTGGCTGACGTGGATATAGACAGGTGCTCCAAAGTGCATTGTCCATAGTGCATGTGTGAGTCTGATTCGACTTGGGATTCAACGCCTAGGATTGACTTAACGCTGACTCGATTGACTCTGGCAGGCCATGTTGTTACAAATCAAGAAAGACTATATGCTCCATTTGGATGTTAGACCGGGCGACACCATCTATCAGTATACTACCGTGCGACATGCCCTGAACAAAACATTGTCCAAAGACTCTCACTGACACATCTTAGACCGGCTGGATCATGTGGGCTATGGTTCTCTGCGGCCTCTCATATGGGGGCAGCGTTGTGCTCTATGACGGGTCTCCGCTCTATCCTGACCCTCTTGTCACGTTGCGCATGGTGGAGAAACTCAAGTACAGGAGTATTGCGCCCAAGTCAATAAAACCCTTTACTGATCCTTTATCGACAGAATATCATTATTCGGCACTTCCTCACGGTTCTTGACCGACCTTCACGACAAGCACCTCAATCCGAGTAAGCAGAATCCTCACTTTGTAAGATGGAGGATTTACTGATCTCGCAGGGGAAACAATCGATTTAAATAGTCTACGAACAGTCTCTTCGACAGGATCCGTCCTCCCAGCCAAGGTGTGCGAATGGTTCTACGATGCTGGATTCCCGGAAAAAATCCATCTCGTGTCTGGTAGTGGAGGAACCGACATGGCATGCTCACGTAGGTCGGCCGAACCTAGACATTCTCCATTTAATTGAGCTGACTTTTGTCACACACAGTTGTCCTAGGTGACCCCACCAGCCCTTTGTATTCGGGAGAAATTCAAGTGCCAGCCCTGGGCATGGCTGTTGATATCTTGGACAGTACAAAGGACTATCCCGTGTCGATCAAAAACACTGGAGAACCGGGAGAGTTAGTCTGCACCCAACCATTCCCCTCTCAGCCAGTTCTCTTCTGGGGCGAGAAGGGCATGGAGAAGTACAGATCAGCCTATTTCGACCGATTTGGCGACAAGGTCTGGACACAGGGGGATTTCGTCTCGTCGTCGCCCGCTACAGGTGGCTTTACTATGTTGGGCCGATCGTAAGCTCTTCCGCCTCCTACGCTCCCTTCTCCCTGCATTTTTATTCAGACTGACGTTTTCCCAAGTGACGGCGTACTCAACCCCTCAGGTGTTCGATTTGGCTCGGCAGAAATCTACAACGCGGTGAGCCAGTTCCAGGAGTTCGAAGACACCCTGTGCGTGGGCCAGCGTCGGCCGCAAGATTCGGATGAGCGCGTCATACTCTTTATCAAGATGAAAGACGACCGGCCTCTTCCACAATCCACCATTGCAGCCGTTCGGTCTGCCATTGCGACCGCCCTGAGCCCCCGCCACGTCCCCAGCTTCATCTTCCAGACCCCCGAGATCCCCTACACGATCAACGGGAAGAAGATCGAGTTGGCCGTCAAGCAGATCGTCTCGGGTCAAAAGGTCACACCGTCCGGGGCGGTGGAGAACCCTGGCAGCTTGGTATTCTACGAGAAGTTTGCCAAGGATGAGTACTTGAAGGAGGACAATGGCAACGTGTACTTGAGCAAGCTCTAAACCTGAAGAGAAAATGGTATAAGCCGTTTGTTATCATCGATTTCCTGAAGAACCTGTGGGGCTTGAGATTGGGGGACGTGGTCAAAGTTGGGAGCGGTCAGACAAGCAAAATCAAGAATAAGATGGTCATTCAGTAGATCAAGGGCCTGCAATACATCTTGTAGAGACAATTCGTCGCAGATGTAGGCTTCACTATATCAGCCACCTCCACCGCTTCCGGCTCAGGGGTCCTCGATCTGCGAGAGTCGACAGACACTTCGCATGAGAGACTATTCTAATAGATCCAGCTCTAGATCATAATTGCTTGCTACCCTCTTTACCTTTGCCCCTTTAGTTTCCTTGCAGTGCCTTGACCAGCGGTGCAGAGTCCTGCGATAGACCCGAAAGTCGTTAATGCCGTGTCCAGAATGGCCACAAAAAAAGAAGGGAATTAAGAAAAACGTACCGCCCAAATTTGGTAAAGAAGGAGCTTTGGCTGCGACGACGTCGGATTCTCGATGCGAAGCCTCCCGGTGAACTCTCCGGCCACGCTTTGCCCGTTGCGGAGGCCCATTGCTACATTCCCGATGAAGAGGAGGTCGCTGCCGTCGAGGTCGGCAGAGAAGACCTTCAAGACTTCGTGGCGGCGGCTGGATATCACCTTCCACGCGTTGTCTCTGGACTTGCGAATCTCTGTGACAGCAGCCAGCGGTCAGCCATCAGTCGTTCAGTCGTCAGCGAGAAAGAGCACGGAACGTGAGGAAAGAAGCGGGGGGCAGAGCGAACTTGCCTTCGGGTCCAGAGTACAAGTGTCCTCCAAACTCTGCCTGTCCGGTCTTTGCAAAGATGTCGTCCGCCAGAATGTCTCCAACCTTGGGGTCCTGCTGGTCTAGCTGCCAGAAGAACTGGTCGATGAGCTCCTTGACGGCCTTGTTGATCTCGAATGTCGGCCATTCTGTCTTTTCTGTATTGTAGCCCATTTTTCCTAGGGAGGGGGTTTTGGGCCTCAGAGGGGAGTATCGGTTGCTGTTAAGAGCCAATTGTCTGTCCTCAGCCCAATGGTCCTCGTTCTGTCAGAGGAAGTGGTTACTCACGAGAAGTCAGGTAAGAGACGAAGTACTTCCCCCATGCGCGAGGGTCCTGTAGAAGAACGGATAGCTTCTGGGAGACTAGGAGGGCTATGGTGTTCTCCCCCCCTCCGGAAGCCGGGGGCACGCAACTCCCCGGCCAAATTGGGTAATTTTATCAAGGTAACTAAATTGGGGAATTTGGTGTGGTCCCCACAGACGAGTGTCTCTTCCGAGCTCGTCCTCTACGTGAGCCGAATGGAGGGTTCGCTATTACACCTTTTCTTTTTCGGTGATTGACTAATAATCTTTCTCAAGGTCTTTTTGGTTTCAATCTGCTTCCAGCCACTTCCACCTTCTCTCCATCTCGCTGAATATTGGTCAGATTTTCTGTGGTGGTAGTATAGAGATCCAGATCCAAAAACCGCAATGTATGATAACATCACAGCAGCCGCTTTTCGGGGCTTTCTCAACGGATCGGAAGCTGGTGGTCATGTCATGTGGTGTAGCTCTGGTCCACAACCGAAGCATCATGCTAGAACCATGTCTCCCGCATTTACCATAGCTCGTTATTAAGCCCGCAGACGAGGCCGTGGCGCCTCTATGGAGCTGACGCGAGTATATGACCCTCGAACTGTAATACTAATAGAGGTAAAGACGGAGATGAGAGCATCTGGCAACACTTGTCAGATTCGTCTAGCGGAGGCTGTCCATGGAGATGGCTCACGTGGTTGAATGGGTCTAATAGAGCCATTCTTTACCATCTTTCCCTTCTGTCTCACAGAGACGAGGGAGTTGTGGTGTCTGGTACACTTGTAATCATCCCCGAGGAGTACATCCGTCACACAGTAATCCTATTTCCAGTGGGAGAGTGGCCGTGATCCATATTCCGATGTCTTGTCTCGTTGACTACAGATGGATCGCCGACAGGGGTTGACAAACACCATCCATCATATGTTTTCGTGAACTTCAAAGGATCGCCTCGGCATTTTCCAATGGCCATATCAGGCAACTCATCTGCGTCGTAGTGATGTCAAGAACAGCTGGATGGCATCAGAGGCCATTCGTACGATTCGAAATCTACCATGTCCATGTTTGAGAACTTTTGATCATGGCATATGTTAGTAACATGTCTCTGAGAAGGGCCGCGCAGGGGCTTTTCCACTAACCGCCATATCAGCGTCGAGGTTGAACAATTGGTCAAGATCCGAGGTCCACTGGCGCGAGTCTGGCTCTCGATGCTGTTCGCGGGACTTGGAAACCAGAGCGCGAGCATAGTCAGCAACCTCTCGAGGAAAACTTATGCTCAAGTGCCCGCTACTGGCATAGTCGAGCCTGGCGAACGTCCCGGCAACGATGTCGATCAAGGTAATGTCGGACTGCGCAGAGGGATTGTTGGGCGAGCGCACCGTGTTGAGGAACAGATTCATGGTTGCGAGGATCGGGAAATAGAAAACCAACCTGGCATGATAGGTTATGGTCAGCATCCGGAGAGGGCGACCATAGAAAGTCAAAGAAAGGGGGACTCGAACAGGCGCAGACTTGGAAAAGACTGACCAAGAAGGGGTGGTGGCGTCGATCGGGAACTTTTGAGAATTGAGGACGATGACCCGAGATGACTCTGCGATGGTTTTACAGCTTTCCTGGATCTGCTTGACGTGCTCGGGCTGCTGGCTCCGCTGCAGTTGATTGCTTCTCCAAGGCTGTGTGATGGCGGAATGCAGCACACACATGGATCCGTGAAAACAGTGCTGGAGGAACAGGAAGTGGATGTGGCTAATCCGAGGGTGCAGGACCTTGGGTCGCTTGGGCGTGTAGAGAAGATATTCTTGTCCCAGGTCTGCATACCAGGATCGCAACTCAGTGTCTAGTCTCTCAATGGTCTTGCAGATCTCCTCGATCGACCGGAGCCCGAACTTCGTCCCGTAACACTCTCTCTCGATGGCGTAGGAGATCTGGGCATGGCGGACGGAAGCCAGTAGCAGGCCCAGGTCCGTGGAGGTGTCTTCTCGGGCTTTGGTAGGTAAAGCAACGTTGATATCGTCGTCGCGAATCATCTACGAGATGAATTCCGTCAGAACATCCACCAAGACATTCTGGGGATACAGATGGCTCTTACCGAGGGTCGACCAGACCTACAGGCAACGTGCTTATCGTACATGTACAATACCCATAGCAACCAATTTCGCGTTACCTTTTCGGATTCGGATAGGATACAGGAGGAGGGGGGTTGTAGATGAAGACGTTTCGAGTAGGCCAACCGGACTGCCGTGGACAGCAACATATATTCCAGAGAAGGCGCCGAGATAGCCTCGCAGTACAACGCCTGTGTCGACATCAGCCAAACGAAGCAGCAGTACGTTGTGGGAATTCGGCCTACCATGAGCAAGGTACACTCAACAGCAGTAACGTCTGACGGCATGTAGAGTAGATTGGTGAGGACAGCCAAAGCATTCTCAAAGTACAACCAAGATTGTCTCTGCGCAGTTGTATAGCTCATAGGTCCACTGCCTCGACACAGTGCAATCCTGCTTCCTACCGCGAACACGGTGTTTCGGAGGCTGTACCATGGCGGGTCACTATCAGCAGGCAGAGGGTGCGAATAATGCTGCTGAAGTCTACGCTCGAACGCCTGGCGAGGCACGAGTCCCAGAGTGTGCTCGATGCTGTCTTCAAAGAAGGCTAAGAGACGATAACGGGTCAGCGACAGATTTTGAGTAGTGAGACAGCCACAGAAACTGACCCGTAGCCCACAGCAAAGCTGTCTCGTAGTCTGGATCGGGTTGCCGTTCGACCGAGAGCGGTTTCGTCATCTTTAACGATCGCGTTATGGTGACGGTCAGCCGGCTTGCGCTATGGTGAAAGTCCGAGTTACCCAGCTGCTGGCAAATCCACTCGACACCATGCGGAGAGCAGATGGTCAGAAAAGAGGCTTTGCCTGTCACCACATGGTCAATGTCTACTTTGCCAAAGGAATCCCTGTCAGTAATCGTACCAATATGCTCCTGGATGTCGCCCTAATAGATCAGATTCAGCCACAGAACTCCAAAAGCGCGACATACTTGATGGGAGAAGACTAACCTCCTGCATAGGGGATGGGGGAGTCCCATCACGCAGTTCGCCAGCATTTTCCGCGACAAGACTCGACTCGCTTGTGGCTGTGTTCTCGCCAACGTCCTGTCGTGTGGGCGACGGCCCCTGCCGCAAATTTTCACAGGAAGTGGGAGCTATCGCCGACGTTGAACCGTTGTTGGGTTCATTGTCCAAATTCAAGACCGGGTCAGCCAGCGATAGATTGACTTCTGAGGCTGCAAGATCACGAATGTCAAAAAGAGACGGGGCTACATCCGCTGAGTTAGATATCCAGGTCGGCACTCCAGGCGAAGTATTGTCAGAGCTATCCGGTGGGGCGAATGAACGGCATGTAGAAGGGGACTTGGACGATGACTCTGACCTCGCCGACGGTTGGATAGATACGGGACTCGGTTGCCGTTCCAAAGCCTCATCGACATACGGTACGGGAGCAGATGGAGCAGGCGTTGATCTTGTCGGAGCTTCGTGCTGCCAAAGTAGTTGCTCCAGAGATGCAATCCGTCGCTCTAGAAAGGTCTGGCTGTGACTGGTTTTCCTCCTGGAAGACTTGTCGGGAAAGACACACTGCTCTCTATGGGACTGCTCGTCGACGATCCGAATCAGCTGGCGCTCGAGGGGGCACCAACAAGGTGCGACCACTTACTACACAATTTGTGCACGGCCGACTTCCCGTGCCTGTGCGTAGTTAGTAATTGTAGAGAAAGAAGAAAGGTAGTCCAGCAGGATTGGTGGTGCAAGTGCCCTCCCTACATTTGGCCTTCTTCAAGCGGCAATAGTTGCAAGCGACCGAGCACTTGGGAATCTCGGGACGAGCGGGCATCTTTGCAGTCTGCCTGAGTGGATTCCCGCGTATTCACACGCCTGTGCTCTTGCGCGAAAACCAACTGCGGTCAACTCATGGGGCGCTCTGGGGGTGCTCAAGGGACTCTCTTATCTTATGCAAGAGGGAACAAGCGAAAATTCAAGCTCTCAAGACGGGCAATTGCGAGAAGAGACAGTAGAAGCTACAAGCCTTCTTGACCATTGCCACTGCCAAGGCATGGCATTCGTGCCCTTTTGAAACATTCCCCAGGATTTGTGGGGGTGGGAAAGGGGGGAAAGAGGAGGGAGGGTTGTTGGATTTGGCGAGTGTTCTCAACCAGTCAGCCATGCGGAATTACAAGGCAGGTTACAGGTCTAAACTCAGAAGCGAGCTTGGAATATAAGCTGGGGAGTGCACGGGGACGCGTAATTTTGTGTTCCGGAGAATACGGGCTGCCTCCTCCGGTAATCAATTAATACCAGCTATGCTGCCTAGATACCTTGGTATGCAGAGGAATTGAGGGTAACCTGAGTTTCCTTGTCACCATACTAGACAATGCTAGCTACCCTTTCATCGTGTCTGTTCAGCCTGACAGTTTCATTGCACCGGAATGCTGCGGGGGCCAATCTCGACTCGTTTCTTCAATTCCTCGGGACTGACCCCGTTTCGTAGCTTCTCGATCATCTCTTCTGGGTCGAAGTCGGTGCCAATTGGGTTGTCTTTGAAATACTTGGACATCATGAATTGTGTCGCTTCTGCAGAAGTCTCAAAGTTGTCAACCTGAGTCTCAATCTGATTGCCGTCCGGGTCGGCGTAGTATATGCTGGTCGTCGGTCCGTGATTGACGCTCCATATTGGTAAGATGCCTAATTCTTTTCGTTGTCGATAGGCTTCGAGGAGGTCCTCCAGAGTGTCGAAAGAGAAGGCCGTATGCTCCAATCCACAGGCCTTGGGATTTTTCGGTGCGGTTCCCGGAATGCCAGCGATGGCAATGCGATGGTGTTCGTCGTCGTAGGAGAGGAAAGACAGGAAATCGTTTTCAAAGGCGGCACTGGCCCCTAGGAAGTCCTTGTAGAATTGTACCATCTTTTGGAAGTTGTCGGCATTAGTGCGAAGGACGACGTGGGCGAACTTGGTCGGCCTCCTGACGACAGGTTTTGATGCCATGTTTCGAGGCTGCTTGTCCACGAAGTTGCTGCTCTGAAGACAGTTGTTGACAATGTTTCGAGTCAAAATCAGCTTGAACGGGCTCCGTCAGCCTTGATAAAACACATCTGGCCGCGCATTGGACTTTGATCTTCGGCCGGAGGCAATAGTCCAGCAACCCCCCCTCCCCGGGAATACTGACATAAACCGTTCAAATGTATCCAACCCCGGACTCGGAAGGGCCTCCGAGCCAATGAAGCCATCCGGGGAGGGGCACTCCTCCTCACACAGGGGAGACACTTTGGGGGATCGACCCGAGTTAGCCAGAGGAGAATCACTGCCGGGATATAAGTGTTCATGAATGCATCACAGAGCTATGTAGTGTCCACGTACTTTATCCTTAGCAACTAAGACCCTTTTGCCGTCACTCTACGCAAGTATGGGCCAGCAACTTACCCCCATTGTGCTCGCTACAATCGTAGCAGGCATCGTCTTCTATGGCATATACAGGATTCTCCAGGTTGGAAAGCGACCCGCAGACCTTCCTCCTGGCCCTCCCACGATACCAATCCTAGGGAACATTCACCAGGTAAGACTTCTCAAGAGCGGCATACGTGGTGCAATCAGTGACTGAGCATGGTCATAGATCCCGACCGAGCGACCTCATCTCCAGTTTCAGAAATGGGCGCAAGAATACGGGTCAGTAGCCCAGCCCAGTTCGGTCTTCGCGCTTTGGATTCTGACTGACGAGCGAAAAGCCCCATTTACTCCCTCATGCTTGGGACCCAGACCATGATTGTCCTTTCGTCACCAAAGACCGTCAAGGACCTCTTGCACAACAGGAGTGCCATCTACTCTTCGAGACCGGACATGTACCTCGCACACGACGTGGCCAGCAACTGTCAGCGATTCGTGACCATGGTCAGCTCCTTATATCCCAACTTGCGGCGAAAAGCTGGGATCAGAAATGCTAATTGCCGTGCAGAAATATGGCCCCATGTGGCGCCTCGTCCACAAAATGATGCACAACACGCTCAACATCAAGACCGCTGTCGCCTACATCCCCTACCAAGATCTTGAGAACAAACAGATGCTGTTGGGCCTTCTTGAACGACCGGACGACTTTGTCCTGCACCTCCGACGATACACCAGCTCACTGACGACCCAAATGGTTTATGGCTTCCGCACCATCAGTACAGAAGATCCGCGGATGCTTCAATTCTTCACGGTGAGCTACCTCCCAGGCTGTTCCCAGTATACAGGTAAGTACTTTTATGCTAACCGTCATGGCTCCCAGGGTTTTGAGAAATGGGGCAAGATAGCTGGTAGCGCCAGCGCTCAGATCATGGACTGCTTCCCCATCCTTCGCAAACTTCCCAGCCCGGTCAACCCGGAGTACCGGAGTGCCAGAAAACTATACGAAGACGAGCGAAAGCTTTACACTTCTCATTGGATGGATGTCAAGGACCGAATTCTGCGTGGAACCAGTCTGGTGTGTCAATTCCTGATGCGCAATGGCTGTCTGAACCTGTATACTAACTACAAATGACTTTGCCCCCAGCCATGTTTCAGTGTCGATGTCTTCCTGTCTCAACAAACAGAGAAATTTACCGACGAGCAAGCTGCATACATCTCTGGCTCGCTTCTCGAAGGAGGCTCCGACACTACTTCAGGGACGCTGGTGGGATTCATCCAGGCCATGTTGATGTTCCCCGAGGCGCAGAAGGCTGCACGGGAGGAAATTGATAGGGTCGTTGGCCCTGATCGGATGCCGGTCATGGATGACGCCCCCAACTGTCCATATATTCGCTCTTGTGTCAAAGAAACGATTCGGTGGATGCCAACCATCATCTTGGGATCTCCGCACGCTGTGATCCAGGAGGACCACTACATGGGTTACAGGATTCCCAATGGCGCTTCTGTCGTCAACAACAACTGGTGAGTTGTCGAAGCTTCAAGCAGCCTCCCCCTTCTCTCCTGCCCTGAGACTTGTGCAGTGTGACTGACCGACACCAAAAAGGACGCTCAACATGGACCCCGAGCGCAACCCGAATCCCCGCAAGTTCGACCCGTCGCGCTTCATCAACGACTCCCAGACCGAATTCCAGTCCGCGACCAACCCCGACGAGAACCAGCGTCAGAACTGGATCTTCGGAAACGGCCGCCGCATGTGTCAAGGGATGCACATTGCCGAGCGGTCGCTGTTTCTCGCCACCGCGCGCATCGTCTGGGCGTTCAACATCGACAAGCCGATCGGTCCGGACGGGAAGCCCGTCGAGGCCGACATCGATGACCTCGTCGGCGGGACCACGGTGCAGCCCAACGACTTCCGCATAGCCATGACTCC
Source organism: Fonsecaea pedrosoi CBS 271.37 (assembly GCF_000835455.1). NCBI lineage: Eukaryota > Fungi > Ascomycota > Eurotiomycetes > Chaetothyriales > Herpotrichiellaceae > Fonsecaea > Fonsecaea pedrosoi. The sequence continues at coordinate 628,620 of NW_013550614.1, read as the reverse complement.
GCGCAGCGAGAAGAAGGCAGAGATGATCAGGCAGGCGTGGCGGAACTGCGAGGAAGAGCTCCTCGACCCGGTCACAAAGCAGTGGAAGAAAGTGCCAGACGGCATGAAGTTTGGGAAATACATTCCCGAGAAGAATGTCATGGCGTGATTGGGGTTCTTGGAGAGCAGACGCTTAAGGCCCCCTTGCGCTGGAACGGGGAAGACGGTGCTGGCTGAATCGTGGCCGCATCATGAGACGTACAGTCACAGTATATATACTTCCTGTTATGCTTGATCGGGAGAGACTCGCGAATTGCTCAGTGCTACACGATTAAATGAGCAACACAAAGTGACGTGTTGAGTCTAAAGCCTCCCTCTGAGAGCTAATGTATCCAAGATACGCCATCTATCTAGTCCTTTCTACAACTTTGTCGTTGAGCTCGAACTCGCCATCTCTTGCTTGTAAAGCTCCCGTAGATGTCTCTTCAGGTACTTCCCACTGGCCGTCTTGGGCAGGGCCGGCACAAAGACAACACCCCCACCCAGCTGTTTGTACTTGGCCAGACGGGCTGCGACGTACTGTTTCACTCCGTCTTCGTTCAAGGTCTCGCCGACGTCTCGTCGGTCCGATTTTCGTACAATGTATGCGCGGGGCAGTTCGCCGTCGACCGGATCAGAGGACGGCACGCCGATCACGGCGGCGTCAGCGATGAGGGGATGTGACATGAGCACGGCTTCGAGCTCGGGAGGCGCGACTTGGAAGCCGCGGACCTTGATTAGTTCCTGTATTCCACGCCCCACGGGGTAAGTGTTAGACAGAGTTAAGTGCCCGTGAGGTTGGAAAGGGGAAGGGGCCTGTCTACCTTTTTCCGATCCACGATATACCACTTCTTGGTCGTCTGGTCGCAATACGCCACGTCGCCAGTGCGGAACCATCCTGCAGAGAATGAGGAGGAGTTTGCCTCCGGATTGTCAAGATATCCCTTGATCACTGTCGGTCCACGGATCCAGATCTCTCCCGTCTTGTTGTAAGCCTTGACCTCGTGTCCATCATCGTCAACGAGCCTTTTGAGGGATGTCAGCTCGAACGGAGAGTTCACTCCTCAGGAGATTTTCTGGAACTCACTTGACCTCAAGGTTGGGCAGAAAGTAGCCGATGCTTCCATCCGTGTCGACCGCGGGCCACGGGTGGCAGGCGCCGATGCAACTGATCTCGGTCATGCCGTAGCAAGGGTTGATACAGCCGTCCGGATGCATCAGGGCGGTGAATCTCTGCTGAGACAGCAGGTCGATTTTGGCGCCGCCCGTCATGCCCGATCGGAGGCTTTTCAGCGAGTATTTGGCCGTCAGGGGTGACTGCAGGATCGAGACGATGACTGGTGGCACCACGAACAACTCGGTCACTTCGTACTGTTCGGTGAAGCGGAGGAAATCCTCGAGCTGGAATCGAGTCATCACGTAGGCGATATGGCCAGAGCGAAGGGGCGTGATGTGGGCCATTATGGCCATCGCGGCGTGGAAGAAGGGGAGGCAGAGGATTCGCTTGACCTGGGAAAGGGAGATGTTAGTCTTTTAAGGGGGGAGAGAGAGAGAGACACATGGTCTAGAAGACGGGGAGGAAACTTGCTCTGTAGGGCTTTTGTACTTGTTCGTGGAGCAGTGTGTGCTGGGCGACCAGGTTGTGATGCGAGAGACAAGCAGCTTTGGGCAGACCCGTGGTCCCTGAGCTGAACAGGATACAAGCGGGTGTAGACTGTGCCGTAACCATGTCGTCGAACCGTATCCAATCCTGCTCCCCATGTTGTAGCAGAGTTTGCCATGATGTCGAAGAAACTTCCCCCAGTGATAGAGAATCAAACCTGAGCACATCTTCCGGGGATATGTTGCAAGATCTGGCGGCTGAGAGGATCCCATCGTACAGCTCCGGCTGTGCTATCACGAGCTTGCTCTTGGACGCCTTTAAATGGTGCTGCAGTTCGTATTCTGTGTAGCCGGGGTTTGTCCCAGTCCAGGTGAATCCTGCTCCGATGAGGGCTAGACAAATACAGGAATAGTACAGCTGTCCATGAAGCCCTTAGCAAACATGCCGCTTACAGACAAGATGCCGTAGATCTGTGCCAGGGGAACCCACATTGTTGAACGCGTGGATACAGACGCAGTCGCCTCTCTCCAGTTTCCGGGACCGGAACCCGGCGATGAGGTGCCTGATCAGAGTCTTAGCCTGCCTCGAGCTGATGGAACGGCTTGGGTCGACGGGGTCAATGTAAATCTGGGGACGCAGTTGAGTTATGAGGAGCTTCGAGTGAGTGATTGGCCAATGCTCACCGGTTCATCTTGTGAATACTTAACATCGTCAAAGATCCACGAGAGAAGGTCTTTTGCCGGTATGTCCACCGTCTGTGTTGGCTGGAAAAACACCTCCTGGTCCATCTCCGTATCTCGTCACGTTATTGAGGATGGGGAGGCTGGAAATATGGAAGAATTCGTTAGCTTGAATACTCTGATGGTTCACAGTTTCAAGATGAGATTGGCCCGATTTCTCGCATAAATACGACGCAGAGATGTCGGTGTGTTGTATTTCTAACACACACGCCGTGAAGTTCTGGCGAGACGCGAGGAAGTGTTCGGGCCGATGCTATCCACTGGTCACCGAGGGGGTATGTACTTGTGGCACTCGTTCAGTAAGTGGGTAATGGAAGCTATCGACACGATTGATCTCTTGCTAGGTTACGGCGAGAGGGCGTTCAATTCTTGGGTACACGCATTCACGAACCCCGGCCACTCTTCTCCGAATACTTAGCAGCTGGCTGACATGTATAGCACTACAGTATCGAGCTAGATGCCTGGGATTGAACCATGGGTTGAAAGAGGAAGATGATTCTTGTTCCTTACTCTCTCTGTCTCTCTCTCTCTCTCTCTCTCTCCGCGCACATACAAATTGGGATCAGGGCCGAATTTTGACGGATCGCCCTGTCTCTAGCTGTAATAGCTCATTCCACCTCGTACCTCATCCCATGTCTCCCAAGTGCTTCTGATGATAGAAGACACCAAAAGCCCTCCTACATCCAGTGTGTCTAACGATATACCCTCCAACAAACAATCAATGCTCTTACGTCTAGCTTCTCCATAGAGATGGTCTAGGATAGAGTGTTTGTTTTGAGATCCGCGTTGACCACTTCGTGCTCTGAGAATACCGGTTCTTGCTCTGAGGCTTTCTCGAGAGAAGCATCATCGGCAAGAGGTGCCAGATCTTCGACCACTACATCTCCAAAGGCCTTGCTGATCTGCTCTAACGTGAGTCCCTTGGTCTACAGTGTCTCAGTTAGTATTCGAGTTTCCGTTTCCATCAGTAGAAGGGTATATTACCTCTGGGAAGAAGAACTGGACGACCAGTGCCATCACGGTGGTGAAGCAGATGAAGACGAGATAGAATTTCCTGGCGGGTGTTGTTGTTGTCAGTATCTCCGCCGTTCAGGTCTCTTTCCCTCCTCAATGACACACTGGAGACGAAAACATACCATTTTATGTTCTCAAAGGCTATTGCAGCAGCGCCGTTCAGGATCGCCGACCAGATCTGAACGGCGGACAGAGAGACACCTACCCCCGATGCTCTCCACGCGGCAGGGAAAATTTCAGCCGAGTACACAAACGACGGACATTCAACCCCTGCCGCGAAACTTGGTACGGCGTCAGCGTCACTCTGGAACCGCGAAGGTTTCAAACTCACAAGCACACAAAGAGGAAGATGAAGAAGGTGGCTGCAGAATTCGCAGAGTCGTTGTCTGAGCCGGAGTATAACGCACTCAAAATGACCGACATGACAAGGCAGAATAAGCAGCCCAGAAGTCCATACACTGTTAAGCTTGGTCAGTGACTGTGAAGGGATCGCTCAGGAAATATACCTTACCGAGCTGGTGAACGCGGCCAATCTTGTCGGTGAGTATGCCACCAAGTAGATTGAAAATCATCAGGAGGAGTGTCCAGACACCAGCGAGGATGCCTTGAAGGAACGGGCTGAAGCCCAATCCGCCATATATGACGGACGAATATGCTGACGACTGTTTAGTTCATCATATCGACTTTCGATCCGCAAGTAACCACCCCAACTTACTCAGAATCACAATGGAGCCACTAGACTGCGACGCCGTGTTGACCAAGAACCCAAAGATGAAGCGCTTGCGCATGTGGGGGTCCTTGAGACCTTCCCAGACGGTCCGCTTGCGCTCTGCTTCGAGGTCGAGCTGTGCCTTGATGTTCTGAAACTCGCGGTGTGCATATGAATGGGAGGGGTCGGATTTATCCTGATGGAGTCGCACCAGAGTCTGCTCTGCCTCTTTGACGCGGCCGTTTAGGTATACTAAGTCGAGTCAGGTCTCTTGCGCCGCAGATAGGAAGAAGCAAACTCACGCCAACGGGGACTCTCCGGCAGCAGAGGGATAATGCATAGCAAAGCCAGAGGCGAGACGCACTGGATGGCGAGCGGCACCCGCCAGCCTGCCTGGCCGTTCACATGGAAGAATGCCACGCCGATCCATTGTGCGACAGTAAAGCCTGCTCCCACAATTCCTGCGTGAAGTCCAACCAGAAAGCCCCTGTTATGTGCCGGGGCGACTTCGGCTTGGTACAGCGGGCAACCAGGGAGGAAGTGGCCAATTCCTATACCGGTGACGACGCGTGCCACACACATCATGGCGTTGTGCACCGCGCCGGCTTGCAACGCCCCACCCACGATGACGAAGATAGATCCCACGCCTAGCGGAATGCGTCGACCGAATCTCGAGGAAGAAAGTGGATAGAGGCAACACCCGATGAAGCCTCCCACGTACAGTAAGGCGCTGAATGCCGCGACAAGACTGTTTGTGTGAGACACGCCGGGTCCTTCGAGAGCGAGGTCCAAGTATTCGTAGAACTCGACGTGGCTAAAGATGTTGGCCATGATGGACGCACAGTAGCCGTAGCTGAAGCTGCCCAGCGTGACGGCCAGGACGACCTGGACCGAGTCAGTTGACAGCGACCCGAAACGAAACGATTGGAGGGGCAAAGGGGCTTAGCTGTACCAGGATGTTGTATGTAGATGTGACTTCGCCCATGGTGCTCGATCGACCAGATCAATAACTCATTCGGTGTCTGCAAGGATAACGACAGGGCTGACGTCCGGTTCAGGAGGTATTTAAGGACGAGGCAGGCCTCGGCGGGTTACCTGGGAGACCCAGGACGTAAGGTACGACAAGAGAGGTACACCTTTCTGGACTATACCCCGGGTTCGGCTTTATCATTCCCCTCAATACTCCAGGAAAAGGACTCGGCACCGACTTTGTGCTGTACCTCATTGGGGCTAATATGAAGCTGGGGTATGGAGGGCACTGTGTAACGGTCCGGTTTGCCCCCTAATTTGGCCGTGTAAAAGCCAACATCATGACAGCGGCTGATAAACTATATCTCTTGGAGCATGGGTGTGTATCTGGATCAGACTCTGGGGAGTTTCTGTTTAATACACGCCCGACGACAGAGCCTAGAACATGACTTGCCCCCAGGAGCCTGTATCGGATTCTAGGTCTGTAAAACGCGCCGTACGAGATAAACATTGCTAACAAGTTGAGGACGGCTTTTGAGGGAGTCTGACCAGCTCTCCAGGACGTCAAGGAAACAAGCATTTACAAGAGGCCAAGACTGAAATACAGGGCATCTTCGGCGCTGCTTTATGTTCGCCTTGATCAATGCTTGAATGATTTGATGGGGGTTAGAATGGCAACGTGTAGCCACAATATCCCTGCAAATAATCCACCTCGCTGGTCCTAATCTCTGATTGAAGATATCGAGTAGTTGGTAACGACAAACCACCTAGTTGACTTCGGCCCAGTTGACCTCACCATGTAGAAAAGTGAGCTCGCACACCGGCTAGGGTTTGTATGAGATTTGTGAGTATTTAAAGCCTTCGAATACTCCCTCCAAGTGGATAATATTGGCATCTAGGTTGATCTCTCCATCTGTCTATGACTCCAGTACATTGGGACAAAACTGGCAGACTAGAATGCCACCAGGCTATTCTGAAAGAACGAGATATCTCACTCGGCGAAGAGAGAGGTGGGAGGATTCGTGGCGTTGGCCGAGCATCGGTGCCGCACATTCGGCGCCGAGGTGTGGAGATCACAGCCATTGCGAGTTTGGATCTCGCCCTCTTCGATCAAGCGACGGCACGTTCTTTCCGTGCATCATTCCTTGTAATGACCGAGGCGAGGTCCCAAGGTTCCCCCATTTCGGATAAGCGGCATCATGGGTGAGCGCTGAGCACTGTTCAAGTCCCATACTGGAGCACGAATAAGGTCTAGTGACATTGGTACCTCTTGGACTTGTACATCGTGTGTGTAACAGGGCATGACGCCTGGGGATGCAAGACTAGCGAGGCTGGTGAGTTCAGGGGTTCCCCGTGATACCCCATCAACCCGCCAACCCGGCACCCCCGCCTTTCCCCCCCGATTCGCCTGGGACACGTGCAGCGCCCTGAACCCCTCGTCACCCGCCACCTACCATCTTGACCTCTTCGCTGATGATTGTGTGGCTGTATACTGATCTTCACCTCCGTCTCAAGCAATGGACTCTCTCGACAACGGCTTCCAACAGCGTCGTAGCCTCGACCAGAACCCGGTAAAGAGACCTCGGGCCTGCATTCACTGCCATGTGCGCAAAGTGCGCTGCAATGCGTGGCAGGTGGGAATTCCCTGTACAAGATGCAAGCGTCGCGACCAGGCCAATACATGCACGTTTCTACAAACCACGCTAGGAGGAGTGGCTAGGTGAATGCAACCGCCTGAACCACCTCATCGTTGACTGCTGCTGACACGCTGAACCCGCCCAGGACATCTGCAAAGCGCCAACGACGCCTACATGACACATCAGCTGTTGACCACTTGTCCTCCCGTACATATGGGGAAAATATCTTGGACCCGAATCTCCTAGTAAGATCGAGCATAAGCTCGGATTGAACCCAGTAGTTGACTTTCCGGGTAGTTCCAGCCGTCTCTCCCGCCGCCGCCACCGCTGGAAGAACCGCAACCTCAACAGGACATGCCGGCGAGAGAGTACAATGATGCCACCAGTGAACCGGTGCAGCAACAAGACGGCCAACAAGGACGGGACTCTAGTGTGAGACCGTCTCCGGCGGCCACTGAGCAGGCTGCCAGCATTAGCAGCACGGTGGACTCGGCCACCAAAGAAGAGGACGTCCATTTCCGTATTTGTGAGGAGATGTCGCGGCCCAGGCAGGTCGCCCTCTCGCCTTCTCCCCAATCTCAAAATACGGACCGACATGAGGTGATTGAGCTGCATGAAGGCGTGAATCCGATGACCATCCTCGGCGAGGCTCTGGGGCGGCAGCATCCTAATCGCTTTGTCAGGGTCATAGTCGAGGACAACCACCCCAAGTCCTATCCGCGACAATACATTGCCGGGTTTGACTATGCCGACGTGGTGTATCTCGAGGCCAAAGGCGGTCTCAGCTTACCCCCTCGACCCATTCGGTGAGTCTCTGCATCGTCGTCATTAATCCATTACGCACTCCCTAATGCCTCGAGCTAGCGATGAACTGCTCCGGTTGTACTTTTCACATGTCTATCCTTACGCTCCGATCCTCGATCGAGTCAAGTTCATGCAGGACTACGCTGCGGACCAACACTCGACCTTTGTCCTGCAGTCTCTTTTCGCCAACGTCGTCCCGTACGCTCCCGAGCACCTCCTCCGACAGGCCGGGTACGAGGACCGGATCACGGCGCAGAAACAGCTCTACGCCAAAGCCGCGCTGCTGTACGACATGGGATACGAGAAGAACCAGCTATACCTGCTGCAAGGGTCCATAATGCTCAGCTCCCTGTCCTTTTCGTACGCCATCGACAAGGACTACCGGTACTGGCTCACCAACGCCGGACGGATCGCGACCCAGATGGGGCTTCATCGGAACTACGTGTCCCAGAATCTCGGGAGGCGCTCCAAAAGACTCTTCCGCAGCATCTGGTGGGTTCTGTACGATCGGGACACGCTGCTGACCATCTCGGGCCTCGACAACCTCAAGCGGTTCGACGAGAGGTACTGCGACACGGCACCCCTTGAAGAATCGGACTGGGAGGACGAAGACGAAGTGCCGGCCGAGTTTCGAGACATCCTCCCGCCGGTGACGCGGGTTCAAAAGGCGTTCATGATGGAGTATAGCAAGTTGTCAATCATCAGTAAGCTTGGCCCAGCCCCCATCTCCCAAGCAGAGGCGCGGGCAAGAGTAGACAATAGAAACAAAAAACGTGGATCGTCAAGCTGACCAAATGTGCCCGAACTCGGTTTGTCAGGCGGGTATTTCATTCGCGATTTCAAGACGCCAGCCAAACCACCGACTTTTGTCGAGATTGACCGGCTGAGCAATCAGATCACGTCGTGGAGAAAACAGCTCCCCCTCGAGATCATCCACGCCTTGCAGGACGAGTGGACGCCCGACCACGTCCTGATCCTGGTCTTGCTCGCCATGGGGTACCGCCTCGAGGCGGTCTTTGCCCGTGCGGCCAAGGACCATTACCGGACCAGTGGCAGCAGCAGTGGCGGCGACGTGGGGTGCGTGCAGCGTATGGCGCAGCGCCAGGAGAATGCCATGTTTGAGCTGTCCACCATGATCCAGCGCGCCTCGCTGCACGATGTTCTCCATCTGTGCCCTCTATCCTTGTAAGCACGAGCCCTCGCACTCCTTTTTCCCTCGCTCTTTCTTCCGGCCCCCCTTTCTCCATTTCTCATCTCTCCTTGCTTCTCGCCATCTAGACGACGTCGCACCCACTGACGAAAAGTGCGGGAAACAGTATGACATGTGCCTGCACGATCCTTGCCATGCGGATCGAGATCGCCCTCGACCCGAGCACCAGCCCGCACAAGCAGCGCGCGACCAAGGCGCAGATCTTGGCCGAGCTCGAGCACGTCCGCGAGAGCTGCAAGTACTGGAACAGCCTCATCTGGACCGTGCGCATGTTCGAGGCCGTCATCGCCCGAACCCGACTCGGCCCGGTTGGCGCGAACGGCACGTCGTTGTCGCCTAATGGGTCTTCAGAGGCGGAGGTGGACGAGGAGGCGGCGTCTGTGAGTCACAACGGGGTAGGTCCCGGCGGCGGTGGTGGTGAGGGTGGTGGAGGCAACGCCTCACATCGTAGGATGGAGCAAGCGCCCAACGACCTGCTCGAAGGCGTCAGGGACCTCGACGCCGGAGCCCAAGTTACCGACGACGTCTTTGGCATCTTGCCCGTCACCGACGACTATGACTGGCTCGAAGGCCTCTTTGGAGCGCCACGCAGTGACGTTGGGGACCCGGCAGTCGTCTTTTAGATTATGACAAGGCTGTGTGTATACAGGAGGGGGAGACCGGTCCAACCTGTTCAAACTGGTGATAATAAGTTCTATTTTGTCTCTGGGTATGGATTCAATCAATAAATCTGATGACGCAAGCCCTTCTTCATCCCACAGCCAGCTCCAGCTAGCCAGCCCTCAAAGAGGCCTGGCGCAAACCCCATCTCTCATCCGTGTTACTTGTCTGCCACCACATTTAATAGCACGTCCATCTCTCCCAAAAAAAAGAGGCCCGATAAGCCCAGAAATATTGTAAGCCATTGCTCTTATATATATACGTGTATTTCTCTCTCTTTCAGTAAACCGGGTCCGGAAACGACTGGGGCTGCCTGTCCTTGCCGTCCAACAGGCCATAGTACCAGGTGAGATCGCGGCCGTCGAACTCGCGGGTGTCGAAGCCGTTGCCGAGAAAATTGAAGCGGTTGGACGAGAGGTAGTCGAGGTCAAAGTCCTCCCAGCGCGGGGTCTGCAGGACGGTGAGGTAGTGGACGCGCGAGCCGGGCCAGCACAGGGGCTTGTTGGCCGGGTTGCCGTTCTTGAACCACGAGCTGCAGGGGCCCGACCACGCCGTCCGCTGCAGGTACAGGTCCGCGTGGCGGGTGAAGGCCTCGGCGACGCGGCGGTTGACCCGCACGCTCTTGACGTCCTCGACCTGGACCTTGGACAGGACTTGGATCACGTAGTTGGTGTAGGCCTCCACCATGGGGATGATGGACCCGTGGCCCAGCGGGCCGTACGCCCCGATGAAGATGAAGTGGTTGGGCACCTCTGGCGCCGCGAGGCCCAGGTACCCGACCACGTCGCCGCCACCCTTGGGGAACTCGTCCTGGACGTTGGCCCCGTCGACCATGATGGGGAACGTCGGCCGGAAACTCGTGTCGAACCCCGTCGCGCAAATCACCACGTCGACCTCGTGCGCCCGGCCCTGTCCGTCGACGAAGCCGTGGCTCGTCACCTCGCGGATCTCCTCGGTCAACACGGTCGTCTTGTCCAGCGTCAGCGCCTCGAGGAACCCGTTGCCCGGCGTGGGCCGGCGACACCCGACGCCGAAATTTTGCGGGATCAACTTGTCCATCAGCTCGGGCTTCTTGGCCAGTTTCCGCTGCATCTCCCCGATCGAATACTCGCGGGCCTCTTTGGCGTCCGCCGACCCGTTGATGTAGAACTTGAACCGGATGTTCAGCTCCGACTCGATCGCCTTGCAGTACGCCAGGTAGAACTCGGGGTCGTCTCGGAACCGCTGATGCGTCTCCTTGGAGTAGGCAAAGTTCTCGCCGTTGGGCCCGGCGTACGTGGGCGCGAACCCCGCCGTGACCCAGATGGGCGACCTGGCCACTACGTACAGCTGGTCGACTTTGTCGATGATGGTCGGCACCACCTGGACGCTGGAGCTGCCGGCCCCGATGATCAGGACCCGTTTGCCTTGCAGGTCGGCCTGGTCGTCCCAGCGCGCCGTGTGCAGGAGCGGGCCCTGGAAATCGTGCAGACCCTTGATCTGGGGCCATTTCCAGTTGTTGAGAACGCCGCCCCCGTGGATGAAGAAGTCGGCGTAGTCGACCACGACGTCGGCGGGGTCCTCGTTGCGCATCACTGTCACCTTCCACCTCCCTGGGCCCGCGAGCCACTCGGCGTGCACGACCTTGTGGTTGAGCCGCGCGTACTTGAGCACGTCGTAGTCCTCGGCGATCTTGCGGAAGTACTGGTAGATCTGCTTGGAGCCAGAGTAATACCGCTCCCAGTCGGGCGACTTGGCCCAGCTGTACTGGTAGCAGACGCTGGGGATGTCGCACGCGCACCCGGGGTACCGGTTTTCCAGCCAGGTGCCGCCGATGTCGTTGTTCTTCTCGTAGATGACCAGTTCGACGTCCGTCATGCGCTGCGAGAGCTGATGGGCAAAGTTGATCCCGCTGCACCCCATGCCCATGAAGATGATTTTCAGCTTGCGTCGTGTCCCCATGGGGGTCTCCCGGATCTTGTACGCCGTCTCGTCCCCGTTAAGGTGGCCATTTTGGAGCGGTGCTGCATCGGCCGTCGCGGGAGAGGTCAGCGTGGGCATATGGTCAGAACTAGACATCGTCTTGGTCTTTTCCACGTTCTCGTTTGGTATATCGGCCGTGGCTGGGTGTGCCTGTGCCACGGAGGGAGTCATCGTCCAATAGACACACAGTTGACAGCTGCTTCTGGTATTGCCACGATAGTCTCTGTTCGTTTGGAAAAAGGAAACAAAAGAAGGGTCCAAGACTTGCAGCTTGTGATATACAATGGATAGACGCGACAATTCGGCTTGAAAGGAGAGAGCAAAAGGGTCGGCCAGCACAGAGTGAGAAATCATACCATATCCAACGAGCAAGTAGTCGAGATTGGCCCCATTCTTCCCCGTTCGGCGTTGCCATGCCTCGTATGACACCGATGGGGACGTGTGTATGTTGTCTGCAAGGACCTAGAGAAGGCGAGATCGTCCACCGCACCCCCGCTGAACCCTGTTCTACGCCGAGCTTGGGTCATCTCGGTGCGCCGCATGGGGGGACCGAATAGACTGCACTGTCCCGTAGGACTGGCTTCGGTCTCATCTTTGACGCCGCGCAGGACACCGCAGGGGCCTCGTGGCGAATGCCCCTTCGGTATGCCGACTTTATCTCAAAGTTTTCTTAGTTATGCGAGTGTTGGAGGTGTGGAGGAGTGTTTTCTTTTAGCCTCGGCGACTTTGTTCTCTGCCACTCGTCGTTGAAACGAATTATTAGTTGCCCAAAGCGAGCAAGTGGTTTTCTCTGATGAGGATGGTCATTTTCACAGCTGCTCAGTCTTTCGGAGTGCCCTTACTAAAGATCCTGAGGTGAGAATGACACCAGACGGAACTATCGCTTTTTCCAATGCCATAGATGGAGCATGCAAGAGTCTTGGGCCTCACATGTTTTATTTCTAGTCTAGTTGATAGTCATCTCTTTTAGCCAACCTTCCCTTAACCACCCTCTAATAGTCCTTGACTCATAGCTTTGCAGAGCTCTTGGCCGTGTCTGTCTTGGACTTCTGCAACAGCCGTCTCATGACCTTGCCGCTTGGAGTGCGAGGAATGGCCTCGATAAAGTGCACTCCAGCTGTCAACCATTTGTGCCTCGACAGCCGCGCCTCGATATAATCCTGGACTTCCTTGGCCGTCACTGTAGATCCTGGTGCCCTCACCACAAACGCCTTGGGGTATTCGCCGTCTCGTCTAGAATGTGTCAGAAGAGGCTGTACACAGCAGCGAAGGTCCGCAACATGTGAAAGGTGGGAGGCTTGAGATGGCTTACCTCTTCTCACCAACGACTGCTGCATCGGCGATGCCCTGGTGGGTCAAGAGCACTTGCTCGATTTCCGCTGGGGCCACTTGAAGGCCTTTGACCTTGATGAGTTCCTTTTGATCCGTGTTACCGTCACTATACCAGAGTCATAAGTTGGCGTCCTCAAACCTACCTTGAGTCGATCGACAATATACAGACAGCCCCTGTTGTCGATATAGCCAACATCGCCGGTCTTCAGCCACCTGGTGGCATCATCGTCGTAGACGATGGTTTCCATTGTCTCCCGCGGCCTCTTGTAGTAGCCCTTCATGACGTTGGGTCCGGCGATCCATATTTCACCCACTGTATACGGGATCTCTGTTGACTGCTCGAAGCCATGCTCTGGCACCGGCACGATCTTGGCCGACACATTGGGGTTGAGCCAACCGATGGACCGGCCGTCGTCCTCGTCGTCCTGAGCAAACCCCGTGGCCGAGCATGTCGTTTCGGTCAGCCCCCAGCCTTGCTTCACCTGGACGCCAGGCCGCAAATGCGTCTTTTCGACCAGTCTGCCAATTTCCGGGTTCAACGGCGCCGAGCCCGTGACAACCGACTCGATGGCCTTCAAATTGTACGCCGTCGCGTTCGGGTGTTTGGACAGGGCGACCATCAAAGTGGGAACTCCCGTGAGGAAGGTGATGCGATAAATGTCGAGGAAGAGCAGGTACCGCTCGATGCTGTACTGCATCATGATGAAGACCTTGACACCCATTCGCGCCGCCGTCACGCAGTAGTACATTTGACCCTATCTGGCGCGTGAGTAAAAGGGAACAATATGCTAGAAGAAGAAGTATTCGGGGAGCTTCGGCTCACATAGGCATGAAACATGGGCAGAGGAGCAAGCCAGCGCTCGCCCGAGAGATCGATCCGGGCTTTGCGCTCGCGAGCGCGCGTCGTGTCCGCCACCATGTTCCGTTTGAATATAACCTGGAGGGAGTTTGCAATGACATTTTGGTGCGAAATTTCGACACCCTTGGGGGTTCCAGTCGTGCTGGTTCAGTGATTCAGTCACGTTAGCCCTGTGGTTGTCGCAGTCTCGTCCAACATTAAGAAGACATACATACCCGCTGGAGTAGTTGATTGCAACCGTCGTTTCCCGAGCTTCTTTGGCTGAAGATATCCTCTTCCACGTCCATGTCGCGCTTTCTTCCTCCGTTGCCCAGATGTCGGTCCACGACGGTAGTCCGCTCTGGGTCCTTTTGTCCAGAGGGTCGGCAAATTCAAACACTCTGCCCCTAGGGATGCCCACCTGCGCCGCGGCTTCTAATGCCGTCCGGACGCCCGCAGCGCTCGTGATGATCAGTTTCGCATCCGAGTCCTTTGACTGGTAGCTGAGCTCTGAGATACTGAGCGATTAGCTGGAGTTCCAAACCCGCTCCTCCCCTCCCTCATTTTCCTACCTGTCACTGAGGCGCTGGGACTACACCCCGTAAACACGCACCCCGCTGCGACGGTGCCCCAGTAGAGGATGGGGAAATACAGCGAGTTCCCCGAGTAGAGCAGGACCTTGTCATTCTTTCCGAGACCGAGATCCTGTAAGCCCTTGGCCAGCCTCTTGACGAGGATCTCGGCCTGGTCCAAACTGAAGCAACGAGCTGGACAGTCGGCGTCGAAGAATTGTGGGCGACGACGCTGTTCCCGGTCTCCCGACGAGAATATAAAGGTCGCCAGGTCAACCGGCGGGATGTCGACCGTGTATCTCGAATCGTGCCGAGTCGCCATGTTGTCGGTCCAAGGACTCGTTTCGCTTCTAGCTATCAATGGCTCCAGAGTCCCGTGCACAGGCTGCTCATCGTCGCCAACGAGGTTTTGTAGTCCAGTTCCCAACACAACCGCATCATACTTATACGGTGAATTGGAGTCACATGGTTTAAACGAGTCCTTCCTAGCTCCGCATTTGGCCTGGTGGCCTCGGCTTTCTGCAACTCGGCGCCGCTCCAGGGTTCATATGGATTACTATTCCTCCTTTTCACTCCAATAATTGAGATCCTCGTCTCTGAGCGAGGCCTAGTCCTTGCTCGTCGAGTGCTAAGTCCTCGGATACTTCTGCGTAAAATTGAAAGAAGGTGAAACGGAAATACCCATAGAAACTTGCATTTACATTGTTTTTTTTTATGATCTATGGCGCCTTGGTGAGGCTCAGTCCATTAAATTCGGCAGAAATAAGACGTTGCTATTCCTTGACCACTTCGGTCAGTAGATCTTCCGGCCACCGCGCCAGGTCGACCCCGTTCCCCCGGGTTCCCACGTTGAATCCCAAGCGCACCGTGTCCGGCGGAAACTGCAGGACGGGCTTGGGCGTCCGAAAGACGAGTCCGTCCAAGGCGCCCGACGTCCTCTTCTCGAAAAACTCCGGGTTGAGGACCGTCTTGTCCTTCTTCATCATCTCAATGTACCGCGGGATCGTGTAGTTCATGCTGTGGTAGTGCCGGAATGCCGCTCGGCCGTTCCTGGTCCAGAGATCCTCCCACACTTCCGTGGGGTACTCCCCGACCGTCAGGGCGAGCCACTGGTTGTAGTAGTTGAGGGAGGTGTCGACTAGGTACGAGCCGCCCTGGGAGGCTCGCTCCATGAGTGCGTGCAGCGCGCCACAGGTCCCGATGATGCCGGTACAGTAGTCTGAATTGGGGAACACAGGCGTCACGGCCTCGTCGTGGCCCATGGCGCGACCGTAACCCATGGACACGCCTGTGTGAGCGTCGCTGATCGGCTGCCACCCACTCCGGTGAGACAGAGGGCCGTCCCACCCGAAGCAGTTCTCGCGGATGTAAATGATCCCTCGATCCCGGTCCTTAACCATATCAAACACCTGGTCTTGGCCAAAGCCGTATTTAGTCAGGACGTCAGGTCGGTAACCGTTGACCACGATATCCGCCTCCAAGATGAGATTCTTCAGCTTCAATCGGTTCCCCTCCTGCCTCAGATCCAGCGAACAGTTCCACTTGCCCCAGTTGAGATCGGGCTGCAGACCCGAAAAGTCCGGGAGGTGAGAGGCCGTGACTCTCATGACACTGGCGCCGAGTTCCGCCAGCCCTCTCCCAATCGCAGGTCCCGCGATCACCCTGGTCAGATCGACGACCTTGAGACCAGCAAGCGGTCGTTGCGGACTGGTGAAGCTGGTCGACGGCCACCACCCGGCCGCTTGGCTGGATCCTTCATACCTGGTAATCCGATACAAGTCAACCGTGGAGTTTGCTTTACCTTGAGGACTGGCGGCGTACTCGTCAGGGCTCAAGCAAATGGTCGCAGCCTGGCGATACTTTTCGCCGAGGATCTCGTCCCATTCCTCCGCGGTCTTCTCCTTCATGACCTTGATAAACGGGGTCCACGAGTCCTCGATGGTCGTGATTTCTGGCATGTCCCTGGGCATCCCAGCGGCCTCGAGCGACGGATCCGGATTGAGGCTGCCGTGGATGTGGAACCACTTGCCATCCTTGGTCTGATAAATGTTGTAGGCGGCGCGGCGATACAACGTTGATGCCATCTGGTGGAGATCGCAGTTTGGAAAGTACTTCGCATACCTCTCTGTGAGATCGCGGATTGGCGTCGGTGATATGGGAGCAGAGAAGTCCGGGTCGACCTCGAGAACGATCGACGACATGAAAAACAACTGTGCGTGGTCCGTGTTGACGCGGATCTCCTTGGGGGGTTCCTGGTACTTTCTGCCCAGTAACGCGTTGATCATGACAGCCTCGAAGCCTTTCAGGGAGGCCACACTCTCGGCCAGTCTCCAGTTGATGGCGATGCTGGGCGCTGCTGAGCCTTCGAATTTGACGTGCTGGGCCAGGTCTTTGCATTCTGCCGGCAACGAATGCTGCAATCGGGTCCCCAAAATCCCAGTCTCCAGCAACGTCTTGCATTCCTCTGGCACCGAATAGGGCTGCAACCGCTCTGGCTTCATCGTGGTTGATTTTTTACTTCTTTTTCTGGCGTGACTTGTCCTGTCCCATGTAGACAATGTTCGTTCGTCCTGGACATAAGTATATCAACGCAGGGGTATGCGGGGAGGGGGATGGACCGCCCACACAGGAACCCCAGGACTGGAGCAATCTGCCTCGTCCATGATAGACCAAGCAAACAAAAGCCTTTGCCGACGTGGGCCAGGACCGAAGTCAATCCCCACCTGATATTCACGAGGCCGACGCAGACCCTTCGGGAGTGACGCCGAGGCCTGCTCGGCGGACCTCTCGGCCAGTTGTGACCCTACTTGCTGGGGTTTTTCTTCGCATCTTGCCCGCTTAGTAGTTCTGTACCCAGGAGAAGCAGAAGTTGGCATAGTGTTCCATTCCATTGTTCTAACAGTAGGCTTTTGGGTCGTACCACCGTCCTGTCTGGTCCAGTGACCGCCCATTGTTTTTTGGTTGATTTTGAAAAGCCAAGGTAACAAAGTAGCCAAGGTTAGTTTGAATTTTAAAGATGTCGCCAAAGCTGCCCTTTGAATCAAGTCGATATCGCTCTTGTTCAAGTGCCACCATTTCGAGTACTACAGATGGTAAAGCTCTTTTACCAATCAACACATTATGTGCTCACGCCTCTTGAGACGGATGGTTTTGCTGGAATTCCTGCTTTTCTACACTGGGGGAAAAAAATACAAGAGACGCCAGTAGACGAGTGAGGGGTTTCTTCCTCGTCCTCTATGATAGAAGTCATGCGTTTGACACCACCAGGCAGGCACATGCCGAGACGGGCTTGACATATTCCATTCTAAGCAGGACGGGAAAAGGATCGTCTTTGTGTCGTGTTGTGCCGTGTCGCCACCAGGCCCGCAGATCACAAAGAGAGTCTTGCCCACCCGTCGTAGATCGCACGTATAGGCGGGTTGGCTACAGGACCGCCTCCTTGGCGAGAAACTTTTCCGGAATGTCGACGTGTCGTGCGCGCAGGTACTCGGCCAGATTCTACCACAGAGTATCAGTAAGCGAGGCCCAATCTTACACTCAGAGGTGGGAATGGCAACAACGAAAAAGGACTCTTACCTTGCCCAGCGCGTCCATCTTGACCGAGGTGCTCACGCCCGCGCCCAGGAGACCGTGAATGACAAAGTGGACGGCGTGGAGGTGGGGAATTTCGCACCGCTCGATGTACGTCTCGGGGGTTGCTTCGCGTGCGAGGAGCACTGATATCATTAATTGGGTTAGACATAGTTTCTCTCCAATACGAGCTGTGTCGCAATTTCCAGACGGAGAGAGGACACAAGAACACAACTCACCTCGCAACCGCTCTGTCGTGAGGAGACTCCTCAGCCACTCGAACTTTTCTGACTCGTGCAGACCCCTGGGAATGAAGAAGCCGACGTTGACGTTGGCGCCCTTGTCGCCGCTGCGGGCGTAGACGGCAAGTCCTAGTGGCGCCTTGACGGTTGGTCCAAAGGAGGACAACGGCACCGGATCCACGGGCTGGTAGTCTGGCTGTTGCGGGAGGAGGTGGACGGGCGTGTAGGCTCCGGGTCGTGCAACGGGTATGCCTTCCCCGTCATTGCCACCTTGTGAAGCGAAGAAGACGCGCAGCTGGACGTGGCTCTGGTTGACCAGCCCCGGGAAGTACGTCGACATCTGTTTCGGTTCCGCTGTCCTAAAGTCCACGTTGGCCGTGAGGCCCGGGTACCCGGACAGCTGGTTGCTCATGAGAGGGCCGAGGAAGCGCCCTGCCCTCAGGTACTGTGGGTCTTGAGCCTGTGCGAGGACTCGGAGCTGCAGTGTCGCTTCGAGCTGGTTCTCTGGGTTCTCCTTGGGTGTTCCGTAGAGCTGGAAATCCAGGACGTCGTACTTGTTGTCGTTCAGTATTTTGCGGGTCATGATCTCGAAGCTCTGCGCCTTTTCCTTGTAGTCTAGGCCGGTCACGTAGACGGATACTTCGGCCTGGTAGCCTCCCAGCGCCATGATGGCAATCTTGAGAGTTTCGGGAGCCAAAAGGCCTGTAGAATAGATCAGTTAGCCCGCAAGTCATTGTTTCGCACGAAAAGTATCCAGTAAGACGTGACAAGCGAAGCCAAGTGTTGAGGAAAAACACACCTTTGAACCCCGAAACGTACACCTTGTCCTTGTCAACCTGCTCGACTTTCAGGCCCGACAGATCGGCAATCACGTCGGGGTTGTAGTAGAATTGTCCTTGAATCTCGTATAGCAGCTGGCCCCGGACCGTGTCCACCGTCACACTGGGTTTCACGTTAGTCGGCGCACCACACGATTGTGCTCCCGGAGAAGAAGGTGGATAGAAGGACGCACACGCCATTTTGATTCGAGTGCTTCTGAATCACACTCGTCCCGTCTATTGCTATCGCGGCAACCGGGTAGGATAAGTCATAGTAGTTGGGGAAGAGACTCTTAAACCCTCCAAAGTTGCCTCCAGTCTGTGTCAAGGATCGTTTAGCTGGCTGTAGATATCCTTGAGGCGATATTCGAGACAGAACCACTTACAACGTAGCATCCGCATTCAATCAGATGTCCGGCAACCAGGGAGCCCGCGAGTTTGTCGACGTCGGTCCGCTTCCAACCGTGCCACCAGGCGGCGACACCCATGACCTTGTGGCAGAACTAGTCAGTCCCACATCCGTGCACCAGAACGAGACGTTGCTACTCACCGTGCTCGCGTCCGTGCATCGTCCACAGATGACAATGTCCGCCCCGGCCTCCAATGCCTCGACAATCCCCCAACAGCCCGTGTACGCCAGGGCGAGGATAACATCCGGGTACTTCTGCCTCCAACTTCGAAAGTCCCCGGTCGCCCTCGTCAGGGGCTGTACATCGAGCTTATCGATCTCGGGCAGCAAGTTGTCGCCCGTCACATACGCGACTTTTTTCGAGCAACCCCGTGACACCAGGAGTTTTTGGACCTCTTGCGCGAGCACTTTGGGATTGAGACCGCCGGCGTTGACGGCGATGCGGAGGTTTGGGTTCCTGTAGTTGATGTATTCGTCCAGAGCGTCGCGTAGGGAATACAGGAACCCAGGCTCGTAGCCGCCTTTCTTGCCGTCGCGAACCTGGAGTGACCGTGAGGCCAAGTTGAACTGGGAAGCGTGAGCTATCAATCATTGTTATTTCTCGAGGGCGTTTGAAGGGACATACCTCTGAAAGCCAATCCCCAATGATGGCATCGACCGTTGTCTTACCCTTGAGCATCGACTTCAGCCCTAATTCATCCGAGCACCACCATTAGCTGTCTGTCCGTTCCATCCACGCGTCTGTTGATCTTGTTGTCTAGGAATCCAGGATATTATGCTCGTCACTCACCGTCCAATCGATCCCCCGTCGATCCAGACACGTTTCCAACCAGGACCGGCCGTGATCCTTTCCCTGTTAGATTGGTCGCCATATTGTGTCCGTTGGTCTGCTCAATATATATCTATTCTCACTGCATCGATCAGTCTCAAGAAGCGGAACTGGTTTTCGCTAACGAGAATCAAACACTCATGACAGATGTATGTTTTCTCTTACAATTCAAGCTGTCATCAAGCTCGTTGACATCTATGTCGTCTCTTAATTTTATTCCACGCTTCGCCTCGCCCAAGTTCCGTACACCTCGGCAATGGTGGCCGTGTAACTCCAATCTTTCCCCATTCATGAGGTGAGGAGGTACAGGTACGTGGCTAGGGGCCTCTCGGCTTTTCTTCGCCGATGCTGGCTACTAGGGCTACTAGGGCTACTAGGCCACTACTAGTCACTACTTGTACTCTCTGTGGAACCTTACCCGAGCCTGGCGGCGCCTTGGAGTATCATTTCGGCCCGACAGTTCTACAGGAAGTTTCCAAAGCAAATTGTTGGAGAAATCTGTCTCTATTCGGTAAAGCATCCAGACAAGACAACTCACTATGACAGATACATATACTCGTAGAATGTGGCTGGTCTCACGGCGCAACATGATTCTTCAACCATTCAATGATGAGGCCATCAGTCTTTCTTCGCACCGCAGGATCCGTCCATTTGGAACCCATGGCATAGATATGGAGCTGGCCCCATTCGATGACCAACTTGGATTCCATGCCGGCCGAGTGGCACATCTGCGCCCATTGCTCCGAGTCATATCTCGCGAACTCGGCGCCGCCGGTGAAAATGAGCTGCGGGCTTAACCCTCTGAGCTCTTCGGGCTGGCGAAACAGGGGATTGACCTCTGGAGATTCGGGTGGCCAGTCCCCGATAAACATCTGCACCAGTGCTGGCACCGCCTTGTTGGCCATGACAAAGTAGTCGCTTTCCACGGCTGGGTTCCCTCCTACGTAGGCCTTGAGGGCCATGTCGATCCAGGGTGAGATCAAAACTGTTGCCGCCGGCTGTGGTAGATTGAGTCGCTTGGCTTCGAAGCCCGCGAGGATGCAGAGTCCACCTAGATAGCCGGGGGATGTCAGTGCGGGAGACGGTGTAAAAGGGACATGCAGAGCATTAGGGCCTGCTCACCTCCAGCAGAATCCCCCATGAATACGATATTCTGGGCCGCGACGCCATTGTCGAGCAAGTACTGATATGCTTGGATGAAAGCATTCCTCTGTGCTGGGTGGCTCGCTTTGGTTGTGAGGGCTACCGAACTCGCTTTAGTTCTCTCTCTCTCTCTCTCTTCTCTCGTAAAAAAAGCTAGCACTCCCAGATTGGACTCAAACTCACGGTATTCGACGCTGTAGAACGCCAGATCGAGATCCCTTCGCGCCGACTCCGCAACCCACCGTTCCAGATAGTTGACATACATCCTGGCCTCGCCACGGGCGTAGCCTCCCCCATGAGCGAACAAGACGACGCATCTCTGCTTCTTCCCGTCGTCTTTCGGTTGCGCAAAGTCGGATAGCCCTCGTGTCCCCGGGATGAGGTACGCGGGCACCTTCTCGTCCACCTGGCGCGCTCGTCGCGGAGACAGATTCCCCACGGGGAGCCGGTGCGTCAAGTCTGGAAAAGTCAGAGCAGCCGCACCGAGGTATGCTCGCTGGATCTGGAGTCGTAGGGACTGGAAGACCGGGAAGTGTGGTAGGAGCAAACGCCGTAGAAGCACGAGCGAGATCTGGGAGAAGAATGTGTGTATGAAGAGTAATGTCCTCAGCGGATGTTTCAGGAGGAGGAGGACGAGGTTCGCCATGGTTGCATAGGAAAGAATAAAGATTACATAGACAGTCTGGGCGATTTCATGGAAGACAGACGGTTTCCCCAGCTTTTACTTCTCAATAAATAAAAACTCGAGCGAGTGTCCTGGACTGAGGAGGGGTTTGCTCAATCAAGATTCGAACCGGTCTCGGTATTGCCCGCCTGGCCTGAACCGAAGCGTCGTTCTCGTTTCCCATCCCAGTCGGACCCCCTGGGCCGAGATTTTGTAGAACTGCTACCCCGGCTCGGCTGCTCGCGATGATATCATCCATCTCCCTCCTCTATCTATATCTGGGACGGTGCTGTCGATACATCTGTCCTGCCTGACACCACAAAGACTCAGTCTTATGTTCACACTCGGTCATGGCATCCAACGGAGATCTAATCGAGCTGAAACTCGACGGCGTGGTCCGATACACCCTACGCACCACTGATACAGGCGACACCATAATAGATGCCAAATGGATCTCAACGCGCACCCTCGCCACCGGCCAGACAGGAACCGGTCGCGCCGTTCGACGAAAGACGACGACGACAACGCCCGAGGAATCATCGAGCGGAAAATCCGGCTTCGAGGGAGCGTGGACCATCGAATATTATGGACCGGATGGCAATTTGGCAGTCACGCCCTTCCTTCTAGATCTGGTTAAAAAGGGAGAGGTATTGTCGTCCACTTTTTGCCATGTTCCTTTTCAGGTTTGCTGGAGCCCCGTGGGCGGGCGAGTATTTTCACGTATACATATACACATGCTAACCAAATAACCCTGCTGCTTGTACAGATTTATCATGGAAAGTGGGCAGACCCGAAAGGGCGACCTTTGCTGGAAGGCTTCGGCTTCGAGGACGACGGGAAACTGTACATGAGATATGGAGATAGATGGGTGTAAATCACAGCCGGGTATTTGCGTGTGCAGTCATGTTGCAGTACGGAGCGTGCGTCGCTGTGGACTTCATCTTTGTCATCGAAAGAGTCTTGGAGGAGACTGATGGGGGCACAATACACCGTGCTCTATAATGTATCGAATCTCTCCATGGCCTGCTTCTCGTCGTTCATTCGCTCTAGCCGAATTGCTCTACACAGACACTACCAATCCACATGGCCCATCGGCCAGCCGACGGAGTCTCGTCCTCTGTGTTTCATTGAGACTCGGCCTTGACAGCCAACCGGTGAGACGTGCGCAGCAAGATATCCTGCAGCTCATCCAAATACTCCCCGTCTGCGTAGTCATCCTTTCCAAGGTCCATATATCCCTGGGGCGCGGCGTCCCGAGGAACAATACCAAACGATCGCCCTGTCATGAGATATTTTAGTCCTGCACGGCTTGAACTGACAATGCTGACAAGATGATGCTCACCATTTATCGATGGATCAGAGGCGATTTTGATCCACGCGCCAGCTGCGTCCTTGGCTTCGGCAAAAACGATCCCTTTGCTTTTGCAGTACTCTTGTACCGTGGGGCTGAGGATCGTGGTGGCCACATACCTGCGATGAAAAGAGTCAGAATGGGAGATCGGTCTCGCTCAGCTATCAAGGAACGACTTGCCATGGCCCAGTGAGGTTCATGCGAACCCCGTCGACAACGGTGGTCCTTCGAATGCATCTCATCAAACCCCGACACCCCCATTTCGATGCCATGTATTGGGGAATGCCAGGGACATCGAGGAATCCCACGAGGCTTGCGTTCACGATGAGACAGCGATCGTGACTTGCGTCAAGGGGATGCTTCACGAAGTAGTGGCGGGCCAACTTCATCGTGTACATGACTCCGAGGAGGTCAATGTTGACAATCTTTAGCTGGGGCTTGACCGGTTCGTCCGTGTCTGTCACTCTATCAGAATCATTTTCGCCGTCATGGGCATCACGCTCCAGCCCATGCTCGCACCTTCGATGGTAAAGGCATCATCCGGCCCACTGATGCCGGCATTGGCGACGACAACGTCGATGCTCTTCCTGGGAGAGGAACTCAGAGCGAGCTTGAACATGGCCAGCTGGTCCTCCCAGGACGTGACATCGCAGCGAATGAATTTGGCGTTCCTGATCCGACGGTCAGCCAGATCGATGTCTCGGCAAAGACAGGAAAGACTGATGCTGAGTTCGACACCAACATCACGAACGTACGGGGCCAGTTCTGTCTCCAATTTCGTTCCGCTCTCTTCATCCAGGTCTCCAAAGGTGACGTGGGCTCTTAAGATGCTCGTTAGCGTAGAATATATGGGGATGGACCAGTAGGAATAATGCTTGCCCTGCCGCGACGAAAGCCCGAACTCCCTCCTCACCCATCCCCTTTGCACCTGCCACGATTTATTAGTTGATGACTACTCGTTGATAATGTATTACATCAGACGCACCACCAGTAATGACGACACCCTTGCCCTCGAGGTTTGTCGGCGGAGCAACATTCTTGCAATCGACAACACCCTTTTGATACGCAGCGTAAGCCATGGTGTGCTGTTCTTCCTTTGGTACCGATCTAGGCTGACGAGAAGAAGGGAGTTTTAAGTGAAGGGTCCTTTTGAACGAGCAAGGTGAGGCCGATGTCTAGAGTGATATTGAAGATCTTTGTCCGAGGAGCCATCGGCGCCGAACGAGCTGGGCACAAGGTTGAATATGACCGAGGGATCGGTCCGACCTTTGAAGAGAGGTTGAAAAAGGATGAACGAGTGAAAACAGGAGCTCCAAGATCAAGGACAGCCGTTTCCAGGTGCTTCTGCATTTCTTCTTGCTTCATCATGGCGACCAATTCACCCGCTCTGAATATTCCTCATTCGTTGTCCACCGTTTCTGTCTCGGTGATTGAGACAACTTCACGAATCATTGCAAAAACCAATATCGTCGTCCAGCCGCATATTCAGGGCCATGACGAGTTCAACTGCCCTTGCTATTCCTTCCTCATCGACCACAAGGGAACGGGGAAAAAGATTCTTTTTGACCTAGGAATCCGAAAGGACCCCGAGAATCTCTCGCCCAGAACATACGCGTTCACCAAGGCGATGACCATTGCATCGGAACAGAATGTGGCGGACATCCTAGGGGACAAGGTGTCCGAGATCTCCGAGATCATCTGGTCACATCATCACTTCGATCACATAGGAGATCCGTCAACGTTTCCGTCCTCGACCAATCTTGTCGTGGGGCCGGGTTTCAAGGACGAATTCCTGCCCGGTTACCCAGCTAACGAGGAATCGTGGATCAAGGAGAGCGACTATGCCGGCCGTGAACTGGTCGAGGTGAATTTCAAGAAGGAAGGTCTGAAATTGGGCCAATATGACGCCTTGGACTATTTTGGAGATGGATCCTTCTACCTTCTCGATTGCCCTGGGCATACCGTTGCTCATATCATGGGTTTGGCTCGGACCACACCTGACAGCTTCGTCCTCATGGCTGCTGATTGTTGCCATCACGGTGGAGAATTTCGACCGAACCCACACGATCCGTTACCTGACTCGATCGATCTACCAGCGACCGGCCAACGTAAAGCACGAGTTCATCGAACGCCCTGCCCTGGTTCGCTGTTCTTGAAGCTGCATCCCAAGAATTCTCCGACGGAGCCCTTTTATGAACTCATCAATCCACGTAATTCTGACACGGTCCGCGAGGCGATGCGAAGCCAACGGAAGCTGGAGGAGTTTGACGCCAGTGACAACGTGCTGGTTCTCACGGCCCACGACTCGGACGCGGCCGAGATTATCGATCTATATCCCAAGACGATCGATGACTGGAAAAGTAAAGACTGGAAACGGCAACTTCACTGGGCATTTCTCAATGATTTCCAAGTCGAGTAACCTAGGTCATCGTTAGGTATAATATAGGCCACGAGGAGACAGCCTAGACGTTAGCGTTCAAGCTCCGTTACTAGCTATAGAGGGTTCACAAAGCGCCCTAGTGGTATCGATTGGGCGTGAGATGCTCTGCACCGACTGGCTTCAACCATGGTGTACATGTACCGGGTACAGGGAGCAGTTGATGGAATGGACGAGGGCTCCTAGCTGACCTTAGGCCGCTGATAATGCTCATGTTATCGATTGTTGAGCCTGTAATAAATTTCTCCGAGACATGTTTGGTCCTTGTCTGGCGGGCTCAACGAACCCTTTCCCTCAGGGGTGCCGGGGGCGAGGGATACGAGTAGATGCATGCCATGTCCAGCACGTGAATTTGATAAGTCTCCACTCGGTATCAAAACATCCCGGAACCGAGTCACTTCCGTAGCGAAGGGAGAAAGGAGAAAAAGCCAGAGATTACCCCTGTACTTAGAATTATCTACAGGTTATGGGCCATGCCCTGGAAAGGAGTATGACTCTTCTGAAGAGAAGTGCAGGATTTGGTGATTTGATAGGGCGATCGTGTCATTGCACAAAGTATAGCAATGGTGAAGATGGAGATGCCAAACTGGCATGGGATTTATTTATTCGATGCCAAGTCATTGGCTGTTCGGGTTGTGGAAGAAAACTTCACCGAGTGGCAGCCCCTAGAACGACACCGCCATTGGTAGACAGGGGAGCCTAGAGGCCCGTAGCGTGTCCACCGAGTGCGTTGCCAGTTGGTGAGTTAGCTAAGGTTACGGGCGATGAGCGGCCCCTAGCGAAGTCCACTGGTCGCCCAGATCTCGCTGGGCCTGGGCATTGTTTTTGGGCTCCGCTCCTCCTCAAACTAGGCATCATCTATTCTACCAAACGCCCTGGGAAATGTCCATCGCAAATTTATCCTCATCCCACCCGCTAACCACCCCCCGTATCCGATCCCATGAAACGATTGTTTATTATATCTTTCGAAAAATCCGCCATAGATGTCTTTCTCTATAGAGTTTCTCCCTGCCCTTTGTTGGTTCAGGGCAATTTCCTTCTTCTTTCGCGGGCCTTGTTCCTGCTTTGAGTGCTACTAGGTCTTGATTAATACATTCACATACTTCGTTTCACTTCTTGCTCAGTTCACGCGTACCAAACATTTCTTAAAGTCTTCAGCCATTATCACACGCGGACAATCTCCCAGACCTCTATTCCCCTCCAAATTCCCCTTCATATCGGAGTTTGCTAGCCCAGCGGAGTCCAGAGCTGAAATACAGTAAGCCCTTTCTGCGGCAATACGAGCACACAAATCCATCCCGAACGCCTCCATCCTAACTCAGTCCGAGGATTGTACAGCCTCGAGCGACCCACACAAACCCTACTACGAGTCGCAGATCCTTCCAGCATCAGAGATCTTTCGGAGACTGCACTTTGCTTCGTCGTGGTGCATCTTCGCAATGGGTCTGTTCGGCAAAAAGACAACGAGCTCAGCTTCCAACCCCGTCGAGCCAGCCCAACGAATCAATGTCGAACCTGAAGATGCCGCTGTCGTACCCAGCCTGAGTGTATCGGAGGCAGACTCATTGGAGAAGAGTAGAGATTTAGAGACAACCATGGTGGATGAGAAAGGACCCGAGGCCAACCAGAAGATACAAGATGCTTCCCCAGTTGCGAACCACAATGCCGACTCTTCGCAAGGAACAGCGTACCTGCCGTCAGAGAAAGAGGGGAAGACCCAAGAGGATGTTCAGGTTGAGAGTGATACAAAGAGCACAAGTTCCGTGAGTGTGGTTGGTCCCGCGGGCCCAGGCGACGATGATGAAGTAGTCTATCCAGGCGGAGTGAAACTGGCACTGATCTGCCTGGCACTTTGTCTGTCGGTATTCTTGGTCGCGTTGGATAACACCATTATTGCAACGGCCATCCCCAAAATTACAGATCACTTCAAGTCCTTGGGCGATGTCGGTTGGTATGGATCGAGTTATCTGCTCACCACTTGCGCCTTGCAGTTGTTCTTTGGAAAGTAAGTGCCCATGCAGATCACGCCGGCGGGCATGGCTAAGTTTATATCACAGGCTATACACCTTTTACTCTATCAAGACAGTATATCTGGTCTCCATTGTCATCTTCGAGGTTGGGTCGGCCGTTTGTGGTGGCGCTCCGACCTCCGATGCACTGATCGTCGGTCGTGCGATAGCCGGTGTCGGTTCGGCTGGCATTTTCAGTGGTGCGTTGGTGATTATCGCATACACTGTCCCGCTGAAGAAACGACCCATCTACACTGGTATCATTGGAGCCATGTATGGGATTGCCTCGATTGCCGGTCCGTTGCTGGGTGGTGCCTTCACAGATGGGCCAGGTTGGCGTTGGTGCTGTAAGTGACCTTTAACGGTTGTCTATCCTGTCCCGGCTGATCGATTGTTTAGTTTACATCAACCTCCCTCTTGGTGGCGTTACGCTCGTGGTGATTTTCATCTACTTCCACTCTCCGGTTCGTAAGGCTGAGCAGAAAGTACCACTTCGAGAACGTGCGCACCAGCTTGACCTGGGCGGCACTGCGCTCTTCATTATCGCCATTGTGGTCTGCCTGCTTGCCTTGCAATGGGGTGGCTCTACCTATGCTTGGTCAAACTGGCGGATCATTCTGTGTCTCACACTGTTCGGCGTACTTACCATCGTCTTCGTCATCCACCAGTACTTTATGAAGGAATATGGCACCATTCCTTTCAACATCATCTCGCAACGAAGCGTGGCATCTGCATGTTGGTTCTCATTTACCCTGGGTGCCTCATTCTTCGTTCTGATCTACTGGGTCCCGATCTGGTTCCAAGCCATCAAAGGTGCATCTGCGTTCAAATCGGGGATTATGTGCTTGCCCATGGTCCTGGCCCTTGTCCTGGCAAACATCGCCACCGGGGTGGGCACGACAGCGATCGGGTACTACGCTCCGTTCTATTTTGGATGTGTGGTTCTCTCTGCTATTGGGTCAGGTCTTTTGACGACTTTTGAGACCACTACCGGCCATGAGAAGTGGATTGGATATCAAGTCATATACGGGTTCGGGGTTGGCCTCGGCATGCAACAAGCTCTCATCACCGTCCAGACCGTTCTACCTTTGAAGGATGTG
This sequence comes from Fonsecaea pedrosoi CBS 271.37, assembly GCF_000835455.1. Classification (NCBI taxonomy): domain Eukaryota; kingdom Fungi; phylum Ascomycota; class Eurotiomycetes; order Chaetothyriales; family Herpotrichiellaceae; genus Fonsecaea; species Fonsecaea pedrosoi. The sequence goes on along the minus strand of NW_013550614.1, from coordinate 599,980 downwards.
CCTACTGGCACTGCGATGGTCATGTTTATGCAAACATTTGGCGGCGCCCTGTTTGTCTCGGTTGCCCAAAACATCTTTAACAACCGACTCATGTCAGAAATCCCTAAACTGGCTCCAGGGATCGATCCAGCCATTATCTTGCACGTCGGAGCGACGAGTCTCAAGGAACAGATCCCAAAAGCGGCCTTGGCTGGGGTACAGACGGCGTACAATACCTCGTTGACGCAGACATGGTATATTGCCGTGGCGATGACTTGTCTGCAGCTCATAGGGGCTGTATTTGTCGAGTGGAAGAGTGTCAGGGGCATGCAGCCTGGAGGTATAGCCGCATAGGGGACACTGATGAAGCCATACGCTTGAGTTTTTTGTTGAGCATTTTTGCCGGGAGTTGGCGGCGATATCATGCTGGCGATTTGCATGTTGTGCATCTATGTCCAATGTTTGAGTTGCATTGGAAAAGCGAGCAATTGACCACTGCAAGGTCTTGGATATGGTCCGATGGCGATTGATGCTCACGATATGGGGTATCGTGAATCCCACTATTTCACGACTGGATAGACTAGACATACACATTGGTCGGGACAGGAAGACGTCCCTGCTCTCGAATCTTGAAAAGCTGACCACCATGCTGAGATCTTTCCACTTCTCAGAAATCGAGCATATATTGATTGAACCAATTCCTCATGTCGAAGAATTCGCCTTGCTGTTCACAGTGAGTATACCTCTTAGAGGCATGCTCGCCATCACCTCTGTCACCGTGGCTAATTCCTTTCAAGCTCGACCCAAGGATGCTCGTGTGAGGGGCGGAGGAAATCGAGACGGCAGTTCAGGTTGTGTTCTGTTGCCTCAACCACTCGTGGTCCATGTTCCTGTCGAGCGGGCAGGTCATCCATGTGCGTTCGTCCGCAGATCTCTCGTCTCCTCGAACGATGTCCACCCGCGCTGTCGTCTCAAACGGCGTGCGGTATCGTCCCTGACCGTGTCCCTCTCCATGTCCGTCTCCATCTCCGTGATCTTTGACTCTGACTCTGACTGACTCCGCCCCAACATCACTCTCGGTCCTCGATCCCAATCTCGGCGCGGTCCATCCTCGCCTATTAGCCAGCCAGCCATCCCTGAAACCGTGTACTTGCATTCGATTGATGTGGTGGAATACTGTTTCCTTATCGCGTCGTGTCGTAAATCAGCGACGTCGTCGTCGGGTTGACTTGGATGATTTGGTGGTCGAGATGCCAATGACTTCGAATGAATACGTAATGCGACCATTTCAGTCTTCATTGTCGATATATAATCCTTGGGTTTCCTTCCTTCCTTCCTTGGTTTTAGCTTTAGCTTTACTTCTCAGGCAGATCTTGTCGGGGGTTTTACGTTGCTATAACTTACCATCCATACCATAGCTTGGGCTCAATGGCCCACTCACATAAATACGGATCATCCTTTCCCATTCCTGGCAATCTTTAAATTCATTCCCTCCTCCGAGAGCTGAGTTCTTTTGACATGGCCGATCTCGAGTGTGATTTCATTTCTTGTGCAGACCAGGCACGTACACGTGGCGGAGGTAGATGCCGTAGATGCTCAGGAAGACGGACACGACGCCCGAGTACCAGATGGAGACGCAGATGAACATCTTGTTTTCTTGGATGGGCTCCGAGGTCTTTTGAAGGAATGAATAAGAAGTTGGAGTGATTGAGAGGGATAGAGAGACAGTGAATGGAAAGAAGGGGTAGAGGTTTAATGAGTGAGTGGGAGAGAAACCAATGAGTTATACTGTATTGATCACACTCTTGTGGAGGGGATAGAGAGAGGGATCGATCGGGGAAAGAAGCCCTTTATAAATTGCAGAATAACGCTGAGGATGATGATGATGATGATGACTGAAAATAAATGAAACGCGATCAAAATTCCTCCTTCCATGGACCCATATAGACCCTCCCCCCTCCCCCTTTTTTTTAATTCTCTCGTTCGGGGTTCATAGCTTACCTAGCCTACCAACCGTCGGTTTATCCACAACACAATTTATGAGGAACCACGGAGCTTTGCATTACTCGTTCCAGCACACACTCCCCCCGTATGGAGTGCAGTGCGAGAGATCAAACGGGTGGGTTGGTGGGGGAATGAGTGGATATTCTCGTGCGAGACAGAGGTCGGCCTCGGCGTCCTAAATACGAGTAATATTGACGGACGACGGGTACGACGGTTGGGTACATACCCAGGCACCCGTGGCACCTACATACATACTTAGACGAGTATCTCGGATGTACAAGTGTGTCTGGGAGAGTTTGCTCGTGCTGGCACCACTCACGGCATCGCGATGGTCATCGTTGATCGTCATGGCCATCAGCTTGTAAATCAGTGGTGGTAGAGTATGACGGCTTAGGTAAACATACAAATAGCACCTCTACAAGTGGTATAGTCCATCGACGTGTGTGCCCCAGCTATGCTCTCTGGTTGGTGGTGGTCAAACTCGTGCCTGGTACAGAAGGCCTGGTAATGTTTTGTTCAGATGCACAGTTGGAGCCCGGACCCGACGCCCTTCCGCGGGCCGGGATCCAGTCATTTCATTACGAGCAATGCAAAGTCGCGGATGAAATGGATCTGTGCTTTCATGGGGAATCGAAGTGATCGAATTTGATCGAAAACTTTTGATTGATTGATTGATTGCTCAGAACTTTTTTTTCTTCTTGCCGAGGAGGATCAAGAGGATCCAATCTCGCTCGGCACGTCGGGAACAAAAACTCCACGCGAAACGAAATCACAAGCACGAACAGGCCCCGAGCCAGCCGGGAAGGGGGGTCAAATCAGCAGGGCACTCATACTTTGTAGATCCCCTTTGACGTTTCATGGGCGTTTCTCATCTACAAGTACAAGTATGTGAAACTAGTAATTGGTCAGGCACTCGCTCTTCGGAAGCCGAGTCTGACATATATACCGAATTGATGCGCGATATATAAATACCGTGCATGCATGCATGGAACAAGGCTTGGGAACGGATGTCAAGTCCGTGATCCTTGTCGCGCTTTGTCGCCTTGGTCTCTGACCTTAAGTACCTACCTGTTCGTATGTACTATTGGGGATTTCTTCATGGCGTACTCGGTGCCTCTACCAGTGTTCTTGTTCCAGAGTTCAAGCTCAGGCGACACCGAGGCCGATGGCAAGCCAGAGTGGGCTGGGAATGATTCCAGAAAACATGCAAGTACGAGTACTCCAAGTATGTCCAGCACAACTCCTACTCTCGTGTAAGTTCAGCAAATTGTATTAGTCACTCACACAGCTTCTATTGTCTGGATATGTTCTCCTCCGGTGCTTGAGCCAATCAGAGGCACGCATGATATGGGTGGGTCATACAGCCAGCTACAGCCAATCAGATGCTGTCAACGGCTGAGTATCAGTACCTCGTACTCGCATCAAGTTCGAGGCTGATAACGATCCGATATGATCCTCAGATCAAAACCACTCACCTTGGTCAAGACATTGGCATCTGGCTCATCTCTTTGGTCAGCATTGTCTCATCTTACGAAGGTTGGGGTATAACAATACTAACTTGCAGCTGGTCACCCCTCCAATATTGGTCCAGGAACCTCGGTTCTCAGTTGACACACCAACAATAAACAACCCACAGAAAGATAAAAACCTCGCCCATCTCGCCATGCCAAAAGATGCCGAGAAAGACGACAGGCTGTTGGACTTGTAGAGCGCGCAAGAAACGGTGTGACGACAGCCGCCCCTGCTGTTCTTCTTGTACACTGCGTGCCATAACCTGCTACGGGTATGGCGAGAAACCACAATGGATGGATGGTGGCGACACCGAGAAGGCCGTCATGGAAAACATCAGACGTCAGACAAAGGAGAGTTACCGAAGAAGACGCTCTCGAGGAGGCTCTGGCGCCGCCGCCAGATCTCGCCACGCGAGGCGCGAAATTGCCCCGAGCACGTCCAAGTCCATCTCGACCTCGCCCTCGTCGCCTTTGCGTCCGCCAGGAGGAACCTCAACCTCGTCGCCTTCGTCGCTTTGGCCGCAGGATAAACTTACGCCGCCGGACCATAGCACCGGTCTTGCTCAGCGTCACCAAAGCTCGATCTGGGGCACAGGTCAGGACACGCTCGGCGCATACCTTGTTGCACGCCTCGCAAGAACTGAACCGCAGAGTCCAAACTCGTTCGACCCGCTGGTGGTCGCGGACCGCAATTACTCTGTCCCGACCTCACCAAACACGTCCCTGAGTACCTCTTCTCTCCCATTCGACGTCCAAGAGATCAACCTAGTCATGTACTACCTCGACCACATCTTTCCCCGACTGTCCCCGTACTTCCAATACTACGCGGGAGACACCGGCCGAGGCTGGCTTCTCAACCTCTTCCTGCGGAACAAGCCACTGTGCAACGCTGCCGTCTGCCTGAGTGCGTGCGACAAGGCTCAGTTCGTGCTGGGACCCTTGAGCGACATCCCGCAGCCGTACCATGAACTGGAAATGCAGCATTTGCGGAGCGTGGCAGACCTGCGCGACCATCTCGACCAGGTGTCCAAGAAGACGGGGGCCAGTCAGGTGGCGGCAGGCGTCGAGGCGCTGGCTTGTATCATACATATGATTTTCTTCGAGGTTGGTTTCAACTCACCGTTGTTACTCTACATTAGTCTGTGCACCAAATTGACCACTTTTCAGCTTTGGATTCCACGAAAAGGCCTGATGAACGACTGGGTCATGCACCTGGACGCAGCCAGCGCGCTGTTGTCCTCGCTTGACTCGTCGCCATCGCTCATGTCTGAAACTTCCCCCGTTTCCGACATCTCCCAAAGCCACGAATACCCGTCGCCGTCGCAATGCAACATCCCGACCGAACTTCTCTCCGAGGGCGAAAAGCTGGCTTTCGACTTTTTCCTCGACTTCTACATCTCCTGTTTCATCACCGCTGTTGCGACCCTGGGCCTGACGCCGCAATCTGCCCAGTCGATCCGGAGGGTGCGCGCGTTGTGTTATCAAAAACCGACGAGGTTGTGGGACCGACGCGGATGCGACGACACGGTCATGCTCACGCTCCTCGACATCGCCATCCTCAAGGACTGGAGACAGAGAAAATCTCGCAGTGGGACACTCAGTCTGCGAGAGTTGACCCGCCGCGCCGAGCCGATCGAGAGTCTACTTCACGAGGGGGTTGCCAAATTCGCCGCAACCGCCAGTCCACAATCCCCGGCCCCTGCGAGATTCTCATCCTGCGTGGACGAAGAAAAACGCATGGTCACAAACATCTACGTCAACGCGGCGCTGTTGTTCCTGCACGTCGTCGTGTCGGGCTTCCACCCCAACATCCCCGAGATCCGGCAGGGGGTGCTCCGCACGCTCGACGCCCTCGAGTACATGCGCGAGCACTCGTCGCACAATTTCCCCTCGTGGCCCTACTGCGTCGCGGGCTGTCTGGCCCTCGAGTCCGAGTATCCCCGGTTCCGGGCTCTGGTGCCGCCGAACGAACAGGGTAAACATCCCCTGGTGCTGTCGATCTGGACGCTGGAGATCATCGAGGAGTGTTGGAGGATTCGGGCTGCGCAGAAGCGGCAGCACCTAGAAAGGGGGGAGGAGTCTTGTGATTGGGTAGCGGCCATGAATCACCTGGGGACGCGACTCCTTCTTATATAACAGCAAAGCTAATCAACCTATCGAAGAAGGGGGAAAACAAGGTGCCAGTGTTGCAATCAGTAAGAAAAAGGAACTAACGTTGCAATCCCAAAGAAACAGGGGATCCATTGTTGCAATAAATACATATACTCATGAGCTCTTTTGCTTGACCGCCAATGCCGTGGAAATCAGCTCGACCAACCCGAGGATCTTCTCTTCCTGCAGTCTGCGTCCGACCAATTGCAAGCCTACCGGTGTGCCCTGCTGGACTTCTGGGTCGTCTGTTCGCAGTGGAAAAAGGGTTAGCACAAAGTTTCACCTGATTGTGGACAATCCATATGTCTAGGGTCAAGGGCCAACAGCCACCGCCCTGCAGACAAGCTCATCATAACTCACATTGTTCCCAGACTGTCTTGTCGAGGTCATTCATGGGCTTGTAGTCCTTGTCGAACGTGTCGATTGTCTTGTCGACTTTGGTGACGGGGAAGACGACGGATGTGTAGTCGAGGGTGTTTACCCAGGGCGTATAGCCTATATAGGGGTTGGTGGGGGCATCAGCGATCAATTTCCCGAGACGCGGCAAAGAAGGCAGAGACAAGGGGCAACTAAGAAAAGCAAAGAATAGGGGACAAGAAACTAGAAGACGAGACCAAGGAATGAAACGTCGCGTACCAATTGGCATGGCCTTTTCAAACTGGAGCGCCGCAAACGGCGCGACGGGCGTCAGGATCGCGTCCACCGGTCTGCCCGACTGTGTCGACGCCGCGGTGCTGTTCCAGTAGTCCATATATTCCTTCTGGTACTCGCGGACGCGCAGGTTCAGGTCCCAGACCTTGTCGACCGTCTTGGGCGTCCCGGCCTTTTCGCCGTAAAACTCGCGCACGCGGTCCTGGAGCGGTTCGCCCGAGAGTCCGATGTGGTGCCATATGTCGAGGCCGGAGTCGGCGGTGAAGGCTTCGAACTGTTTGCGGTGTTGTCAGAATTGGGTCATGACATGAGATCTCTCACAGAGACAGAGAGAGAGAGAGAGAGAGAGAAGGCAAAGGGGAGCTAAGAACTTACGGCAAGTTCGACACCCTTCTTGTGCGACGGCGGGTTCCAGTCCACGACGTCGTGGCCCATTTCGAGAATGAGCGCCTTGACAGTCTCAAAGGCCCTCCTCACGCCAGGCTGGGGATTCACGATGCCGTCGCTCGGTAGCAGCCCAAACGTGAGTTTGCTCCCGTCAGCGGGGAGTGGCGCGCACAGCTCATCCCTCCAGGGCATTTCCACCACGGCCGGATCGTGCAGCCAGGGTTGTTGGCTCATGATCGATCGGAGCATCAACTTCAATGCCCCCACGGACGAGGAGATCGGGCCGCAGACGGAAGGGATGGTGTTCTGGCCCGGCATGCTGTTGGCGGCGCCCGCGTATGGCAGACGACCAAAGGATGGTCTGATGCCGTAGAGTCCGTTGAAGGCAGAGGGGATTCTGGAGATGAGATCAGATGAGGTTTTCCGATTCATCACAGGATGAAAATGTCGGAGCATTGGGGCTCACTCACCTGATACTGCCCCCAATATCTGTCCCGAACCCGATCGGGCTTCCGCGCATACCGACCAGAGCCCCCTCGCCGCCGGAACTACCACCACAGCTCATGAGACGATTGTGCGGGTTCAAGGTGAAGCCGACGATGTTGTTCCACGTCAACCCGCTCATGACGGTGTGGGGTAGGCTGGTCTTGCAAAAGGGCACGGCACCCAACGCTTTAGCCTCGCGGACCAGTTCGCTGTCGGTATTCCTCTCCTTGCCCGTGCCCGTGACGCCTTCGAAGGTGCCGATCCACCCGACGTAGCCCATGGTTGTCTCGACGCCCTTGACGTGGAACTGGTCCTTGAAACTGACGGGGAGGCCGTGCAGCGGACCAGTCGGACCGTTGGCGGCGGCGAAGGCGGCATCGAGTTCTTTGGCTTGCTCGATTGCTAGGTCGAAGAAGATCTCGTGCAGGCAGTTTGTCTGTTTGATGTTAACTTGGTAAGCCGCGCTCAGATGTCTGTATACGTCGCAAAAGCACGAGGATACAAACCAACTGATGCGCCAGCGCGGCACGATGGCAAAACGCCGTAACGACCTCGACAGCCGTCCACTTCCCCGTGGTGGTGTGTTCCGTGATCCGCACCGCATCGCTCTCAGTGATCTCGATTTCTCGAGGAGACAGAAACTGCTGCACATAAGCGCCCGTGACGTCCTTCTGCTCAGCGGGCGAGGGGAGAGGGGGCGCAAGTCGCCATTCCGGCGGGATGGCGGCGAGGATTGATTCTCGCTTCTGTTGCGCGCGTTCCTGCCAGGTCGAGAGCGAGCCCATGGTGATGACAAGAGAGAGATGAAAGTCGAGGAGATACTCGACAGATGAGAGATGAGAGATGAGAGGCGATGGGTTGATTTCTCCTTAAGTCGTTGGGTTGGATTGGTAGGAATGCAACATGTATTATTTTCCATCATATTCTATCAAATCGTATTATACTTATTTATTCTGTTTGTGTTGTTTCCTCGGTCTGTATCTGGGTGTGACCCCCTCGTCCAACCATCAATCTATCCATGTTTGGTCTCGTCTCGTCTCGTCTCGTCTAGTAAGACTCACAATTCTGCACTGTCGCCTGTCGCCTGTCGCGCGCGCATTGCAGGAGGAGATGAGCGCGGTAGAACGAGTGGCGGATACATTTGCCGTGGTTGGGGACGAAAGCGCACCTCAGCTCTTGTCCTTGGCCACTTGGTGACCCTCGCTCGCTCAACTCACTGGCTGGATGGCTGGCTGATAACCTTGTAACCTCGTACCGACATCTATCTCGTGCGGCATTTGACATGGAGAGAGTAGTTGAATCACCTCCCCCTCACCTTCCTCCCTCTCTGCGTGTCTTGGGTAGATAGACCAGCTCGGACGAAATGGACTCGGCATGCTTAATAATTTATTGCCGTCTGCGCCAATGGCGGCGCATGCGAGACACTAACATGTCTAGAGATACGAAGATCGGAGAGCGCGATATCACCTAGGCTTCAGTCTGGACCCAATGAGATGCGAATAAACGACTCTACCAAGTGCGGGAAACAGGGGTAGACGTAGGCGCAGTTGAATTCAACGGCGGCTACCTTTCACTGTACTCGGTACATACATCGAACCTGTCTATCTATCGATGTACCAAGGTACTAGGCTAGTTCTATCTATTCCCGTTTCCCCCCCCCCCCCATCCCCGTCTCTATTGATCCTGTCGCAGTCGATCGACGGCTAGACTTGCGCCTCGCATACAAGGAGATATCCGTTCTGGACTTACCGTCTTTCTCGAGATTCTGTTTCTGGATCTCGCCGCAAAAGAACCGAGTGTATTTGTCGAATATCATATCTCTTATCTTGCACAGTCCAAAGAGTGCTGCCTGCAGGATAGGATCAACCTTTCCAAGCCTGAGAGACCCCGTCCCGTTGGAGGGTTTCCTTATCTCTCGCATTATCCACGAGCGATCAGACGAGCAGACGGAGATGGGGAAGGATATAAAAATGGGCGACGCAAAGGTCGACCCCCTGCGGCGTCCATCTCGCTGATCGCCATCAACAATAACGAAGCCAAACCTCCTCCCACGGTGCTGCATTTCTTGTCTGAATACCAAACCTCTACCTCCTCATCGGTCGCCATGTCGACGTACTCTGTCGGACCAGAGCTCAAGGTGCTCAGCCCCGGCGTGGGCTACGGCATCATCGCAGGCATCGGCGCCGTCTTCACGCTGGTCATGATCCTGACTGCCAAGTTTCAGAACCGGTACTTTGCCTTCTCGACAAAGCAGTCAGAAGAATTCAACACGGCATCGCGCAACGTCAAGCCCGGTCTCATTGTCGCGGGCATCGTCTCTGCCTGGACCTGGTCGGCGACGCTGCTCACCAGTTCCACCTTTGCCTATTCCTTCGGCATCTCAGGGCCCATGTGGTACGCAGCCCTGGGTTCGTCGCAGGTCATATTGTTCGCCTTGCTCTCCCTCAGGGTCAAAAGAGATGTTCCAGGGGCACATACGTTTCCGGAAATTGTCCTGTCTCGCCACGGCAAAGGTTTGTTGGGTCTCTCATTCTGTTCGGTAGTACATGGCGGAGAAGCAGTGACTGACGAAGCTGGCCAGTGGCTCATGGCATTTATACCTTCTTCGGATGGGTCGTCAACATGTGTAAGTCCTTCCCAATGACATTCCCGACGATACACTCTTTGACATGGTGGACCACAGTCGTCGGCGCAACGCTCGTGCTCGGAGGATCTCAAGTGCTGGCAGGGCTCTCTGGCGTCAATGTCTATGCGGCCTGTTTCATTGTAAGCGATCATTCCTGCAACCCCCAAATCGAACCATAAGGCGTGAAATACTCACCACCGCGCAGATCCCCCTCGCCGTCGCCGCGTACGTGATCCAAGGCGGCCTCCGCAGCACCTTCGTCGCCGACTACCTGCACACGGTGATTCTGTTCGTGGCCATCTTCATCTTCGCCTTCACGCTCTACACCTCGGACGACTACACGGGCAGTCCCGGCCGAGTGTACGACCTCCTGGTCGAGGCCGGGAAGCAGACTCCCCTCGTAGGAAACCGCCACGGCTCGTGGCTCACATTCCAGTCGTCAACGGGCATCAAGTTCGCCGCCGTCATCTTCCTCGGCAGCTTCTCGACTGTCTGGCTGGACCAGGCGTACTGGCAGCGTGCGATTGCCTCGAAGCCCGAGACGAGTGTCCAGGCGTATTTGCTCGGTGGGGTGAGTTTCAAGTTTTTCTCCCCCCGTCTTCAGCCATCTTTCCATCTGGCGGTTCATAGATTACCCCGTTTCATCTCGTAAGAAGGAGTATTTCATACCTGGCATGCTAATTTTTAACAGCTGGCATGGTATGGCATCCCATTCGGATTCGCCACGGTCATGGGCCTAGGTGCCGTCGCCTTGACCGGATCGCCATCCTTCCCTACCTACCCGAACCCTCTCAACGCGGCCCAAGTCGGCGGGGGCTTCGCTGCACCAGCGACGGCGATCGCGCTGATGGGCAAAAACGGCGCGGCGCTGATGCTGCTGCTCCTCTTCATGGCCGTCACGTCGGCGGCGTCGGCGGAATTGATCGCCGTGTCGTCGCTCTGGACGTTCGACGTGTACAAGCTGTACATCAACCCGTCGGCGTCGTCGACCAAGCTGGTCAGACAGGCGCACTACGGCATCATGGGCTACTCGCTGATCCTGTCGGCGTTTTGCTGCGCGCTGAGCGCCAGCGGCGTCGATATCACCTGGATTCTGACCGTGGGGGGCGTCCTCGTCGGAGGCGGCGGCATTCCTCTGGGGCTGATCGTCTTGTTCCCTTCGTGGGTGTCGACGCCCGCCGCGATTGGCGCGCCGCTGATTGCCTCACCCCTCGGCTTGACCGCGTGGTTCGTCACGACGCACATCCGCTCTGGAACCATCACGGCCGTGACCACGGGTGACCTCACCAACGCCCTGGTCGGCAGCTCCGTGGCGTGCGGGATCGGCGCCGTCGTGGCCGTGGTCTTCTCCTTCCTCTTCCCGTACAAATACACCTCGACGGACCCGGCCCATATCGCCCGCGTGCAGAAGATCCAGGGAACCGCAGCCTTGCACGGCCGCGAGGTGCTGACTGAGCTCGCCACCAGCGCCGGCATGGCGCCCCCGGCAATCGGGGATGAGAAATCAAGCGCGAGCGAGACCAAGGCTGTCGCGGGAGTCGTCTCCGAACAACCACCAGCACCATCGTCCACAACCGCGCAGGGCAAGGACCAGGACCATACAGATCCCACCCACGCCCCTGGCGCCGCTAGCTCTCCCGGATCCATCGATGCCGGCGCCGCCACCGGCAACGAAATCGTCGACTACCTGCTCACGAACCACATCGAGCCGCTCGACCTGCAAGCCTACCGCCGCGCCCGCCGCCTCGCCTACTGGGGCTGCGGCGTCTTCTTTGTGTTGGCCATCGTGCTATTCCCCTTCACGTTCTTCGGCACGGGCTACATCTTCACCAAAGCCGCCTTCACGGGCTGGGTCGTGGTCAGCTTCATCTGGGTGTTTTTCAGCGCCATCGCCTGCATCTTTTGGCCTTTGCTGGAGAGTTATCCCACGTTGCGGGATATGGTGGGCATGTTGGTCCGTGATACGTTCGGCAAGGAGGGGAAGGGCAGTGGTAGTGGTAGTGGTGGTAGTGAGGGTGAGGGTGAGGGTGATCACGAAAATCAAGGGCCGGTGTCTGGTGCCCGCGAACACAGTTCGCCGGTTTAAAAGTGAGGATTTTGTATCAAATTGAGTTGGGCTGGGTGTTGTGCTGTGCAGTGCTGTGTTTTTGGCCAGAACATCTGCGGTGTCGATCGAGAGGAGATGGACGACAATAGATTCAATTCAGGAAGACAGATAGAATCTCGATTCCGCCCACAAAAGTTGTCTTGGGTCAAAGTGGACGAAGGACGCGAAACTCGCTCGTTCACTTACTCAATCAGTCAGATAGATTAAAAAGAAGAGAAGATGGTATATAAGGGAAAAGTCTGGAAATGCGACAAGTTGCCTCTTACAGAATCTCAATCCTCTCAAACTAGATTTCGGTTTCTCAACAGAACCAGTCTCAAAGCAACGACAATCAAATAAAAAAGGACGGCTTCTTCGAATTGGGTCTGTTTGCATATGTAAAGTGTTCCTGTACTCCACTTCACTTCGTGCTTGACATCAAAGAGATGGATATCAAAGCTCTTAGCGTATTGAAAATGTATCTGCTAGATGAGATCAAATGCCCAACTAGAGGAAGGGGTTACATTCTCGCAAATTGCTCCGGCATCCTGGAAACCGACTTTACAGGAACGAACGCGTTAGATGGGACTACATCACTCCTACTCTTCCACTCGGGCGCCGCCTCGTTCGCGATGTGTCGTCTCATGTCGTACAGGTTCATCTCGTCAATGGTCAATTTTCCCGTCGCGACCGCCGCCTTGTACCCGATCTTCTGGCTGGAGAAGCCGATGCGCTCGTTGATGTTCTCGCGCGCCCGGGCGCTGGCGGCCTGCACTTTCGTGGCCCGTGGTTTCCGAATCCGCTCGTACAGGGCAAGGCCAGCTGCGACGTCCGAGGTGTAAGTATATTCAGGGCCGAAGATGATGCCCAGCGCGGCGGCATCTTCGATCGCCTGGCACGCCCCCTGGCTCTGATCCGGGAGCATCGGGTGCGCAGCGTCACCGAGGACGCATGTCCGGCCTATCGTCCAGTGCGGGTAGGGTTCGTGCACGAACAGGCGCCATGGCTTGATGTCTTTGGAGTGTCGGAATAACGCCAGCAGTCTCTCGTCCAGGTCGGGGAACGGGGCGAGCAGTTCCTCCACGCTGGCTTCATGGTTCCACCCCTCGGATGCGTGGTCGGACTTTGACGTCGGAAAGAAGCAGTAAAAGCTGTTGATTTCCCCAGAACGACACGGTGAGTAGACAATCTTTTCAATTCCCACACCGCCCCAGAATTCAATGGCACAGTTGCGTGTCAAATCGAGGAGGCCGAGTCGAGATACTTCGCTGGTTTCGATCACGCAGTGGTAGCAGGTCGAGGTGGATTGTTTGCGGGTCGGAATTATTCCTAAGGTACGCCTCACAGCAGACTGTTGATGATGTTAGAGTTGCTGAGGTTTGCTATATAAGAGGAAGCAAAGTGAACTCACTCCGATCCCGTCCGCTCCCACAATCATGTCGTGCTGTGTAACAAGTCCGTTTTCAAACGTCACGATCCCCTGCTCGTGATCAATTTCCTTGCACTTGTGATCCAACCGCAGCTTCGCTGGAGTCCCTTCGCCACGGCCAGTGGCTGAATCCATGAGCATCTCGTGCATATTCACGCGGTGAAACATGTTGTAAACCTGTGGAGAATTCAGTAACTCAGATCCCCGTTCTACAGACCGCCAGACAAAAAACTCACCCATCCCCATTGATCCTTGTAGTCTGAAAGGTCATAGACACTCTGTACCTCGCCAGTCTTCCAGTCGTGGCGGATCAGTTTCTGTAACACCACTGTCTTACCGATAGAGATGTCGACGTTCCATTCTTTCAGCCACCGGGTGCCATTGGCAGCACAACTGATCGAGGCTCCGACTTCTCCAGCAAAGTGGGCTTGCTCATAGATAGTGACGCTGTGGCCCGCTCGACGGAGTGATGTTGCTGCTGCTAGACCACCTTGCTTGTGTTAGAATAGATCTCAGGAATCCTGATTTCTTGGTCTTGCTGCACTTACCAATGCCACCACCGATGACAGCCACATCTAAAGGTTTCCAGCCCTCCGCCATGAGTTCCTATAGTAGATGAAGTTTGTATTTTGTACAATGTCACGCGACTTCCTTAGCGAATTTGAGGAGTTAAAAGGCTCGTTATTGACCCCTTGTTGAAGTATACCAATGGAGCGCTGTCAGGTATATCAAGTACCTTGTCTCCCATGTCTGGTCATTAAAGTAGATGGATTCTTTTGCCGATGCACTGATAACAACCCAAGACATTTTCCTTGGGACGCCTCATTCATTGGCATACTCGTTCCACAGGGTCCCTTGAACATGGTAACAACGCTTGATTGGGAAGAACAAATTGCCGATGCCCGCTTGATATCGCAACAAAGTTGTCTTTTGGCGGCCTCTCGGGTGAGAATTTGGGCGTCCTACGAAGCAACTGGGATCGCGATTCGTCCCATTGTCGGATAATGCACCAGTGCGCTGCCCGCCAACCGCGGATCAGTGAACAATTGGCTGCGTCTGACGTCCTGCTGCAACATCCCGCCATGACCAAGGCAAAGAGAAGATGACTATGTTATGCCAGACGTAGACTATCCGTCGGCTACGGGTGTGGAATTGGAGAAGTGTACCATGAGGAGTTGACGTTTGATGAACTGTTCGAGTGGAGTTGACGCCGGGGGTTTTCCGTGCGATACACGCATCAGCATCTCGACAGTATTGATTCCAGCAGGAATCTCCCCTATGAAGTGAGCTCAAGTGTCCTTATAAAGGGAAAATCAGCCGTCTGTACAGGAAAGGTTATTGCCTTCAGAGTCTACTCAACGCCAAAATGCTCGGTAAAGTAATTCTCGAAGAAGCATTCGCTCTGCCCCGGTTTGCGGAGAGGACGAGATGGTGGGCGTCGATGTTTGCCGTGAATCCAGACAAGCATGCTCGGGAGATGACCGACATCAACGACATCCGGATCCAATACATGGACAAATATGGCGTGGGATACCAGATTCTCTCGTACACAGCTCCCGGAGTCCAGGACGTTTTCGACCGGAAGGAAGCAGAAGCGCTGGCGACCGAGATTAATGACTACCTCGCATCGACAATTAAGGCTCACCCAGACAGGTTTGGGGCGTTTGCGTTTGTCTATCCTCTCGTTGTGCACGAGCCGATGCTAACTCACCTCCCTAGATCACTGTCAATGCATGATCCAAAACAGGCAGCAGAAGAGCTTCGACGTTGTATCACTCAGTATGGATTCAAGGGGGCACTAGTAAACGACACTCAACGCACAGGCTCTGACGGAGACGACATGATCTTTTACGACTCGGCGGATTGGGATGTATTCTGGTCGACGGTGACTGAACTGGATGTTCCGTTTTACCTGCACCCTCGCAATCCCACCGGAACCATGTATGAGAAGCTCTGGGCAGCCAGGAAATGGCTTGTCGGACCTCCTCTCAGTTTTGCTCAGGGAGTCAGTCTTCACCTCCTGGGAATGGTGACGAACGGTATCTTCGACCGACATCCCAAGCTCCAGGTGGTCATTGGGCACCTGGGCGAGCACCTTCCCTTCGACCTCTGGCGTATCAACCATTGGTTTGAAGATATTAAGAAGCCTCTGGGCCTGAAGGAGACGTGTAAGAAGACGATCCGCGAATATTTTGCCCAGAATATTTGGATTACCACCAGCGGTCACTTCTCGACACCGACGCTTCACTTCTGTCTGAACGAGGTTGGCGCTGATCGCATCCTATTTTCGGTCGACTATCCTTTTGAGAAGTTTGAGGATGCGTGCGAGTGGTACGACAATGCTGAGATCAACGAGGTGGACAGGAGGAAGATTGGCAAGGACAATGCGAGGAAGTTGTTCAAGTTGCCAGATTTCAAGGACTGTGATGTATGATGTCGCACCTGCGCATGGTATGGGGCGCAGTCTGGTGGAGCCGACGTAGCTGTCCCTCAGGCCTCGAGTCCCGTGGCTCTTAACTACGATAGCCGACTAGGGTCTTGCTCTGGGCAGTCTCCACCCCCACAGTAGCCTTATCATGCCCATTCTTTACCTAGAACTACTTCTGTGGAGCCCGCCTCGCTCGCCTAGACTGCTGGTCGGCTTGCTTATCTACGTTAACTCCACCACAATAATGACTCCCTCGTCCTAATCTACAAATCCCAATATCGACGTTCTTGTTGCGCGCTCATAGCTACAACATGAACTCAGATGCCTCGCCCCAAGGTTCGTCCCGAAGATCGACAGCGGTCTGCCAAAGCATGTCTGCCTTGTAAGGCCTCAAAGAAACGCTGTAACGCTCAACAACCATGCTCCAACTGCGTCAGACGAAGAACGACGTCGTCCTGTCGTTATATCGAGCCCGGTCATGCCAGACATCTGGTGCCGCAGAGTCGGGATACTCAGCCGCAGGTTCTTAGGAAACCAGAAGATGAGTCCAGCCGGGTTGTGGGCGCGTCGCGCTATGGCAGTTCAACAGTCCGCGAAGTGTCGACACAAATCCCCGGTGCCACCAATTCAGCTTCGCCCGCGGTGTCGGCATCAACTCCCCAGAAGCTCACGGGAGGCCGTATGCTGCTGAATTCCAGAGGAGAGAAAGGTACAGGTTCACGTTTCTTGTCACTAGGAGAGTTTCGAGCACTGAAACGCAGGCCGTCTAGTCTACATCGGAGGGTTCGCCTCGCTATCATTTCTACAGTTCCTTCGACGGACAATCAGGCAGCAGATGGGGCCCTCCCTATTTACCGAGAACACCCGCCGCCATGTAATGCTCGAAGCCACCAGTCTCGAGGATACAAATCACAACTTTGTCGAAGATGTGGACCAGAAACGATCCATGATCGATGTCTACTTTGCCGCTGTAAGTTGCCCCGGGTGAGTTGCAAAGGAGATCACTCACAGTAATAGACAAACGGCATTGTGGACCTATTTTCTCGAGAAGAGGTTGAAGTGTATTTGACAATCGTGAACACCCCAAACATTGAGAAACGCGAGTATATGACGGCTGCACTCGACCTCATCGTTGCTATTGGGGCGCAATGCCGGGCGGCAGATGAATCCGACCGCCAATATGCCGTCAGACTCTTTTCCAGAGCCCAGAAAATTGCTCTCGCCAGCGGACTCGAGGACCCTTGTCTTGACATGGTCCGTTGCTTCCTGCTCATGACCTTCTACATGTTGGGCGCCTGTCGAAGAAACGCTGCATTCATGTACATGGGAATTGCCAGTCAAGCCGCCTCTGCGCTCGGTCTCCATGTCACCGAGCAATATCGCCACTTCAATGTTTCAGACCAAAACGTGCGGTAAGTTAGCATTTTCTACTCTTGAGCCTTTGACTGGCTAACTCAGGTAGGCTTCGCACCCTAAAAACTCTTCGAGTCTTGGATGTGATGTATTGTTCGATCCTCGGGAGACCTTATTCGACGGGGGCAATCAGGACCGACCGTGTCGCACTGAACAATATCGACATCCGCACGAGCAGTCCCCGGGAAATCACACTGAATGCAAGTTTCCGAGTCTGCACGATCATCGCAGACATTACACAGCGACTTGATTGTGACGGATCTATTAGTCTGGGTGCCGCCCAGGAGTTCCTCAAACGCCTCCAAGAATGGAGCCTCAGTCTCCCCGATGATATGCGACAGTTTAAGAAGCCAATTGCCCAGCCCTTGACGCTGCCTGAGCAGGAGCAAATGATCGGAAACATCCATGTCTCTTGCGTCTATTATTTTGCGGTGATGCTCGTCACCCGACCCTTCCTGATCTCACATCTGATGCATCAAATGACTGGGATCGCTGGCGAAGGCTCTGACACAATGGCGATATCCGGAACGCAGGCGGACGTGGTTGATGTGGCCCAGGCCTGCATTGACGCGGCGATGCTGATGGCCAACGTCTGCTATGAAGCCCTGCAATCTAGTATCCTACTCAAGCAGATGTGCATAATGAAGTAAGAAGCTGGTTCCGGGTTTCTGGGCGTGATTTGTGCTGACTTTCTAGGGCATGGGTCTTTGCCGCCGGTCTGGTTCTAGGATTCTCCATGTTCGCGTTGAGCGAATCGCGGTTCGACATGGACGACTCGTTCAACAACGCACGCGAGGTCCTCCGGAATCTGTCCCTTCAAAGCCCCCAGGCGGAACATTACTATGAGATCCTCAGCGGCTTCGCTGATGTCATCTTACGACATCGCCAACATCTCTCCCGCGAAAAGCGCCGGTTCAAGAACAAATATGTCGACCAGATCCTAACTTTGGATGTCAGTCCGAGTGCCGGCGGGTCGCAGTCGACCTCTTCTCCAAGAACGCCACTGTCCACCGAACGCAACCTTGGAGTGGTAGAGTCTGCGGTAGCAGGTGGAAGTGTAATAGGAGGAGGTGATGGCGGTCTCGGGAGTGAGTTTGATCCGAATGAGCAGCTGCAAATGACCGATTACAGCCAATGGCCACTGGAAAACGGCGGTGGCTTCGACTTTGGCATGTTTGGCTGGGACAACTTTGCAATGCAAATCTCCGAGAACTTCTCCCTTGACAACGAGGCAGCCTGGGGCGTCACATGAGGGACTGAGACCAACGGACGCCGTTTTCCTTCCTGAAAGCTTTCGACACACGTTGGTCATTCTTTCCAGGCATGAGCGCGACCATCGTCGTTCTTGAGAGAGCTTCGTTCTGTTACCTCCTGACAGAGTGCTCAAATCTGAATTCAGCGGCCATCATGACCCCTGCTATGAGCCAATCCACTATATGAGCTGGTTTCAAAGCTGTCGCGGCGAAATGGTGGCAGACCAGAGGCACTTGCTCAAATGCAAAGAACAAAAGCCTCCCTGGCGAGGCTATGACACTCCAGGTATGGACTTGTAAAGCCTCCTCGCACCTATACTCCGTTCTGGTGTTGTGCAAGACCAAAGACCTGTCAGCATCAAGTATGAGACTGGACATCACATACGTCTGCGCGATGGGCTTGACCTTGAGCAGCCTGGTCGCCGCTACCTCATCTACAAATATATTCCAGCCTGGGACGGTGATCAGCCCATGCGAACCGCAGTGAGGGGAACACAATCAACACCAGGGCTGAAAACTAATGTATGAGAAACGTGGAGGTTGGCATGCAAAGGGTAATCTCAGCATTGCTATCATGTACTCCAGGTGCGTGATTGACAGGACGACACATGCATTGGTTGGTGCGCATGTGCAAGTACCAGTACAGTAGGCGGAGAGAGGCATGAGAGGCCAGCTGGCTCTCAGGAACTAATACCCACACTTACTCATCGACTGTGTTAGTTAAGCGGCACGATACCTAAACTGGGACAAGGTGTCCTTAAGAATGATGAACCGCGGACACAGCCGGTGCCAGTCACAGTGCCAATGGCGGGGCATGGCGGCATGGCTGTCCCGCCACTACGACTCAAATCGCGTCCCATTGAAAGGCTCTTTCCCCCCTGCGCCATCGCGGTTGCGGCATCGTAGCTGGCCATAAAAAAGTTGAATGAAGTTACGGTGAAACTGTCCTCTACTCACTTGAAGGTGAAGCTGTCCTTTTCTCTTCCCTGACACTGTGTTGTTACCAGGGTATAAATACCTCCCAATCTCGACTGTCAATCGCTTTCCTCTTCATCGACTCTTCACCGCCGCAACCATGGCTGAACTGTACCCCGACCTCAAGGACCGTCCTATCAAGGAGACTATCTGCCTATTCGATGTCGATGGAACTCTCACACCTGCAAGACAGTCTGCTTCTGCTGAGATGCTGAAGACCTTGTCCAACCTCAGACACAAATGCGCCATTGGCTTTGTACGTGAGCCCATTGACCAAGAGAGTACTGCCAATGGGACTGACCTTCGACTAGGTTGGAGGCTCTGACCTTGCCAAACAACAAGAACAATTGGGCACCCCTTCTCTTCCTGTCACCACTCTTTTCGACTTCTGCTTCGCCGAGAATGGTCTCACAGCCTACCGTCTGGGCAAGCCGATGCCCTCCAACTCCTTCATCCAGTGGCTTGGGGAAGAGAAATACCAGAAGCTGGCCAAGTTCTGTTTGAGATACATTTCCGAGCTTGAGGGTCTTCCTCGCATGCGTGGGACGTTCATCGAATTCCGAAACGGCATGATCAACGTCAGCCCGGTTGGTCGTAATGCCAGCAAAGCAGAAAGAGACGAGTTTGAGGCCTGGGACAAAAAGAACGACTGCAGACCCAAGATGATTGAGGCTATTCAGAAGGAATTTCCCGACTTGGGACTGACGTACGGGTACTCCAAGGACAGCGCTCGTTCACTTTAAGCTGACACACTCTAGGTACTCGATTGGCGGACAAATCTCGTTCGACGTATTCCCCACGGGGTGGGACAAGACATATTGCTTGCAGCACATTGAAGCCGAGGCAGATCCTAGCAAAGGCTTGTCTGGAATCAAATACAAGAATATCCATTTCTTTGGTGACAAGGCGTTCAAGGGGGGCAATGATTGGGAAATCTATAGCGACCCTCGGACCATTGGTCACGCAGTCAAGGGGCCCGAGGATACTATGGCCCAGCTCAAGGAGCTCTTTGACGTCTGACTTGCAGCTCGCCTCTGAGCGACGGAGACGAGATCATACATTTCTTCGAGGTAGGAAGCGGATACTGAGAGCCTTTCGGGTTAGACGGATATGACGGGTCGGAAAATTGATTGAACGCTTCAGACGTTAGAGCCATAGACATGGTATGAGCCAGCGGACGGCTTGATATGAGCGAACGATTAAGATGGATTTCCAATGAAATTGACTTGCATTCGCAGTCCATTTCGTGGTACCAACTATGTCGAGCCAGTGCTTCACTACAAATGCCTGTGGGGTCATGTGAGAGCCGAGACTTGAGTGATTATGTGCGTAAGGGAGTGTCCAACAGAGTCAGCCGTGTCGTCCTTGTGCACATATACTTTAAATAGCCACTAATAGCCACAATTGCTTTCAGAGGCTCTTGGGCTGGGCTAGGCTATTCAATCAAGCCCAACCGACCCCAAACCATTCAAGGCTCATTATTTTTCCCCATGAGAATGGATTGGTAAGTACCGGGTCCAGCCACAGGTGCGTCAGGGGTCGAGAGAGGCGAGAGGTAGGTGATTGATTCGATACAAGGGCAAATGTAGCGGGTACTTTGTCGAGGGACACAGTGGACCGCCCGACAGGGTTGATATGGCGGAGAAAAAACAGAAGGAAAGCTGCAGTGCAGTTATGAGTTGTGATATAGCACCGTCAGTTGTCATTATATCACGTGTCTGAATAACTGGACATGTACCGAGTACAATTGTCCCCTTCCCAATACCCTCCAGTGCTGGCTTCTCATTACTCGTCACTCCTCCTCGTAACACCAGTACCGAGTAGATTGAGTGCTAAGGCAGCGAAGCAGTTTTAAACCCGCGACATCAATCCATATCCGCGCCTGTCACAATCTCGTTTCATCGGCATCGCTCATCCCAGCTCGGTTGGGTGCAGGTAAGTGTGAAGTTGGAGGCTCATGCTCGCTTTCAGCCAGCCACTATCAACTGACATCTGAGACTTGAGACTCGAAATAAAGAGATAGCGAGCATAGGAGTACGCCAAGGAAAAGGCAACTCGAAAGATCTTCCTACGAGAACCCGTCTCCAAGCCCAACACGACTTGCGTCAATGGTGGCTTTGCACCGCCACTATCCACCTAGCCTCCCCTCCCAAGCGAAGACTTTTCTAGACCAACCAAATGCACGTTTCGACGCTTTTTCTAAACACGGACGGCCAGCCGGCCAGCCAGCCACTGCAAGCACTTACTTGCAGACACGAGAGGTCATGGTGCCGAGGATGTGGATGTGAAAAAGAAGGATCGTATCATCCGAGTTACATGCCATAACCGAAGACAAGACAAGGCAGGCCGGGTCTGGTAGCCGCTGAAACCGATGCGAGCATCAGCAAGCCTACCTATCTTCCTGTGTGTCCAGGAGTACCATAAACATACGGAACCCAACCTGGTCCTGGTACTGGTCCTGGTCCTAGACATTACGATCCTGACGCTGACGCTGATCCCCAATCTTAATCCTGATGGTGCCAGGAACCCCGGAATCCCGGAATGAGGATGAGGCACAACGTTTCATCATTTCCTTCGAGTACCTACCACCAACGTACATTAATTCGAGGTCAAGCGAAAGAATACCCTCGAGTGGAGTAGACCTATCTCTGTTCCAAGTCCTCGTAGGCGAATGAGTGAGTGAGTGAGTGAGTGGGTATGCGGGCATGTGTGGCGCTGTGGCACAGACTCTCTCCTCCTCTCTGGCTTGTGGAACTGCACACGCAAACACCCACCTGTGCCACAACCGTGGACCCTCGCCGCACTACCCAAACCAGTAACAGTAGCAATGCTAGCTCCTCGTGCTCCCCCTAGGGACCAATAAACGCCCCGGATACTCGAACAGATCAACATTGCTGATGTCGCTTGTCCTGGGGATTGCGTGGCACAAGTGTGGCTGAACCTGAACCTGAACCTGAACCTGAACCTGAAGCCAGCCCTGAACAGGCCCACGATAGGCTGGCTGAACAGTACTCCTGTATGAGGTATACCCTTGGCGCGTGCTCAAACTGGTACTGTCCCATTTCGCCCTCGCCCTTGCCATGCAGCGTGTATGCATATGCAATGCACGGATGCACTTGTACAAGTATGGATTTTTAATTTGTGAGTGCCGTGGTGCCTCAGGTCTACCAAGTATAGAGATGGGGTTTTGTTTCAAGCACCCGAATTCCGAAAAGAACCTCACGAAACCACCACTTGGGTATTTTATCCATTGAATTCCTCCCACCCTCGCTCTCTCCCACGTCCTCTCTACTACCCTCGCTTCTCCAGCTGTCTTTCCGACATTGGAAACCTGGGATCGTACATGTATCATTGACTGACAATTGAAATCCACCTACCCAACTCACACACACACACTCACTCACTCCCTCACTCATTCATCCACCTATTTACTCACCCACGTCCACACCCATTCACCCACCCACCTATCCACCCAGGTAGTAACTACCAACACACCAACAAAAATGCGCACCCTCCGCCGCAGCCTCAAAAAAAGCTGCATCATCCCCGAACAGCTGTACTGCGGCATCGTCCACACGGTCTGGCTGGTCTGGGAGTACAGCCAGGCGGTGAGGCGGGCGCCGCATTGACATTTTTCCTCACGTCGCTCCTTGGTCCCCACTCGACGCATGGACAGGAACTAATTACACGATATTGATGAATTCTACGAAGACAGTCGATATCATATGAGTTGATATGATATAGGGTGGCGGATTGACGATCCCTTACCACCGTGATCGATTATCAACATGACGCATGACGCATGACCAGTGACCAAGAGATCGGTACGATTTGACGATGAGCGGAATTTGGATTGGAATTGATTGGGTTGGATTGCGGTGGATTGAATGTTCAATTTGTGGACGAACATTATATCACATATGGATATCCGGAGGAACTGGGGCTGGACTCGACTCGACTCGACTCAACTCGACTATCGCTTCGCGCCTCCGCTAGAAAATTGCCCGACTCAGCCTCCTCCCCACACTCATCTTCCTCTCCCCTGCCTCATCATCGCCCGGAATATCCTCAAATTCCCTCCTCCCGGTGTCGAGGTCCATGTCCTGCACCTTGACCATGAACGACCAGTCGCGGGTCCACAGCTTCCAAAAGGCAAACAGGGCCAGCGCGATCGGGAGCGCGATGTAGCCCTCGAAAAACGTCTCGGCGTCCGGGTCGCCGTGCAGAGGGAACAGATCGACGTAAAAGGTCGCTGCCATGCAGATCACCACCAGAAACACCCCGAACCACGACCCGTACACGCCCAGCTGCGACCTGAAGGGGAGGTCGTCGAGGGAGCGGCCGGCGGCTTTCCAGCCCGAGCGGAAGCGGATGTGGCTGTAGCAGATGGAGCCCCACACGAAGAACGACGACAACCCCGTCAGCGCGAGTAGCCAGTTGAACACCGTCGCGCCGGTGGCCGCCTCGTTGATGAAAGCCAACAGCCCAAATGCCATCTGGATCACGACGGGCCACACGGGACGGCCTTTCTTATCGATCCACGCCAGAAACTTGGGCGCCATGCCCCCCTGGGCCAGTGCCTGCAGGGTGCGGGTGGAGCCGTAGGTACACGAATTCGCCACAGACATGACGGAGATGGTGATGACGGCATTAAACACCGAGGGCAGACCGCTGACTCCTGCGTACTTGATGGCAAGGACAAAAGGCGAGGCTTTGGTGTTTGCCCCCGAAGAGTTGAGCAGGTCGGGAGAGCTGTTGGGCACGATGATGCCCATGATGAGCAGCGAGACGACATAGAAGCCGGCAATGCGCCAGAAGACCTGTTTGGTGGCCTTTGGCAGTGATTTCCTGGGGTTGGCGGCCTCGGCAGCGGCCAGACCGACCAGTTCAGTCCCTCCAAATGCAAAAGCAGCAGTCACAAAGACGGAGCAAAAACCCTTGAAACCTATACAGTATATTAATATCCTAATTGCATGATAATATTACAAGACACCTTTTCTTACCGTTACGGAAAGCCTTGTTGCCATTTTCGGCGTCATCCCAATATCTGAAGCCAATGTATCCACGGTCATCGCCGGGGATACCGCCACAGTCGACGATGATGCCGAAGATGATGAAGCCGAGCACGGCGACAATCTTGATGATACCAAGGACAAATTCGACTGGGTCTTTGGGTCAGCCTTGTGTCTCACTTCTCAGCCTGCCGATGAATCCTGACCTTCTCCGTAGCCCTTGACGCCAAAGAACTGGACGACAATGAGGGTTGTGAGAAACACGGCAATCCAAATGCCAATGTTGTAGTGGTGCCAATAGTCAATTGTGATACCTGCAGCGGTGATCTCGAACGGAAGCGTGACCAGCCAACCGATAGCCTATTTATTGATTAGCTTGAGAAGAATTCCAAATACTGGGGCTGGCACAGAGCCGTGTGAGATGCTTACATATTGCCATCCCATGGCAAAGCCCTGTTGAAGAGATTAGTGAAACATACCGACAAACATGGATAGATTACAAACCCAAGCAGGATCAATAAATCGAACTCCGTAAACGTAAAAGGCTCCATTGACCGGATACAAAACCGCCAATTCGCCCAGAGCTTGCACGGTACATAGTAACATGGCACCGATGATGATGAACCCAATGACCAACGAGGCGGGACCGCCAGACTGCAATGCAGAGCCAGAACCGACAAAGAGACCAGCGCCGATAGAACCTCCTACATCATAGCCATCAGCACAACCTTCAAACCGCAAGACTAGAAGCACCCACCAATTGCGATCATCTGCATGTGTCGGCCCTGCAAGCCACGGCTGAGCTTCGCTTGGTGGTGGACTCCCTCCTCGATATCGTGGGTGCCATCCTTACTCCCGTCAGGGACGACATTATCGACATCATGGGCAACATTTGCTGGTGCTGCTTTAGAGTCGTCTTTTGGTTTCTCCGAGAAGAAGTTGATGGCCATGACGGTGGATCTGGTGGTGATTGAGGGTTTCAATGAGAAGATGGCAAAGGGAAAGGGGATTCCCCAGCTTTATCGCTTGCGAGGCAGGGACTGGCAGAGTCAAGAAGGTCAAGCCGACCCAAGCAAGCTTGTTGATTCATTGGATGCTTATCTCGATATCGCTCATCTTCCCTAAGCTCGTCGTCCACTTGGCCTCGAGCCATGACACGCGATTGCAGGGTTGCGTGATGTTAGACGGGGGGGAGCAGCCAAGGCTGCACACTGCAGGTGAGATGGCGGGGGTCCTCCCTGATTTGACCTGGGACGCCAGCGAGACGTCGCACTCTGCGCGAGGTGGCGCGCTGGGCACTGCACAGATCCTGTGTAGGGTCGCGTATTGTGACGGGGTTGCCCTGCGATTCGAGATAAGGGAATGGTGTCAGAGGCAGTGCGAAACCAATCAGCGTCGAGCGCAACGCCTGGTGTTCAACCGTGCACTGAACGTCAGGAGAGGCGGCCGGGGTAACGCACGCACATTGGTTGTCTTGGGACATACAAACATCATCCTGCCTGTTTCAATCGAGTGATGCAAGCAGACTCCCTGGTGGACTATGGCCGGGACCGCCAAGATCCTCTATCTCTTGCCGTCGATCACCAGAAAAAAAGCTCCTGGAAGGATTGACCAAGCAAACGCTTAGACGTATGCCAAGCAACGGCCTCTGATAAGGGGATGAGCTTGGGCAATACGGCGTTCGCTCTTGTTGGTAGTCATTCTCGGTACTTGTCATGGTAGCTTGGAAGTCGACGCTGGTGCCGCCATCGTGTCAATCGAGGCGGCTTTGATGGGGTTGCAACGTGCTCGAACCGAATGAAGCATGGCACTCTGGGTCGTGCTGAACTGGAATAGCGGCACCAGCGGGCCCTCAGCTGCTTAATAACCACGCAAGTGAACGAGAAGGGAAACAGGTCAGCTAGTAGACGAATAGTAACTTGTAGCATTCATGATTTCATAATGTGCAGTAGCGTCGTCTGGCATCAACTTACCGGTAGCTTTAAGAGGAGCAGAGAAGGTCAAACTGCGCTCTTCAATTTCCACCGTAGAGGTGATTTGAGCGGACACACGTGACTATTCGTCATACCTTCCTTTTCAATCCGGAGACTACAGCCTTGGACTTGAATTAGTGGGAGACGAAGAGCACTGCCAGTGCACTGCCCCAATGTCCTGACCCTTTCGTATCCTTGCATCTTCACGAAGAGAACGGTCGCCAGCGGACAGAAGAAGTTCCTGTTGTAATATCAATTCTATACAGAGATTTTGGTACGGATCCTCGACGGGTGAGTCGCTGCGTTAATCTCCGGACTTTGGGTCAGATGCCTAAATCCAAATATACAAAACAAAGAACTCCACTAGACTTTTCCTTTCCTTGGGGTCCGAGATCACTCATAGTCGTAGAGTCGTCCGAGAAAAGGAGAGAGACCGGCAAAGGCCTGCAGACTGCTTACTTCGCCCTCCCCAACACCCGCAAAACTTCCATTTCCACACCAGGTGGGTGGTCAAGGCAGGTAGTTTCGAAGGATTCAAATGGGATCAGAATCACCTTGAATACTGGGGGCCTTGGCTCTGTAATCTGATGAGATGATCAAGGCTAGACTCCCAAGCACGTGACGTGGACCTGAAGACATGGACGTGCGCACAAATGTACCTTAGAGGACATTCTGTTCGATGTGATGGCCATCGCATCTTCCCTTGACCAAAAAAGGAAAAAATTGTGAATGATAGGTTAGGTCTGTTCATTGATCGAGCTGTCGATCATTTCTATTGGCATCAAGCCCATCCGGGCAATAGTCAATTACAGGCATGACGGGCTACTGTTTAGCCAAAACAACCAAAACAAAATACCCCCCATATGGCTATCTCCCGTGCAGATAATTCATTTCAAATGCTCGACATGAGGTGACAAGGTACACTTTTCCACGTGTCGTGTCCGTTGAGAGTCGAATCTCTTCCAAGTCATCCTCCAACGCCATCGCTTTGAATCAAAAAGAAGCATCCAAAAAAGTATGCAAAGAAAAGAAAAACCTCAAATCAGCGCTCGTACTGCGGTAGATCGGGGCCTCCATGGTCATGATGCAGTATTTGTACACTGTATTCGTCGTCCATCAAGGGTGCCGTCGGTGTCAGTGAAGTGACGTGGGCGTCACCTGGCAGCTGCGCCTCATGCTCTAACGGTGGCCCACTTGTTTGTGCTAGAAGTCGACGTCGTTCCAGCTCCTGCTTGTCATCGGTGTGACCCCCACTGCTAGTAGAAGTGGGACGCGGAGGTGGAGATGTCGAGTACGGTCGGATGGTATCTTTAGATCTTGCCGAAGCGACTGAACTAGCAGCATGCAGTGTCGAGGGTGTCATACTCCCGTCAGTCTGATTCTCAAGTGCCTGTGGGAGAGGTTCGGACGATAAATTCGGGGCGGTTGGTGTATATGGCATAGGATGATCGGAGCTTTCTCCTTCCTGCGGAGGTTCACTTGGAAGCAGGAGCTCTTCTTGCCTGCGTAGCCGTGTCTTCTCGTCGACCGTTTCTTCCACCGCAGGCGCAGGAGGCGGTATAGTCTCGGGTGCCGAGGTAGGGTATACTGGCTGATAGTTCTGATCATAACCATAGTCGTATCCGTTTCCATCGTAATAAGGATATCCCGCTTCATCATAATACTGTCCGTCATAAGCCTCGTGGTAGTATTGCCAGTCCTGCCAGCCCTGGTCCGGCTCTTGCTGCGTGTCTTCCGTATACTGCTGCTCTGCTGCTTTGTTTTGTCTTCTCATCTTACTGCTGTCGTGGGTTCCAACCACAAGCGACATCTCAAATGCGACAACACTCTTGGTTCGGCGCAGCGGAGCTGTGTCTAGGATATGGAGAGACCATTCTGACGTGATTTGGTTGTTGGTACCAGAACTCTGAGAAAATGTCGGTTCGCTGGATGTGAGTCTCGGCCACAAACGAGTCTCGCCGAGCTTGCCAAACAGATCAACCACCACTTCGACATGGTATGTAAAGGATATCATGTCGCCGGGAACATTTGCGATGGTTGGGAACGAATTGTCGGGTACTTTGATAGATGTCGTAATGTCCGCCGTCATCGTTGTCGGGTTGACTATCATCATGGTGGACGTTTGAGCGAGATCCTTTCGGAAAACACTGTTGGGCGAGGCAGCTGAAAAGTACAATCCTCCGAGACCCGTCCGGGACTTCGGGTACACGTCTTCATATTCCATCTTCTTGTCTTTGCCAGGCCTGTTCGGAAGTGGAAGCGGAGGATGCATGTCAATTCTGCACTGGCGGTATAACGTCGCAATTACCATCCCCCGCACATCTGCCTTGGTGTGTGTTATAGATATTCGGATCGGGATGGTGTCGCCCGGTAACGCTCCATGCCGGGGTAACTCGGCAGTGGCGGTAATAGTATTAGTAGAAGATGAAGTTGTGTTACTTCGCGCATCGCTGTTCTGCGGGCTTGGATTTGGCGGAGGCGATACATCGTCCGCAATGTGAAAACTTGGGCTGCTTGCTGGTGTGGCATTTGTCTGCATCGTTTCTTCGCTTGGCGCGGGGCTTAGCGGAGGGTTGCTGATGGAATGAGTGCTCCGGCTGGTCGTGCTGTTCTGCGTGTTATTCCGGCTCAAGCGACCAGCCCCAGGGCTGGATGTCGTCTGTGTCGTGACAGACGACGCCGGTTTGACGACTTTGACTTTGCCGCGCTTGGAGACAGGCTCTAATGTGATTACCCGTGATTTTGGTGTATACATGTGCTCGATATCAACCAGGTCTTGGAATTTGATTTTAGTGCTTCGACTGGTCATAGGACTTATCGTTGTTGGACGTGTAAGAGTGGCAGTCACCAAATAGGATACTGATCCACGTTCAAACTGATTCGGCGTTAGTGTGACGACAGGGGAAGTGCGAAGCAGTCCACATACATCAATTGTGCTGGGGAGGCCTTTTGAAGGGAAGGGAACCTCGAATGCAAACTTGTAAACCTGTTTCTTGAGAAAGCCACTGCCACACAGGACCTGCTCATGCTGGAATAACGACACCAGACCGTTGCCTTGATATTGCACTCCTCTTGAACCTTGGCCGTTTATCAAACCCTCGGGGGCTGGAAGACCTTCGCCAGGGGGTATTTGGTGTTTATAAACTTTTGCGTATCCATGCAGAGCCACAACCAGATGTGTAATATCGAATCCCTTGAGGACCGTGAGGACCACATTGCCCCTGACAATTTGACCCGGAAAATAGACTCGGAAGGGATCCTCGGGCTCAATGGTCATATCAAACATATTTCGAGCATGTTTCCCCAGAGGATTAGACAAGAAGGAGAGTATGGACCGGGGCCGAGGCACTGGCGGGTTTGGGTTCGTGAGCAGTGACTCGAGAGGCATTGCCGTTAGGACCAGAGCCATTCACTGCTATAACGGCGACAACCACCGGAGCATTGTTGGCTAAACTTTCGACACGTGGTGGATTTGGTCTTGAGGATGAGGGGCAGGCTTTCGAGAACGTCTTAAACCAGAAGTGTGGTTTAATATGTGCATTTACTAATGAGCGTCGTGGCGGGGGGCGCGACAGTCAGCTTCGTCATCAATTAAGGCCCAGTGCCTGCGCAAGGAGTCGGAGGACCGCAGCACCGATCGAAAGGCGTCAGCGAGATCAGGTGTTGTCCGATTCAGCGACGCATGGCGAAGGGCTGCGGCAGGTGTATCTCTAGCAACTGTTGTTCGACGAGGTCGCGTCTGGCCTGGGCGCAGGCGAGGGGAAATTCCGGGGCTTTATAAGGGGACAACCACAGTGCTCGCGCCGTGCTTCGCAGGATCGGTCGACAGATAGAGGGAACGAGTGTCGCGAGTGTGCAATGTGTTTTTTCGACAATGCGCAGGCCCTTCTTCTGGGGAGGTCGAGGACGTAGGTAAATGGCTAAGCTTCGGTCAACGGTGGTAGTGTACCACGTTGATGGGAGATGGAGTAGTCGGATTGATGCTTGTCTGCGAATTCAAGCTTCGGTGCTTGGCAGGTCGAGAATTCTGTGGTCTGATCGAGAGGGAAATGCCGGGAGGCAATATTATTGAGTCGCGCAGGAGGGAGTGGGAAGCCGCTGGAGAAGGGGGGGACGGACAGGGCTCGGGGGAGCCAGGAAGAGGTCACTGGTCACTTGGTCACAAGTGGGATGGCGAGGATGGGTGGATGCACTGGTGGACTTGGAGAGGGTCGACCGGGGGCTGGACTGCTGGACTTATCTAATTCGACCTAGAACAGCTTGAACGGGGGAAGTGCTCAAGAGGGTAGTGGCGCAGGATGAGCCTCATTGGCATGCAGTTCGTATCGTCTCTTGGTGGTGGTGGGTTGCTCCAACGAGGGACACTTGCATGTCAGACTGCAGATTTGCTATTTAGTGGTCTCCAGGCAAGCCAGGTCAACTTCTGTTCGTCGTCCCCTAACCGTCGTCGTCATCAGATACTCGCAGTGGTGGCAGCGCACTGATGATGGCCCACTTCAACCTTGCTCATTTTCCGTCCAATCTACAGGACCGTAAGAGGGAGAAGGTGGCTGTGTGTGACGAGACGAGGTGTCAGCAGCACAGTGGTTTCTGAGAATTTGTCCGCGTAGATATATGGGTGGTAAGTAACAGAATGGTGGGAATCATAATGGTTGAGAAAGCTGCGACTTATGGTACCCCATACGAGGCAGAGTGTTTGGGCCATGTTTTGGGGGGCCAGTTGGGCTCGACTCTCCCTGTCAAGCTTTTTCCATCTTCTTCGTGGGGCAGGGGCCCGAGAACCTAACAACTCTCGAGTGCACGAGTAGGCGAGCCGGTGGAGTTGGGTGTTCCATAGGCGGGCAGCAGAGAAAAACTCAAGCACTAGCAGCCGGGGACCAACTGACCACTGAATGGTGACTGGTTACCTAACAACGGGTTAGGGCCCCGAGACGCCTACGAGTCGTGAGCCCACCATGCCTATACCTACCTAATGGCTACTCGTGCATCCCCCGTAGCTGCCTCTGCGAAGCCCACACGCCCGGCGAACCCAGTTTTGTCCCACCCACAACATGAGCTACCGCACTTGCTCCGAAAATGATCCAATAAGTTGGTGTCGCACAAACAGCCTAACCACCTACGGAGTTAACTTATCCAGAAACCACCGTCAAACCCTGCAGCAGCGTAACTAGACCTGGGGTATCATCCACCTGTTCTGAGCACGTATGCCGAGCATGAAAAGTCCTGATTGAAAAACTGCCTGTAAGGGAGATTCCTGACGTGACACCTTCCACCATCTGATTGACGGCCTTGAGACCACCGCCCTGGCATCCTTCCCCTTTCCATCCAAGCATGTTTGTTCCAGTATGCAAGTCTGTCTCAACTAAGCCCGACTTTGAGCTGGCCACAACTAGACGCAGCAAAGCTTCCCTCCTGCAAGCTTTATCGTCGATCTAGGCCATCCCGCAATCAACCTTCGGAACCGGGATTTGAAAAGGTGATCCGTGGTAGATTTGGTTGTTCTTGGGCAGGCACATGATCATTATTCAACCCCAAAAGCTCAACTTCTTTCCACGGTTCATTTTCAATGGCGCGGCTTTTTGGCTGGTGACTCTTCCTCAATCAGACTGTCATCCGAGGAGTCTATTCTGGGTGCTTTGGCTGGCTTAACTCGACCCTTGACTTGATGTTTGATCAGTTTTGTTTCGTCGAGTCCGTGCTCTAGTCCGTCAGGCTCCACGAACACCATATCCCCATCCTGTCCTAGGGTCTCCTTGACGGCTTCCTCGAGTAGAATTCCAAAGGCAATCAGGGCCGTCTCGTCGAAAGTTCGAAAATCAAATGTCCCTTGTCCTTGTACCGCGCAACTGTAGAAATCCGAGGCGTACGCATGCACGGCTTTGAGCATTTCAGACTCGGGTAGCTTTTCGTGGCTAGAAAGCTCGCCTGCAGCGTCATACGACTCGTGGATCACATGCTCCGGGATGGTCGACCTGCGCAGGAGGACTTCCTCTGGTGCAAGGGGTAAAACATGTTCGGACCGCCTCTGGTCGTGGGTCAAAAATCCATTCAAGCCCGCTCTTCCAGCCACCACATCATAGACTGTGAATTGTCGTGGCGGATTGGGCGATTGCAAAGCTTCACCGCCAACTTTGTCAAGGGTAGATTCGTTCAGAGGAGCATTTTCACTGGTGTCTGCCATATTTGCCCCCCGTCACCGTTTGTGACAATGGCAATGGTGGCCGAAGTGGGACTTCGCGCTATTCATCGCCGGACCTTCCAACTGGGACGATCGGAATTCGTAGAGGAATTAGATTCCGATGAAAATTGTTTTGAGAATTGACGCTGCGATGGCTGTAGGGTTGAGATTCGGATGGCAGCGTGGTTGGACAACCAACTAGCGAGACAGAGTGATGTGGTTTCCAAAATAGGATTGCGGTGCCGCGGAGATATCGTGGACCGGCTCACGTGCTCACTTACCCTCGGCTCACCTTCTGCTCTAACGCGGACACTAGTATTTCCACGACTGCCAAGTGAGAGCCTGAAACCTTGGTGAGCGTCATCGTTGGTCCTGTTGACACCATGATAGTTCAAAGAACAGATATCTCACAGCTGTTCTCCAGATTGAGGTCTCCGAGAACGCCAGAACACGCCGACCTGATCTAAGATACTGCAATTTACTCGCAGAAGTTCCGTATGGAGCTCATCATAGCCCCGAAAAATTGGTCATAGCCTCACTGCTAGTAGAGAATAGCTATGACCCCGTTGTTCTGTCAGGTTTGAGACCACGGCACGGGCGCTCCAAAGAGGTTCGAGTCAAACCCATCCTGGAAGGCTGGTAGATAATTGTCGACCTGTGTAGGTAGAGCACCACACGAACGCAAGGCGTTTAGTGACTTTGAGCATCTTGTGAGCGCAACAGAAGAAGCTGAGGTATCCTGACCACTGTCCAGGGCGATACTGGTGCTGGAAACCTGTGGCCTCGAGGGTGTATCGGTACATTACGTGAACCTATTGTACTTGATGACTTTACTGACAAGAAGAACCCGAACAGGAATAGCAGATCATCACTAGCTCACTGTTCGCAAGGCTGTGGGAGACATATCCTGGCGTCAAGTGATTTTCCGCAATGAAACTAGAACTCACAGACCCTCTAACGCGCCATCGAGATCCGGACAACGTTAGACATGACGCTCCATGTACAAATCTCTTAAGCACAACGTTGAAGGGCGTGCACGGTACCCTCCTGGTCTCTAGCACTGCTTTGAAGCCTGGAGCTTGTGGCTGCCCGGTCGATATTGGAGACTGCAAAATAATGGTTCACCAACTCTTCACAAGGTCGAAATGGACGTTGTGCGTTCCCTCACAGAGGACGCCTTCGACGTGTCACGCTTTATGCGAACCCAGCACCGCAATGAAACAGTCTGTCGTAGGCTGCTGACGAATTTTCTTTTCGCATTGTCGAGACTTAAGTTACTGGCCCCTTAAATTAGGAGCCTGATGCAACCGTGTCGGTGCCTTGTGTGCTTGTCTTCGCCTGATGGTGTCTCTCGCCTTAGCTTCTTTGTTTGTCCAAACAATAATCCTTGCATCGGTGTATGGAGCCAAGGTTGTTCTCAGAATTTTCATGAGTTCTTCCATCTGTGCTCGATGCTGGTTGTCTTGATTTGCCATTTGGGCTGTGTGATTTTCCCTGAGTTCTTGCATCTGTGCTCGATGCCGATTTTCCTGATTTTCTATTTCGGTTCTGTGGTGGTTGTCCTGATGTTCCATAAGTGCCGTTATATGAGTTTCAAATCGACTAAAAATCTCTTTAGACTGTGACACAACGTCGTTCCTTGTCTCTCGGTTTGAGTCTCTCGTCTCGCGGTTCGAGTCTCTCGTCTCGCGCAGGTCTGATTTGATGTCATTGATAGCAACCGTTATCAAATCTTGTTGCGAGTGTTCGTTTATGCTTTCAGCTCTTTCCTTTCCTTTGGCACTTAGCCTAGGGCGAGATGGACCGGTTCCTGCGTCGCTTTCCTCTGACATGTTTACGTTCTGGGAAGGTGTGTCTTCTACTTATCATGTAAGGTTAGTGCCTCTATGAAGCTCAAGAGAGCCTGGGCTGTTTTATGGATTGAGGTTACCATTTGAGAAAGGAATGTTGTGCCCGCGATTTGGGGCCCCACGCGAGTTTTTAGAACGCTCTTGCTCCGTAGCTGCATTCCTAGCCTTTGTGGAGGAACTCCGAGTAGATTTTAAGTAGCCAGGCACGCTACGTGTCTGAGACGTTGGATTGTCAGCCATGGGACATGCTGATCCGAGGACCTGTAGTGGACTGGAAAGAATCGCGAAATGAGTAACAAGACATGACCGCTGGACAGACGGCAGCGTATTTATTATAGGAGCCCCCTCCAGCATCCGTTACTTACCCCGCCTCTTCACGAAGATATGATTTGTTGGTAAACGAGACATATTGCGCCCGGTTACGGTAGATTGAGCAGAACCTCTAGGAAATGTTAACCTTCCTGGAGGATGATAGTAATCACAGGCATTATTCGTAGCCTTTATTCTGGGCTGGTACTACGAAACCCTAGTGTCTATTTCCGGTCATCGGCCTAAAGTAGGTAAAAGGTTCAAAGAGCTATATACCCTCAATGATATCGCGTGTATGCTGTACGCTGTCGTTCTTTTCAAAGCTTCTGACTCACCGTTTAGTATTCTGAGTGATGCTCCACGATCAAGAGGATCAAGCTCGCAGAATGAAATGAACGCATGCACCGGTGGGACGTAGCCCATCCTTGATGAGGACAACCTCCTTTGCGGAGTTATTTAGGCTGCGCTAAGGTCTCGCGGGTAATTGACGGAGGGAATTGAATATCGGGACGGTGCTTTGAAATCCGTCCTTGGAGTAGGAGGGAGAAAGATATGCGTGCCCTGGTCTTAGTAAATCCTGCAGTATGTCAGTACATTGCCTCAGAAGCGCAATGAGAGAAAGCCGCCAGCCGATGAAATATTGGCTGCCCCTCACCCACATGCAGGGTGTTGTGGTAGATTGTTCTGTCACAATTCTTCGACAGGAACCCGTGGAGACCAAGGGTATTGTCCAGGCGCTGGCGGTCTCTTTGACAACGAGGAAATTCTCAAGACTACTCCGGCTGCGCGTCCAGAGTCCAGATTCTGCCGGATCCGGAGGATCTGATACTGTAAGATGCGTTCATCAAAATCCTGGGTCGGCGAGCTGCTATGCATATCGAGGGGCATATCGCGGCCCCGCGCAAATTTCAGGCGCTCAAGCCCTTCTCTAAAGGAGGTTATCACGTGATGTTCTGTTTGATCCCACCGCTCTGACTCGAGCAGTTCAAGTAGCAATGGCACGACAAGGTTGTTGATTGGTTTGCTTTGCCCGGCTGCCTGTCTCAGGTGGTGTCTGTACGTGACGATCATATGCGGAGTTGGAATTCGGACAGGGGATGACACAGTAACGTTGCGGCTGAAAAGTGAGGTAGACAATCTGCACATTCGAAAACGCAACCAAGGACTTTCATCGCGTAGGCGCGGATGGAAATATTACTCAGCGCGTCCACAGTCACAAATGCTCTACACCGCGGGTTCAGCCTGATTGCCAACAAAAGTGACATTCGTCAGTGACGGACAAAACGAGTGTGTTACACAAACTATCACCTAGCGATTGGCGTCGATTGGAGGACGGACATTACAAGGATTAGGCTCTACTAATAGCACGTTCGAGAATACGAGGAGACAAGGGGACCCTTCCTGCAACTCCCAAACAAAATCTTTTCCTTTGGTACATATTAAATGGCTGCATGGGGCAAGAAACCAAGCCAGCCAACCAGCCAGCTGGCTAGCTCTCGGCAGAAAGCAACACGTCAAGATTTTCCCGACCATACGAGCTGTGCAGAGTACCATCTAGCCTTGTCTCTTCTTATTTAAACCGTGTATCTACATATTCCCCTTCGTTAGACAGACAGCACTACCCTCTCTCGCCATCGTTCCGAAACCTTTTTAGGTCGGGAGACGGTGGAGAAGGACATCACAATACACTTTGAGCTAAGCCCGAATGAGCGCCAAGTGCCTGGGCGCCGGCCGATGAGGCTCTAACCTGAATAGGTCATATGGTCGCGCTAATAATTTGGCCTTTACTGTACCGGCGAGCCGGGTACTCTGTCCAGGGACAAGTCCTATGGATGGGTTCACATGTGTTCAGGCACGTCAAGGAAGGTGTTACTCGTACAAGTAGGCCATGTATGTACTTATATGTGGAAGTTTATCAATATATGTGGCACTGGTGGCCGGTGGTAGTCGGGTTACTTACTGTACAAGTAGTTTAGGAGGGAGGTGGTTCAGTGGCGGGGTGGGAAGGAGATATTACTACCTCGTACTTGCTAATTTGATCAGATTCACTGACAATAGTTGACCGACAGTCCGAAAAGCGAGACCTCTGTCCACACGTTGACGAAGGGAGACGTCTGAGGTTGAATGCACGTGGGTGCCTGTACACGCTGGATTGAACTTTCGGGATAACAGGACAGACCAGGTCAGTAGATGGTTACGACATGCATATCAAGAGGCAAGACACGACATATCATATATCTGTTTTGTTTAGCACTGTGCTGTCACCCTCGAGAGCAATATGGGGATGTACAGCGTCATTACACTTGACTATAAAGGTCCAGTTTTACACAATCGTTGAAAGCTTTTCGAGGCCCGGAGGCTGCTGCGCTACCACTCTTCCGCCCACACCGCTCGAAGTTCGTCGGCAATCTGCACAGTGCGGCGACCCGACTGCCTCTGACACTCTTCGAGCAACTCAATAGTGCGACGTCGCTCTTGAACACCCTCCGTCACCAGACCTGCAATGTACAGACACTGGGTCGAAGTGAAGCTGAAGGGATCGGTAGTCCCGGAATTGGCGATGAGCAGGATCTGTTCGCGCGACCGGTTGATCAGCCGTCGGACGGACAGTGATTCGGCGGTGGCGGTGAAGATGCCCTGGCCCTGACCATGACCATGACCCTGACCCTGCCGTCGGGACGAGGATGGGAGTCCACTGAGCGCCAGCAAGATCTGACATGCGTGGTACATTTGGATCCCGACGGCTGGTTCTTTGGTTAGTATGTCTTCCGGAAATGGTTTCAGGCCCTGGAGTGTGCTTACCACAGTGTGGATACACATACCATATGGATGATATGTCCCTCGCGTGCGGATGAGCCGTGTAGTCCTCATCCTGCTCTTCTTGTTGCGCCAGGCTCACATAGAAGCGGGTCATCGCAGGCGGAAGCATGCCTTTCCACCGCTCGAGGTCACTTCGGATCTTGTCCCTCTTTCTTTGTCTTGTGCTCATCTCCTCCAAACCCTCCACGTTGTCTCGACACTGAACCCCACTGCAAAAGCTGACGCACTGTCCAAGCAGAAACAGGGCACGGTTTGCAATTTCCACATGAGACAAGTCTTCAAAAGAGTCCACCGCACGTGGCTCCCAGTAGCTTTCG
Organism: Fonsecaea pedrosoi CBS 271.37; assembly: GCF_000835455.1. NCBI lineage: Eukaryota > Fungi > Ascomycota > Eurotiomycetes > Chaetothyriales > Herpotrichiellaceae > Fonsecaea > Fonsecaea pedrosoi. The sequence continues at coordinate 562,142 of NW_013550614.1, read as the reverse complement.
TCCAAGAACATGCGTCGTCCAGCATGCAAAGCTGCCCACGAATCCGATCTGAACCACGTCCAGAAAACCGATCCCTTGATCCCGGGGGAGTCTCCGTTGACTCGCCACAGTTGAAGGAGCGAGGCGATACCCCGAAGGTGTGAACTGAAACTCTCCCCCATCATATCCAGCATCTCGTAGCTACGTAGAGTGAAATTAGCGTATCATTCTTTCGCCTTGAAGGTCAGGACCAAGTGAAAAGGGTAATGAAACCATACCCAGAGAGCATGATGCTGGATGCCAGAATCTTGTCACTATAAGCTGAATCTGCCTCCATTAAAAGAGTGCTGAAAGCCTTGAGTGCCTTTTGGTAATACTCGACCGCGACGTCCTCGGTGATCTGGGCCTCAGCACCTGCCCTTGTTAACGCCAACTGCTTTCCTGCAATGGCAAGACAAGAGAACAAGACTGCTGGGCACTCCAGAGCGAAGATAGGGACAATAGTTGAGTATGGATTTTCCGAGGAGAACGCATCGATCTGATGGAGAATGTGAGCTCATGCACGAACTACTGTAGGGGGAGCACGTCTACATACCCAGCCTGCGACGCGTTCCACGAAGTGTCGGAGGACAAACAGGTCCATCTCAGTTAGATACAGGGGAATATTCGATCCGACCTCCTCAAAAGGAGGCGAGCTCTTGGTTACACTTTTGGTAGACCGCCGGTCGGAGACAGCGCTGTGTCCTAGGCCAGAGAGCTGACCATGCCACGGATACAGTCCACTTGGAGAGCGAGGTATACTTGCCGGGTGTCCATTGATAGGGACGGAGTCCGAGACGGTCAATGGTGAAGTTTGAGGCGAGCTATGGCTTGAGTCTCTATCCTGACGACTCGGCGAGAACAGCCCAGCGTGTCTCCCGCCTTGCCTTGATAAGGAAGGACTTGCGGTGTTCGAAGTCCTTCTCTGCCGAGACTCGTCGCCATGGTGGTCCAAGTCTCTGGAAACACCGTGATGAGAAGTCTGGAACGAGTCGTACGAGAAAGACTGTTCACTGAGATATTGAGCAAGGACGGGTCCAAAGGAGGCAGGCGTCGTGACAGCTTCAGCTTTGTCAATGGTTGACGGTCCTAGGAACGGCGAAGTCACCCTGGAATTGACGGCGGTATTGGTGCCGATACTCGAGCCCCGGGCATCGTTGTATCGACTCGTGGTATCGGCCTGGTCAGAGCTCGGGGCCCTTCGATCGCGCGGCCTGGCTTCATACAAGCATGGCCGATTCTTCTTCGCGCAGTTGCCGCAGATTGGCTTGCGTTCGTCGCATTTGACGTGCCGCGTGCGGCATGTACGGCTGCATATTCACCGTTTCTGGATCAGTAACGCGGCGTTGTCATCCTTGCAGCGGTGAACCAACAGTAACGCTCTGAACAGGGGTATTGAGGCACCTACCAGCCTGTCGTTACGCGAAGGCGCGTGGTAGTATGCCGGGGACTCTCGTGGGAGGGCATCGTGTCGAGGAACTGTCTGTATGACCACTACCTGCAACCCTACGTCTCGAGCCTCGTTGCGAGATGTTGGAATATCGAGGGTCCCGAGATATAGACCGGGGGTCCCAGCCTCCCATTCCTTCCCCATCCGGTACTTCGGCAAGCGTTATCGTTGTCCAAAAACATTGGCGCCGAGAGTCCCCAAGTGGAAACTGTGCTTGAAGTGGTCGCGGATTAACCCGACGCCTTGCGAAAGTGGTCCTTCCTCTTATCTTATGCACGTGGAGGTGCCTATCTCCTATATTGCCCTTTCCTATCTCTGGGGTTGGGGTTGGAGTCGAACTTTGATATACACCTGATGGAGTCCTCCGGATGTCTAGTTTAGGATTGCGCCAGCAGCGGTCGCGGGAGCTAAATTGCTCGTCTAGCTTTCTTGATAACGAGCAGGGTGTTTCGAAGATATAACAAAACCAACCCCGCGGTCTCTTAATACGGCAGGTCGGCAATTCCGAAAGGCTTTGATTGGCGGCATAGTACTTGGGCGTTGGTACTAGGACTATTCGGCATCTTATGTATTCCGTTTTCTCTAGAAGCCAAACCATGCAAGAGTCTCCCGATGCCTCTGTGTGTCTGATTCTAGACTACTAAGACAGACAGATAGTGTTGTTGCCCAGTAACAGCGCGTTCCGCTGCCCGCGAGTGCTTGGAGACATCATCCGCGACGCGAGTCTTTTGCCTTTCATCTCATTGGGACCAGATCTCCTTCATATTTGTCAGCCAGGAAATCTGTTCCGGAGACCTGGGGCTTCGCTGTTTCCGTCCACCTCTAGCCTCCGGCAACAGTATTGCTGTTGTCAAGGCAGCTGAACGCGGACCCAACCTGCCCGGCGCGGTATTGATCGATAATGCTCACCACGTTGGCGTACGTCCCTCCAACGGTGATCAGGCAGCCCAGCAGGAAAATGCCCACGTGCAGATAATACATGAAGATCTTCACGGGGGTACCCTTCCGGGCGCCTTCGTTCAAGACCATCCATAGAATGGCGGGGATACAGACACCCAGATACCCGAAGCCGAGAGCGCCAATCAGCGAGACCAGACTGCCGTAGAAGGGAATGGCCTCGCACAGAATCCAGCCGAGCAGGCCCGTTCCGTACGTGCACGACAACCAGACCGCCCAGTGCGTCTTTGTGTTTTGGGTCAAGTGGTGGGTGTTTCGCAGGATGCGGACGAAGATGCTCTTGCCTGCCACGTGCACGCAGATCATGGTGCCGGCAATCAGGCCCGGAATCGCAATGGCGTATGAGATGATCTTGATGGTCGGGCCGGCCGAGCCCAAGGCTGGGGAGGAAACCCATTTGCCGCAATAGGCATAGACGGTCATGGCCAGGGCCAGATAGGACGAAGTGATCCAGGCCATGGTGACATAGACACTCTTGAAGTAGTCCTGTGGTCTTCGCATCTCGGATATCACGGGAACGAACCCGGAGGTGTTGGCCGAAGAGGAGAAGATGGCCAATGAAGCCGACCACGCGGTGGCAAAGGTTGCCCCGACCGGAGGCGAGGCCGAGAAGCCAAGGTCGAAGTCTCCTGTCTGAGGCGCAGCCGCTGGACGATCACGTATCGTGACGGCAATGACCACAATCATGATGGCCGCGACGATGGAGATGAACCCGACCCACGTAATCCAGCCAAGATTGTGAATCTTTCTGATGCTGGCAACCGAGGCCACGATGATGTAGGCAACGAAGCCGAATGTGATGGTGCAAGTGCCGTGTTTCGAGACGGCGTTGAGGGCGATGGAAAAGCCGAGCGTCGAGACGCCCGCACAGAGGATCCAGGTGAAAAGATAGACAAATTCCGTGATCTCTTTCACGACCCAGGCGTTTTTCTTCGTGAGACCCATCTTCAAAGAGGCAATGTATGCGCTGTCTGCAATGGTGTGGACCGAGGGGTACTTGAGCTTGAACTGACCTTGCAGCACGGCGCAGTATGTGTTGAGCAGGCCCCAGAACACAATGAAGATGCCGCCCGCAACGGCACCGAGATTGTAGAGCGCGGCAGGGATGGAGAGCACCCCCGCGGCAAAGGTCATCTTGAGGAAGAACATGGACGCTCTGATCCAGCCGACTGTTCGGAAGTTGACACCACCTTGCCCAGTGACGAAGACTTCGGCCTCGTCGACGCTTCCATATCTGGACCTTTCATCCTCTGGGGTCGCCGGTGTGGCTGTAGCCTCGACGTCGGGCTTTTTCTCCGTGATTGAATTGTCCATCTTTTGGATACCAGGGTAATGGAGCGGTGACTTGTTTGAAAACAAAGGAGTTGACTGAGGGATGGATTTGGCGAAATTCCCGAGGATCCAGGTGTCAAGGGGACGTTGATATATACTTCATCAGGAATGGGTATCTCTTTCTATCTTCCCATCTTTGTCAGGACATGGCTAACCACGTTTCCCGCCTGAGAGATACCGGTCCAGCGAACCAACCGCCACCGCGAGTCAGTCTCGTCGGTCTCTCCCTGGTGGATACCGGGTGGAATCTCTTATCAGGACCTTGTCGACTTGTGCCAAAGGTAAAATGTACTTCTTTGCCATGTGTTTGGGACGACAGGTGCCTGGCTATCATGCTTGCCTTCCGCGAAAGGCAACGATGGGCGAAGTCGCGGCATATCGTAAACTCTCCCAAGAGATAGAGGGGAACCCAACATTACCATTGTCAGTGGACAAAACCAGATACCGCCTATACACAACCTCTGACAAACTTCGGCTGTATCACGTGCAAGGCTTCTCGAGCCGCTATTTCTCGAGACGAGGTCGGATATCTCCACTTTCACTATCTGTGTTTTTCGTCGCGAGGTGCTTCGGCTATTCCACATCGGGATGCTATTGGATAGTTGTGTCCAACGGCTCCACGGACGGTATCTCCGTCCTTTATCAAGCAAGAGTCGGTTCAGTCAAGACCCGGGCTCGTGGACGGCTCGAAAGACTATCGCAACCTCCTCGATGCGCCTTGGCGATGGATCCCAATGCCCGGAAGTCGGCACGGTCTGGCATAGCATTCCTTCGAATCTGGAAGGTCAGTGTCGGTCACAGACATGACCATAAGAAGTAGCCGGTAGGCCTGCAAGCGAAGGGGAGAAGACCCTTGACATATGTCTTGAAGCGTGAAGCACTGCATGCGAAGTGAAAAGCCAGTTGGACTGCAAGAACTTGGAGAACTGCAAGGATGGCAATAGCATCGTTGGGAAAGTAAGTCGTCATTCCATGTAAAACCTCGCTATCAAAGCCATATGTATTCCAGTGGGTGACACTCTCTAATGGCAATAGAGGAACAAAGCTCGACGCTGCTGAAGTTCGAGCGCTCGTCAAAGCTGCCGGGCTATCAATACCTGACAGTGTAGTTGAAGACTGGCAGGTTCTTCTGGGGTCTTTTGAGGACTGTGCACAGCTCGTGTTCGAGGAAGACGACAGTCTCCCGATCCCAGATCCAGAGCGGTATGTCCGGACAGACATTCGGATTCCCGAGGACAATGACAAAGGCGGCTGGGCAACACGATGCTCCATCAAGAGTGTCGCTCCCACAAGCACTCTGCTGGCCGGCCGCACCGTGGCAGTCAAGGACAATACTGCCGTTGCTGGCGTGAGATGTACCAACGGCCTTCCTCCTGTCAACGGAGAGTGGATTCCCAAGTATGATGCCACTATTGTGACCAGGGTTCTGGATGCTGGCGGCATAATCACGGGGAAATCTGGTAAGTATCGAAACCATATATCAGTGTCCTTTGGTGTGAAAGACGGTCCAAATGATTGACCTCGGATATCCACAGCATGTGAGAACGCGTGCATGGAACCCATCTCCAATACGTCCTACACCGGCGTCGTCCATAACCCCTATGCAGATGGTTATACATGTGGAGGTTCGAGCAGTGGATCAGGACGATTGGTCGCCATCGGCGCTACAGACATGGCCTTGGGTGGCGACCAGGGTGGGTATGTTACGATCCTCCAGCCCTGCAGCATCCCTTGTAAAGGTAACGTTGCGACTAATGCCCGAGGCAAATAGGTCGATTCGTATTCCAGCAGCATTCTGTGGCATCGTTGGGCACAAGCCGACCTGGGGTCTAGTCCCGTACACGGGAATTCTTGGGCTTCAATCCGTCATCGACCACGCCGGGCCCATGACGGCTAACGTGCGAGACTGTGCGCGGCTGCTTGAAGCAATCGCCGGCCCAGATGGCATCGATGACCGTCAACCATTCTCCATGGCTCCGGAAACCTTGCGGTATTCGAGCGCATTGGAGGAATTCCTGGCCGCAGGAGCCGCAAAGCCCCGAGACCAAATCCTCAAGGGCCTCAAGGTCGGAGTCCTCAAGGAAGGCTTCGCCAGCAAACAGATGGACGCGAACGTGGCCAAAGCGTGCCACTCGGCCATCTCGGACCTCAAAGAACTGGGAGCCGAAGTGGTCGAAGTCTCGGTCCCGACCCACGACCACATCAGCGTCATCTGGATGTGCGCCCTGCCACTGCGCGGGGCTCGGGAGGCGCTGCTCGGAGACACGACGGGGCGCAAGAACCTCGAATTGACGGATCGCGTTGCCCCTGTCGCCCCGGCCATGGGGCCGAGTGAGAAGGCGTTTCTCTCGCAAGACTTCTTCGACGCCCTGGGCCCCGGCGCCCAGAACCTGTACATGCGGTACCTGTACGTCAACGCCAAATACGGCGCGAGTCTGCACGCCAAATGCACCAATCTGCTGGCCAAGGCGACACAGGCATACGACGCCGTCCTGGCCTCGGTCGACGTGTTGGTCATGCCCACGATCCCGATGCCGGCATTACCTTTCCCGGGGGGAGCTAGTAACCCCTCTGGACGCTTCCCCGGCGGACCTCTCGAGGCCCTCTCCTACCCACTAGGTGTGCTCAGCAACACGGCACAGTTCAATTCCACCGGCCACCCGGCCATTTCAGTGCCTGTGGGGTTTGTGCCCGCGCCGGATAACCCAGACGTGAAGCTGCCGGCTGGGCTCCAGATTGTCGGGAAGCGCTTCGAGGATTTGACCTGCCTTAAAGTGGCAGCGGTGTGGGAGGAGAACAAGGACTGGAAGTCGCTGCTGTTTGCGTAGGAGGGCACAAGGACATGGACAAAACTTGTCACAGAATAGGAAACAATGGATATTGTATGTCACAAATAGTTCGAAAGGTTTCATGGTACAGTGCCATCTATCTCGGACATGGTCTCCATCCAATCATGGTGATAACTTTTGTTTGTCCGGACATACTGTGGGTTTCGGTGGATGGACGATCCTCTCCAGTCACCTGGTCGCCCTAACAAGGCTGAGCCAGCCGCCCCTAGGGAAGGGGATTAACGCGTCAAAAATACACGGCCCACACTGGGGACTACCCAGGCTTCTGACCAATGGTTGTATAATAAGTGGTATAGTAGACCCTGCCCTCTCTGATGTCTTGGAGGGTCTGGCCCACAGCTCTTCCAAACAGGTCCGACACTTCCTTTGGTGCTCTGACCCTCAAGCCCTCGTGGATATCTGTCAAGGCCCAAATCGCATTGTCGGTGTCCTGCCTCGAGAGCCACGGTACGGGAGGCACGTCGACATGACGGAGGTTGACGAGCCCGTGGCGCTGGAGCTCCGCTACGAGATGCCGTAGCCATTCTGTGTGGGAGAACAGACTGGTCAAAGGCGCCGTGATGGCCGGGGGTTCTAGAAACGCGCCGGGATATCTCAGTGGGTCGTTCATGGCTCGGAGGACCGGCACGGTGGCGTCGATCCACTGAATGAACCCGCCTGGTTTCAAGAGTCTGACGATGTTGTGCATGACCCAGTCCTTGTCCTGGAAGTAGACCGCCGCCATGATCAGCCGGACATGGACAACGTCGAACCGGCCCACATATCTGTCGGGCATGGGCTGGAATATGTCGTGGATCTCCAGCGCCACGTTCTGCGGGAGCGTGAACTGCGGCGGAAACTGTTGCGGGGATATATCGATGCCAGTTATTCGCGCATGTGGATAATTCACGGCCATCTCGAGAGACCAGATGGCATTGCCACAGGCGACATCCGCTATCTCGAGCCCTCGCAGGCCCCTAATCCGTGCTGCAATGTCCGGGTGCAGCAGCCATCCCAGCCTCCTCAGTATCAGATAGTGTTGTGCGGTCAGTCTGCCAGACGCCACTGTGTCGCGGGACATGATATATGGGTCTCGGTGCGCTGCTGTGTCTGCCGCCATATTTTCCCCCTCGAGTCGTGCGCTCCGATTCGCGACCGGCACCGACGAGAGGGATGGAAGTTCAAGTAGCGAATTATGTAAAAAACCAGTCGCAAACCGCGTATTTCATGCTTGAATTGTCAGACAGGAGGACCAAGAGCACGGGTCAAGCTCAATAGGCCAGTCGCAATACCGCAGGGATGAGAAGTCGTATCATGCTTGACCTACTTCTTGAGCACGGTTCTTCAACTTGAGTCCCCTGAGCCTCTCTAGAGAATTCAAATCTTGAGCTAAACTGGCCCCGCGACCTAGAGAAAAATCCATGCGAGGAGCCGACGTAACTTGAGGGCATTGAGGATTACAATGCTATACCCTGAAAGGCAATGAGAAGCGATGATTGGTAGAAGAAGCGGTCTCTGTAGTAGACGGCTTCAATCAGGAGGATGCCCTTCTATCGTGTGAGACCATGGGGTCGATGTTTGATCGAATCACATTCTCAGGGGCTCGCAACACAGCGTGACGGATGTTGTTTGTCTTCGGGGAGCGGGAAGTTTGATTTGTGGGTGTGTCTCATCGTCCTATCACGAAGCATGTTGAAGCGATGCCCTGGATGGCCTGAAAGGCAGCCAACGCAAAGCAGGGAGGAGGGCTTTGAGAGTTTCTGTAATCAAACTTGGGGGTGGCTCGCCAAGCTGGTCCTTCCGAAGGATCTTTGGACCCGGCCAGGAAAATTTGATGTAAGGCCACCCGCTAACAGACCAGAGACCCCGTATTTCCTTCAAGCTGTACTCAACGTCAATGGACTGGGAAGGTAATACCGACGGCTGTTAGTGTAGTAGATCAACTTGAAACGTTGCGTTGGCGACAATGACGGGCGTAATCTTGAGGGCAGGAGGACCCTTATTGTTAGCGGCCCGATATCTCTCGGTTGGTGCCACGTTATGTATCTCGGGCCTTCAGGCCACTTTGTGACTGGAAACGAAGAGCTTTCGTAAGAAGCGAGGGTCCTGTACCAGGTTGTGGGGAAGGATGATCGGCGTCGACCCTCTTCTTTCGTTGCGATTCATGCCTCGAGCATATTCAGGGCCGGCATTGTCAATCTTCAAACCACAGCCGCGTGGTCCGGTTCTTCGGGTTCTGCTCTGAATTGGACTGTGAACTCCGGAAATTAAAGAATTCTGGAAGGATGGACCCCGTGTCCAGGATAGCATCGAACCGCTTCTTGCTCGTTTTCTGCTGCAACGACTATTGGCCCTCCGTGGCAGAGAGAAATTCAAATACAAGGGTCCGCCGCGCATTGACAACCAGCACAGTTTCTCGATCATATGAAAGGGAAAGAAAGGGATGCTTGGATGCTGAATTTATGAAGGTTTTAATGCTCTGTTGTCTCGACGGAGTCAGGTATCTGGAAGTAAAGTATCGAGCCACTAGAGATTGTGTGAAGATTCGCCGTGAGATAGAAGAGCCTGCAGCGACGGAGATCAGCAATAGCACGATAGGAAGGGTAATCGCCTTACGGATCATGTACACTCAGCTACACCGATCACAGACGTAAATTTCGCGTCGTTCATCAGTCTCCATGGGCAGTTCTAGATGTCGCCAGGAAGTTGGTCTCACAGCTCAATCTGTTCAAAGCTTTCCACAACCTCGAATTCATCTCTCTCTGTATCAGACAGCGGCGCGTTTCCTGGCCTGTCCACCACAGCTGCTTTCATGCCCGCTTGGATCGCAGCCCGCACCTCATTGACATTGTCACTCAAGAACAGGATCTCGCCGGGACCTCTGCCAAGCTCCGCCGCAATCTTTACGTAGCTTCTGGCTTCTTGTTTGAGACCCGCATTCGTCGTATCGAACCACGCTTTGATAACGTCTCGCTTGTCCAAAACAGCCCTGGGGTCTTCGGGCGAAGAAGGGTCTTTGATGTGTTGGAACAGAAGCTTCTGTGCGAAGATTGACCCGCTACTGTAGATAGATATCTCTTTGCTGGTGACGTTGCTATCGCCAGAAGTGGTAGAGGATGACCAGGTCTCCAGAGAGCTTAGCACATCAGGGTAGACAGGCGTCGAGTATACATGTGTCTTGTATCCATTCTCCCACAGATAGCCTATTCCAACTCAGTATTGGCTACCTGTGAGCATGGAGAGGGACGAGCGTGTCGGGTCGCCCGAAAGAATACCGTTTACCTTGCAGATTCTTCAAACAAGCAATCTTTACGTCCCGCTCAGTGAGATCTTTAACGTGAGCTTCGAATGCCTCAGGAGATGAAGTTGCTGATTCAGGAAACGCTTCGCGGTAGGGGACGAATTCCGGGTCATCCCACTTCGAAGCGAGAACATCAGGAAGCGCTTTCAGGGCATATGGAAACTTTTCCGCTCATGTGAGTGGGTGCTTAAATTGCCCGTTCATAGCCTCGAATGTGGAAAAAGCAGCAGATGCATACGTGCTGGTGGCTTCTTACCAAAGTATCTTTCACAAACGTGATTGGGCAAATGGTGCCCTCTGATCGGGGTTTGCTGTTAGCCAATGTGCCGTGCCGCACTGCTATGGTGCCATGTTCGAGAATCTGCCTACCTATATCTAGTAGAACAGCCTCTACACCCTTGAAAGATTTGACCGGCTTTTTCACGGCCTGTTTCCTCTTTCGGGCAATTTTGGCTGGACGCCCTTCGGCAGCTTTTGCGACGGGGCTGCGAGAGCGCCTTTTGGTGGAACGCGTGGAGACCATTGTGTCGGTCTATTTAAATATGGCTTGAGAGGGTGATCTGCATTGACCAATGCAGAGCTCCATTTCCCATCAAGAAAACGTCTGGAAATTGAGAGGAACTTGTGGTCCTGCTTTTTAAGCTCGGAGCTGATGTCTCTGTCGGCGACGGGGAAACCTTTCGCCGGACCTTCCTTCACCCGCCGTCTTAGTACGTGTACTCGGTACTTTTAACAAGGCTATCTGCCAAGGCTTTAACGGCTACATCCGACATCATGCGGGGTCTCATGCGTCTCTTAGTCTCGGCCACCATCAGCGAGGGGATGCGTGGCATTGCGCTATGATACGACACAACACGCAAAAGTACCGACTTCTCTACTGGGCCCCGTGTTTCGACATGCTCACCGCCCCCTGTCGCACTGAACTTGTGCGCCGTCGCCCTCCCATGGGTGAAGAAACCCTCCATATCTACGGAAGAGACGGCACTGCGCTTGGAGTATGGATTGAATGGTATGGTCAAGGAATTAATTATGTGGTCTAACACATACTAGATCATGATTTTGAGGAATATCGATGGGAGACAGGTTCTATAGGTTAGATGAGTTTCTCCCTACAAGACCGCTAGTTAACCTCAATTGTTTAGATCAAGAACAAGCCATCTGCTCTGTCACACGTCGAGGTCTCGAGCGACTAAAGGAGATAAGGTCCCTCGCTCGATGATATTAGTCTCGGGATTTTTGTTTGTTCTAAAATTCGCGAAAGTGCCTCGTGGCAACCACTTGTAGGTGAAGTAATCTGAACGACCCTGACTTTGCGGCTGCAATTCATATATTGTATCCGCGATCCATACATCTGATTATCTGAACACGCCTCACCAAGCATTGCCGTTAACCTAAACTCAGGCTTTCTAGCGTCGAAGCAAGTATCTACACAACTACCAGCTCGGCGACAGCTCATCGTGGGACTCGACGCATATGTCTTCGCCCTAAATGGAGGCAGTAAGATGACCCTTGATTTTGTGGATTTCAGCGGGCCGCCTGCCTCTGGTATCCCTGATTTTAGGGTCGGCGCCATGCTCGAGAAGTAACTGAACCAGCTTATGGTTACCAACCATGTAGGCAACGTGGAGCGGTGTTCCGACCCCGGTGACAGAGTCAACGTACGATTGAGGTTGTCCTTCGAACTCGATGGTATTGGGCGACGCACCGCTACTTAAAAGTAGCTTGATGATCTCTTCTTCGCGGTTGTTCCAGACAGCAGAATGTAGAGGGTAGCCATATTGGACTGATGCGCCAAGCTCGAGAAGCAGTTTGATAGTCTCAAAAGAAGCACATTGAACAGCAATGGTGAAAGGTGTGAGGCCAAACATGGTAGGAGCGTTAGGATCGGCGCCATGCTCGACAAGCCAGCGGACGAGCTCCAAATCAGAAAAGGCATCACTACGCGAAGTCAGATTTCTGTTGGATTTGATTGTGGGGGAGAACCAACCGCCAAAATGGAGGATAATCCTTTTGGTAGGCGGCGTTAATATCAAATCCCGTATCAAGCATGAGCTCGAGGATCGGGTACGAGAGGTTCTTCACCGCAGTGCAGAAGTCGAAAGGAGAAGGCTTGACGCCTTTCGATAGGAGGAGAGATACGATCCACAGATAGTCCCTCTCCACCGCAGTGCGCATTGCGTAGAATTTGTCCTGGACCGTGAAATCATGGATGTCGTTGGCCGCGGGCCAGCCTAGGAGGCTTTTGACTTTCTCGACATCACCAGAGGCAACTGTATCAGTTAGGGGAGTTGGCTCGGCGGACCACATTGGTTCAATCGTACCGAGAGGACCATTGAAAAGAGTGAAGAGGATGAATTAGGGATGAAGATGAACAGGAGAGAATGATGAGTTACTGGGAGCGAGTTGGCGGGGTAACGCGTCGGCTCGGTTTAGCGCCCACTTTAATAGCTCCGGCCCTTATCAATAAGGTTTATCCGCTAAGTTTAAAAACACTTGAACTCGAAATGTACGGGGGGGGGCGAAAAAGAGTAAAGTATTGTGAAACCACTCATGTTACAGAGGAAATAGGTAGTTCCAATCGGCGAAAGAACGACAAACTTCTCGAATCCACTCCCATGTCTTCCCCTCTTCTCGTTATCAGCAGCATCATAAGTCGGTATACAACCGGTACTTTCTTACAAGCGAGGACAGTATTGCCCTTAATTGTAGCCTTTTCCAATTCCTCGGCTCTGATAGACGCGGACCCTGATGGGCCTTCCACGACTCGACCTTCTTTGCCTGGTGATCGGGTTTGGATTTCACATATGTCCAAGCTTCAGATTGGCTTACCTTGGTCGCTAGGTTGATCCGTTGCGTGTGCATCTGGTGGAATTGTGCAAGGGCGGGGGAATATCGGATTCGCATGGTGGGTTTCTTGCGGAGTTGCCGATTGACTGCCTCGATCTGAAGACTTGTGTACCCGTAGGACAGGGTCATCCTCAAGATAGAGGACCGCGCCGTCCATACGCCCGCCGTCCACAAAGGCCGTGCCATGCTTCTCGGAGCGTGGCTCGCGAGCAAACTTGACGTCGTAGTATTGGATGGGAAAATCGACATTGAATCTCTTAAGACACTTCACGATAAAGTCCCTCTTGTCCGGTAATGCAGCCTTCCCTTCGAATCTGGCGCAGATCAAGGCAACATGGTACGAGGTGAAATGCTTTTCATTCGCCTTGTAAAGACTAGCGAACTCGTGCATTTTGGCGAGCAGATTCTTGTCGCCAGCCTGCGGGTCTGGATCTTGGAGGTCTGGGCGTGGAGGAATATGCGCAGATACGGTGGCTGTCAGAGACACCAGAAACACTCCAAAACACGCATTCAATCCCGATGTCACATGAAATCGTTGGGCGCCGAAAACGAGGCATGCTACCTCGTTCATTCCAAAATGTGATGCTTCTGGTGCATCTCGAATCGAAATGAATGTGGGTTGTTTGGTAGTTGGTGGAGTAGTTTTCTTCAACTGGAGAATGTGATCGCGTGAGGCCATACTTTTGTGGTCAGCCACTTGGCTTTGCACTCGGACTGACGAGGATGAAGACGAAGATGTTGCTCCTACCGCTTTGATCTGCTCTATATGACAAGGAGCATGCTCATTTCAATCAATGGGAAGAACCTGTAGTGATATACGTGTTCCTCGACCGCTTCGTATTTGTCGGCCCGAAATAGGAATATTGTGCGTTGTCGCCCACCGCAGTGAACGGGGAGGCTGTGTATACGTAGTACAAGCGCAAATAGCAACCAATAGTGTTAGGGTATCTTGTTCATTTGTCGCCTTTATCTTCCTTGTCTACCTTGTCTACCTTGTCTGTGTTGTCTGCAGCTGGGAAGCCTGCCAACTGACTATGGAACGTGTTGTGTCCGTCTGAAACTCATCGAGATCTGAATCTGTTCTGTCGTCCCCATGCAATTGAGATCAACCTTACAAACTCAGTCTTTATCAAGTCGGTGAGAACAATTTCCGTTTGGCCTGATGGTCGGATGAATGAGCAGCCAAAAGTGGCATCTTAGAGGGGTAAACGAAGTATTGCTGCCCAACTACGACCAATTAGCAGGATAGGATCACGGCATGACACATAATGGTGAGGCATGGGCAAGTGTTAATTCTACTATTCATATGAGGTGCTCTCCAAGACTTGCACTAAGTACCTCGTCCTTTGTCTGAAACAACCGCTCCCCATCCCCATGTCGTCTAGTTGTATAAGTCCTATGTACGTGTACCATCCTTGATGATATGTTCGACCTGCAAACGCTGACGAACCGACACAACACGATTCCGGGGTCAGATAGCTCTGCATAGGAGGGAAACAACCCCCCCAACAATCTGTATTCTTCAGGACAAATGGTGACGAGCCGATGCTGTTTGACCAGGCGTTGGTCCCGATCAAGCAAGAAAACCGAACCTTGCCAGACCCTTCGGATATATGGTTCATATCGATGGTCGGATGCAGTGTGGTCAATAGACGAGACCAACGATCACAGCTGACACGAGAAGAATTCCCGCTCTGAATGAACGAGAGGGCGGGGTTGCCCAGCTACTTGCCGCCACAGAAGCGAGGGTGACGATGCTGCTTTCCGACGGGCTCGATGAATGCGTTGTCATGCTCGGCAGGGACGTGGGAGCTGTTGTTGGCGTGGAACTACTCAGAGTGGTAGATGTCGACGTCAAAGCTGAGACGATATCGCTTCCTGTCCCCAACGGAACTGTCAAAGTAATAACACTGCTTGGATTGGTGGCCTGACTAGGATAAGAGGGGTCTAGCGTCAGAGTCGCCGTGATGGTCGTCGTTCGAATGGCTGGTACGGTGGTCTATTCTCTCCCCGTCAGTATGGTAAAGTCAATCTGATCGAAAGGGACGCAGAGCAAAGAGGGGAAACAAACCTGAGACATTGAGGAGGCGCTACTGCTGCTGGTACTGCTACTACTGCTGGTGACTGCAGTGGCCGTCTCAGTAACACTTGAAGTCCCCGTCGCACAAGTCCAAGCCATTTCCCGTGGAGTTCCTGGCGACAATGACGACTCATCGCCCTGCGCACCAACCACAACCACCCAGATCAAATTGCGATCCCACATCTGCACGGTGGCGTCCACGGTGGCGTTGCAGAACACGCGATCATTCAGACACAAAATGTCGTCGACCGAGGCTTCTGCTGTCGTGCAAGACCCGCTCAAGCAGGCTGCTAAGGCTGTGCGGTACGAGCAGTCTGTGCAGATACATCGCCGGAGCACGGCGGAGGGGGAGTCGTCGTCGATAACACCCACATTGTTGTCATTCGTCGTGGCTGTGGTCGTGGCAGTGGCAGCGACAGTGGCAGAGGCCGAAGCAGATGCATAGGAAGATGAAAGGTCCACATTCCCGCCGCCGGAGAGGATGGAGCCGCAGGACCCAAAGGCCTGGAGGAGCGCGGCGCTGTAGCAGGTCTGCGCGCAAGTCGGGAGCTGCGTCCAGTTTGTATACACATACGGGGTGCCAGCCACAGCCTGCTGAAGCGGTGCAGTAGCGCTGCCGACAAGGGCCGCCCGCGCTAGGAGACCGGCCAGCAGTGTCATATCGAGGTAGGCGGGTCTACGCCTTGTTTTTGTATGTCTCTCTCCGCTGTTCTTTCTCCCGACCTGTGGACAGTAGAGAGTGGACGGTGTAGACAAGATAGGATCCGATCTCGAGATGAGATGCAGGTTGTGTTTCGTGTTCACATGTACACATGCATGTATGCATGCCTGAATCTATTCGATATTCATGTTCAAATTCAGATTCCGATTCCCGTTCGTGACTTGACTAGATCTAGAAACTTCAGAGAACGAAGATCAAAAAAAATTACTCCAGAAAGTCCGCAACAGAGCCAGCCAAACATGTCACGAGTCTCGTCAGTAGCAATGTCACTACCACTACTGCCACGCGCGGGACGAGAAAAAAAGAGGCATGACACTAAGCATAGGTCATGAGACCAGGCGATAGGGGACATGATCAATATCCGTTGTTCATTGTTCACGCCCGTCAGGAGAGGAGTGGGCAACTCACGGTTTTTCTCTCGGTCAAGGTCGACGAGGAGGCATAATTATACACATCAAGTGACCCTGTGACCCTGTGATATCCACGATCTTCTTATCTTCTTATCCTCTATCACCAGGACCGAATGACTCGTCGACCATCAACCCAAAGAGCAGAAAAACTGCTACCGCTACGGCTACTGCTGTGCCCAATTACCGTACAAACCACGCATCCACGGGCGTGACCACATGTGAGGAGTCCATCGATTCACTGTCCAACACTAGATCCATCTCTTCCTCCTTCTCCAGATCCTCGTTCGCATCGCCTCCTTCTTCTCCTTCTCCACGAACTACCTAGCTACCTACCTAACTAATCACAAACCAAGGACCAAGATCCATCCACTCACAAACAGAACCGTCGCCATATCCAGTCCTTCAAATGGCAACGCCAGCTCTCCCGCACCCCCGGTCTGACTTGGAAGGAGATTTGTGCTTGTACCTGTGCCCGTACTTGTACTCCGGCTCGTCAAGGTAGTGATTGTGGTACCAATACCTGTACTTGTAGTGTAGCTGGTGATAGAATGAGACGTGAATGTCAGGGGTGGAGATGGAGATTGGCTTTGCGTTACAGGACCTGTAATGGTAATAGAGGCTCCGGTGTCGCTGGTGCTTATGCTGCTACCATAGCCGCTGTTTCCGTACGCGCTGCTGCTGCTGAGGGTGGCTGATCCAGCCGATGTCAAGGTGATCAGGGGTGGGTTCGGTGTCGGATATCCCAAGCCGCTATCAGACTGCTGCCCACTTGTAACAGACGTCGAAATGACTATGGTACCTGTCGCGTTCCCCCCATCGGTAGTCGTGCTCTGGCATGACTCGGACGTAGACACAGAATGCGTGGCAGGGCCTCCAGGGCTATTTGAAGGGAAGCTCGAGTGAACAGTTGTCGTCACGTACGATGTGCTTGTGATCGAGATGGTGATTGTCGTATTATGGGAACAATCTGGACCTTCTGGACAGCCACTCCCAGAGACACCGGAAGTACACGTGGCTGTTGGGGTTAGCGAAACTTGGGTATACGTGGACTGGGTCCCAGTCAAGGGGGACACAAGAGACGTCGCGCTGTAGGAATCAGAGCCGGAGGCGAATGAGGGAAGAAGATAGGAAGGGGCTGAGATTGCATTCGAGGGCGTGTAAGAAGAGGAGCTGATGTCCGAAGTACACGGAGACGAGTCCACGCCAGTCGCAAATGTCGAGTATTTAGGCGTACATGCGGGACTGACACAGGTGTCCGAGCTAAGGACAGGGTACGAGAAAGTTATGTCCGCCTTTGCTGCGTCAGAAACAGTCATTCCACGGTCAAAGCTTGAAGATCACATACCCACGTCGTCGACGCCGGCTCAATATCCGACGGCGTAGATGTCTCTGCCACAGTTGAGCAGGTCGGATTGATGGTCGTAGACATAGTCGCTCCAAATCCACCACCCACAGTCCATTCTGCAGATCGCATTCCCCAGGTAACAGCTGCGTCAACGACCATGTTGCAAAAGACCTGGTCGTTGGTCATCAGCACTTCATTTGACTGCCCCTGATCTCGACAGCCGCCAGATCTGGAGAGACAGGAGCTCAATGTGTCGCTGTAGGTGCAACTGGAGCAGGTGCAGAGACGAATGGACAACACGCTGTTTGTAGTTCCGCAGTGGCTGATCACGGACATGAGGGCTTCGTTGAAGCATTCTTGCGCACAGGAAGGAAGGTCGTCCCAGCTGTCGAACTGGGCGCACGTATAGCCGACAGCCAGAGAAAGGATGAACAAAACAATTGATCTTGCAACAGCCATAACGATGGACTGAGAGACGGGGCTATTGCATTATCAAGAGGATACAACGAATGGTCAGATTGCAAAGGGAAGAATGTACACAAACCGATGACCAACGCCCACGACCGCGATTTGGAAAACAACAAGAACTTATAGGCATCGATGAAAGTCGGAAGCCACTGTTGTTGAGAAACACCGGCCGAGATTTGATCTGGAAGCAGTGATACCGTGCGCTGCTGTGATGCTATGAAAATGTGTCATACTCAGGTCGGTTGAACGAACGGAAGATGCGAAGCCCCAAACATTGATCATCGGTCCCGCGCAGAAAGTGGAAGAGACAATTGTTAGCCCTCTACGGCGCACCATAGTCAGAGACTTCGTAAGAGGTAGGCATTGGTGGCTGCGTCAGGGTCTCAAACGTTTTGAATGACAAGTCGCAAAGAATTGATGGCGATAATCTCAACTGGAATGATTCTGAAAGTCTGTAGAGAGGATAGCATGGACATACACAACCACTTGGAAATTTATGCATGATGCCTTTGAGGAAGAAGCATAACGCCAAGAAAAGTAGAGCCACTCCACAAAGAAGGCACCGTGTCACCCTTCGGAGATATCTTGCAGAACCACTCCAGACGCACAGCATAAAATGTGAAATCGTGAACGGTAAGAAGCATGCAGCAATGGCTAGTCATCAATAGAGAGTCGCGGATGTGCCAGCGGTGAGCCGTAATTGTGTTGTCGAACGTGCAACCACCGTGCCGTCCTTCAGGTAACACCATCGCCCAATGCTGAATCTTAGCTCCAGTTGTCTTCAATCCGGCTTCCATGTCCATCCAGTATCCAAAGAGGGAATTGGTTTTGCATGACGCTGCTGAAATAGCTTAGTCGTCTTCCCGTCACTAGAATATCTTGCCAACGAGAATCCATGTCACCAAAACGCCCAGTCCTTTCTCTACAATCTCCAGAGTGCCAGCATGAGCACGAACAGCAGCATTGAAAGACTGCACTGCCATAGCACTCGGGGTCGAGTATACAGTCCAGGGGCTGCTCAGGTTGCCGCTTGATGTGGTGTTTGGGGGCAAATCCACGACAACAGTCGAGGTGCTGGTGATTATCACTTGAGTCGCGGTCACGGTAACAGAGCCTGGGTCGGTACCAGTGATTGAGGTGTTAGACGTCCAAGATGATGGAGAGGTTGACAACGTCTGCAAAATATTAGCCATTCAGGCACAGGACAGAGTCATGCACGGTAAAGTATGTATGCGACATGCCTGAATCTGAGTAGGATCTGAGACTGTAACCCAATAACCTCCCCAAGGACCTCTTCCCAGAGTGATAGTTCTTGCGCCATTGATCAACGTGTAATCAAAGCCACTATCCACAGAAGCGTTGCAGAAGACGGCGTTTTTGAACGTCTCGATATCGCGGTTGAAGGGGTTGGAGTTGCAAGGCACGTTGGCTTGGAGGCAAAGGTCGAACTTTGTGACGGCGTCAACATTTCGACAGAAACAGTCAAGGGATGTATGGGCGCAGGTAGAGAGAGAAGCGTTGACAGCTTTGGTGAAGCAATCTTGCTGTGAGTATGGTCAGCCTCAGGAAACGAGCCACAACTTCATGGATCGACCTTACAGCGCAGTAGGGAAGAGCGGTCCACCTCTCGTAGTACGCGCTCACGAATGGAGAGACGACCAGGAGGAGCGAGCAAAGCAATGCGGACAGTGTAAATGCCATCATGAGAATGTGTGATAGTAATAAATGCAGAGGGAAAAATGATGGAGAAGACGTTCGAGGCCTTGCTGAAGAGTTCTTGAAAAAGGATCAAGCAGAGGGAGGTAGAGAGAGAAAGGGAGAAGGAGAATTGTTACTGTCACCCTCAACACCAACACCAACAACAACATCACCTGACCATCGTCACTTGCTCCTTCCCTGAATCGAATAAGTGATATATTGTAGATTCACATTTTAGTCCCAGATGACACTCACCTGCAACCAAGACGTTGCTGACAAGTGATGCCATCCAAATGCCACAGCTCAACGCTGGCAGAGACTTACCGAGAAAAAAAAACCCACTCGAAAGAGCAAGGTTTAACTTACCACAGACGGATTTGATCCCGGTTCAGGGGGTCGAACCGAGTCTGTGGAAAAGTTTTTGTAACTCGACATTTTCGTCCTCGCGAGGGATATTTGTGAGTGAGTGAATGTGTGTGGATGAAAAGGAGATGGGCGGGTGAAGGACTTCAGACAAGCGACGGAAATGACAATGAAGAGCTCCCCAGTTCCACGACCATCGAGTTGGTTGATGCGTTGAAGGGGCTGGAAGCCACCCTTTCACTCCATATATCACTACACCTTCAGACTGGACGACCTCCCTGGCGGGGCTGAATGCCCATATGAACTTCATACCGCATTCCACCACGTCACTAGTCCACGTCATCCACCCTATCCATCCATTCTTCAATTATTCAGTGACTTCTCCCACCACGCACATCTTTGGTTTGATGTATCATCTTTAACCCGTGCCACCACAGTCGAAATCGAGTTCATACTGGCATTTTGACCCTGCATTGGGAATGGTGGCAGTCCCTGTCCATTGGGATTGCCCGACAGGATGAAGTTCGTGAGGTAGGCTTGAAGGGTTTTGGCCACTGGGGCAATCAGGTCCTGCGTGAGGTTGGTGGGTTGGCCATTGTAAAAGGTATATGGCACATCATATCCATGGAAGCCAGGCGGCACGGCGAATTGATACGAGTACGTGTTGTTGCTGTAAGCTTTGTTGAGGAAGTATGTGTTGCAGGTGAAGGACGATTCGGTGACGAACAGGATAGTTCGCTCAATGGGAGACTTATAAGGCTGGCTTCCATCATAGACAGCTGGATAGAGTGTTTTGACAATGTAGTCTACCGCCGCGGGAGGTGTGCCAGGATTAAGCATGACTATCATGTTCTCCAACTGGTCGTCAGTTTGCACATAGGGTGGCGTAAAAGATGGTCCCTCGCTGAGTGTATGTGACACCATGACGCTCAAATTCTTCGCAAATGCCCCTGCATTGAGCAGAGTACCAGGAAGCGCGGGCACAAAGACCCCATCAACAACTGGCCCGTAGGTAAATCCTCCATACTGGGAGGCTCCCACCTGCAGTGCATTGGCTTTGATTACTGCCTCAGAGGATGCTTGTCTGGCCTCCTCGATTGTGCTGACGTTGAGAAGCGACAGAAACGACTGCGTGGCGTTTTCCTGGACAAAATATGACGGCGTCGGAAGATAGCCGGGTGATTGCGAGATGGCTTGCTGGAAAGGGACTTCCTTCAGGCCCCCAAAGGCGGTGATCTGGTGGACGATTGATCCTCCTCCGGCCGACTCGCCCATGACAGTGACCCGGTTTGGATCGCCACCGAACAAATGGATGTTGTTCTGCACCCATTCCAGAGCCAGACGCTGATCATAAAGGCCTGCATTAGACACTCCTCCGGCTGCCTGCAAGGTAGGGCCTGCAAGCCAACCCATAGCGCCTAGTCTGTAGTTCATGGCCACGAAGATGACGCCCTCACCTCCGTTGGCCTGACTAGCCTTGATGAGACCACTAGGATTTCCAGATCCCTCTTTGGATCCGAGAGTATACCCGCCGCCGTAGATCCTGATCCCAGTAAGAAAATGGTGTCGACATCAAGCTCTTTGAACTTACCAGACCACCACCGCAGCACCCGCATTTTGGCGTCTTCTGACTCTACTTTTCGAGCCGTCAAAGACCTTTTTGGGCACAATCACATCCAAGAACAGGCAATCTTCAGACATCCGTGGATCTGGTGGGGTAGGCTTAGCATTTTGCAAGGCAATTTGAAGCTGCTCCTCGGCCTGGGTGTAGTTGAACGAGGTCGCATTCCCTGCTATGAGATACTGAACGAACTCGGAGGAGATTGGATACCATCCCGGAATAGCTTGCGGACAGATTCTGTCGACACTGCCGTTCTGCACCACATTGTTTCTGCCACTGGGTGGCACAGGAGCAGCAAAGCGAAGGTTACCTATGGGCGGCTGTGCATAACGTATATTTGAGAAGTTGTACGTCTGTCCGGTTTGCTATGAAGTGGAGTCAGTTTGAGCGAGATTCTGTTTGCGACCATCGGAATACATACCTTGAAACTGATCGCCTGGTGGATTTCATAGCCGAGATCAACCTGAGGAAGCGTAGCCTGCGTGTGGACAAGCGGAGTCAGAAGTGCAATCGCCACAAGCGAAAAGGTGGTGGATGAAAGCATTCTCTGAGAATTGATCACCGGCGTACCTGTCGAGCACCTGAAGACAGATCTCAGCAAGAGAGCATGGAAGGGGGAGCAGCGTGCATTTGAAATACTTCTTTACCGCCACTGTCTTGGAGAAGAATTGGTCAAAGCCGGTGACTGGGGCAATGGTTGACGCGGACTGGTCCAAGTCCGTCCATCGACTGCGTGTCCATAAGTCGAGAGCAGTTTCTAGCTTCCGGATCGGGAAATAGCTCCATGCTGAACACGGCAATCAATTTGAGGGTCGGATAACCCCAGCTATAGCTAGTCTGTAAAAACGGGGTTACTGGGGTCGAGCATGATCTGCCTCGGTATCATATCTGGGGAGACGAGCCAATACGTTTGATCCGTCGGCCACTTCCAGGGGAGGGCAGCTAGGAGACACAAAGGCAACAGAATAAGTTGGCCCATTGACGTCAGTATATCGAAAGCTGGCACGGTTGGCATGAGGTGGTGATGCCGGATCACGGCGGGGTCGGGATGTATCCATCTCCAGACACACACCCCGCGCCTGGAAGGGTGGTTGGTCGCGAAGTTGATTCTCTTGTTCTTCTGCTCAACTAGGTATGCAACCAACGAACAGCTGCCACACCATGTTGGATGATGATTTGATCTGTTAGAGGTACGACGTATTCGTGGACTAGTGGAGACGCAGCACCAGATACGTGGAGACGCGGGGAGGTTGTGTGGAGCAAACAAGAATACAAGCTTAGGTCATGATGCAGTCTTCGGCAATGTCATGGCAATGCTGGTCGGTCCATTATCAGTCCGAGAGAATCGTGGTTGGCACGGTTGGGAACAATAGACAGCTCCACAAGGTCGAGACAAAAGGAGACAAAAACCTGTTTGTGGCTGGCCAGGAGAACGAAGCTTCTTAAAGAATGTGGATAGTGATAAGTTAACGATATTAATACACCAGCAGCCAAACAGTCAAGGGAGTCCAGCACCCATTGCAACGGTCTATCTTCGGCCTTGGTTCACATCCCCTCGTCCAAGTCATTTAGGAATCGCACCAACAATCACACTGTGGTCAGCCTCGATCAGCACCAGCGACCTTTCCGCCACACCTCCTCCGCATTGGCCTTGCCTTTGCTTTCGGGCACAAACACAACCACAAATATAGCCCAAAAAACAGCAACACCCACAAAAATCCACCACACGTTGTGCGTAAGGACCTTGTTCAAGACAGGGAAGAACATGGCCACCAAGAATGTTGATAGCCAGTTGGCCGCAAGTGCCCAGCTAGAAACAGCCCCAACGGCTTCAGGTCCGACAAGTTCGCTTGCTAAGATGAACGGAATCGGTCCAAGCCCAACACCAAAACTGGCCACGAATAGTGCAACGGCAACGATCGTGAGGGCTTGAATGTGCTTTGCGAGCCCGGCGTACAACATCCCTGATGCCGCACCCATCCCTATAATCGAAATCAGGAGGCAGGGTTTTCGGCCAATTTTGTCAGGCAAAGGCGCTGCCAAGATTGTCACCACCACATTTACACTTGAGACGATGACCGTGACGAGGCCAGCGTGCTTGGGCATGACCTTGCCCAGAATGGCGACGCTGTACATGACGACGCTGTTGATACCACAGAGCTGTTGAGCAATCATGGTACCCGTCACGGCAATCAAGGGTCGTCGATACTTGGGCATTTTGACGACTGCAATGATAGATCGGGCTGCTTCTTTGAGTGGCCGCGCACCTCTCGGGGACGCAAGGAGACTTTCCTCTTCTGCTTCTCCTGACATGTCCCAGCCCTCCATCTCCTCTCGAATATCCGCCGTTTTCCCTCTGAGGCGCTGCAGGATTCCGCGGGCCATTCGCGGTCGATTATTTGCTGCAAGCCATTTGGGAGTTTCTGGCGTGAAAAAGAGGCCCACAAACATGAGACCGGCAATGAAACCGCCCGTGGCCAGCACCCAGCGCCATTTGTTGGATTTGGACAAGAAATAGCCGAGGAGTTGGGCGACAACGATGCCAGAATTGATCTGGACCTGAGTGAAGGCTCCGAAGAGGCCACGGCGCTTTGGGGGCGCCACTTCGGAGATATAGATGGGAGACACGACAGTGGCTGCACCGGCTCCCAATCCAGAGAGTGCACGACCCAGGGCCAGCAGCCATAGTTTACCCGCCAGTGCTTCAGCAACAGGTCCGCCAGCCAGGAAAAAGGTTGCCCACCTCAACGCAAACAATCGACCGAACTTTGTCGCGACGGCACCGCTGAAGAGCGCTCCGAAGAGACCACCGACGGTAAACATGGACTGCACCATACCCCATTGGAAGTCGTTCATGGGAATGCATTGAGGAAGTCCGAGGGCTACATATCCGGGGAGTTGGTCGACTTGGCAGGTAATGACCTTCTGAGGGGCATTGAGTTCTCCCTGGTGTTTGTCAGTCATGTCTCCCCATCACAGGTTGTGGCCCGGCAATACTCACCAAGTGGTAGCCAAAGAGGAGAGGACCAAGGGTGACCACGTAGACAGTGGAGATGAGCAACAGGGTGAAACCTTTCGGCTTTGGAGTTGCCATCAGGCCCTTCGGGGGCAGACCCGGTGAGAGATTGACCTGCGTGTAGAGCCCATAGCCACTGCTGGTCTTCGTCAGCGCAGTTCGTCCCATGTTGAGGAAGACAGTTGGTGATAGCATACCAACCGAGAATGCTCTCAGGAAGACCTCCCTCTTTTACTATATGGACCTAAACACGCAAGTGACGCGATAACAGGGGAACGATACTGGAGCCCAATGATGTAGATTGTTGCGTAATGATGCAGATTAGCTGCGCACAGGCAGACAGATTGTTTAGATTCCCCATGGTTGATTGAGAAGGAAGCGGCGCCCTCCGATGAAAGCATAGCAGGAGAGGACGATGGGATTGGACGCCGTAGACGACAAGGAAATGACCAAGTCAAGCCAGCGCAGACCAGCACAGGTAGGCGCAGGCAGGCGAACGGGGCAAAGTGCAGCCGTGCCGTGGCCTCACCACATCCTATTGGTCAGCACCCACAATGCCAAGTCGTACATCAAATCGACCGGCTTCGTACCAAGAACACCTCCTGTTGCCTCCCCGCAAGGCTTGCCGTCCTCGCCGTCTTCAAACCTCGCCTCCATCGCCGTCAATGTCGATCCTTTCGCCTCCATGGGATTTTATGCTTTTCGATTTTAATGTGCATCTGACTATCAACTATTTTCTAACAGATTCCCATCCCGCGGCCTAATTACAAGAAAGGCGATTTGTTTGCTGATCCACAAGACTCCTTGGTTGCCACTCGACTTTGGGCCATCCTTGATCGGCGGAATCGGGCGGAGGCTGCCTATTCCACGTTGTGAGAGACAGCCTCACCGGGGTTGTTGGCGAGGCAGATGAATGCTTCCCGTTCGATGATGTCGCCAACATCGTTCCGTTCGTGTTAGATTGGACGTCTGTTCAAAGCACAAAACACCCGACGTCGTACTGGGGGGGCTTGGACGAAATGTCGATTCCTGGCATGTCCCGCTCAGGCACGAGTCTGAACATTGCCCAACAACTCCGAAAGTCCACTCAGTTGGCTTTAGATGGTATATACTCCTTCTTAGTGTTCTTCCCTTTCGACCCCTATTTTCATTGGCTGAGCAGTGCAAACGGAGCAAGCTGATATAAACCGCAAGATTCTGGCCGGGGCCATGACAAGAAAATACCGGGCAACAACTATACAGCGAAGGTTAAAATCGGCCACAAGTATACTATCATCGGTTTCATTAGCAGCGGCACCTATGGTCGAGTATACAAAGCTGTAGAGAAGAATCCAAAAAGTGATTCGACCAGTCCTTCAGGGACATCTCCACCAAAGGAACTATATGCCATCAAAAAGTAACGTCACAAGATTTCCCTATAAGCAAGGTCTACTCTGACCCACAAACAGATTCAAACCGGAGAAGGAAGGAGACAATGTCCAGTATACAGGATTGTCTCAATCTGCCATTCGGGAGATGTCGTTGTGCACCGAGTTGTCTCATCCAAACGTGGTTCATCTGGCCGAGATCATCCTCGAGGACAAGTGTGTCTTTATGGTTTTTGAATACTGCGAGCATGATCTTCTCCAAATCATTCACCATCATACCCAGCCGACCAGGCGACCCATCCCCGCTACCATGATCAAGTCGATCCTATTTCAGCTCCTCAATGGCTTGTACTATCTCCACCAGAACTGGGTGATTCATCGTGATTTGAAACCTGCCAACATCATGGTCACCAGCTCTGGACATGTGCGCATCGGAGACTTGGGACTTGCCCGACTCTTCCACAAACCTCTCTCATCACTATATTCCGGGGACAAGGTCGTGGTTACCATATGGTACCGTAGCCCCGACCTGCTTCTGGGTGCACGTCATTACACGCCGTCCATTGACCTCTGGGCTGTCGGATGTATCTTCGCTGAACTCCTAAGCCTCAGGCCAATTTTCAAGGGAGAAGAAACAAAGATGGATAGCAAGAAGACGGTACCGTTCCAGAGAAACCAGATGGGCAAGATTGTGGAAATCCTGGGCATGCCTCGACGAGAAAACTGGAAGGGCTTGGTGGACATGCCGGAATATCCGCAGCTGCAGTCACTGATCGTGTCGCGTGGCGGGATGCCAGGAGGCTTATATCCGAACCCCCCTACGTCTCTGAACCGCGGTTCTGGTGGTAACAATGGCAGCGGTCTGGAGTCGTGGTATAACAACTGCATCCGGCACGCGAGCTACCCTCCAGACAAGTCTCCTGGCCAACGCGGGTTCCAGCTCTTGTCGGAGTTGTTCGAGTACGATCCCGACCTACGCTTGACGGCCGAGCAAGCTCTCCACCACGAGTATTTCAGAAACACCGATGATGGGCCGAACAAAGGCAAGATCTGGGTCAGCAACAATTGCTTCGAAGGGCTGAACGAGGTGTATCCACACAGGAGGGTAAGCACTGAAACGAATGACATTGGGACGGGCAGCTTGCCAGGGACGAAGAGAGGGGGCTTGCCTGATGACACGCTTCTCCCAGCGTCAAAAAGGAGATAGCATTTCCATGACTCTGACCTCAGCAATTGGACGCCAATGTTGTTGCAACTTGACTCGAATTATGGCGGAAACCCACGATCTGTCCTCACTTGGGAGAACCCCTACACGAAACGTGGAGTCACATCACATCCCTCCCAGGGCCGGCCGGTACAGTGGAATGCGTTTCACCTAGCTCTGCAGCCCGAATTGACCACGTTCACCAACGAAGATCTTCAGGGCAATTGGAGTAATTCTCTCAATTCGTTGCCCTCAGAAGTCTTTTGGCACTATAACGGGTGGAGATTGAACTGACGATGCACTTATCTGCGACTGACTCGGATCTTTTCGTGGTGAAGATGGAAAAGAGTCAAACCGTGCACCTGGGGGCGGAAGTCACTTTGGCTGCACGAGGTATATTGACACCACAACTTGAATGTCGGGGTACACGGGACGGTCTGTCACTCGGTCTCACGGCTAGCATTTGGAGTTTCGTCCATTTTTTCAGCATATGACCAGCCCGGGGTATTTGTTTGATTTGCAAAAAGATGCAATATTTTTTTGACACTGTGACCAGAGCTCATTTATGCTTTTTCCTTTTTCGTAGGTCTGTTCTTTGGATTGTCATTCCACCGTTTTTCATCAAGCTCCGAGCCTCCATCTACCAGTGGAAAAAAGGGTCCCCATTGATACCGCCGTAGCCGTTGATATGCCATTGTTAATCATAGGCAAAGGGTGAGGGTCCATAAGATGCTGCACATGCAATCCCTGGCCAGCGCTCGACTCTTCGCAAAGGCTCCCCATACGACTCTCGTCCTGAAAAGTTCGTCAAGACGAAATCTTGTTTGTCCGCTCCGCGCGAGGGAGAACCACTCGTCAATATTTCAGATGATCCTCATTCTCGTCTCCAACCACTCCAGTCACCTTCCCGACACACGTGCATCAATAATCAGAAGGAGAACCCCCTTAAGCCTGCGCGGTCTTAGCGGCCTGCTGGGGGTTGACCTTCTTACCGTCCTTGTTGTATCGGACTCGCGGGGGCGGGGCACGGTTTCGACGGCCGATGCGCGACCGGACTCGCACAATCTTGCCGTGGATGGCGCACGACACGCAGTACTGGAGCTTCAGGTACATCTTGGGGACGGCGTAGTCGGCGAACACGGACGCATCGGAAATATCACCTATCCCAATCGTTCGTCAGTCCACACAATTGTTTTCTCATTCCCGATTTGAAGGGGGCTTTCCACCCTCGACAAGAAGTTACGTACGGATTGCTGCCGATTCGACCATGTTACGGATGGTGAATCTCTTGATGGCTTTATCTTTGGGCACGCAGCGAGAGCAGTTGGAACACCGAACGGGCTTGACTCTGCCTCTGCCCTTCTTGTTGCGACCACTGGTCTTGTCAGAAAATGGATTGGATGGCACTGGGGGATGATGGCATACTTGGAGGCTCGTTTCTTGACCATTTTGACGTTCGCTAAGGGTCAGCGGTTTTCGAAGGTGTGCTTCAGAGCCCTCAGAGCGTCGTGGGGGCAATGGTGGAGGTGATAATGGCGGGATCGATGTGTGAGGTGCAGAAGAGCTGGGCGTGGACAATGCGAAATAATCCCAAAAAGTGCATTTTTCGAGGTGCGGTGGGTGCCAAGTGTGACTTGGGCAGCTAGTCCCAAAAAGGCTAGCAGTATGTCTGTAACTGGTAACCTCTCTGAGGGCTTGGCAAATGGCCTGCCACCTACAACAAGATCAGTCAGATAGTCTGCCACTCGCATTAATCATTCAGTTGATTCTGAATGTCTGTGGCTTACGTATGTATATCATTACTTACGCTGTACTCATAAGACTATCAATGCAGCTTCAACACAGAGAGCCGGGAGAAGCGATCGTAGTAAATGCTATCAAATAGTACAGGAGTTTCTCTGTATAAGTGCGTAGGGGATTTTGTTTCGTTGTTGCAATCCTCTCCAAATGGACCCATTATTCATCAGACAGTGCTGCCAGGCTCTTCAAGAGGTTCGGATTGAGCTGCTTGGTCGGACATGGCGAGGCTGAGTGCATCCTCGTGCCTCTCCAGGCTGCACTAGTCCGTATTGGGAAAGGCCAACCAATTGCGCATCTTTCCCTGCGGCCATGATTTTAAGCTATTTGTCGACCCAAATGTGGTAGTTCTTTGAGCAGCTGTTATCGCACTGCTCTCACGGCGAAGACCGTGTTGGCTTCTTGCTTACAATGTCGCTGTCAATATGCACAGAATGCCTTTCACGGCTGCGGATCTCATCGACAACTCCCAAAAGTCTCGCCATCACCGCAGCGACATGGACTCAATCAACGTCCTTTCACAGCTCAGCAGCACAATATAAATCCCCTTTGCTGAAGAAGAAAACCTCCCAATCCGGCAGCGGACCTCCCAGAGCTCGTCAATCCCAATCCGCACGCCTGAAGAAAAAGAGCCGCGATCGTCCCAAGTTACCTCCAGTTGGCGAACGTCGAGCCCAACGTCGTCGGATCGTCCTCTCCAACACCAATGCCTTACCCGTCTCGGATTTAGAGACATGGAGTAAGGAGAACTTGGTCGACGAGAAGTTTGTTGGACACATGTTGGCGCTTGATGGTGGTCTGTTGGATCAATTGAGGGATTCAGGGGCGTTCAAGACTACCCAGAACTGGAGTCTCTTTCGCAGGCCAGCGACTTTAATACGAGAGGAGACACTTCGCATTGCGAAAGAAATGCAGGATGTCAAGCAGGAGGGCGAGAAGAAAAAGGTCATCAAACATCTAATAACTGGCGAGAAGGCTAGTGGGAAAAGCGTTCTCTTGTTACAGGCCATGAGCATGGCATATATGGATCACTGGATCGTGCTGAATGTCCCAGAAGGTAGGCAGATTTCCATGTTCATCCGTGTTCAGAGGCGAGATCACTGACTTTCGACTTTTACAGCCCAGGACTTTGTCAATAACACGTCCTCATACGCGCCACTTCGACACGCCGAGGACGAGTCTGAACATATGTACATCCAACCACACCTAACCCAACTCCTGCTCACCCGCGTTGCCACCTCGAACGAATCCGTCTTGAAGTCTTTGAAACTCAACCACGCTCATCCCAAGACACTCTCCCTCAAGAACAACTCCACATTACTGGATCTGGCTCAAAAGGGCGCAGGTGACCACCACCTCTCGTGGCAGGCATGGCAAGCCTTCTACAAAGAGCTTACCGAGCCTGGAAAGGACCAGCGTCCACCAGTTTTGCTTGCTGCCGATGGCGTTGAGCATTGGATGGGACCCACGGCATACCGCGATAGCGACCACAAAATCCTGCATGCGCACCGATTCATGTTGGTGAAGCAATTCGTCAATCTCTTGTTCACAGGCAACACGGGGAATACGTTGCCTTTTATCAATGGTGGCATGGTCCTCTTCAGCACCTCGGGCTCAAATACTCCCGCGTGCCCGACTTTCAAGCTCATCCTTTCTCAGATGCGGGCCTTCCAAGAGCACTCTATCTCTCCCGCGCACCCAGATTTCCCCCTGCCAAAGCCCTACAGCAAACCCGACCCGCGAGTTTTGGCTCTCTCTGGACCAGCTACCCGTGGAGATTTGAATCTGCTGGAGCTGAAAGGCTTGAATAATCTGGAATCGAAGGGTTACCTGGAATATTTCGCAAAGAGTGGGCTTTTGCACCGACGCATCACAGACGGTTTGGTGAGTGAGATGAGAGGTTTGAGCGCAGGCGGCGTCGTGGGTGAGTTGGCGAAGTTGAGTAGACGGGTGATTGCTTAAATGCGGCGAGCTTACTCGATCGCTCTGGTCATTTGTGATGGTGAAATTGCATGTAGAACAGAAAAGAGAAAGGGTTCTGAGAGGGTAAATCGAATTTGTTGTATTTACTGTATACCAGAGGATCGCTAGAAAGCAGCCGATCTACAATAACTCTTAGTCTCGTCCTCATACCTTCGAAGAGAGATGTCAGACCGAGAGTGCGTTCCAGACAGTATAGCCGAGCTGACTCGTTCAGACCGGAACAGGGCATGCACCGGAGAACTACATCTGTATAATTAGGTACGTATATATGTATATATGTATGTATGATACGGATACGGATACAGCTATCAATCTTGTGTCCTACCGTAACATGACCCCACACACGCTGCTCACTCATGAGGCGAGATATCTAGAGTCGAGAGTCTAGAGGACGGCAAGATTCGAATCGGGATCATTTACTCTAGGGACCAAAGAAGATATCAAGACCGTTACCGGCCTGTTGGAGTGATGTCCGAGGTTCTGACGGAGGTGGGCAATGAAGTAATCGCAATTGAGGGTCAGACACAAGGAGGAAGAGCAGTAGTTGCGTCCAGAAGATAGGTATGTAGGTGGGTAGGTAGGCACAGAATATCTGATATATGCAAGTCTCCTCCTCCTCCTTCTTTCCTCTCCTCTTCTCAGGCCCGAGAGAGCAGCAGCCTGCCACGCTTGCGTCTGCGTCTAGGCAACCCAGCCGGCCGTTCAGGGTTCCTTAGTCCCTCTCTTCAATGGTGTCTGTTTCACTCCCTTGTATTCGTCCTGCTTCTTTTCTTCTTCCTCTTTCAGTCTGGTCCAGAGTACCCTTGGGCCGTCTGTCAATGGCCTAGAAAATTGCGAGGGCGTTCGGTGGGCTGCCGACTCCGCCGGGCACGTTCAATGGGATACTTGTCAAGAGGAACTCGTAGCGGCCGACTTTCTTGCAGTGCTCGCCGAGGGCCTTCAGATCCCACAGTTCGCCGATGTTGAGGCCAAAGAGAGAGAGGAAGTATTGATGGAGAACTGGAGAGCGCAAGGGGTTGTTAGCCAAAAAGCAGACTTCGTAGGCGGATTGAACCAAGGGCAAATGAGACAGAGCGTCCCACTGGGTCAACTTTGGGTGGTATAGCGAGAAGACAGAGGGAAAAGGAGCTTACCAAGGTCTGCAGTCGTGCCCACCCGGTTGCCTTCGTCCTCGAGCGTAGGAGGGAGCACCTCAAACGCAATCGCGTCTCCCGCAACAGCAGCAAAGTGGTGATTCCATACCCACTTGGCCGACTCTTTGCAGCCTTTGACGCCGACTGACTTGTGAGTGCCTAGCATGCGTTCCTGCTCTTCGGCACTAGCAGCCCCTAGGTCTTCTGTGAAGCCGGAGCGAACAATCAAGATATCGCCGTGCTTGAATTTCGTGCCCTGGTGAGCGGCCACGGCCTCGAGATCCTGCACCGAGATGGCGTGCGCTTCAAAGCAGCTATACTTGATGCCCTTGGCTTCAGCGTAGGCACGATAGTCGAGGAGGACTCCCCGTCCCACCAAGCCGCCACGGTCGTGCCAGTGGTTTAACGTGGGAAAAGCCTTCTCAAGGTCGACGTGGCCGAAATCCTGAATCAGCTGCTCCTTCTGCAGATCGGCGCCATTGTAGCCGAGGCCGGTGGGTTGATGGCTGAAATGTACCAGACTGTCCCATTGCGAAGAACATTGCGTATTGAACTCGACCTCGTCATCGAAGCCCGAGAGGTGAAGAGGGCTGTCTTTGAAAGAGAAGACCTTGTGCACCAAGCCCTTTCGTCCAAAGCCCGGCTTCTGAATAGCGCCGATGGGCCAGTTGAGCGATACCGAGACGCCGTCGCGAGCCTCCTTGAAAGCCTCCTGTACGACTTTCGGGGTCAGGAGGTTTATGCAACCAAGGTGGTCCTTCTTGCCGTCCTTGTCGAAGAGGCCCCATGCACACCCGTGGGGCATGCCCTCAACCTTGGGGAGGGAGTCGAAGTCTGGAAGGTTAGTGTAGTCTGCCATCTTGGGAACAAAAGAGCTAGAATGGAGTATTCCGTATTCGAGAGGGATCAGGAAAGCTGGGAAAGGGAGTATGTATCAGGACGAGAAGTAAAGGGTCACACGGTTAAGTACGACTCGCTCGAGTCAGCGCGGGGGGACTCTGCAACTCTTTTTATAAGGTAATCGGAAAGAGGTCCCCAGCATATCAGATGCTCGTAAAGCTGAGCTGTGCTTTCCCCTTGGGACCTCAGAACCGAGTTCCATTTCACCACGCGCGTCAGAAATGTCGGAGATCAATCCCCATGGAAAGTCTTCGCCAAAGGAGGGGCAAGTTTGGTGGCACGCTCCAAAACGACCCCCCTTGTTCCCCCTCCAAAAACCTCGGTAAACCACGAAACGAACTCCAGGTGGGGAAAGGATACTCGAAGCTATACCTAAAGAGTACTGCGCAACGGACACAACGTGTGAGCAGGGATAACAATTGGGCGGGCCGGAGGATGGGAGGGTCGTTGGTATATGAGAGGCCAAGAGGTTTGAGATTGGGGGGAAGGATGGAGAAGGATCGAAATCAATTATGACCGAGGTTGAAGCTGAGGAAGGTTGCGCGGGTTTAGAAGCCACCGGATACTAAGATACAACACCAAAACAGGAATGAGAAAAGAGGGCCCGAGACGACAGGATGAGGAGTCTTTGGGATCTAAAAGTCAGCGGAGCAGGACTCAAGGGCAGAATGGAAGATAGATGCTGCTTTTTGTCGTCCTTGAATCATTCTTTCAATCACCAAACCACTATATCCAATCCAAGCTGCAAGTCCAGATCTTGCCAGTTGCAAAGCCCACCCTGTATCTGTTGCGAAGCGAAAACAGAACACAACAAGCCATACACGTATTCGAGTAACTGTAAATGGAGAGTCGACAAGACGGAGCTGACCAACACGATCTATCCTGTTCCACTCAGTCGTCGTCTGCATCACCCATGTCCTCGTCGTTATCTTCGTCGCTGTCCCCGGCTTCGATCCATACCAGCCGAGTTCCATTATTGGCAATTTGCCAGACCTAGAATCCTTAAGTTAGTAACCAGAAAAATATGACGGGAATCGAGTTCACTTACATCCAACAATTCGTACTCCTCCAGAGTTCGGACGAATTGATCACTCGTAAATCCTTTCGCAGTAACCAGCTCCCTGACTCGCCCGAGATTCAGCTCTCCCCTCGCACCCCGACCAACACTTGCCGCTCCCGATTCCCTAATACCGCGAATCAGGTCGTATATCTTGGAGCTCACAGTCTGATCGCCGTGCGAGCGCTGATCAGTGTACAAACTGGCCTTGGACACCTCGATCAGACGTAGTGCTTCGTCAACGTCCTCATTCACCACCTCGTTGCTAAACCTCAGCCGAGCCAGTGCCTGTGACAAGCGCAAGACGCCCAGTAGAGTACGTGGCGACGTGTGGGTAAATTGCTTCTTAGACCCTTCATCACGCTTTTGTTGTTGTCGCATGCGAACATATGCACCCACCATATAATCACTCACGGACTTCGGTACATTGGGTCTGAATGTCCGTGCCTGGGCGATATACTGTCTGACTTCGTGAGGAGAGAAGACTACACCTTCCCCTTCGCGTTCCGGGTGCCGATTGTGCATGTGCACGTGGCAGACGTGCTGAGCGAGTTCCTCATCTGCTTCCCGGGAAGGTGTGTCGAGGATCAGGAAAAGAATGTCAAATCGAGAAAGTAGGGCAGCAGGGAGGTTGATGTTGTCCACAGGCGAGATCCGAGGGTTATACCGGCCATAGAGCGGGTTAGCTGCTGCCAGGATCGACGTTCGTGCGTTGAGGGTGGTAGTGATGCCGGCCTTGCTGATCGAGATAGTCTGTTGTTCCATGACTTCGTGGATGGCAGTCCTGTCTCCGTCGTCCATCTTGTCGAATTCGTCGATACAGCAGATCCCATTATCTGCTAGGACGAGTGCACCACCTTCCAGAACCATCTCGTCGGTGACAGGGTCGCGCATCACCGCAGCGGTCAAACCGACACCACTGGATCCACGACCCGTCGTATATACGCCTCGGGGGGCGACTTTGGTGATGTATTTGAGTAACTGCGACTTGGCCACACCAGGGTCACCCATCAAGCAGACATTGATATCTCCACGGATGCGCATTCCGTCACCCATTTCCTTGGTCACGCCGCCAATGAGGAGAAGAAGGAGTGCCTTCTTAACATCAAGATGCCCGTAGATTTCTGGCGCAATGGAACGAGCGAGGTATTCGTACATGTGTCCAGACGCTTTGTAGGATTCGATCTTTCGGATAATACGCGGATCCGTCTTCAAATCTTGATAAGCCTTTTTGTGTTGTGTGATATGCTGTGCTTCAAGATAGGTATCCGTCAACAGACCAGCCCGAATAGCTCGGAACCCGGTGTATGGAGTGGGCAGGAAAATGCCATCAATGTCAACAACATCGCCAGGATTTAGCTGTCGCGCTAGACTTCCATTGCAGTGGATAGTCAGCGTCCTTGGGATGTGACCAACAGGAACCTGGTCTGCCATCTCTTGGATTTTGACCTCCTGGAATGGTAGGAATTTGGAGGCGCGGGTTGATGGGAATAGCTGACCCTTGGAGTCGTTCTGCTTGCATTCCTCTGACGGGCACATTTGCAAGGGGGTGAATTGTTTGGAATATACCGGCTGAAAGATTTCTGAGCCGCAACGATCACAGGTGTAAGCTTGAATTCGTATGCTGGGCTTAACATCCGATACTCGCGTGGTGATGCCGCGCACAGTGATCAAGTGACCCAGGTGTTCCCCCCGTACTTGTCGCACGGCCAGCGTCTTTTTCGTGACATCGGCACCTGTAGGCGTTACAGGCTTGAAGTTCAAGGTGTACCTTCTGGTCAGTTCTGGCGGAAATGTAGACACTGGGATGGCAGCTTCTGCATCTGCTTCGGCGACAGACGCCACAGTCTCGTTCCGTTTGGCTCTCTGCGCCATGATGATGTCGAGAACATCGTCCTTGAATCTAGCCGCGTATTAGATAATAGTATCAAAAAAGCGAGGCAACTGTCGTACGATATCTCTTTGCTTGGCTTGGGCATTATCTTGTCCACCGCGTCCGCAAATAAATCAACGTAGTGCTTGGTATTGTTTGTAACAGACTCAACCAGTCTCAGGTTGATCTCGTCACTCAAAGACTCTTCAAACTGGATGGCTGTCAGCGGCAGGTCATCACTGATTCCACCCAAAGCGCACCTCTTTCAAATCGTCCAGCTCTATCACAATGTTTTGTCGCTCACGGTCTGCAACCTCTTGGAGCATTTCCATGTACTTCCTTTTGGGTCGCCTCCTGGTCCGGCTGTCATCTTCGTCTGCAAGGTCGTCCATAAAATCATACTCGTCGCTTGTGTGGTCGCCATCGAGGTTCAGGTTATTGATTGCTTCAGTAGCTGAATCTGAGGACGTCTTGGAGGTTTCGAATTTCTCTAGAAAGGTTTGGAAGGCATCGAGTTGCTTCTCGTAGTCAGCAATCGCTTTATGCTGCAGGAGCGCCATTGTTGCGTGCGACGGTCAAAAATACAGAGGAAGTTGGTGTTGGAGCGAGTTGAGCAATTAACAATCGACAAGGGGGGGTTGGGGCAAAGCTGCATTGCAGTCTGCAGAGCGCGTCGCGTCGCGCGTTAAGTGCTACTGCAGAGCATAGGATAAACCAGGTGCCAGGCCACTTTGGCCTTGTTGCAGTCCAATGGGCCAATAGAAGTAATTTATACTGTCAGACAGGATTCAAAGGACGAATTCTAAATTGCTGACTGAAAATAACTTCTGTCAGACAGTCCGCTTCTCCTTGCCGAGGCTTGATCAGTAGTGGCGATGGCCTCCGTGTCTTCGGAAGGCTATCTCGCCAACATCCCAGCTTCATTCATTGATTTTCTATATCGCCATAACACGTTTCTAAACCACCAAGGCTTCTTGTTCATATCTCCACTCCCTCACCCGAAGCCGATCTCCGCTGTTCATGTCCTTCAGAGTCTGTCTCTACTGACCTGCAACGTTGCTCCCCTGATTGGTTGGACCTACAAACTTCTGCTTAGCTTTGACGGCAATCCGAGAAAATGCCTCCTCCTGTACGCGCTGAGGTAGCGCTGGTATCCCTCCAGAATTGCCTCGTCAATCTACCCCCGGGACTGATTGCGTTGATCAGCAATACCAATATCGTAAGCTATCCTCTTGGAACGCCCAGATTCTCTCTGCTCACATTTGTCCCAGCCAGCTCAAAATGTTGTTGTCGAACTGCAATACCGGTCCCAGACTCTTTCCTCTGGCGCCGTCTCCAGTGGCAATACTGCTGGCTTTCAACGATCTGCTTATGTTGGTTGGACTGGCATGCCTAGCCGGACACGACCAGCGTCGCTTCTGAATAACGATCGGGCGCGGCCGGGGAGCAGGGAACAGGATGTTCAAACCGTTGAGATTGATGCGACGTTTGCAAAGTTGCTCGGACTCTCAGAAGGCCAGAAGATTGGCATTTTGGTTCATCTTGACCCGCCTGTCGCTCATAGCATCAACATCGAGCCATTGACACCTGCAGACTGGGAAGTTATTGAACTGCATGCCACTTTCCTGGAGTTAAACCTTCTATCTCAGATTCGTGCACTACCCAATCCCGCATACAGCAGTAAAACTACCGTTCAAGCGGAACATACCCATCCCTTAACTCTACACTTATCACCAACGTCAACCGCAAATATTATCGTTACCTCCCTGGTACCGCCTGTTCCAAACACCATCCCGTTTGCGAAAATAGCTCCGGATGCAGAAGTCATTGTTGCCCCCAAGACCCGGCCCAAATCTACCAGGAGTGACAGGCGAGATGCGAGGAGCACGGCAAGCAGGCGAAGCGGCAAAAGTGGTGTCAGCAACGCCCGGAACAGAACAGGTCCCGTGAGACCTGCATTATTCATGCGCGCAATCGACCGAGCAATGGCAGGCAGCTTTTTCGATGAAGACCAGAGCATATCCCAAAACGATGACAAGCTCTGCATCTGGCTCAGTAACGAAATGATTGCATCTGAAAGCCTCAGAGCCGCTACATGGGCAAACATCACTATTATAAAACCGGCCGGTATGAGGGCTCAGTTGGACAGTAGCCAGGTCAACCGACTCAAGGAAGAAGAGAACAGCGAAGTTGGAAGGCCGGCTTCTAAAATTGTGGCCCAGATCCTTCCCTGGTCCACCCCAATCGATGGCAATCACGCAGTCCTGTCGACTTCGCTTTGCCAGATGCTTGGTGCAGGAGGGATGGTCGGACTCATTGTCCGGGTCCAGGCTACTGGGCCACCCTTACCCCGTTACTCTATCAAAAGGTTTCAATTCTATCCGTTTCTGCCCGTGAATTCGAAAAAGAAAGACGGCCTCCAATTTGGCGGAGATTCGAAAGCAGCTAAACAAGCGCTGGCCGACAAGATCCGACTAACATTTGCTGGAGATGAAGGACTGCTATCTGGGCCAATCACTGACGGAATGGTCCTTCCACCCTCTGGAGATTCCTCCTCTGCAGCATCATTTGATGGCGGGATTCTGAGATTTCGTCGCCCTGCCGAGGTCGAAGAAGATCATGATAATTCGTGTTTATGGGTGCTGGGACAAGAGCAAGACCATGAATTTGAAATCAAGGCCGAAGTGCCCCGGCCTCTGGAGCTGACGACCATGTTTCCCACCTTCGCCCACGGAATACCTTCCAAACTTCCCACTTTGATAGGTGTCGACGGGATCATTAGGCAATGCCTTTCAAATTTAACCCTATGCTCTTCTGTGCTGTTGACCGGTGGAGTCGGGTCAGGCAAGACTTCACTCGCACATTGCATCTCACAGCGGCTTAGGGAGGACTACGTTTTCAATGTGACGTACTTTGATTGCCAGAAACTGGTGACGGACGAAACCAGGGTCTCGACAGTGAAGGAGACTCTTACGAGGCTGTTCATGTCAGCGTCCTGGTGTGCACGCTTGGGCGGACAGTCAGTTGTCGTGCTGGACGACCTGGATAAGATTTGTCCTGCTGAGACTGAACTCGAGGTCGGCAACGACAACGGCCGCAGTCGCCAGATCACCGAGGTTCTTTGTGCTATTGTACGCCAATACTGCAGCATTCATTCTGGCGTTACTATGTTGGCCACCGCACAATCCAAGGACTCGCTCAACAGCATCATGATTGGAGGCCACATAGTAGGTGATATAGTCTCCATCAAGGCTCCTACAAAGGAAATCCGTCGAGACATTCTTGTGTCTCTCACAAATGATGGATGGCAGCTCAATAACCGGGGCCACAACCGCAACCAAAGTGATACTCAAAGCATGTCAGAGACTTCCTGGATGGATCCATCAAACCCATCCTCAAGGCCGACGTCTTCTGCTTCGTCACCACCGGCTGAGGGATTCCGCGTTGCACCCAGTCTCGACTTGCTCGATGTCGCCGGGAAAACTGATGGCTACATGCCCGCTGACCTCGTCCTTCTCCTGGCTCGCGCCCGAAATGAAACTCTCACCCGTATGATATCAGAAAATGACGACTCAGATGCACCACCGACCTTGACGAAGGGTGACTTTGACGCGGCATTAAAGAACTTCACGCCTTCTTCCCTCCGCAACGTGACGTTGACCCACTCGACCACCACATTCTCCTCGATCGGCGGTCTGCACGACACCCGTAACACCCTCCTCGAGACACTCCTTTATCCAACAAAATACGCACCTATCTTTGCGCGATCTCCTCTCCGTCTCCGCTCAGGGCTATTGCTCTACGGGTACCCCGGCTGTGGGAAGACACTTCTCGCCTCTGCCGTGGCGGGTGAGTGCAACCTCAACTTCATCTCTGTCAAAGGCCCGGAAATCTTAAACAAGTATATCGGTGCCTCTGAAAAGTCGGTTCGAGATCTATTCGAGCGCGCCCAGGCTGCGAAGCCATGCGTCTTGTTCTTTGACGAATTTGACAGCATTGCGCCGAAACGAGGACACGACTCCACGGGCGTGACAGATCGAGTGGTCAATCAGATGCTTACGCAGATGGATGGTGCCGAAGGACTTGAGGGAGTCTACGTGCTGGCGGCCACCAGCAGGCCAGACCTGATTGACCCGGCGCTTCTCAGACCAGGACGGCTGGACAAGAGTCTGTTGTGCGACATGCCAGATATGAATGATCGACTGGATATTTTGACGGCGGTCAGCGCGAAACTACGGTTGAAGCCCGAGGTACAGAATCGACTACTCAGCGTTGCACAGCGCACCGAAGGCTTCAGTGGCGCAGACCTTCAGGCGCTCATGTACAACGCCCATCTCGAGGCCATCCACGACTTGTTAGGCGACAAGCCATCCGACCGGGAAAAGGGTCGGGAACTGGTCAACGGTACCAACAACAGCAGCGGTGGCAGCAGCTCAGGCGGGGGTGGGAAGCGCCGCAAACACCACAGCACACAAGGGAAGCACGATTTCTTCCACTTTCTGTATTCGGCCGAGGAAGACGCCCTGGCAAGGAAGTCACTGGGCACGGGGGCCTCGACCATGGAGTCGAAAGCGGCCATTGCCTCGAAGATTGACGAATTGAAATTGGCGCGGAAGCGTGAAAAGGCGGCTCTGAAGAGCAGCTTCGCACGCCGGGCACCTTCCCACGACCTAGGAGGCTCGGGTGGAGGAGCTAGTGGTATCTACGACGGCACGGCGGACGGAGACGCCGACGGCGCCGAGGCCAATGGATCCCGCAAGGACGAGGTGGTGATTGAGTGGCGACACATGGAGAAGTCACTGGCGACGACACGCAGCTCCATCAGTCCCGAGGAGAGGCGACGGTTGGCCGCCATCTATCAGGAGTTTGTGGTCGGGCGAAACGGCGAGATGCCCTCCGGTCAAGGCGGCAGGGAAGTCGGGGGCCGGACGAGCTTGATGTAGATAAAGTTACATAAGCAACGACGTGAGCATGACATTTTGGTTGCTTTTGTTTTTGATATCAGGGCCGAAACGAAC
This sequence comes from Fonsecaea pedrosoi CBS 271.37, assembly GCF_000835455.1. Lineage (NCBI taxonomy): Eukaryota > Fungi > Ascomycota > Eurotiomycetes > Chaetothyriales > Herpotrichiellaceae > Fonsecaea > Fonsecaea pedrosoi. The sequence continues at coordinate 521,355 of NW_013550614.1, read as the reverse complement.
AGGTCCTTGCTTATCTTATGCTATGGGGACGCAAGGGACGGTGACTTTGGTCTTACCGAATATGTATACTCTGATATACCGCATGTGGATGGACGGACGTGTGGGCTGTGGGCCGTGGATGGGGGTGTATCCCGAGGTCTGTATGTGTGTATACCGTCAGCACAGCCACCCCGAAGACCTGCGAGTAGCTGAACCCTACTAGATCAGACCAGGCCAGGCCGAGTAGAACGGAACGCAGTGTGGACTTCACTTTCAGGTACAGCCTCATAGATGGATGGCGAGTCCTCCGTACGAGTGAGCAGTGGGATGGATTTCTGGGACCGCATGGCCTGGGTGCCTGGCCACTTCGCCATGTACGAGCGGGTACTCCATACAAGCTACCTAGTATGCAAGTGAGATCCACGGCACGAGGGACCACTCACTACCTTTAGGTAAGGTAATGTGTTTGTCCACCCTCATTCGTCCGTCTCACACCAACACGAATACACAACATATACATACGAACAAAATACGTCGTATTGACAACGCACATCGAAGGAAGGTAAGTAGTGAGGAAGGGGGGGAACCTGGAGGCCCAAAAACAAAACTGGGATATGATGAGAAAAAGAAAGAGAAAGTAACAGCCCAGCAGACACGCAGGCATGCATGGTTTACACAGAGCAGGAGCAAGATCAGAAGCAGGATCAGAAGCAGTAGCAAGAGTCGGGCCTCATTAGGATACCAAGTTCTTGGCTTCTGGAGAGTAAAGATTCGTGCGGTGCTCTGTATATATACACGCTCACATCCCCTTCCCTTTCCTCTCTTCCCCTTTCCCAAACGCATCCGAACGTCTCAGCAGGCGGGCTTCTCTCGCGCGCTTAGCCCCCTGAACGACAACTGTACAGGCACCCAGGTGGGAGAAGAAGACAAGCCGAACGTATAGAGACACTGGTATAGGAACTAGATAAGTAGGTAAGTAGTCTATGTTGCCTCGTCAAACCTGCTGTTAAAGCAGCATCGGATTCAAGTAAAACGTTCCTGTCCTGAGAGAGAGAAACGCCTCCCGACCACAAGGTCAAAAATCTGAACAGCCAGAAACAGGCACCTGTAACGACAGCATTGGAGTCATGGGGTATCATTCTTACTTTGCCGTCGCGCGGGCGACAGCAAAAACACCAACAATAACAACCGCAAGCGTGACAATGGCTCCAGGAAGAAGCAGATCATTCGGCACACCGGCAATGACCTGCGGTTGTTCTTCCTTCCTTTGTTGCATCGCTGGTGGCGCTCGTCTCGACCGGATCGTTTTTGCAATGGGAACAACATCTTCCTCGTCTTCGTCGCCCTCTTCCGCGGCGTCTATTGCCACCTCCTTGAGGATGGACTCAGGAGGCGTTGGTGGTTTCGAAAGCTGAGGTCTTGGATCGATAGTCGTAGCAATTGGCGGCTGTGTGGGGTCATGGACGAACAAGTCAACTTTATCTCTCTTTCCCTGCCTCGCCAGCAGAATTGCATCTAGCAGGTCTTGATCCGTAGTGATGGAGACGGTGTCGCCCTCATTGTCCAGGTAGCTCAATGCATAACCTGCTTTCCCCAATTTACCTTCCTCGACAGTGGCTTCGCCGCCCACAGAGTCCACTTCACCGCCCAATTTTGCGGTTACTTGGTTGACCAGTTCGGTAAGCCCGGTACTAGCGAGAACTTGTATTCGATGAACTCGTCCGCTGGGGGCTTTAAACTTGAACGGAAAAGGTGTTTCTTCCGGCGACTCGACAGATGGAAGTACCTCAGAGTGGACATCATCTCCTCGGTGCGACGCGGAGTCGTGTGGCATGACGCTATCACCTCTTTCGAAAGCAGGTCGGCCAGCCTCCGAGTCCATCATCGAGCGATGGCCAGGTGTGGTTGGGCGATGGCTTCCCTCGCCGGACATGATTGATTCAGTATCATTGTCCATTGATAGCCAGAACTTGTTCCATGCTGGTCCCTCTGCTTCCCCAGAATTCATAGTGTTGATTTGTTCAAGAGTGGCATAGGTTAATTTGAGGACGTCGACCATGCCGACGATTTCGCCCTCGCCATTCATGACCGGGAGATTGAGGTAATGACCATCTGTGACTATGAGCACTTTTACCCAGTCCGATATGAATAGGACTTACCATGCATCTTGCGCAGAGCAGCCTGAATGCTCATATCCGTGGGCGCGAAATCTGGGTGAGGGGTCATCACCCTTACCACACTGCAGTTTGAGGGATCAAGCCCAGGGGCAATGACACGGAGTACAACATCTTTACTAGTGAAAATGCCGGTGATAGACCCCTGATCTTGCACCAGCACGGCGGTTGTGTGATTTTCCTTCATGAGCTGCGCCGCCTCTTTTACAGACGTCCTAACCGAGACGGTGGTGGGAGGGAGCCCGTTGAGCACAGATTCCAAGGTAGGTCCCGACATCTTTAGTCTCAAAGCCTCGACGTATTGGATAATCTGTTGGGGTTGACTGGAGCCAAGTTCAGATTGTACACCTTCGAGTGCATCGTACAGCTTGCGCGATGAGCTGTATGCACGTTCCAGCTTTTCCATAGCCTCGTAGAAACATTTCGTGATATCGAGAATGCCCGAAATGTCTTGATTCTCGTCCATGACGGGCAAATGTCGGAATCCTTTTCGGACCATCAGGTCTAGGGCATCGGTGGCACTTGTGTCAGTCCTCGCACAGAGCGGGTTCTTGGTCATGATCTGCTCAATTGTAACCTGGCTAGCCTTGATTCCGGCGCCCACAACACGGAAGGCCAGATCCTTCGCTGTGAATATACCCGCGATTCTATCGTCGTCATCTGTAACTAGAACGCAGTCTTCTCTCTTGGCAGCCATGAGCTGAGCAGCCTCGGCGACGGTGGTGGAGGGCTTGATCTGTAGGGCCTGACTGGGTTTGAGGGCCAGGACGGTTCCCGGTGGTGCCTTGCGAGTATGTCGAGCGCGGGAAGGGGCATGCTTCTTCTTGCTGAGATCGGCTTCCATCTTGCGTCGAATTGCCTAGAAGTAAAAGCCATGCATGTTAGGCACAGGGCTGGCTTGGATAGGTTCAGGACGTGATAACGCACCTCGTCTCTCTTGCTCTGCTTCTGTCGGCTTGCCGACACGGTAGAGGTGCCCGACATCTCGCTGGGCGCGGCGTTACTGGAAGAATCTAACTTGGGACGAGGAATCGCGGAAGGGGAGTCTGCAAATGGGAGTGGACCACGACGGTTGGGCGTAGGTGTGCCTCGATATGTACCGCTAACCCCAGACATGGCCGATGACATGGAGGGAAGGATGTGTGAGGGTGACCGCAGATGGTCTGTGTTAGAAGGGGCAGCGAGCACAGGGCGTTTGTTTGGTGGAGGTGGAAGTGATTGAGACTTTCGATCGACAATCTCGCAGAGCCGAAGATTTGGTGCAAACCACTGGTGCTACTCACCAACAAGTTCAGCACGAGGCCCGCTTGGTTGCCGGAACAGAGTCGGTACGTAAACAAAGGATCAGGTGACTTGGCAGGCTTGGCATGCCCCTCGGAATCCCAAGGCTGCTGCCCACCTGCCCCTATATTCCTCTTCCCTGGACAAACATGACAAACTTCTCAAACTTCTCAACAGAGGGTTTGTACCAACACGTTCCACAGATGTAATTCGCACAAATTTGACTACACCAGGTATCAAATTGCCAGTTATGGCACTGCGCTCAGGAAGAAGGGTTCTTTGGTTCCATGTCGTCACATAGCGTCTTTCCCATGCCTTTATCCAACGAGGCACCAACTGCAGTGAGCTCTAGTCTAAACTGTTCCCAACCTTATTTGAATCGAAGAGGCAAACCCTCTTGTTGGAGTCTACTACCGCAGGAGCGTGGACGAAGGCGAATTTTTACGGGACCCTTCAATCTTATATTCGCCTGATCATGTGACAGCCACCTCGAGGACTCTTAATATACAGCGGACAGTCTCAGGCTGTATAACTGGTTTGGCCTGCCCGACTTCACCTCTAGACGAGGACCGACAGGGTCCGGCCATATATTATTCTCTTGATACCTCCACCATGCTCAAGCAGAAACAGCCACACCATCTCGTTTGAAATATATTGATTGTCGCGTCCACCAGCGAACTTCTAATCAAAGACGATGGCACCCTCGCCAGTTGTGCCTTGAACAAAACACCTGGCACTACAAGGCATTCCTCTCGATATGACCAAAAATGGCAAAAAAACAACACTGGAATTGACTTCATTCCTCAATGGCCGGCGGGGCTTGCTAATGAACTACACAACCATACACACATGTGCACCACCGAGCTGAAGCGAACAGGGTTTGAAATTGATTTCTGAAAGTATTGGATATCATGCCCTGACTTCAACTCAAAGGATTGAAAGTCACCTAGATCATCTGTGTTAGCCATTTTCCTGTTCAGTATCTCCGTTGCACCCACGTTGCCACCGTTTCTTGTAAAATTGCCGGCAAAACACCAGTTGAGGTATCCTCTGCAAAAGACGTCAGTTGAGTCTGTCCCTGGTTGAGAACTCGTCTATAACAGCACTTACCCGTCTCCTTGCAACACAAATGGCCCTGAATCAAAGACGTAACAAGAATATGTCAAGACTGATCCGCTGTTGGGGCAGGTACATTCCCGAATTGTCATTGTGCTGTTGACGAGGCCGGATGCATCGTGCTTTGTGAAGACACACATGACATTCTTGCCCGGGTTCTTCGACGACATGTCTCCAATTTGAACCTGTGTCCAGGCACTTCGATAGTCCTTATCCGCGCCTGAGTTGAAGATGGCGCCGAAAAGAGAGACACCGGCTTGCACCGCGTCCGCAGCTAGATCAGCTGCTGCAGCGGCCATCTTTTTGTATGCAAGGGCGATATCAAGGTCGGTAAATGTGCACTGCAGAGGGAAGCAGTATTGGAACAGTCTGTGAGGTATGCTGGTGATTGCAAATGTCTGATATGACCAGTAACTCGCCAGAGCAGGTCCCAGCAATTTATCGGACCAGTCAATGACCTATATTGGAGACTATTGCTATAGTTAATGGACCCAAGTTTGGAACAAGAGACTGTCGAGCTATGCGCACCGGGCACAAGGCCAGGTATTGATGCATTTGGGGGATATGCGGCGATAAGCTGACTGTGCCTCGGATACCCCTGCTGATCGGTTTGATTGTACAGATTTGACCGTGAACAAAAGAGCTCTCCTCGGTGCCGCAACCAGGATCGGGATGGGACACTGCCCTCCGAAATGACGTTGAGATCGTTGCGAAGAGTGCGCCTAAGGCGCTAACCTGCAGCATGATAGAGTGGCACGAGTGGGTAGTTTGATGGCGAACTGGGCGATAGCAGCAAAAATGACTAAGAATAATAACCTTAACCAACATAAGCACTTGTATCTCTGGGGTAAAAATAACTCTATATCCGCATCGAGCAGGTACATTAGCCTAATCCGTATCCAATGCAGCCAGCCCATTCGGGCCCTTTTGGACGCGGTATGTATACAACGGCCGTATTGTTTCGCCGTCTTGATCTCCACTGACTCGGGAGAAGGAGAGGGGGGGCAGGTGTGAGGTTCAGCTGTGTGCCTGGTTGATTCCTAAATTGAAACGCGAGTCATTTTTAGATCTGGGGCCTACATACCCAAAATCATACATACAGATCGAGTATGAGGTCTGCATATAAAAGATCATCTCCTGCATCGACAAAAGTGATCGGTGCTCAATCTTGCATATCCTCCAGGCTAACGCATCGTGATCTGTGGTAAAGCGCTCATTTTCTGCTTCATACATATTGCCTGGCTTCTCGGTCACACAGAGAAACTCAATTTTTACGCCTTTAATTTTCCGCCACTCGCAGAGATAAAAAAGAAAAATATGCACGGCCAGGACGACAGCTACGGGCACGAAGGTGGTGAAGGCGACGAGGGCTATGACTACGAAGACCATCATGGCGGCGACGGCCAAGGCATGGGTGGGGACATGAGCGGGATGGAGGGGGGACAGGATGGCGACATGGCATCCTTGGTGCAGCTCGTGGTCAAACTGGTCATGGACCCGCAGCCGGGGCCTTCGCACGTCCCCAAGCCGCAGCACGCGCATTCGAGATTCGCTCAGGATCCTCACCACGCCGAGTCGATGCAGCTCTTGGACAAGATTGCTTGTGGGTGTCTTCCCTCTCTCTATTGCTTCCCCAGCCCACCCCTCTAAGATATTCCTGTGTTGTGTGTTTCAGGTTCAAGCACTGACGGGAGAGAAAATCATAGCGGAACCTATCCACGAAGCACACCTGGAGAGCATGGTCCACGTCGGGCTTTTGCTGCTCGCTCGCCTTGCAAAGAAAGTCGGCATGACTGCCGGCCACGAGGCTCAAGACATGGGCGGTGTCCCGGGTCAAGGTCAGGGCTTGAACGGAGGAGGGCAGGGTGGCCACGATGGTGGCGATGGTGGTCACGGCGGTCACGATGGTCTTGGTGGTCATGGCGGCCATGAGGACGAGGACGGCGGCCACGATGAGGACGAGGATTGTTAGGAACGCGGAATGGGGGAGCCTGAAACAGAATTTTCCCCCCGTCCTGTTGTCTATGTTCAAACAGTATATTCCAGACGAGCGATTTGAAAGGGTTACAAGCGTTGTTTGTCTCAAGACACACCAATTAACGCGGGGCCTAGGTGCTTCTGAAAGGGATTGCACAAATTTTAGTATTTGCCTACATTCGTTCTGTCAGATTGCTTGAGCATATCCAGAGGTGCTTGTGCTGTTATGCGAGCCTTTCGCTCGATGTGTCGCCCAGAAAGTATGGCGAACCATTTTGGCCCTTCCACGCCAGCCCGAGAAGATCTGCACGTCTCGCAGAAACCCATCGGGTCCTGGGTGAAGTAAATGTCCGAAGACGATGCTGAGATGAGTTGATCGGAAGCTGGGAGTCCACAATGCTGCCTATAAGGGAGGGTGGTGAGCCATAATATGTGTTCTCTGATATGATAGGTCCAACGGGAGGTTCCGAACCACGCAACTGGGGCGATTATGTTCAGCTTACATGGCCAGCTGCCACAGCCTTCGCGAGTCGGAAGCTAGCATAATGGTTCAAACCCATTGGGGAGCAGGAGAGGTGGATGTGTGGAAGCAGCTGCAGGGCAACCAGGTGGCTTTGGGGCATGCGCACAGCTCGGGGATTTAGAATAGAACAGTATGAGGCTACTCCATTCGGCCCTCACGTAGGACAGATCTGGTGATGCCAGGCGCACGACTGCACCGGCAGCATCAGCCACGCATCTCCGCATTGTGTCAACATTCATCTCTGTGATAACGGGCTCCGATCTTGTTTCGGGAGTTCGAGGATAATAATGGAACCTATGGGGCAAGAAACCTTGGTGTGTGCTCTCCTATTATGCGCCGGGCCACCCTGCAATAGCAGGAAACCCGAAGGACAACCCCAAGAGACGCGAACCATATTTCTCATCGTTGGAATTTTGGAGGGGTTTCTCCTCTCATTTGATGATCACCTCCGCAGTCAGGGAAGAGCTGGGGGTTACAAGAGACCGGAACGATCAAGGACTCAACACACGCATGAGCCAGGACCTTCGGTCGATAGTTCCCTCGAGAGACCCAATTGGTGTCTGTCATCCAGGAGATAAAGCCACAGAGCAAATCCTTGTAACGGAAAGTTTACCTCTGTCGGCAACTCGCGTGATCGTGAATAAAAAGGACTAAACTCGGCATCCTCAAATCCAGATTCGGATAGGCCTGAAGAACATTATATATATACCCCTTTCCGAAAGTAGAAAGAGTCGGCATCCCGTATATTGACCCAACGATACGACAACTCTGTAATAGTGGAAGGTGCAAGACCACACTTACGACGATTGAATTGCGGTAAAAATTCCTTTTCACTAGTGAGACAATCGAAGGATCTCGCAAAATGAGTTCATATCGAGACGATTGCAGATATCAGAATACAAACCTCTATACCTCTGTGTGTGCCAGGGTGTATTCAACAAATCACTGGGCCCACATGGAGCCACCCAGACACTCAGACCAGGGATACGTATGGAAACCCCGTCCTCCGCACAAAAGCAGAAGTGACAATCTTACTACCAAACTAGGATTAGCTCAGCCTTGTCAAAATTTCTGGTGCGGAGAAACGAAAACCATTATTGTGGGTTGGTGTCTATATTTCTTCCCTCCAGCACCATTATCTGGGTTACCCTTTCTTTTTTTTTAAGGATAAGTTCAGTGTTGGAGTAGAAAGACTCACATCTGGCAAACAAAGATATGGCCACGGACACAACCATGGACACAAACATGGGCGGAGCGGAAACACATTTGTCGTCAACAGTTTCGCACCCGGCACAAACAAAATCAGAAAAACTGTACGTTATTCTTGCGCTCGCTCCGTGTTCCAATCCTACAGACTGTACAATCTGTGGATTCATACGTCCTGACACATTTCCTCTCACATAGTCCGACGACCGTTGAAAAGCCCACGCCATACACCTACGATTTGGGCTACCTGACCGCCATCGACCCAAACCCTCTCCCCGCCACTTCCCACCTCCTCTCTCAAACCCTCTCGGAGCGTAACAACACACTAAGACAAATAGCCCGCGATGGCGCACAATCCCTTCTCAACACGCTCCTCACAACCTGCCCGATCCAATCCACCCCGGAGGGTCTGATAATGACCCTGCCGGCACCACAGCACTACCTGCCGCGGTGGAAGCCGCTGCCGAAGCCGAAGCCGCCGACGAAGTGGGAGCTGTTCGCTCGCAAAAAGGGCATCGGCAAGTACGGGGGCAACCTGAAGGGCGGCGCCGCGCAGGAGGAGAGGCGCAAGAACCTGGTGTACGACGAGGAGAGCGGCGAGTGGGTCAAGAAATGGGGCTACAAGGGACGGAACAAGAAGGACGAGTCCGACTGGCTTGTCGAGTTGGACGATGAGGCCGTCAAGAAAGAGAAGGCCGGTGCCGATGCTGGCGACGGCAGGACGGTCAGAGGCGAAGGGCGGCGGGAGCGGGTGGAGAGGATCAAGAGGCAAGAGAGACGGCAGAGAAACAATGAGCGTCGAACGAGGAAGGGTGGAAAGACGGGTTGACCGTGAGAAACTCCCAAGACCCGCCGGTGGTGTCAAGTGCTATACTACAAGCGAGAAACCTCCAAAGCTGGCCTGAGTGGGCGCGTGCGTCGACCAGCAACACGGCCAGTCAATGGCCCCGTCAAGCGGCCACTGACCTCGCAAAGTGACACATGTCGCTGTGGCCTCTCACTCTGCTGCAGAGACATAGATCTACACTGCCACGAGCCCAAGATCGCGCCGGTGGCACGAGTGAAGATCAAATGCGGGGAGCAAAAAGCCATGGGCGGCTCTCTGCGTGGCAGGAGGATGTGTTTACAAAGAGTCACATCGATAAGAGCGCGGACAAAACCGAGCCACCATCATGGTCAAAGTCACTACCACAATTGATGGGCTCTGGAAGTATCTGATACGAGGTTTCTCTGCAACTGCTGTTTGCATTTGACTCGACGGCATCACAAATCTATGGTATCAAAAGTCGCTTCGTCTCCCCCTACTCAACCTCCTTCGCACTTCGAGCCATGTCCAGTCCAAAATCTTACACTCGCCTAGTCATACACAACAGGGCTTCACTCTGTATCAGTCCCTGCCTGGGTTGTACCATTCTCCTCATGAATCTTCATCAGCGTCTCGAAGCGGAAGCCAGAAAGCCACGGTACAACGCAACCACAAAGAAAAAGCAATGCTAAGTAGAAATCAGATGATAGATAATACAAGATATGTCCTAAAGCTTTTCAATGCCAAACATTCGTCAAAGGAGGCGTATCCAAGTGAGGCATCAAAAGAAAAGGAGGAGGTTGCAGTCCCCCCTAACATGCGACCATGCAAGCATGTTAGTCTGAAAGCTCATCAGGCCGACGACAAATATCCGAAGACATCACATTCTGATAGGAGAGAGCCCCGTGAGCTCGGGCAATCTTTGATCGAGCGACAGTTTGGGAGGTTCTGGAGTCGTCATACGTGGTACCGCGGGTACTGACTGACTGGGGGTGTGCCCGCTGTTAGATCTGTCTCTGGCACTTCCACCCTGCGACAGGCTTCTCTGTTTTGTTTTGGGCGCCATGGACTTGCGCTGTGCCGCGGCATCGGCGCTCCGAGGAGGGGCGGACTGTTGTGCAGACGCTTGTTGAGCATTTGATGAAGGCGGTTGTGAAGCTGTTGGTTGTTGCTGCTGCTGACTGCTGCCACTGGAAGAGATGGCTCTCTCATCAATGGCCAGGTCCTCACTTTCATTGACCGATCCTTCCCGCTCGTATCGATATTCTTCTTCCAGGTACTCCTTTTCAGTCCAGCAGCCCTGCCAGCAATTCTTCCAGTCCATGACAAGAAATTGAAAACAAAAGGCATCAATCTTCAGACAAGGCTGAAAGCAGATGCATAAATTTCGATAGTCCATCTTGTTCTTCTCGGCATAGCTGTTGAGAAGACTTAGGTGACATGTGATGGCGAATAAAAGGTAGTAGTTGAACGGCGGCAAACGCGACAGTTCGTCTTTCAACAGCTGGGGCGCTGAAGTCGCTCCGGCACATTGCGTGGCAATCTTGTTTTGGACAGATTTTGGAAGAATCTCATCCGGCAATTCCCGTAGCCATGACTTGAACATAGACCCAATCGTGTTTATATCATACAGTTCCGGTTCGTCAAAGAGGTTGATGTCATATTCAGTGTCAAAGCGCCGCTGCCAGTGTTTCACGTCCCTATTGCTGCCGGGTATTCGATATAGTCCCTCTTCTTCGGCACCGTTCATATTTAGGTAGCTGCACACCCTTGGTTAGTACGAGCAACGGAAGATTCAGCAAGATCAACCTACTCAATGCAACGCCATGGCAAGGCTGGCATCCAGAACTCGGTCTTATCCTTGGAAGACTCCAAACGTCGTGCTATCCTGGTTTTCCGAGTTTGCTTCACAAGTGGCAAGTTGATTGTCGTGCATACGTAATTGTCATCCGTAACTGTTGCTGGTTCGCGCTCGTTGCTGCTCCCACTTCTTGTGATTTTGCCAAAAAAGCCCTTCCCAGCCTTGCCCAAGCGGTCTCCCACGCCTTTTCCAGTTTGCCCGAGGTTCGATAAAATCTGCAGGGTGGAGCCGTCTCGGAAGGAATGGGACACAGGTATGTTCCCAGTCTGCCGATCTCTTTTCATAGAGTGGAAGTCATCACGAGCTTGGCGATCTACTGAGCGGTTTCGAACAGTTGCGCCACTTTCAGGACCAAATGCCCTATCTCGGTGGTCGAATTTTATGGGCGCAGTCCTTGGAGACGTGTCTGCATGGTCATTGGCCGAATTAGAGGTGTCGAGTTGCAGATGATTTGGCGGCGGGTGCTTCTGTTTGGGCGCTGTTTCCTCCATTCTTACGGTCTTGGTCCTTGCGAGTATGCCGCCGAACTTAGACTTGGTCTTTTTGGCCGCTGGCGCAGGCTCGACAGTGGCTTGAGGAGGGAATATCTCCGCTGGGGCTGGAGCCTCGTTATCATGGCTGGGTCCATTGCTCGACACAGCCTTTGGCAATTCAGGAGTCGAGCCTTGCTTCTTCAGTGAATGTAGAGACCTTTCTTTTGAACTAGCTCTGCTCCTTGCGTTTGGTTTCTCCCCGTTCTCTGGAATACTGGTTTCCGAAGGGTGCAGCTTGTGGGAGGATTTCGACGCCATCAAGTTGGAAAAGAAACCTTTGGATGGATCTCGGGCGTGTTTTGGCGATTGAGGAACAGGTGAAGCAGGTAATTCAGGCATTGCTGTTATCCGAGGAGAGCTGGGCCCTGTACGCGATCCATCGTTTCGACTGTCTTGAGACACGGACGCTTGGTGCGACATAAAAGAGGGCGCAGCGCCTTGCAGATATGGAGAGGTCGGGGCTGACCGTGGAGTATGAGGAGAGCCTGTCGAGCGAGGGCTCAGCGTCGCGGGGGTCAGACCATTAAAATCCTCATTGTTGTCAGGAGCCAAGTTAAGATGGGGTAAAGCCGGGGCTTTTGGCATATCTGCAGCTCCCTGAAAGGTCATTCACAGGGCCGACTGCAGGTAGCCGGTTGTGTTCTCACGGTTGGACAAGGCAGCAGCGGGCGCCAGACCACTGGGACCTGTTATGTTCCCCGTCGGATGTGTCGACTCCTTGTACCACCTCTTTTGCGATGACAGATAGAACTCCGACGGTTGTGAGGGGGAAACCCTGACAAGAGACACGGGGTCGAACGTCGTGCAGTTGTGCGAGAAATGGATCGCGTACTATGACGCGATACAAGTGTTCGTATGTTGAATAGAATGGCACGTATTCCCAATGCTGCAGGCTTACACCCGGGTGTCGGCAAGCAATTTGTGTTCCGAGGACCCAAGTAGTCAAGTATTCAGTTCGATATCCAACAAATATTCCGTAACAGCCTGCTGGTGTCCCGTTTGCAGAGTTCCAATAACAGTTGCTGAAGGAGTGTTTCAGGCCAGGAGTGCCTCTGGAGCTGCGTTGTAAGGGTTCGTTCAACAGAGAGACACGCTCCTCATCGGACAGCCTTTCATTGCCAGCCTTGCTCGTGTGACGGGCTGACTGCCAATATCGCTGAGTGGCTTGCGAGCAGAGCGGCTAATCAAGGAGGATTGTAGGGAGGATCGAGGGAGTGACAGCAATGAAGGATCAAGATGAAAACACAAACTAAAGACTAGAAAACACGGAAAGAACCAAGCCCCCAACTTCGACCACCGGACTATAGGCGTATAAGAGTGTAGAGTTGGTGCGGTTTAAGGAGGTATGGGTGCTCTCGTGGTTGTGTGGGATGGGATGATGGTGTGCAGACAAAAAACGCAAGGACCGACGAACGCACGACACGACACGACTTGGCCTGTGCCAATGACAGGCGTCGGTAGTAGTGGGTGGAGGAGACGGGACCAAGCGGTGAGAGGGAATGAGGGGACCAGCGTGTAGGCCTAGAGCCTAGAGCTAGAGCACGACAGAGGGGCCAGGAACAGGAATCGGAGGGCCAAGGGGGAGGGAGGGGGGAAAGAGAAGGCCTTAACTACCTGGTTTTTGACCTTTATGAGGTTGGATGCGTCGCAGTAGGCGAAATACCTGCTCGTGAGACTACCACCCCGAGTATCTTTGAAATCACCACCAATTACAACCCAACAGCTACCTGCTACGACTATGGCTACTGCTGATGATGAGCAACTCCGACCACTTACAGATTGGGATTGTTTGGGGAATGGTCGAGTAAAGAAATGAGGATAACAAACACACCACCAAGGCCCTACGACGCCTAGGACGCCCTACACCACGCACCACCGTTACCAGAAGGATTCGCAAACCCTCTGCGTACCCCGTCGTCTAGCGGCAGGCGATGATTTTCATGGTTTCCCTGCTACTGCATGGACTTCCTTTTTCCTCCTGGTGCAGAACCGAGTTAGATGGTTAGCGTGCGTATAACGCAAGCATCTGGTGTGGAGGAGATGGCCAGTGATGCCAAAGCTCCATTCTGTGACACCGAGTTACCTGGACTTGTTAGTGGGCGAATCCTTGAGACGATGGGAGACGATTGCGACTTCAAACATAGTATCAGATGGTGGTGAAGCAGGACTCGCTTGGATGCCATGTTTTGTCAGGTTTGGCGCCGTCGGCGCTGATAAACAGAGGTTCGGTGCCCCCACCATCTGGGTTTCACCGGCAAAGTTACTTGCAGATGGGCGTGCTAGGGGCTCACTCAAGCCACTGGAGCTTATTAGTGAGCACTTCGTAGCGAACTAACCCTGAGAGCCACCGAGAGCCCTGGAAAGTGGACAACCAACAACCCCTGGAGTGCCCCTCATACCTCACATGCGCAGCCAGGGGCACAGAGACATGCAGACGGCTGGAGCCGGGGTATCCAGTCACCACCAACAAGTCTATTAGGCAAAGCCTGGAAGCTAAATGTGCAGGAACAACAGAGCAAATCGACAACAAGGCTTGACATGTGTAAGATCGGGGCTAACTGTGAAGGAGAGAAAAAAGCAGTAGTGTGGTATTCTATCCAAGTGCCCCGTACCCAGAATCGACGTTTTGGGTATCAGTGTGCGCCCGGTGACATTCAACCAAGGGCGCAGTTGGAAGCTCAGGTCACACCGCCCGTTGACGCATCCTTAACTACAAACAACACTTGCGATTTATGTTCTAGAGCACCAGGTAATAACAATCTTCCATTCAGAGAAAGTCAATGAGGAGGCCTGATGCGTACCCGAAAAATCCATGTCTTCGCAATGCCAAGCAGATCAGCAGATCAGCAGATGAGCTGCAGCTCGCATGCGTCGCCCTCTAACAACCCTGGTGAACGAACTCCCCCTTACACTTCAATCAATCTACCGCGATCATCGACGACTAAATCAACCCATCTCCTTCAGGCTCACCCCATTCTCCACCTCCATCATAGCAGCATCCGTATTGTCCGGCTGAAAACAAATGTCACTCGTGGCAGGACCTGGGGTAGGGGGATCGCACTCCATCGTGCCGGAGGATGTCAGCCTGGTGGTCGAAAAACATGTCAAGTATATTCAACTTTTGGATACCGTGCGTCCATGTGAGTACTTTACACTGTACAAGATGTTGATACTTTGTGCCAGCGAAAAGATGAGCTCGACTACTGGTTGACCGAACATCTAAGATTAAACGGGGTATATTGGGGTCTGACGGCGCTTCACCTCCTGGGCCATCCCCATGCTCTACCTCGTGATAAAACATTACAATTCGTCTTTTCTTGCCAGAACCCGGATGGAGGTTTTGGTGCTGCTCCTGGCCATGACTCCCACATGTTATACACAGTCAGCGCCGTCCAAATTCTTGCCACAATCAATGCGCTACAAGACTTGGAGTCGCCACAAAGAGGAGGAAAGGAGCGGATAGCAAAATGTACCCGATCTCGCATCTTACTAAGTTGAAAATAGCATTGCTGATAACTTCGCAGATATTGCGAGCCTTCAGGACGTCAAAACTGGTACTTTCGCCGGAGATGAGTGGGGTGAGACAGACACACGTTTTCTATACGGTGCCTTCAACGCACTTTCCATACTAAACATGATGCACCTGGTGGACGTGGACAAGGCTGTCTCCCACATTCAGGCCTGCGCAAATTTTGATGGAGGGTTTGGCCGTTCGCCAGGCGCCGAGTCTCATTCCGGTCAAATCTTCACTTGCCTCGGGGCATTGACCATCGCTCGTCGACTAGACATTGTGGATTATGATCGACTGGCTGCTTGGCTAAGTGAAAGACAACTTCCCAATGGTGGGCTGAATGGCCGGCCAGAGAAACTTGAAGATGTGTGCTATAGCTGGTGGGTTCTTAGTAGCATCGCAATGTTGGGCAAACTTCATTGGATCGATGCTTCAGAACTGATCAAGTTTATTCTGAGGTGTCAAGACGCCGACCAAGGAGGATTTGCGGACAGACCTGGCGATATGGTGGATGTTTTCCATACGGTATTCGGCCTCGCAGGTTTGAGCTTGCTGGGCTACCCAGGGCTCGTCGAGGTCGATCCTGTGTAGTAAGTCCCCCAGCGACAGCGTCTTCTCTTGTACCGGACTAAAATTGGGACCTTTCAGCTGCATGCCCCAAGCCATCACCAAAGCCTTGCCATACTGGAAAGAATGATGAATTGTCCATGGTGACAATCCTCTTGCTATCTAATAACCCACTTGAATTGGCACTTGAAAGTTGGGATACAAGGCAAGAGAAGATCAAAGCTTCACCACGGCCTATATCCGCTTCATCACTCTACTGTCCTTGTTCTAGAGGAAGTATAGACCTGGTGACACAATTGGAGATATTTGATCAATATGGACGGTATGCGGAGGGCAAGTCTCATCCAATGGTGACCCAAATGAGCCTGAAGCCGCGTCTTCTAAGTCTCGCAGCCAGCTGTTCGTGGTGATTGATAGACCCAAGATGCTAGCGAGCGTAATTAAGGAGGCTCCTGCCTTTCCAGCGAGGCGATGAGATGGTAAGAGGCCAGGTTGGGGTTTCCTCATTCTCCGGGATGCGGTGCACGAACTTTCTCCTTTCTCTCTCTTCCCTCCGCCGTTCAATGCACCTCTTGCTTCCTCACGCCGCCACCACTCCCCTTGCTGGGCTACTTCTCTCCGCCCATTGTGCTCCCTTCTCTCTTTCTTGTTCATTCATTCATCCCGTTCGGAGTGCAGGAGGAAGATACGGTTCCCCCGCATTTCGTCCCTGTCTCGAAGGCTTTTGTGCTGTTGTCCCTGTTGTGCCAATTCTGCCTCACTGTTTCCTCACATCCCTTCTATTTCTTCTCCCGGCAGCTACATGCGCCATCATGGCTCTGGACTTGCTGAACTGCAGCATCTGCCCAGGCCAACCCTCTTTCAGTGACACCTCCCACTTGCTCACTCACGTCAGTTCCAAGGGACACCTGTCCGAGTTCCACAAACTCCAAGTACGCAGCTACCAAGACATTGCCGCCGGCGTGGAACTGGCTAAATACAACCACTGGTATCAGCAACATGATATTGACAGACTGCTTTCGGAGAGAATGCAAATGAAAGAGAACAAGCAAGCCAAAAAGAAAAGAGCTTCAGCTGCGACACGAAACACCTGCGAACCACAACCTGGAATATTTGACTATGTACAATTGAATCAACCGTTGCCTCCAAGACGACCAGGGAGACCAAAGGCCCAGACCCAGACCCAGACCCAGCGGAGAAGCACTCGAAATAAACAGGCAACACGAGCCGTCGACGACAGTGACTCGGACTTCAGCCCTGTCAAACCTTCTAGGTAAGCACCTCTCCTGAAAGTCTCACCAGCCGACACTGATCAAGTACTTCAGACGCAGAACAAGTCGACTTCAAGCTTACTCTCCCATCAAGCAGTCCCCATTCTCTGACGATGACTACCCCTCCCGTAACGACCGTCCAGCTGAGGATAACCGGCCAGCTCCAGTTCTTGCCACACCAGAGCATATGAAGCTGAAGGGAACCGTCTGGCCAGGCATGGATCTTTTTGATGCTGCCACGCAGGAGATGCAGCAAAAACGCAATCAGAAGAAGGACGCTTCCGTTCTCAGACGCATGGAGAGACTCGCTGCCTTGGTTGAACCCACCGAGGTCGTCTTCTCACCTCGCGGCACGAATGTTCTGAAAGCGAGACACATTGATGACCTTGAGGATGGGAGCAGTTTGGTAGAAGGCGAGACTCCCGTTCCCAAAGTCAAGCAACCTCCTCGACCTCGCAAGAGAAGGCCACTTGCGGAAAAAGACGTCAATGCGCCTCGGCTGGTGAAACGCAAGGTCAAAGCTGGTGTCCCAAAGAGATATGCTGATCTTCCGTTCGCCCAGGGGTTGCCTCCCCTTCCATACCTACCAAGTTCATCCACGGGTGACTCTTATGGATTGGGTTCTCGCTACTTCCCAACCGAAGATGAGGAAGAAGACATCAAACCGGCTATGCAATCCCTTGCTCCTCACAAACGGCCTCCATTCGAAGTCTTCGCCGACGGAAGTCCCACCTATCATGCAAGCATGTCGAGGAGCGGGAATCGAAACCCTCTTCAATCTGGAAGTCGAGGCTATGGTAACACCACTTTCCAGCAACTACCCAAGGTTTCCACGCCGTGGCTTCATCCACCATATCAGTCCGCCCTGCAATTTACCGACCCCTTTGCATCCTACCGACCTGTATCTCAGGAATATCACGCATTCTACGAAACACACATTGAAAACGAGAATATGCCACCTTTGCCTGGACCTCCACTTACCTTCCGTGGAACAGGGACAAACCCTTTGGCATGGAAATCTCCTGTGCGACCACCAACCGATCCAGGACTTCCGCCATCCGACTCGCCCTTTAGCAGTATCTTTGCGCTGTTTCCCAGTGGATCACCAGATGACGACCCCTTTGTGATGACCAAGAATCCTTTGGCAGGAGCGTTGCCACACTTGGAAAGCGAGCAACCACATGTCCTGGTCAAGGAGATGTCGATCCCACTGGCAAACACAGGAACTTCGAATGACGCCGAGGCATAAAGGAGAAGGAAATACGACCCCTTTCCTCTGGGAATGGAACAGCGTGCCATAGATTCCGCAGGAGGCGATCTCGATCTTCTTTAGCCAACAATTCAATCAGCGAAGCAGAATATAAGAGCGGCATAGGTATCACGAAATCGCCCACACTCTCTTGGAAGCTCTACCGAATCTCGCGTATCAATTGCTTTGGAGCACAGACTATGTCAAAGGGAGTTCAGAAGATGGTGGTATCGGAGATAGATGACCTATGAAATATTGGACTGTGAAACTCTTTGATGGTGCATGACTTTGATATGTGCAACGGCGGCATAAATACTCAGTGAGCCCTTGGCCACTGGTTGCATGTTTTTAGACACATCGTCAGCTAATCCAATTCCACACTTCATCAGTAGATCATGACGCTGGCGACTGCTGTAGTACCAGTGACCCTGTGTACACCTCGATATATCTGTCATCACCGCGATCCAAGCCGGGCCCACGTTCGAGGCAGGCTCGTTATCCAAGACTTATAACTGCGACCATTGCGCGTATTCTACTGGTGCATTGCTGACCCTCTCTCCTGTAACCTTCTTCTGATTTCGGTACTGCTGATTTTAGTCTCAAAGGTCGTCTTTTGTTCCTCGTCCTTGGTCAGCTCGTCGTCTAGTCCAACGCCTGCATCCAAGACATCGACCTCAAAAATTTCCAGGGCTTTCCAGCCCTTTTCCCTCCTCTTGTCGTTGACGGCCTTCCCGCCACTGCGCGTCTCGGCCGAAATTACCAATGCAGTGATATCCGGGTCTGTAATGGTAGGCCCAAACGGATCAGAGATCTGGGTGTAGTTTATCGTTATGTCTGCCGCGCCTTTGCTTGTATCTACAGTGGAGGGGCTGGGGAGATGGTATCTGACCCGGACGACCTTGCCATTAGGGCCCGGTTGGTCGATATATTCGGTGGTGGAGGGACTATTCCCTGCTGTAGTTGTGCCTGTGCTTGACCTGCGAGGGTAGAACGACAGAATGGAGTCTATGAAATCCGCGGTACGTTGTTGTCGGACATCCCATTGTTCGACTAATGAGCCGTACTTTTTGTTAACGAGCAGTTCGTCTCCGGTGATACCAACCGTGATCAATCGGGATTCGTTCGACTTGGGGTTGGGAGACTGAGCTGGCTCTGCCGTGAGAATTGTAGCGGTTAGGAGCAGTTTGTGGCCAATGTGTATGTGGTCAAATGTACCGCCGACAGCGACAGATCGGTGGATCGGAAGCGGTCCGTCTTCGATGATTGATTCCGTGTGTTTTTCAGAGGTGCTTTCGGGATGATTAATCGCAGGGCCACTCTGGAGACGGTGAATGGGTGGTAGTGGCGGAGGGCTGGACCTGGAGTTCCATATTCTGATCACTTGCTGCAGGGTGGCCTCTTGACCCTCGCCTTCGACAGAATAGAGAGCCGTGTAAGATCGGTCAGAGAGGGCGAATGTCTTGATGTCCACAATTGGTCCGGAGAGATATTGCTTGCCGACAACATTGTCCGGCAGTTCATCCAGCCGAGCTTCCAAGATGAATATCCTCACATCGATACCGCCAGGGAAGTCGAGGTCGATCCCTTTCTGAGCGGCGACGGTACAAACAAGGCTGTACGACTTCTTCAAGAGGTCTTGGATGAGGGGAAATACAGTGGCGCGTGAAGTGTTAGTGCTCACGGGATAAGATGAAGACAGGACCAGACCGATGTCCAGACGGGAGGTGGAGTCTTTGTCGGCAGGGACAAGCTTGGGCAGTAAGGACTCAAATGTGATTTTGTACGCTGAGCTGAACGAGGAGGACGATGGAGACGGAGCCAGAGCCGGCAAGAGAAGTAGCGAGACACCATGCGCCATTGTTTCACGGACTCTAGAGGGACAACAAGAATGATATTGGGAGGGAAATCAGGAAGCTGTATAAGAGAAGGGATGGTTCCGTGCACACTGTCGTCTTATAGCATTCTCTGTCTTCCACGGAGAGTGATCATTCTATCGTCAACGTCAAGAACATATGTACCGAGGTGAGTGAGCACCGGGGGCTATTTTCCCGCAGCCCGCATGTCCTGAGGTTGTCTTGTGCCCAATGAGTATCCGGAGCGCATGCGCCCCCCTCCTTGCCTCGTCCTGTGCCCTACGCCATTCCCGCCCCTACTAACGATCCCCTCGCGCTTAAGCGGCTGACAATGGGGAGCCTGAAGCATGCCCGGGCCATGCCTGACAAAGACACCCTTGCGCTCGTGTGTGTGTGTGAACGGAACATAGGTTGTAACTGGACTGATTCTCACCGCGCACGCAGAAACACAAATTTGGTCCGCATGTGCTGATACTCTGCCTTGCTGTTCCCTTTACCTAGTATGCCATTCCACATTCCTCACCACCAGCACCAACTCTCTGACCCGCAATTCTCCCACGACAACTACTACAGCGCCGTCAATGCCATTTACTCTGCTGGCCAGACCGTGACCTCCGTTGGAGCCCCAAACCCTCAATACTTGAACCATCAACCCGATCCGCCCACCACGGCTCCCGAACCCAGACCCTACCTACCTCAATCGCAGCCAAACACCAATGGCAACGGTACCGTGATTCCATACCGTCCTGGTCCTCCGCCGTCCGCGTATACAAGTGTGCAAGAGGCCCAGACTGGCCAATACCAGCCAGGTCTGAGGCGTTCTCTGACAATCGGTCGCCAGCAGGCCGACGAACTGCATTTGAATCAGCAAGGCACGGCGATGAGCGACGTCCACCACTATGGTGCACCGCCAGCCTACACAGGGGAAGCACTGTCCATCAAGATCGAGCCCTCTACGCCTCAGCATCCTAGCAGCGTTGCCAGTCAGCCTATCCCGGGCACACTACAACCAGGCCTTGCAAGCAGACCCGCGACTCTAGCCGCCAGCAATACGGCTCCTACTCTACCTACTTTACCTCAGATATCCACTCAGATGCAGCAACAACAACAACAGCAGCAGCAACAACCTCCTCTATCCGCAAGACAGCCACTGAATCACACCCACTCCTACTCTCGGTCCAGCCCCGGCGCCATGGACCAGCCAAAATACAAACCATTCTCAGATACTCCCGATCAGAGCAAATATCCCTCTGCCCCAAATTCATACATGCCACAGACTCCTCAAGGACCCCCCTCATACTCTCCTCTCGGACTAGCGGACATCAGACCGAGGACAGACCCGGCTTTTACAGACATACCTTTCAGTCCGGGGATAGCGCAAGAGAACGACATTATACAGTACCCTCAAAACAGCAACTATATTGCGCCTTGGCCCATCTACGCGGCGGATTGGTGTAAATGGCCTCCTCGGTCCAGCAACGGTTCGGCAGGCAAAGTGGCCATTGGCAGCTATCTGGAGGACAATCATAATTACGTGAGTATTAACCATTGCTGGGAAATCAGGATTCTGGTGATTGACACTATCGGGGTAGATTCAAATACTGGACACTCAAAGATCGCAAATAGACCCAGAGAACCCCCACGGTGAGCGAGGCCTGGAGTTTATCAAAACCGCAGAAGCTACACATGCATATCCTGTAACTAGGATATTATGGGAACCGCCTTCATCGAACAAGCAGACGACGGATCTATTAGCAACATCCGGCGACCACCTTCGATTGTGGTCTCTGCCGAACGACCAACACTCTTATCCGTCGAATTCAGTCACCCGACCGACGAACAGCAAGACCCCCCCATTACAGAAACTGTCACCGCTTGCCTTGCTCTCGAACTCGAAATCTCCCGAACACACTGCACCCATCACCTCGCTAGATTGGAATGTGGTGCAGCCCTCCCTGATCATCACCTCGTCCATCGACACGACCTGCACCATCTGGGACATTCCCACGCTTACGGCTAAGACGCAGCTCATTGCACATGACAAAGAAGTTTACGATGTGCGGTTTTGCGCGAACAGCGTAGATGTGTTTGTCTCGTGTGGTGCAGACGGAAGTGTGAGGATGTTTGATCTGAGAAGTCTCGAACACAGCACCATTATTTATGAGCCATCGGAGAAGCAGCAGCAGGAGAAGAACCGTAAGTCTCGAGCGTACATTACCCATACATCCGTCAAGCTAACCTGCGCAAAGCACAACTGGCCGATCCTCTCTCCGCCTCACCAACACGGGCATCAGGTTCGGGGGGGATATCGACGCTCTCTTTTCCGCCTCCCTTGCTCCGCATCGCGGCTTCTCCCCACGATGCTCACCTGCTCGCCACCTTCAGCCAAGACTCGAACATCATCCGTGTTTTGGACGTCCGGCAACCTGGCCAGGCCTTACTTGAATTGAAAGGGCACGGTGCCGCCGTGAATTGTATCGATTGGAGCAATTCGCAGCGCGGCGTACTCGCCTCTGGGGCAGATGATTGTTGTGTGTTGCTCTGGGACCTCATGGGCTCGAGTGCGTCGACCGGACCGAATAGTGTACCAGGTGGTGTAACAAACAGCAGCGGCGGGGTCCAGGGACAGGGACAGGAGCGAGGCCCGTCGGCAGTCTGGGAGTGCAAGTTTGAAGTGAGCAATTTGAGCTGGGCTCCGACAGCGGGAACGCTCGGGGTCTGTGGTGGAAAAGGATTTTGGGGCGTACAGTTATGACGAATGAGTCCCCTTTATTGATGAGATTATATTTGCCAACATCCAGGGAACTTGGGGAGCACACACATGGGCGAATGTGTATCTCGATACTGAACGAGCCGAGAGAGTCATGAGCTGAGATGTGGCGGAGACGAGATATGAGATGGGACTTGAGCTACAGGTACACAGGCACTAGGAGAGACAATCCCGCCTGCTCCAGAGATATGCTGATGAGCCAGATATTTGCGTGATACATAGGTCACTCTCAGTCTGTTTTGGAACCAAAATCGAAAGCGTGTGAAAAGAGTCCAACGGAGTACTTTGATAACCCCTGCCTCCAGCGAGAAGCTTTCTTCACCACGGTCACGACGAGAACAGAGAGAGGGAGAGGGAAAGAAGAGCATGGCAAGGCGAGGCGAGGCGCAATCAGGTACAATACAGCATGAATGTCATTACCAAGACCAAATCCATGGCCACCCTCATTACCATCGACACCACCCCAGTCTCGACATCTTCCAGCCAGTGAAACTCTAGACAGGAATGGCAAGCCATATCCACGTGCATTTGCATACTTATGCTGTGCATATACCGTATATGTATATGTATATAGTGTATGCTAGTATGTATGTATGGTCTATATAAACAACTTCCAGCCTGCCTACCTACCTAGATAGCCAGCCAGCCAGCCAGCCAGACAACCAACCACCCCCTTTTCGAGTCTCTATATATATGTCCCTACATGTAGGCTTGTAGCAGTTGTTTTTATGTATGCATCGTTGATACCATCTATCTATCCATCTATTTGGAAAACGCGTCTATAAAGTATGAATGTACCCGTACGCTCTCTTGCCGTTTGGGGGTTCCATCAAATGTCGGATGTCGGTTGTTAGAAGTGTGTTAGATGGGGGTGTGGTTGAAGCATCAGGAAATACTTGATTGATTGATTGACCACGGCATCCAATTGAATGTATCGGATCGTATCGCAGGAGTGTAATATCACATGAACGTTGTCTTCTCAGGCTCTCCTCCCACCCAGCATTTCTCAATTCGCCTTGATTTTGCCGTTGGCCACGACCCCATTCCCTTCCCCTTTCAACCCACTTCCACCTGAGATACTGGCCCGTCTCCTCCGTTCCGCCTTGGAATTCACATACAGGGCCCTCTCGGCCGCCTTGAGGACTTCGTCTATCAAGATGACAGGCGCTGAGATCCATAGCACGGCCGCCCACTCATCCCACCCCAGAGCTTCAATGGAGAAGAGGCCCTGCAGAATGGGTGTGTACAGAATGGCAAAGTGTAGGAGCATGGAGAGACAAATTGCGTAGATCAGCTTCATATTCTTCCAGAGCGGAAGTTGAAGCAAGCTTTCCGACGAGCTGAGGGCATTCATTGCGTTGAACATCTCGATCACAACCAAGATGGACAAGGAAACGGTCGAAGCGGTGCGCGTCGACACCGATGAAGGTGAGAATATGGCGCAGTCGACATTCTCAAAGATTGAATTGGTTGGTGAACACTTGTGGAAGCTTCGAAGTTGTGTGAAGCTGATTCCAGGGCCAGATTGGTAGAACATGAACCACCAGACATAGCCAAAAACTGTAGCGGCACCCACATATGTGCCAACGACCATGTAGCGGAAGAATAGCCACCCAGACACAAGGGGCTCATCGCGCTTTCGTGGAGTCCGCCGCATCACATCATGATCAGCCGGATTGAACGAGAGAGCCGTGGCTGGAAGACCATCCGTGACCAAGTTCACCCAGAGAAGCTGGACTGGAATCAAGGCTTCGGGTAAGCCCATGGCAGCGGTCAGGAAAATCGAGACCACTTCGCCAATGTTAGACGAGATGAGATACCTGATGAATTGCTGGGTATTGCTGTAAATGGTGCGGCCTTCTTCAATGGCAACTTCAATCGTGGCAAAGTTGTCATCCGCAAGCACCATGTCGGCGGCCAGTTTCGCTACGTCGGTTCCGGTACCCATGGCCACTCCAATGTCAGACTTCTTCAGTGCTGGGGCGTCATTCACGCCATCACCCGTCATGGCCACTACCTCGCCAGCTTCCTGCAAGAGGTCGACAAGTTTCGACTTGTGAGTGGGCTCGACACGAGAAAACAGAGACGCTGTCTTTGCAGCCTCGAGCTTTTCGCTTTCTGTGAGAGAGTCAAATTGTCGACCAGTGAAGCTCTTGCCGGTGATATCTTCATCTGGTTGGAAGATGCCAATCTGTTTACAGATCGTTTCGGCAGTATTCTGATTGTCACCAGTTATCACAATCACCCGGATCCCTGCTTCTCTGCATTTCATGATGGACTTGGCCACTTCTGGGCGAGGCGGATCGAGCATGCCGACCAGCCCGATCAAGGTCATGTTCTGCTCCAGTTCGGCATAGGCTTTGTTGCTCTTTGCTGTGTGCAGGAGCACGTTTCCGCTGACGCTTTCGACGCTGGCCAACGCCAGCACGCGAAGACCATGCCGCCCGTATGCAACGAGTTCCTGAGCCAGGAGCGCCTGGTGCCGCTTGTTGATAGGTACTTTCTTGCCATTGGACCCCAGTATGACATGAGAGCAGCGTTCAATGATCGATTCGGGGGCACCCTTGACGAGAAGCTTTTGTGCTGGGCCTATTCCGGCCAGCACAGACATGCTCTTTCGATCCCGCGAGAACTCATACATTGCCTGCAGAGGAAGCTTTTCCTCATAGTACTTACTGGCAAAATCTACTCGCTCAGCGCCCGACAAACTGGCTCGAGTTTTGTTCTTTGCCGCATCATCGGTGCCAATCTTCTCAACCAGAACGCGAAGAGCCCCCTCAGTAGGTTCTCCGATGCTTGCATAGGTGTCATTTTTTGCGTCGTATGACAAATGAGCCTCGTTGCAAAGCGCCAGGACTTCTGACATTTGCTTGATGGTGTCCGAGTTTACTGCAGCATTCTCGAGCTTCTTGCCATTGCGGATGAGATCTCCAGTCGGGGCGAAGGTGGTTCCTGTGACTTCAATTTCCTCCAGGTCATCACCAGACTCACTGAGATAGACAACCTTCGCAACACTCATCTGGTTGGTCGTGAGAGTACCGGTTTTGTCGGAGCATATCACACTGCAGCTACCCAGCGTTTCGACCGATGGCAAACTCCTGACGATGGCGTTCTTAGCCGCCATTTTTCTCGTGCCCAAAGCGAGACATGTTGTGATAACCACGGCGAGACCTTCTGGGATTGCAGCAACGCCCAATGACACGGCAATCTTGAGGTAGTAGATGGCACCTTTTGCCCAGCTTCCACCGTGCGAGGGATCATTGAAATGTTGGATGTTGATCAGCCAGACCAATATGCAAATTACTGTAATGACCTTGGCTAGGGTGTCGCCGAAATCATTGAGCTTCTCCTTGAGTGGCGTTGGCTCCGAAATTTGCGAGGTAATGCTCTCGTGGATGTCGCCTATTGCCGTGGAACTACCAATAAGAACGACGATGGCGGTAGCGTGTCCCGTCACCACAGTTGTACCAGAGAAGAGCATGTTGACCTGATCTTGTTTGACAGCCTGCACATCGTCTATGGCTTTGCAATCCTTGCTCACACTCTCGCTCTCGCCTGTCAAAATAGCCTGGTCGACGGCGAAACTGTTGCTTTGAATGGACAACAGTCGACAGTCGGCCGGTATCCGATCTCCAATGGCGACTGTAACAATGTCTCCTGGCACAAGCTCCTCTGCCTTGATCTTCTGGACGTGTCCATCCCGAATCACCTTCGCTTCGTTTGCGGAATATTCTTGTAACGCTGCAATTGCCTTTTCAGCACTGCTTTCTTGTGTCACACCGACGATCGCATTCAAGATGAGGATTGTCAAGATCTGGAGGTACATGTATTAGTCTGGGCCAGCTCGCAGTGGGATCCGGTTCAACGTACTACCACAGGGTCGACAAACGCAGTCCAGTCGTCCGACTCTTCAAACAGGGCCAGGATGAAAGATATAGCAGCCGAACCCAACAGTATGAGAACTAATTGGTCTTTAAACTGTTCAAGAACGAGTTGCCAGAGGGGCGTGGGAGGGTCTTCTGGGAGAGCTGTTGCGCTTTGTTAGCGTTTGATGTGTTCCTCTTTCGCCGTGGTAAACTCACAGTTGCTTCCATATCGTTTCCTGGATTCCGCGACTTGCGCAGACGACAGACCGGCTGCTTCAGTGACATGAAAATGGCTCAGCACCTCTTCTGTGGCGCGAACATATGCGTGTTCCATGTTGGAATGATCGGAAGCGAACGACTATGAGAGGGAAAAGAAAATGAGGTTGCTGATAAACGGCCTGAGAAGATCCATGCACCGCCAACCGTCTAAATAAAACCCACTGAATATCACAGATAAACGACGAGGGGTTGAAATCTATATAGCAGGTCTATGGCGAAAGGAGTGACTATGGGCAGTGAATTCGATAGAAAATCGGTTGCCCCACGTGGTGAACTGGACACGGTGGACACAGTTCAATAATCATCGAAAATTCCAGATGCCGGCCAGAGAGAAAAAAAAGCAACCTGGCCGCTCTGCGTAGGGCGAAAATACGAGCCCGTTTTGGAGGCGTTTGGGGTACATTCCCAAGAGAAGCAGTAGCGGCTACACAGGTCAATCATAGTGGTTGCTCTACAATTTCGATTTGCCCTACATCTCAACGGTTAGAACTACTTGAATTAGGCGAAGTTGCTTTGGGGGGAACTACGGAGGGTGGACTTATGCACGAGTATGTTTGTACGGAGGACCAAGTGAGAGGCAGGAAACTGTCCAGTAGTAGTTCAGGGTATGATATACCTCGTACCGTGCAAGTTCTTGCTCGAAGATACCTCTTGGGGGTCTTTCTGCTGCCTATCAATAACAAGCCTTAGAGGTTCAGAGGGAAGGCCCAGAGTGGTGAATCCTGAAACCTGTCACCAAGGGGTTTCAGGCGCTGGCGTCAAACAAAATGAATTGTTCGTCACCTCCCAGTGGTAGGCCTCACTAGCCCTTGTGGTAGGCCCAGAGCGCCTAGAGCGGTTAGCGCCAGCAGTGCCTGGGTGACTTAGTGATGCTCTAGCCTTTTAAGCATCAAACTGCCTTATGAGCCGTCACTCACAAAACCATCAATCTGCAACCTGGGCCCCGTTTCCCATCACCAGATATTCAACTCGTCCTTCGATTTTCATCCCCCATCTCCCAATCTCTTTCCTCGTCCACATCTGCACAACCCATTGACAACTCCCTCCTCTTGTCATCAATTCTCCCCGTTCCTTACAATGGCTACCGACGTAAGTGCTGCTGGCCCCGCCTTCAGGTTCAATCTCAGCTCGCTTTCACTGTTGATCCTGAATCCCCCATCGATATTGTCATTGATAAGACTGTATGCTGACATGAATGCAATTTGTAGCGCGAAAGGTATCAATGCCTCATCCCCGCCACGGTTGATCAATTCACTGATGTCCTTCCAGTAAAACATTCCTTGCGAGGCTCTGTGAACAGGCTGAGCGCTACGATGAAATGGTCAACTACATGAAAGAGGTGGCCAACGTATGATTACACCTTTGGACAGATATTCGGGGACAGAATGGGCTGACTCATGGCAGATGGGCGGCGAGTTGTCTGTTGACGAGAGAAATCTTCTTTCCGTTGCGTACAAGAACGTGGTTGGAACCAGACGTGCCTCCTGGCGCATCATTTCCTCCATTGAACAAAAGGAGGAATCCAAAGGGTCTGACAAACACGTTGCCACAATTCGCGAGTACCGCCAGAAGATCGAGAGCGAACTTGAGAAGGTCTGTCAAGATGTTCTCGACGTCCTCGACAAAGCCCTCATTCCAAAGGCCGAATCGGGCGAGTCCAAGGTCTTCTATCACAAGATGTACGTCATTCCCAAACTCTCAGAATGCCTTAAACGGGACTAATATGGCGAACAGGAAGGGAGATTATCATCGATACCTGGCTGAATTCGCTTCTGGCGAGAAGCGCAAGGTTGCAGCCACTGCCGCTCATGAGGCCTACAAGGTATGACAGATGCCCTCCTGGACACACAAACATTTCGCTGACCCCCTGCTTGCAGAATGCTACCGATGTAGCACAGACTGAACTCACCCCTACCCACCCTATCCGTCTCGGTCTCGCCCTCAACTTCAGCGTCTTCTACTACGAAATCCTCAACTCCCCCGATCGTGCCTGTCACCTTGCTAAACAAGCCTTCGACGATGCCATTGCCGAACTCGACTCGCTGTCCGAGGAATCGTACCGCGACAGCACGCTTATCATGCAGTTGCTTCGAGACAACTTAACATTGTGGACATCGTCCGATGGGGGTGAAGGTGAAGCTGGTCCCGCTGGCGACGCTCCCAAGGAAGAAAAACCCGCCGAGACCGGTGCTTCTGCTGAGACTGCAGAGAAGTCAGAGGCCGCTCCACCTTCCTAGGAAGAGTTCCAACAGGCAGCCGTGCATTCCTTCCCGCCTTTTGGCGACTCTGGCTTAACAGCGACTCTCTACGATCTTCGGGCAGGGTTTTTGCTCAAAATGGCAGCACTCGCACTGTCCTGTCTGTAATGAGCTCGGATTCTAGGTGTTGCACAGGAAGGCGTGTGCAGTGATTTGTTCAAATGGGCCCAGATAAAGGCACAGAGAGAAAACTACCAAGACTCCCAGATCCGGGCAGACTACCTACCCCAAACTATTCCCCCCAACCATGTCGAATGCAATCCCCCCAGGCAATCCTGATTTCTTCGTTTTATTGTCTCCTACGATACCACATAGCTTTTAGCTCAGGTGGATTGATGAATGGAGTTAGCAAGCGCGTCGCGGAAAGGTCCACAATCACACTTTTGAGATCTGCAACTGTTGTGTTTCTAGTCGGCGTCTTTCTTCGTCTCATAGCTCCCGGTCGTGTCTCTGCCTTCTGCATGAGCATCTCCGTCTCACACTCAGGGAGACATGTGACCTTGACCTCATATTTCCTTGGCGGCGCCACAAAGTTCACTGGAACCCTTGACCTGCGTTGATTTGATGGCCTTAAAAAGTCATGACTTCATTCCCTCATGCTACCCTTTGTGTCTGTTAAACCTCAACACCGCAGGGTTGACACCAATTTGACGATGGAGACCACCAGATCGTACTAGTAGCGGAATATTTCTTCAAGTTTGCTCTCAGATTCGGGCCCTGAGCAAAGGTTCCTGGTGCCTTGCCTAAACTCTCTGTTGCGTCATGATCAATGAGCACCGTTCAGTACCAACTTCGCTGGGGGCATTCTTGACCTTAATGTTCCCCCCATGAAGTGAGATATTTTCAAGCTCTTAGACAGTCCGGTGACAGTCCATATGTGGGATTTCTACTGTTGACCATTATATTGGCGAAACTTCTCTCTCTACGAATAGCACAGCTTTTCCCTATTTCCTTCTACGACCCAAGAGACCCTCTCACATAACCTAGCGGCAGTGTAAGACTCCCGCTTTTCCTCCCCTTCTCGCCGACCTTTCGTTGGACGCGAGCAGCATGTCTCTTGGCCGTCGTGTAGCCCTTGGTGGCGTGGTCGTGGGCGCAGTACTGTATTTTTGGCCACAAACCTCGCCTGCAGTGCCTGGTGCCCCAGTCACCACCTTCAAAACCACCAGTGTGCAGAATATAGAAAAGGCGTATGCAAATGGTGGTGCCACATCCACACATACCAAGGCATATGGAGGCACAGTTCAAGGCCAGAAACAAGATGCACCGATGAGAGAGGGTTCAGCCACAAATAACCCCCAAGGGTATCAACAGGAAGGAATCGGAGGTGACCAGCGGCCAAATGAACCCATGATGCCCGAGAAGTTGTGGAACAAGACAATGCATGGGACTGAGAAAGGCAGATGAATGAGAGGTCGTTAATCCCCCTGTGGACAGAGGATGGTTAGACGGAGTCCACCGCACCGAGCAGAAGAGGATGAAAAGGAGAGCAATGCCTATTCAACAGGATTGCTGCTTTTGTCGACGGTGTTTGAACGATACTCCCTACCGTTGTACATATCAACTTTCATCTGTTGCCTCTGAAGCAGGCTTAAACACCCACAACCTACATAGACCATTTGTCACGAGGTCGGAACCGGCACAAAAGTTTGGACATCAAAAGCTGGAAAGCCGCCAAGGAAGACTATTGATTGAGTCCAGAGAGCTTTGGTAGACTTACTGTGTGTGTACATAGATAGACATGAGTCCGCTTTTGTGGGTAAAAAAGCCTGCTAATCGAGACAACTGAAGTCTTGTGGTTGTCTCGTTGCTAGCTCTTCTCGACCTGCTGTTATGCAGGCACTCGGGGATGAGGTCCAGAGCCGAGGCGGGGAACTGTCGCTTGCATTCCTCTTTGTGGCTCGAGCCGCGCCATCATCACCGTGTCTCCGAGCCAGGCCACCTTCTAGCATTGAACACTTCTGGGGATTTATTGTTGTGTTTGAACGTTGCGTCGGTGGTACGAGTCCTATCTGTGCTCCACCATGAGCTCTACATCGAGATAAATCGGCGAGATCCACTCCCCGCGATTTCAGCTACTCCGCCAACGTCAGCGACCTTAGCTCAGCAATGGCTCTGGGGATTCTGGAGCCAAATGTCGAGCACGTCCCAGGAACGGTGTATGTGTACGAGTCGGAACAGCGACATGCTGAGCTGTTGGATAATGCTCAGCATCTGAAGAAGGACAAGACAGGGCGAGTCATTCTCGTCCCCCAGCCCTCGGATGACCCAAATGATCCCTTGGTTTGTGGCTCGCTAGCGACGCACTTCATAAACACTGGAACTAATTGGCGACGCATAGAATTGGCCCATCTGGCAACGCGACCTCATTCTCGGAATCCTTTGCTTTGTATCTTGCCTCGCCACGACAGCTTCTCCCCTCCTCGCCGCAGATTCAACGACTCTCGCCATCGTCTTCAAGCGAACATTCCAAGATGCTGCCCTTCTCACTGCCTACCATCTCTGCGGCGTGGGTGTGGCGGGATGGCTATTTGTCGCATCCGCAAGAGTCTGGGGCAAGAGACACCTGTTTCTCCTAGGAGCGCTGCTCATGGTCGCAAGTTCTGCCTGGGGCGGTTCCACACATGTCGGTCACAATTATGCCAGCCTATTATGGAGTCGCGTCTTTCAAGGAGTTGCACTGGCCCCCTTTGAGGCCCTTGTCAATGCCTGTGTTGGAGATCTATATTACGTCCATGAGCGTGGAGTTCGAATGGCGATCACAAATACATGTCTTTTTGGAGGGGCCTTCCTGACACCAGTCTTTGTGGGTATGATCACTGCGCACATGGGCTGGCAATGGAGTGTAAGTTCCCGTTCGTATCGTCCTCGCGTCGTCACATATTTGAGTGATGGTCATGCAATCATGAGCAGGATCATCCAGTGGTGCATCTTGGGCAAATAAGGGGACATTTCTGGTTCTTAACACCAAAGATTTGCTAACCTCAAATCACCCAGTTCTTCTTCCTTTCCATCTTTATGGCCCTGGGGTTCTTCCTCCTCTTCTTCTTCGTGCCTGAGACGGCTTATCGACGAGCACACTCTCTCAATCTCGATCTTCTCGCTGAGGGGGACTCGTCGAAAGAAACGGTCGGGAGTCCTGAGACGTCGACTGCAAAAGACGCAGAGGAAAAGGCTCTGCAATCGTCAGCAGTCGTCGAAACACCACCCTCGAGGCATTCCTGCTGGCGCCAATTAATGCCATTCAACGGTCGAAAGACGGACGAGTCCTTCTTCAAGCTTCTCTTCCGACCGTTCCCATTGTTCCTGCATCCCGCAGTCCTGTGGGCTTGTCTGCTCCAAGGAGTGATTATCGGCTGGACTGTCATGGTTGGAGTTATACTCTCTCTAATCTTCCTAGGGCCGCCTCTCTTCTTCAACGAAGAGAGGGCGGGCAAGATGTACACCAGCGCGTTCATCGGCAGCATCCTCGGCCTGCTCGGTGCTGGTTTGTACAGCGAGTTCATTACGCGATTCATGATCAAACTCAACCGGGGCAAGTACGAACCCGAGTTCCGTATCCTGCTTGTCATTCCGACGCTCGTGTTCTCCTGCGTCGGTCTCTACGGCTTCGGTATAACAGCAAACAATGTGGCCCGCTATGGTTGGATCGTCCCTGAGGTATTTCTCGCATTTATCATAATCAGCATGGTCATGGGCTCCATCGCCTCAGCCCAGTACCTCCTCGACGCTCATCGCGACCTTGCGGTTGAGGCGTTCACGAACCTCATCATCTTCAAGAATATTTTCTCGTTTATCCTGGCGTACCATGCTTTCAATTGGGTATTTGCGATCCGCATCAACCACTTATTTATTATATTCGGTAGCATCGAGATTGCTATCTGTGTGCTAAGTGTTCCCATGTATATCTTTGGGAAGAAAAACCGCGAGTTTTTCCACCGGCATGATCTATTGAAGATGACAAGGCTTCGATAACGCGGGCGTTTTAAGGCCATCCATATCGAAAGTATACGGGTATTATTATTAATTTAACGGTATTGCCCAAATGGGTGCCCAATCGCACAGTCTTTCCTTGCTCGTATGTCAAGAAACGGAATGAGGATCTCTACCTGAACGAGGCTCCTTTTCGGCTAACACAGACGTTGGCCTCGTAGCCATCAGGGGCACGAACATTGTTCGGGGATTGGGCTGTTCCCAATGGAGAAAGGCAGACACAACATCTCCACACAGCGGCAAAGTGAACGTGGATGACAAGTCGAATGCAGTTCTCGCTCTAGACCTTTGCCACAGTCCGTCAACAATCACACACCCACTGGTGCCACTGGGCGACGATATGATGCAATCCCAGACGCGCGAATCACTTTGAGGCGCGTTGCTATCATTTGAAACGAGCTTGGTTCGCGTGGCGCTGAGTTCCGCCCGCATTCGGAAATTAAGAGGTTGCTCGGTTGGTGCTCGGCTCCAGCGGCGACGATCTCAGGAGAAACACGCCTACATCACAATCCTCTTTGATGATCCGCTATATTTTGAACCAGACTGCCGACTAGGTTGTCCCGTTGTCTAGAGCATCGATTTGTGCGACCCAGAGCATGGACAGTCGTTGCGTCCGTTGAGAAACATCCAAACCGAAACATCATCGACGAGATGCCGGGGGACAGAAGCGGGAAACGTCACCACAATAATAATCGATCAACAACGTCGCGATCATGTCAGAATTAACGCCCAGCACGCTCTGCGCTGCGTGCCAGTCCATATTTAAGCCAGATACGCCGAAATCACTGGACACAGGCGAGATTCCGCATCATGGCTTAGAAGAACTCGCATCTCTGGCCAGCAAATGCCATCTTTGTTTGACAGTTTTTATGTCCATCGACCCAGACGCCTATAGAAATTTTCGAAATAGAGGATTAGCAATTGATTCGGTTGGCTTCGTCTGGATATCCCCGATTGCCCGGGACCAAGCGAGGTTGAAGTTCCGATATGTGAAGCCAACGAAGTCGGAGGCGGACAAGGAGAACCGGGGACCGACTCCAAGCAGTAGCGGTTCGAAGGCGAGTCTCTCGTTGAGCTGGGACCAAACGACGGGGTTGGTGGTTGAGTTGATTCTGATGCATCCGAGATGTAGGTGCTTGACCCTTTTCTGCCTCTAGGGGTTGCTAACTTGCTGGTGTCATAGTTGCCGTCGAACCTGGAGTCCGGACCATTGACTCCAGATCGGTGAGTACAGCGTCGACAGAAAGTATCGATCTTGCCAAACAGTGGATCCAAGACTGTACGTTCAACCACATGAAATGTTCCGTGTCCTCTGCCACCGATGCGACGTGGAAGCCCACACACCTGCTGGATGTCTCGATCCGAGGCCCCAAGGGCGCTCACGGAGTCAAACTTGTGGACGGCATGTTCGTGGACCCCTTGAGCGAGTACGTCACCCTCAGCCACTGTTGGGGCAAGTCCAAGACGATTCGTTTGCATAAAGGGACCCTTGCAGCGTTGAGGCAGGGCGTCAGCGTGGCAAATCTCCCAAAGACGTTTGCCGAAGCCGCCATTGTGACGGATAAGCTAGGTTTCCGATACCTCTGGATTGACGCACTGTGCATTCGGCATGACAGCGAAACAGACGTGTTGGCCGAGGTGGGACAGATGCACCGTGTCTATTCAGAAGCCACACTCAACATCGCCGCCACATCCTCGAGGGACGATGCCAGCGGACTGATCTACAGTCGCAACGTATTGGCAATACAGCCCTGCATTGTTCCCGTTCCTTTTGGCTTGGGCATTGACGAAGGGATGTACAAAATACTACGCTCCACGCTATGGCACGATCTGGTCGACTCATCACCACTCAACAAGCGGGCTTGGGCTTTTCAGGAACGCTGCCTTGCAAAACGTACACTGCACTTCACTCGCAATGAATTGTTCTGGGAATGCCAACAGATGTGTTGTTCAGAGGTATTTCCGAAGGGCCTTCCCGCCACCATGGGTCCGCCTTCGTCCCAAGAAAGTGTCGAGTTCTTCAGCAAGAAGATCCATCACCAGAGGCACGGCAATTGGCATCAGCTGGTGAAAATGTATTCCCCCAAGAAGTTGACGTACTCTAGCGACAAACTGTTGGCCATGCAGGGCCTGGCGAAGCAGTACATGGCAAAGAACAGATTGCATACCGACGACTACCTGGTTGGGCTCTGGAAGCCGCAATTACCACACGCGCTGCTCTGGCGAGTAGAGGGCGGAAGGCGGCCGACGAAGTACAGAGCCCCAACATGGGCATGGACGTCCATCGACGGCGAAGTAAAGTACCCTGAACCGGCATCCTCGGCACGAGAGACTTGCATTGAAATCATCGAGATCGACATGAAATACAGTCCATCCGGGGACAATTTCGGCTTTGTGCAAGGCGGCAGGATGAAGGTTAGAGGGTTCCTGGCAAGAGGACTGCTGAGACGCACGCGGGATTACTGGGGTTCTACTCCCTGTGTGATCCAATGTACCAAGGCTCAGGTCGAGATCGAGAAAGCAGCCTTTGACGACCGCCTGCCAAAACTGTCCGACGCGGGCAGTGGGATGCTTTGCGAGATGCTCGAGATCTATCTCTTGCCAGTCATCGACGTTGTTGATCGGGTCGAGGGATTGCTCCTGTGCGCGACCATGAAAAAGGGCGAATTCAGGAGGATCGGAGCCTTTGACGTGAGCCGGTATGACCAGGCCAATTGGGACCGGTTTCGGAGTGTCATGAAAGGCGAGGCCGAGATGAACAACTACGTCGAGCGACTGGACCATATGAACGGGTATTGGTTCGCCAGTGATTTTACATATACGATTAATATCATCTAAACATGTTAGTGGGAAGTGGTTCGCGGGGTCGGTGGAGTTATACAGGACGGGGGAAAAGTCACGAGAACGTCTCCAAAGAGCGATGTGTAAATGTCTTGATGCGATGGGATTGGATCTCCTTGAGGCAAGCACGAATACGGGATGAGGACGCCGGTGAGAACATCGATTTATTGTTTGTGGGGTGTGGGATATAGGGAAGATGTTGTTTCTTTTTCGTGCCGTGTTGCGCATGACAGTGTCGCCGGGGAGAAAGATGGCACCAGCGAGACTTGGACCGGATGACACGGTAAAAGGGGGGAAGAAAGTGTGACAAGCCGGTGTGTGTAATGTTTGATGACGACGCAATAGCGCAATGAAGACTTGGTTTCTTGTGTAAATATGTAAATGTGTACATTAAGTATCCAATATCTGATCCGTCGTGATGCTCAGCCTCGCGTTGATCTTGCCTGCAGCCTTGCTCGATCGATGCAATCACGATAGATAACCAGGCCTGCAACCAGTCACCCCGTATCCCTTCACTATCTCGGGTGCAATTGGGGATCTCGTTTCCCACGATTTGTGCTTGGCTTGCGTATACGAGGTAATCATTCCTCGCAAGAACCAATCTCGGTGCTAGGTGGCGCAGCCATCAGCTCAGCCCTTGATCGCGGATGACGCGTTTTGGGTGTTTTCGGATCTGTCTTCCCCTCAATCAACGACCACCCACCCTCGTCGATGTCTCGTCTCGTGGCAAGGAAAAAGCAGGACGGAAGGCCAGTATGAACAGGTCAGATTAGGTAGAACCTACGCGGTGGTTTGGTCTCATGATCTTGGTATTGATGCATAAAATGGGGAACATCGATGGTGCGTGCCGGCAAGGGTGTTACCGGGACGACCCCAACAATGCGGAAAGAGGAGAGAGACCATTTTTCCCCAGGCACACCCCAGGGAAGCTGTTAGCTTTTGGCGTCGTGGCGTCTTGGGGGGAGGAGGGAGAGAGCTATTACATACGAGGTAGGTAGCTAGCATTCTAGATCCCCAAACTAGTACCGAGTAGAAGCAAAAGAAGCACTCGGCAGGGCAGGGCAGGGCAGGGTATTGCAGGTGAGTGGTACGGGAGTACAAACGAGAAACCTGACCAAGCTGCCTCTTATTTATCCCTTCTGGCAATGCAAGCTTTTTGTCTCATTCTTTTCCCATTTTCCCATCCCATCCTACTTCTCATCAAACATCGAACACCCTCATCTACGAGTCCCTCGTGTCCCACACCAGATCGCGGGGAAAGCTCTATTCCTATCAGCCACCAGAGCCACCATGCTTCGTCAGCTAAGCAGCATCCTTGCCGCCTCCACCCTCCTGGTGGGTATTGTCTCTGCGCAACAGGCCCCGACTCTTCCCAGCTGTACGTCGTCCTACGAAACCTCCGTACCGTATCTGTGATGTGATGAGATCTTCCCCCCGCGCACTTCAGGATCAATGCCGTGAAAGGATTGCAGATCGCAAAGTCGAAAGAGCGCGCGCGCGGGGTTTGGTGAATTTGTGTCAATGGACCGGTGGGCTGACCATTCTCGAATACTCGTACAGGTGCTACCGACTGCGTGAGCAGTCTCCTCCCCGCCAGCTGCAACGGCAATCCAACATGTTAGTCCTCCCCCTCTTTGAGCTAGTTGATCCCGACGGTGCAAGAGGCAGAGCAGGAAAAAAAGAGGAAGGGACTCAGTAGCAGTGGCTCACACCAAATTCATATCTATAGGTATCTGCAACACCGCGTCCTTCCTCAACGGCATCGCCTGCTGCGTCTTTGAGGCGTGTGATCCTACAGATCAAACGGCCGCTCTGGCTTATGCGCACAGCATCTGTGACCCCGTCGGCGCTTCTTCACTTTTGGTATGTTTGGATTCTCTCTCTATTGCTCTCCATCGCGGTTCGCCTGGGTGTCGTGACTTTCATCTGCCACACGAGTATATTTTGACATTAGAATTGGCTCACTGAACCATTTATTCTCAACAGCCTGCGTCGGCAACCTGCACCTCAACAACGACTTCGACCGGCACCACCACCTCTTCGGCTTCCGGCTCTGGCGCCGCCGGCAGCTCCAGCGAAGCTAGTGTTTCCTCTGCCTCTGCTTCAGCCTCCAGCGCCAGCGCCAGCGTTTCCTCTTCGCTGAGCAGTGTCTCCGCGTCCGCCGTCTCCGCCGCGTCCAGTGCCAGCGCGGCTGCCTCTTCCGCCACAGGCAGTGTCAGTCAAGTCTCGTCGGCGACTGCCAGCCCCACGGGTGCTGCGAATCAAGTGGCGATTGGGTTTGGTGCCATCGGAGCTGGGATGTTGGGTTTGGCAGCCATGTTGTAGGAGCAGATTCCCAAGCCAGAGACGAGGGAAATAGTTCGAGATGTAATACGGCTAGATAGGAAGATTTCCTTCGATCTAGCACATGTCATCTAGTGGAATATGCACTAGAATCTCATTAGCATCGCCACCACGCAGGAAAGAGATATGTGTAATGTACCATTCATGACCACCAGCTCAAGCTATGATTTTCTTTTTATCCTCACCGCATCTCTCAACAGGCGGAGTGTTTCTGTTCACTCATCATCTTCGGCCTGTCTGCGCCACCTGGCCAACACTTTTGCAACTTCGCGGCCCTCCTCCTTTAGCACTGTCCACAAATAACCCCAGAACAGCATATCAGCGAGCCCGATCGTGAAGACGACTCGATTCGGCAGTAAATTCAGTCCTGAGAGCAGCGAGGTCCAGCTGTCTGAGGGAAAGGTTGAAGACACCGGTGCGGAGGAGGCTGAATGCGAGTGGAACATGTAGATCCAGAACACGAGAGTTGACGACGCCAACACGTGGATCGCCGAGAGTGTGAGCCAGCGCGACTGCGCCGTCAGGAGAGTGTGCAGTTCTTCGGCGTGGCGCGAGGGTGATTTCGCAGATGGGTCAAGGCGGGTGGCCAGTGACGAAGGGGGTGCAGAGGCATTGGAAGAAGCAGCACCAGCACCAGCACCAGGGCCCTGCTGCGACATGGACAAGTCTCCCGCAAAGAGGAACTGTGTCACCGCGTAGGCTACCACCACCAGTGCCAGGAGTGCGAACAGTTCTCGCTCCGAGTGGGAGATCCCATGAGCCTGTGTCGATAGCAACCCCGTCAAATGTTTGCCGGGGTTCGTGCTCGTCCGCCCGCTACTGCCTGCTCTTGCACCGAGCGAGGCGGAGGCGTCATGCGGGCTCGTCTCCGGTGCGTACCCCGCGGGCCGGACGCTCATGCTCTCCCCAAGAAGCCATATCGGGGTCGAGGACAGCAGTTGGGCAGGCGAGGTCAGGAGGTAGTAGGCGCAGGTGAGGAGGGTGAGGGAGTGGGTGCGCAGAAGGAGGGTCGAGGATAGCAGAGGCATTTTAGTTTGTCGTCGAAATGATTTATAGGAGAAAGGCTGAAATGGGGGGTTTCAATTGTCCATTCGGTCAGCTTGGTTGTATTCACGGACTGTGTACCTTGGTGCCTTATTAGGGGGCGTATACGAGGTACGAGGCGCGGTGCGCAGTTTGTGTGGAGAGGGGAAAAAAAAAGTTGACGAGGCTGTGGGGGTGGATTGAGGGATTCAGATGCGGAGATTCCGTCGTCGTCCACCTTCACTACGGCACCTTGAGCACGTACCTACGAGTACTGCCAACTGCCCATTCTCCTACCCCAATTGCATCATTTCATCCGTCGTCACCAGGTCGAACATTGATTACCTACCTATCTCCCACATGCTGCCTCGCGAAAACCAATCCCAATAATGATTTGGCAACTTCCTCGTGCACCTCGTGTCAGCAAGTCGCTTCCATAAGCAGGTAGTTTCATACGCGACGAGCCCTGCATAGCAGCCGCTGTTCGCGCACAAGTCCTTTGGCCCCACCTGGGATGCCTCGCTTCACTGCGATTCCCGCAGGACTTGCCAGACAGAGTTATTGCCCATTACTTGTCCTGCCATGTACGAGGGCAGTCAGAAGGCACACACCCTTCACCCTACGGGTCCGGTAATTTTCTTGTTTCGGGCTTGAACCAGGGCTATGACTAAACTCAACGACACGCGATACGAGAACGAAAACTAACCGACCCACTTGTGCTGTCGAACATATGTTGCTTTCCCCGCTGCCTGCGTATAACTCGAAAATGCTCAAGCCAAGTCTGTTGCGCTCGTTCGACAGGAATCTACCGAGGTTATCGTACCCTTCTCTGGTAAGCTGACGACAGTCATTTTGCTGTGGAGAGATATATAGAACGCGCAGCGACAGATTGGAACATTTCCCGAATCCTTCGAGCTGAGCGAGGTTCTTGTGTCTATCGAGAGTTTGACGTTGTCCCCACGCCACCAAACAGATCCCCAGAGTTGACGCTTCTCATTCTCCTACCTATCCTTCAACTGTCGGATCAAGCCTGTCGCCATGGAGCCGTATACGAATACCGGGCCCGTCAACTGTAACGTGGATATTGACACAAGCAATGTCAAGGGCAAGACTGCTGTCATCACCGGCGGTACGCTTGACGCAATAGAGACACCATACTAGGGTCCTTTCTAATATCCTTGTTCAGGAGCCAATGGCATCGGTGAGGCATATGTCCGTGCTTTGACCAGCGCCGGGTATGAGCGAGCCCTCAATGTACCAAATGGCCAGATATTGATGGAAGTGTAGGGCTTTTGCCGTCATCGCAGACCTTGACGCCGAAGAAGGCGCGAGGCTGGAAAAGGAGTTGGGCAGGTCAGTATCCAAATATGGACTTCTCATCTTGTGCAACACCCATTGACTTTCCGTTCGCAGCTCAGTCAAGTTCGTCAAGTGCAACGTTACCGTCTGGGCCGATCAATTGGCCGTCTTCAAAACTGCACTTTCGGCTTCACCCTCTGGCCGAGTGGACATTGTCATCGCCAATGCTGGCATCAGCGGCGCTGATTCGGTCTTTTTCAACAACGGTATGTGACTGGGGTAATTGAGCTGGATAAAATCTGATGGACTTGTCCAGTCGAAGCCGAGGAGCCTGAAGAACCAAAGCTCAACATCCTTGATGTCAATCTCACTGGTGTCATGTATACCGTCAAGCTGGCGCTTCACTACTTCCGCCGACAGAATGCTTTGAACAAAGGAGCTCCCCTCGACCAGGTTCTCATATTACAGGGCAGTCTCGCAGGATATCTCGACCTATCGGGCGCCATCCAATACAGTGCATCCAAGTTTGGCCTTCGCGGCATGATGAGGGCTCTTCGCAAGACGGAACACGTACATAATATTCGAGTTGCATATATTGGACCCTGGTACGGACAAGTAGATCGTCGAGGCATATTCATGCTAATGGAGCCAATCCAGGTTTGTCGAAACCAAGATTCTGAGCAAGGCAGTCGTCGACCATCTCACGAATTCGGGCATCGATTTTGCCACGGTCGAGGACGCTGGCCAATGTGCATTGAGAATTGTGTCTGATCCCAAAGTCAATGGTAAGCGGGTGGCATCCTTGATGCGAGTGGGTAACTGATAGCGAGGTCTTAGGTCGAGCATTTGCAATCGTTCCCCGGAGTTACGCACCTCGTGGTTATTTGGATATCGATTATGACGACTATCCCGTGGGCACACTATTGGAGAAGCTCCAGACTTCTGCCAGTGGAGGCAACCACCGGTCAGCTGTAAGTCATGTGCTGTTTCAAAACTCTGGATGTGGGAGTCTGATGTCAGGGTTTTCCAGCTCGATCCTGAGAAGCAGAAAACAAAAACTCAGTGGGCCGGGGAGGCGACAAAATGAGCAACCATGCGAGCTGTGGGAGCTGACGAATCGTCCGATGATATATACCCTCTACGCACAGGGGTGTGCAACAGCTCCAATTAAAATGCAAAAAGGGACCCTTTCGTGTTCGTTGCGAAAGTATCTTCTCTGAGGTCTCTTGCCAATTAATGCTTCTTCAACCCTCTTCCGTTCGTGTGTGGCCCATATTCGGATAGTTTAGCTGGTGACGTGCAGCCCCGATTGTGTCATTCCACGCCACAGGTTATGCGGATCTGAAGCCAGTCTTCCGCGGCAGTCGATCCAGCAGCTGTATTTGGTCCAAAGACTTTGGTCTGGATGAGTCGAAAGGGGCTTGCATGTCCGAGTAACAACCACAGAAGGTGGCAGCTCGTAAGGCTGGACTCCTCGGCTTTAGTGGAGCCAGAGATTAGGGTTATGATTGGGCCGAATAAAAATAGACATAGGCCAATAGAAGCGCCAGGATCATGCCTCTAGAGGGCAATATCATCTCCACTAATCTCCACTCTTTGTCACACTCCTCCACATCTGGCGCTTATACGCTCGCAGTGCCTCAACAGCCCCTTGCATCCGATCTGTCTCATCTTTCCCCGTCGTCCAATCTTCTTGGACTTCCAAACGCTCACAGGCCCAGAGACCTCTGTGGCGGCCGGCTGCCAGCGACCCTGGACATGTCTGTTCGCGTGGGGAACGACAACTGTGCATTTGCGAGCCTGTATCTGGCTTCGCTAACCTCAAGGGCCCTGTTCTGTTGGATGCCATCGGCTAGCTAACACGAGCATCAGGCGACAAAGCCAAAAGTCCAGAGCCTCTCTTCTATTATTGTTTTGTACCACGTCTGCAGCTCTTTTCGGGCAAGGCACCATTCACCACAAGCAAAAATAAACACAACGGTGAGTACCGAGGAGTACTACCTGTCCTGTCCTGTCCTTTGGCTGCCCTATATTTCTACTCGACCGCTCTGCGTCCTTTGTACAAACCCCCCTCCTCCGTTCACACAAGTCCTTTCGGATCAACAAAGTTTCATAATCTGTGAGGGAGAATCAAAAAGAAAAAGCATTTGGTTTCTGGTTTTTCCTTTCTTGTGGGGGTTTCATGAGCATATTTCTTTCTCTTCTTCTCTTGGGATAGGCGCCTCGTCGTGTGGCCTCTCCCACCACAGCCTCCGTCTCACGGGCATTTTCAAACAACTACATCCGGTGCTTTTTGCTCAGGCCTTTCATTTTGACGCAAAGCGTCTCCTCATACAACGGCCCCAAACGTCAGCTTGACCCTCGACCCGGTCTGAGGTCCCTGTCCTCGTCTCTCACACTAATACCTGTCGATTCGAGTCGACCATGGCGGGTGTGCTCGAAGGACTCATGTCGTCCCGGCGTCGACCGTCGAGGTCCCGATCAGAGTCCACGAAGCAACTCCATGCTCGCTGGGGCGATGTGGCAATCACGGCTCCCAACGGTGGATGG
Source organism: Fonsecaea pedrosoi CBS 271.37 (assembly GCF_000835455.1). Taxonomy (NCBI): domain Eukaryota; kingdom Fungi; phylum Ascomycota; class Eurotiomycetes; order Chaetothyriales; family Herpotrichiellaceae; genus Fonsecaea; species Fonsecaea pedrosoi. The sequence continues at coordinate 478,227 of NW_013550614.1, read as the reverse complement.
ACCCAGCATTACCTCGACGACGACATGAACAACGTCGCCTACCAGGCCCACGGCAGCCCCGACTCGCAAAAAACCCTCGTCAACACATCCCCCGACTTGAGTTTCAAGGACGAGATCGAACGGGGTAGCGTCGAAACAATCCCACAGCAGTCTCCGCCGCTCATCCAGAAGGAACGGGGTACAATCACCATCACAATTCCTTTGCTGTGGAGCCGGAAGTCCCACCGAAGGTCGTCGTCGACGAGCAGTCAACCCCTCCACCAAACCCAGCCGGCCCGGGTGGTAGAGAAGGTGGTAACCGCAGAGTCACGCCCCGTTCGCCCCGGCATCATCAGCAATATCGACGAAGTCATTGTGGCGGAACCAAGACCCGCAATCGAGCCATTCCGAGTAGACTCGCCCATCATTCATAGCCAGTCGCCGGTATATGACGACGTCAGCACTTTCTTCACGCGGGCAGTCTTTCCAGAGAAACACCCGGGTCCCCCACGGCTTCCGCAGATCCAGACCTCGGTCCCTCCAAACAAGAGCCAACCGGCTTCGGCCATCTCCATTCTGAGCCCTGTGGTGGAAAAGTACAATGAGCTCTCCGAGAGCAACAATGCCACGCCCATGGACAACACCCCCATCGCACGACAGATCGAGTCTGCCATTCCCCACAGTCATGAGAGGCAGGTCGACCTTGCGGGCTTGGTTGACCGGTTGGAGGGGCACGTCCACACTACGCCTCTGATTCCATCAACCTCTGAACCTCCAAGTTCAGACGAGGCTGCAGACCCAGCCATTGAGAGACCCGAGTCTGGCAGCAGTGCTACCAGGCTCCCTTCCCGGCCTTCTTCTCGAGGTCCAGGCATTGGCGAGGTGGCGTACATGCGAGCTTCGTCCCGAGGGCCCTCAGAGTCCAGCGGTGGCCGTCGGTCTGCTTCGCGAGAACCTGCTGAACGGCGGGCTGACTCGGTGGGACCGGGTCGTCGACGGGCTGTCTCGAGAGAAGCCCCTCGACGGCGTGCAGATTCCCCCGCGCGAGGCGCTACTGCTTCGTCTTTCTCCCGCGGATCAACTGGCCGCAGAAATGCCTCTTGCGAACCGAGCATTACCCGCTCTCTGTCCAGAGATCCGGTCAGGCGACGTGCTGACTCTCCTCCACCCGTGAGCCGACGAGCCCTGTCCCGGGAGCCAGCTGTCCGCCGTGCAGATTCACCAGAACCCAAGACCCGTCGAGCTCTTTCTCGCGGACAGGCCATGACCGGGACCGTCTCACCAGAGACAATCACTCCTCGTGCATTCTCTGACGATAAGCCGATTCGTCCTCGTGCAGAGTCTCCAGGCCCGAGTACTCGTCGAGCAGTCTCTCGCGAGCCGTACACTCGCCATCGTATCTCTGGCGACTTTTCCACCCGGCGCGCCACGTCGGTCGACCCGGTCGTGCGTCGTGACAGCCCTCCCAAAGACGACGTCACTTCACGCCATGCCAGTCCTCGCGACGACATCTTCACTCGCCGCGCCAGTCCACGAGACGATATCTTCACTCGCCAGGCCAGCCCCCGAGAGGATATCGTTCCCCGACGGGGCACGCCGGTGGTGGTGGCAACCGCGGAGAGGGACAGGGACAGCGCGGCGGGCTCGAGCTCACCGGATGAGCTGACCCCAGACGAGGCGACCGACATCGAGACCGAGACGGACGAGATGTACTTTGAATCACGCAAGGGGTGGAACGGCGCGGCGGTGGCGGGCAGCGCGAGCCGAGGATTCTACGGCGACGTCGTGCAGGACTACAAGCTGATTGCGCGGGACGTCGAGGCCGACATTGCCGCTTCCGAAGGGCAGAGCTCCGGGATCAACATTGTCAACCTGATCAAGAAGGAGAAGGAAAAGGAAAAGGAAGTCCCCAAGCCAAAGGGCGAGGTAGTCAGCCAAGGCAAGGTGTACAAAGGGCCGGATCTGGTGCTTTCTCAAGAGGAGCTCTGGGGATGAGGACATGGGGAGGGTTTTTGGGTCAGTCCATTTCTTTGTCCTCCTCAACAAGATGGTCTATCTGGCCCTATACTGACGGAGGATGTTGACAGAAGCCAACGGAATGAATGAACCACAACAACATCAACAACACGACAACGATAACATCAAGTCGAAGGCAGAGAGATTGTCGATTTTCAGAAATGAGCCTCTTCGGTACAGGTCATCCAGATATATATCAAGTTACGAGGCAAGCGAGACTCGAACCTCGTATATACACGTATGTACGGTCAAGAACAACAGGTGGAAAGGTGCTTTACCTGATATACAAGGATGTCCCATCACCAGCATGTCAGACTTTACGGAACAAAAAGGCAGCCATGTCAGAATCCCGGTACCGACGACAGCAACCTCATCATTCCAGGGTTTCTACTTCTTACATGGCGCATGAGGATTGAACGGCTTTCGATGAGATAGGGACAGCTTGAGCGGGCATCGGACTGTGAGCATCTATCACTTTCACAATCAGAATCACAAACCACGACTACAACCAGAACGAGAACGAGAATCACTTATTCACTCACTCAGTCTCTATCTTATTGTACCCATCTATCTGTCTGTCTGTCTATTCATCTATCCATCTGCCTACCTGCCTACCTACCTCCCCATCTATCAAACACAACAGACAAACCAACTCACCAACCAACCAACCAACTCACTCACTCAATGAAATGTACGAATCTCCTTCTTCTGTCTAGTCTAGTCGATTCTAGTGCACCATGCACCTCCATACAGTATGTATCGGTATGAATTGATGTATCCTCATTTGGACGTTTCTCTATTCCTCTTCCTACTGTCTATCTCTTCTCCTTCCACTTTAAACCCGTGTTCTCTTTTCGCTCGCGACGTCTCGGCCGCCTTCCTTCCCCTCGAAATAGTACACGCGCACGCCGACGTGGACGGTGTAAACGACGGCACGGCCCAGGCTCCTGACGGATTCCCACCGCGCCGTCCGGTCCCTATCGCGGCCTCCTCAGGGGGATGGGCTGGAAGAAAGCTGGGTTGGTCTTGAGTATGGGTTTGGGTCTGGGAACGCGTAATGTGTTTGGGACACGCTGCTTAATAAGGGCTGTGCTCTCATTTCATAGTGGTAGTGGCGAGACATGGTATGGCGAGGCATAGGTAGATGGATAGTACCAGACACTTTCGAGCCCGTGTAACGTCCAACCAAAACAAAAAATACAAGAGGAACAAAAATTCTGGATAGTTTGAAACGGATCACGAAACATATTGATCACATTGATCCATATTGGTCAATGGCACAGCCAACTTAGCTGCCAAGTGCTGAACAAGGCTGAATTTGATACATCGCTCACCAAGCCACCAGCACTAACAAGTCCCTGTTGTACAATTCTTGACCTTTTCCCTCTCAAATAACCTGGCCTTCAAGAATGAGAAAGCAGAAATTCTGGCCCTGGCTCATCGTCCTCGCTCTCAGACGTCATTGTCCGGTCTGGAGGCTTTGGCCGAACGTTTGTGATTGGCAATGATGTCGGTTTCGCGACGGAATCAGCCTCTCCAGCAAAAGGATCCAGCTCTGAAGAGGGTGGGCCTCGAGGCTGTGGCCGTAAGCGAACGCCAAGAGGGTCAAGCTCGACGCTGTCAAGAGGATCGACCTCTTTCTTCTGCTTGCCCTTATCGAGCGCATTTCCAAACTGACGCAATGTGTCTTCTAGACTCTGGTTGCTGCTTTCGCCTGGACTCCGTAGTCTGCCCGGCGGAAGCATATTGTCCCGGAGTAGATCTGGAGGGTACTCATGACTCTGTGTCGTCTCATGGTCTTCAAGCTGATTGCGATCATTGAATCCGTTGACACTGTCACCGTCATTCAGTTGACCATCGGTGGTGGATGATGGGTTGGCACTCCGCTGGAGCAAATCCCGTGCCTGCTGGAAAGCCGCGAGCTCAGCACCTATTGCGCAGGTGAGGAGATTCCAGTGCTTGGATTCGGCCAGGTCAAGATCTTCCTCGAGAGATGAGATCAAGGTAGAGAGTTTTGTAAGGACCAACTGGACGGACGCCTCTTCAGCTGTTGTCGCCGGTACACTCTTCGCATCAGCCGCTCCGTTCGGGGTGGCCCACTGGAGTTGCGAGTGAGACAGCTCCCGCGTCTGCGTCTTCAAGTCCCGTTCAAACTCGCCAATACGTCTTACAATGTCGCGCCAAAGTCTCGATCCTTCTTCCAGGGCATTCCTCTCACTCTCCGCGCTCGCCTTTCTCTGACCCAGCAACTCCACTTCGTTTGTCCACTGCTCCTGTGCCATTTGCAGGGTCCGCCTCTCTGGCTTCAGGGCGTACATCCCTGGATCATGTCCGGAATTGAGACTCTGCTGGATCGGTGGTCTCCGCAGGAACGATTTGACCTGAACCTCGCTCAGTGCCAGCGACTCCATGTAAGAGCTCAATTCCGAGTCCCTTGAGCTCTCGGTCTCGCGGAGCTGATTCACTAGGATTCTGTGCTTGGACTTGAGTTCCAGCAAGGCTGTCTCCAGGTGTTGGATCTCCTGTTCCACGGCCTGAATCTCGGAGCGTAGACCGACAGGTCCTTCTTCATTTTTGATCTTGCGAATCTCATCCTCAAGGAGGTGTCTCCGGTTTCCTAGGTCCGAAGCCTGTTTCAGAGCGTTGTCTCTAGCCACAACTTCTCGGTCGATGAGGGACAGTTCCCACTCCCTAAGGGCCGCGAATTCCCTCATGGACTTTTCCAGCCCGCGGCGTGCTCCTCGGAGTGTGATCTTTCTGGGCTTCGGTTGACGGATTGGTATGGTCCGCGGTCCTGGATCCGCTCCTGTTCTTGTAGACGTAGAGATGGATGGAGTGGGCGTGGGACTTCCCACAGAGGACGAATCTTCCGGGTCTGCGTTCACAACGCCAGCACCGAGCCCTTCTGACTGCGCATCGAGGAGGCTCTGAAAGGTCCGCTCGAGTGATTTGGCAGCTCTCTCAACCGGGAGGAAGGGATCGTTGTGGTGCACTAAGGACGAGCTCAGCTTCTGGGGTCTTTGAGAGGTCGGGGACACAGAAGTGTTTCGTTGCCTGTCGGACAATGGAGATGGGGTTGCTGCATCTCGTAGCAGAATGCGAGGGCGGACTGCGTCGGAGGAGCGCGACGAAGAGACTGAGACGTCATCCTCATACTGAGGAAGTGAACTTGTACTTCCCGGCGGGTGTGGGAAGATGCGTTCAATAAAGGACTTCCTCATGATTTGACCAGGGAGAGATCCGTGGTCGCCAGAGACGTCGCGAGCTGGAGGGAGAATGTCGCTGTCGCTGTTGGTGACGCTTCACAAGGGGGCACATAACGGAGGCAGAGAGGTCTTTGACATTCAGGCAGGCAGAACTGGCTTCCGTTTGCACAAACGCAGTGTGACACGATCATGTGTACACAACAGACACCAGGATGCCAGAACGAAGTCATGGGCCGCGAAAGTTGCCGAAGTTGACCCAGACATCCCTATGCCGTCACATTCACACCGACGACAACCAGGCACCCAGGGCTGTTGCCTATCAACGACCAGGTTGATGCCTCCGGCGCCAGGTATGTATACAGGGAAAGAGGTGACGGTTTACAGCCAGAAACTTAAACCAATTGTAGGAGTACAGCCTCATATCAACCATGGTAATATCTAGTATACTTGTTACACCACTCGTTTCGGCTTCAAGCATAATCCACACAAGTTGGGTGGATCCAAAGATTCAATGATTGAGTCGACCACGAAGATCATAGCCCAACTGATAGTGCAGGCTTCTAGGACCATGAGTCATTGTTCGTACATAGGCTGACTGGTTACAAGTGCTGTGAAAGCATAGCCCTGAGAAGAGAATTGTGCAGCGTTGAACTGATGCTGGAGCTAGAGAAAGCGCGAATCATGGCGCAGACCGAATCCAAGGCAATGTTGATCCGAGCCATAGAGAAGGGATTCTCTTTCTCTGCGTCCTCCTAAGTGCTTTAGTGCTTTTGAAAGATCCAAAGTTCCCGTGCTTTTTGCACGGAGATTCTCAAAGCTTGATATACTGTCGACTCAGAAAGCTGGTGTCGACACTCCGCAGGAACAACGGGACGATGGACGTATTGCGCGGCGGTGTTCGATAAATGTGTGGCTTTTCCGCTCCGACGCAACATGTAGCGGCGATGGTGATGGAGCCTACATCAACAAACGCCAGGCACCCAAAATGAGTGCTGCTGTACCTGTGCAGACGCCCCTATGTATTTGGTCAGCATCAATTCGCGACAATCTTCGGACCGACCGAATACTTACATGAGCCACTGAAGGGTCGAGAACTTGACCGCTTCTACTCGCTCGCGGAGACTGGCCACCTCTTGCTCAATTCGAGCTTCCGTCTCCTTGATGCGCATCTCCTGTCCGTTCGCTTCCTCCCGTATCCTCCCCTTTTCCAAGTTCAGGTCAAGGCGAACACTGGCTTGCGTCCGGCTGATCTCATCTCGTAGTCTCGAGTTTAACTTGGCCAGATCGCTGGTTAAACGGTCATGACTCGATCGTGTTAATTGTGCTTCGGTGCTATCTGCGTTGGACAATTCACTCCTCAATTTGGCAAAATCGACCTTCTGCGTATATGTGCTTCTCTCCGCATCTTCCTTCAGCACCATGGTTCGAGTAAGGTTCTGAATCGACTCTTCTATCACGTCGTTGAGGACACGCATCATGGCCACGGCCTGCTCCTCTGTGAAGCCTTCGTCTTTCAATCTCTGCACGAATCGCAGCGTGTCAAAGTGGTGGGCTTTATGGTGCACAGGCGTCGTCGAGAACGCCCGACGTGCAGGTTTAAATGTAGCGGCATAAACCCCATTGTGTCGTATGGGAGCTGAATCTCGAGGGAGTGGTTGAACGTCCGTCCGGGGTCTCTTCCGTGATGGAGAAGGGCGCTGCCCGGTCAAGCTAGGAGCGGCATTGCTATGTATTGTCCGAGGCCTCGACACGGACTTGAAGGAAGCAGTCTTCAACGTTTGTATTACCCAAGGTCGCCCAGAGACGGACTGCGGCGCTACCTGGACGAGCGAGGCGGAGGTCCAGGTCAGGCGCAAGAAACGAGGGAGTTCGGTCACAGGTTTAGAGCCTGCCATGGAAGGCATGGGGACTGGCAACGCTGCTGTTGCGAGCCCTGACCGTCGGAATACTTTCTCTCAGATAAAATAGTAACCGCGCGGGTAGGGTAATTAGAAGGACGTCGTTGACAGAGACTGCGCATATGTCGGAGAGGGGAGAAAAGGCATCGCAGCGTCTGGGGTTTTGCATGGTGCCTGTGAGGCAGCCTGGCCCGCCTGTTCCTGGATGGTTAAGCCAATCACAAGGAGCCTGATTCGGAGGATTCGCTCAACACAACTAAAGAGCCAGGATACATTTAGGTGCTGCCCAACTGCCTCTTCTCGATACAAGCTCTGATATATTCATTGATGTACACGACATTTAGGGCGCTACATATTTCTAAAGAGTCATCCGGATTTCGGGGACATTGCAAACAACTCCGTCTTTCCCTTTACCATAACTTTGCCAATATGGCCACCCAAACGCCAATCCTGGAATGTTCGCAGGCCATTCTGCTGTCATGTAGCCTATCGACTAGAGTGCCCTCATTAAACAATTGATAGGGTGCGGGAATGGAGCTCTGCTCGCTGTCTCAATGCCCAACATCGCGGCCGCAGGACCACCATGTCTATGTGACATTGCGAGTGCTGTGAATAAGAATGGCTGAGGGCCATAGTTTGGTGGCATATTGGCATCTGCTTTGTGACTCCAGTTTACCTCTTCTTCTGCGGCGTTGAATTGCCATGAGACCAGGGATGCTGCCTCAAGGTGACTTCAACCGACGCCGTTGTGCTCTGTCGCTGTATGCGACCATAGACATATTCGCAACCGCAACATGCTGACCTGAAAGGAGCCAAAAGTCGATGCTCAGCACTATCTAGCAATTTCAGTCCGTGGCCTCCTATTTGCATTTCCCTTGACAACCCAAAAAGCCAAGCGTGCTTTCTGCATGGATACCCTCTCGCATTCCAGCTTCTCCAAGGCCGTGGTTGTATTTGTAAGACGTCAAATATTGACGGGAAAGGCGAATGGGGTTCAAGAGAAGAGTGCGCCGTCAAACAAAACCTGGGACAAAAGGGGCATTCACAGCTCTCTCTGGCTCGCCTTGACCACGCCCGCATCGGCAACTTTTTCATCCAACTCAACAACCTTGCCATTCGCTGCTGACGACTTCGAACTCTTCCAACCCAGCGCAGCTAGCCTCTCCGCCAGAATGGGATGACTGTAATGATAGCTCGCATACATCCAGTCGGCATCCATAGTACTCAGATTCTGCACTTGCAACTTGATCAGACTCCTTGCCAATTCCTTCTCATATCCCAGTTTAGTAGCAAACGCATCGGCTTCGAATTCGAATTTTCGAGAAAGCACGTTCATCAAAAGCTTGACCACGGCGTCCATTGGAGCAAGGGCGTCGGAGAACAAGATGAAACCAATGATGATGGGATGTGAGTCGTGGAAACCAAAAGAGGAGTAAAGGGAGTTGTTGTCGATAAAGACACTGAAAAGCGCAAAGATATAGAACATGTGGAACTAGACACCAGTCAGCTGAGGGTTCGGGGGGGAAGCGACAAACATACCTGTGCAATGGCGAACAGTTTCGTAGTGTGTGACAAACTCCAATGTCCTAGCTCGTGACCTAGTACTGCCACTACTTCTTGCGGTTCGCTCTTTTCGATCAAGGTATCGTAAATGACAATGTGTTTCTTCCACGGAAGCCCAAAGAAGTAGGCATTGCTATGCGCACTCCGTTTGCTTCCATCAATGACGTACAGAGACTTCAGGGGGAACTTGAGCCGTTGCGCCAATGCCTCCACTCCAGACTTGAGTTCTCCAGGTTCGAGAGGAGATAGCTTGTTGAAAAGCGGGAGGATGAAAATCGGATAGATGGTGATCGCGAAGAGTTGCACGACGATCCCAAAGAGCCAGAGATAGTAGAAGAATCTTGTGCCCGTCACCTGAATGATCTTGAGAAAGGCACTGAGTAACGGCGTCCCCAGTGCAACCATCAATGCCTGGCCTTTGAGCATATCCGTGATCCATAACTTGATAGTTTGTTTGTTGAAACCGAACTTCTCTTCTAAAACAAATGTGCTATAGTATGAAGGTGGAAGCGACAAGATCTGTGAGATGACATTGAAGGTCAAGAAGAAGAGTACCGAGTGGGAAATCTCGCCAGAGAAACGACTGGGAAAATAGCGGGCAAGCAAGAGACCTGTCAATGACCAGAGCTTCGGCAAGACATCGTATTGAATGAAGAGGACGTTTTGGATCTGGGAGTAGAGGCCGGAGATGAAGCCAAATTTCGCCTTTGCGCGACCGTATGCCTGGGGACAGGAGTCAGCAAACTTGAGCATGGAGACAAGATAGTCAAAGAGGCCGCGCATGTACCTGACTCTGGTCGAAGACATCCTGAGAGATCTCGTCTTCGAGCGTCTTCGGGGGCTTCGTCTTTTGCAGCACCTTATACTGCCTCAATGAGAGAAGACCTTCAAGCACATATTGACCCAGGGAGAACCCAAGAATCAGTTTCTTCCATGGGAATCCGGGGCGGTCAAGAAAGACCGCTAGGCGCTGTTGATAACACACGGATTAGTGAGGGGGGGATTAAGTGGTAGGGAAGGGGCATTGGACAAACGAACACGAGGGAAGTCGCCGAGGAGTTGGAGGAGAGAAGCCATTGTCCTCCTGCGGTTTAGTCAGGAGCAATGAAAGACGAATGCATGTAATGCGATTCGATATATGAACGCAAGTTGGCACGCAGCGAGACAGGCAAACAGGCAAGGCAGGTCAAGTCGCACGAACATGTGTCTTCACCGAGGGCCTCGTTGGTTCAACTTGAACGGGAAAGTGCGGCGAGCATTCGGCGCAAATCACAACCTTGAGCAAGGCTGCATGCAGAAACTCTAGATCACTCTCTTTGTCTATTCAGAGCAGCCCTACTCTGGACTGTGACTACAAGCCATTGTCGAGATCACAATGTGCCGAATCTGTGGCCGCGTGGTCAAATGCATCTTTGACAGTATGCCATCAAGGGTGAAGGTGCACCGAGTGCCGAGTCGAAGGTGAGCTCAACATGATCGCAACGTCTTCTGTGACGAAGCACTGACTATTGCCAATTAAGAGCGTTCACTACAGTTAGACGGATACCTTCAAGGTCAATCACGAGCTTCTCCGGGGTTACATACACTCCAAACTCAACATCTCTCCTTGCCCGTGCATTCAGCAACCTTTCACTCCGCACTTCAAGTGTATCCCCTCTGAGATCATCACCTTCGCCTTTAATCACACCCTCATCGTTTTCATCACCGCTACAGTCGCAGCTGTCAAAGATTTTATGCCGTTCCTTCTCCACGACACCCACCCTCCTCGGTTATAGAAGGAGAAGCGATACATACAGTCCCTCAAGACGTGTCCAGAAACGTCGGCACGGCTATCTCTCGCGGCTGAGATCTAAAGGAGGACAGGAGGTTCTAAAACGGCGGAAGCTGAAGAGGAGGAGCGATCTGACTTGGTGAACTCTTGTCCAGGCATGTGGTGCCATAACTCGCAAGTTTATTGAGCGAGCCAGATCTTTGTGTATTTCGCCGAAAGAGGCGAGATGCGAGGAAGCGGAATGAGAAAGAGAATTCCAATCTAGGTGGTCAGATTACGTTGTCGACCTGGTATTGTGCTTAAGTCTGAGCTTCGAGTCTGGTGTTTGGCTCCTAAGTCGAAAGCGTTGTCCATATAAATTAGACGAAAGAGCCGTGGAGGGAGTCGTACACAGTGAATTCACAACTTATCAACTCTGTATTTGAATACCCGAAAGTCGGCTTGTAAAGCTATTTTATTGTATGCACAAGTTTATTCTATATCAGAACCCCGTATTCATACTTCCGCTCCCTTTTGTGCTACCACGCCGTCGCTCTTCAAGTGGGCGAAACTGCTTGCCTCAAACTTGGGCTCCTCTGCAACCTCGACCAGCTTACTCGCCTCGGTCTGCATGGGCGACAGCCCCCAGCGCTCAAACATATCCTTATCCTGCTCCCACCCGTTGCAATCCGTCGTCAACATCTTTTCGCCCGTGAAAATCGCATTCGCGCCCGCCATGAAACACAGCATTTGCTCACTCTCAGGCATAGTGACCCTTCCGGCTGCAATACGAATGATGGTTCGCGGCATGACCAGGCGAGCGGTGGCAATACAACGGACCATGTCTTCCAATTTAACCGGTTCTTGGCCGAACATTGGCGTGCCTTTGATGGGCACCAGCTTGTTCACGGGGAAAGATTCAGGGTGTGCTGGGAGAGTGGCGAGGGTGTGGATCAAGCCAACATGGTCAGTTGCAGGCGTCTCTCCTAGACCGAGAATACCCCCACTGCAGACGTGGATGCCGGCTTCGCGTACATTTTCCAGTGTTTGCAATCGTTCGTCGTAAGAACGTGTGGTGATGACGTTGGGATAATGTTCTCGCGAGGTATCCAGGTTATGATTGTATGCTGTTAAGCCGGCCTCCTTCAACTCCCGAGCTTGTTGCTTGTCAAGCATGCCGAGGGTGACGCAGGCTTCCATACCCAGGGCCCGAACACCTTTGACCATTTCCACAATATTCTTCATTCCCCGAGTCCGACCACGCATGTCGCGCCAAGCAGCGCCCATACAGAATCTGTTGGAGCCATTCGCTTTGGCGACTTTTGCTGCCTCAATGACGGAGTCGACCGCGGAGAGTCTGGTGGCTTGAAGGTTTGTCTTGTAGCGGGACGACTGGGCGCAGTACGAGCAGTCTTCTGTACACCCACCAGTCTTGATGTTCATGAGGGTACATAGTTGGACAGCCGAGGGCTTGTGAAATCGACGGTGTACAGTGCCCTGCAAGTTCTCTTAGTAAGGGGAATTCTAGACAACGGATCCACATACTGCGGCGAAGGCCAGTTCCATCAGAGGGGTCTGGTGAATCTGAGAAATCTCCTCTTTGGTCCAGTTGTTGCGCGGACCAGTGGCATTGACAGCTTGCTCGAATACCGACTGGCTTTGAGGTTGTGGTGGAGGATGGCTCTGGCTGAGACTGGCAGCGACTCGTGGGACATCATGCACAATGCTGTAGAAACGAGCTGAGGAGACTTTCTTCGTAGCTCTGCGAGCCACGCAGCGACTCATTGTTGCCAACTCCATCCTGCGATGCACACAACAGTAAACTGGATGGCAATGTTTCTGTTCGGGATGTTGAGCAGGATCGATATTAGCCCTCGCCGAGGGACGGAGCAGGAGCAATTCAGAAAGGGTTGATTGGTGGGGGAGGGGGACCTTGTCGGTGCAATTGTTGTGTCGGCTCGGCATTCAACAAACCCTGAGGATCCACCGCAGCCTTGTCCGATGTCCGGTGTCCGGTTCTCCGGGGTGAGTACCGAGTACAAGACTTGAGAGGCTCTTTAACCGCCATCCGTCATCACCATGTACGACACTTATCTGAGAGAAAAAGAGAGAAATGCAAAGGTAGGAGCTGCTCATCTGAGTAGAGTACGGACTCGGAATGTAAAGTAGATGGACGCAGACGAGCTACATACTAGCGATGATTGGTAATGGTCCCAGAAACGAGCTTGGTACTATCCCGAAATGGCCTCTTACATGCAGGTACCAGACACTAACTTCATTTCTTGTAGAGACAAAGAACATGCTCATTTCTATTCATGGCTGTCAGGAAGGCAGGGCCGCTTGGCGCTCCTCGTGGACTGCCTGCAGAGGCCTCATGAAAACCTGTTGGGTTTCATTTGTCAACCTAAAGCTCTTTGGTATTGAGACGTCTGAAAGTGTGGACCCGACAATGTGATTGCCCTGAAACCTCGTGGCTATGACTAGCCATGCCTTGGTCATTCTTGCAATTCCTCTGAAACCTTCTCTCAATCAGTTGACTAGGCAGATAAGCAAGGACCCCTCAGTTGGAAAGATGATTGTGTTGTCGTGTTCTACGCAGAACCAGGAGGAACGGAATTGCAGTTTTGGAGATTAATCTCCATCTCAGTTCCTTGCGATTGGTGAGATACCTGTTTGCATACCTCGTCACCAGGCAGAATCTGGCCCATGATCCAAGGACGAGGCATCTGAAGCCAAAATCAAATCCAGGACTCGAGGACGACGTTGCTGGAACGCTGCCGACTTCAGTGGGCGGCTCAGCTCGTGGCCACCGACATATGAAATTCGTAGAAGCAAAATGTTAGGATACTCCTTTCTTGGTGGTCAACAGGCTCAGCCTCGTCACATATAAGCGCCAGCAAGCCTCATATGCGGCAGAAGTCACAAAGGGGCTGTCCATTTAGTCACACTATATCTGCCTCCGAGATATTGTACTGACGTCAGCGAACCTGTGGAGTTGTCGTTTTCTGATTCGAAGGGTGGCAGCTGGACGTAGCGCTTGCGGAGATACAAAGGCCGAAAGAGATAGAAGCTCCAATTTCCTAGTCAGGGCGGGCTGACGTCGTCAGGATGCAACGAACTTGTTCTAGGCGGTTTAATCCATGCCAATTGGCAAGTCGACAAACCCAAATCTAATACTGTCGAAGAGTGCCGATACGTCCACGTGTAAAGGGGAATGGGCGGTTAAGGATCCTGGGATTCCTTGTGCAAAAACAATTTGATTTGGAACCCAGGCTCACCGAAAAGATATGGAACAGAGTGATGAGGGATCGTGGAAGGATTCATTCGGCGTCCACTCGCATGTCGGAGGGAGGAGAAAAGGTCTAGGCCATCACAAGACTGAGAGCTCAATGTGGCAGTTGCCTAGTGAGCGAAGGAGACGACCTCGTAAAAGCCACAAGTCCAGAAGGGTTTGATCGTGCGATGACGACGTATCCAGCATTGGCTTTCCGGGGCCAGACACTGACTCAATGCAGCAATTGGAGCCTTGGACTTCGCTGACGTACAAGCATGGAGAGAGGGCACCAAGGGTGTATATCTTTCGCAACGTGGCCCCGCGAAGCATACCAATGAGAGACGTCGCAATGCCACTTGAGAGTCTCTTAATGATATCCACATGTAGGCTTTCTGCAAGTCATAGGCTCAGCTCTCCACACCTCCAGCACTGCGCCTTACGAGTATGCGAGTGTTCCCTCGAGGAGGCTGCAGCTCTGCATCTTGATTGGTTCACCTCCAGAGCCGCTTCTTCCGGAACCAGGGTAACGAACTCATGGTTCGTCGATCCAGCCGAGAAAGAGGTTGTAGTGGCAAGTGTTCAGAAAGCCCATCTTGCATCCTACCCCAGTGGAGAGGAGCATGACATCTTTGTTCAAACGAAACACACAAATCAAGACCTTGACACGTTCAGCTCTTGAATTTGATCACAGATCTGCAGCGGCTTCCACGAGACCGGAATCCTCCCTCAGGCAGGCGACAGGCTGATTGGACGAAGTATATATGACTATCTGAGACAACCGTAACTTGCTTCAATGCGCAATATTCAGATTGGAGCCATTGGATGCCGAAGGAATTGCGCGCGCTCGCGTACGAGGTATTCGCATGGGACGGGATGGAAGGATTTGAGCTGACCAGTCAGTGAGTGGACGTGCTATAGCGCCCGACTGAGATCAATAATATGATCATTTGAGGGAGATGCCGCGCGCTCAAGGCTACAAAAGCTGACCAGTCAGCCTTCTTGTGTGCTTCGAAGCTGGCACGAATCATCAACACGACCGAAAGTGTAGAGCAGCCAGCGAGCCTGGCAACAGTCCCGAGTAACTGGGACGGCCAGGTGGTCAGCGGCTTGACAGGGTAATAGATAAAATCGAGGCCCAGTGCAAGATGGAAGAGAGAGACCACGGACCTCCTCGTACTCTCCTTCCATCTTGACCTCCATTTCTTGGTAAGGCACAGTGGGCTTCCTGCAGAAGCACCGTCAACAACAAACTTTCTTCCACGGAACACGGCAGGCAAGCCTCAAGGCCATCTGGACTCTCAGCTCGGCCCTATCAAGTCACAATCCAGCGAGCTGACGGCAAGACCACAACGCCGACCACTAGAATTGACGGGCGAGAAGACGCACAGGCAGAAAAACGAGAATCAAACATTCAGCTGGTCGGCTGCAGTCTTGCTGGCAAGTCACAGCTACAGGGAGACCCATCGAATCAGCATTGCTCCTCAGTGCAAGAGCTGGTTGAGTCGAACACCAATCAACACCATCAACCCCTTCAACGCTACCAGTCGCTCCGCCTCCCCTTGTCGGACTCCACCGGCCCCGGCTCCACTTTTTGCCGCCGGGCGGCAACAGGGTCCCTTCTCTCGCTGTTTTAACGCCCGCCCATATCGATCTGCCCACCCAGTGACGGGCCTCCCCATCTCTTTCATCTCTCTCTCTGCCTCAACCCGTCTCTATCCAACCATTCCCACTTCTTGCGAACGGCCCACCTGGAGTCGGGTCAAGCGTCAAAACTGTCATCAGGCACCTCAAGTCATCCACTCTCCTTGCCAAACAATCAACCCTCGCACCAACCCCTCCCGCGCCAGTCCCTCTCACGGATACCCTTCTGTTACGCGCCAACGAGACCTCCAGTCATAGCTCCTTCACTACCACCCAGCGAACAACAGGACTACTGCACCTGGGACACGCTCCGGTGACAGAGCTGGCCTCATCCTGGTCAGGGTTTGTGTACCACTGCAAGAAGAGTTGGCGCTGCTGTGCAAGCTGCCCTCGCCCAGAAATAGATTGCCCTTTTCTCCTCGTTGCCTGACCTGCTCGTCCCCGTGCGCCTCTCCCTCCCTCCCTTCTCTTCTTCACGGCACGATCCTTTCCTCCCTACGCTGGTGTCCGTCAGACCCTCGACCGTCAACTACCTTTTCATTGCACGCCAGCATCAACCAGCAAGGGTTTCCACGACCGACTCTCTCGTTGTCGACGTCAAGATGCCCGCGGTAACCAGACCAGTCCTTCCTCCTCTTCAAACCCCCAAGACGGCCTCGTTCCCCTCCGAGATTGTCGCGACACCGATTTCATGTGTCTCCGCTGTGGTCAAGCAAGAGAATGCGAGTCTGAGCACTCCCATTACACCGCCCGTTGCCTACACCGAGTTCCTCAAGGCTCTGACTCCTGTCCTGGCCAGCCCTCCAGTGAGCAGCGGTCTGCAGAGGTCGTTGTCGGACGAGTCGACATGCACTAGACACTCGTTGATATCCAACGCGTCTACCACTTCCAGTCTTTTTTCCAGCAAAAGCGAAAGCCACAAGTCGCCATCCAGTTCCGTCCCACCGACTCCGCACGCTCGCAAAACTCCCACTCACTTGAGGCGGCTGCGGATTCCGCACTCTCCAGCCTTTTCTCCATCCACCGCTGGGCCTTCTCCGCGGACTGCCATGAGCGGCATGAGCACTGGCGGCGTCTACTCTCCATTCTCGCCAGCTGACTGGAATTGTGAGAGCGCGACACGGCGGTATTTCGAGGCGCCGAGGAGTGCATGTCCAAAGTCGGTCAATGTTCGATCTGTTGTGACGAGGACAGTGACATACAAACGGTCGCCACCCCTCGACCCGGCACCCAAGGGAAAGAAGCGCAAAACCGACGCCAGTGACATGCCGCCGCCACCCAGCTCGAAGGACTTTGCTGGCATCAAGGCTATTGACTTCCCTTCAACTCTGATCGACTCACAAACAAGTGCCATCAGTTCCCCTTCTGCATCGGCCAGCCCTAGTCCGGCGGTAGTCAGTCCCCCCACGACTGCCGTCGCATAACGTGGTCATTCACGCATCGGCCATGGTGTGATGGCACTTTTAATGGAATTTCGCAGAGGTTTCACTGAGGACGGATTGATCTCTGTGACACCCTCGGAAAAGGAATATCACGGGTTTTACGACATACTTTGCTATCGATTTTATTATACGTGATACCACACTACATGATTCTGCGAAGGTGCTCGGCGTTAAGAAACCGCAAACCAACGAACCGAACTCGAGGAGTTGAGACGAAACATTGAAGCACGCATTCGGTATCTTACAAGCAATGCAGAATGGGATATGGTAGGCTTTGCTGGGATTATTTTTACGAGACTTTCGATTCGGAAGGGTGGTTACGAGGCGGAACTCTGAAAAGCACTGAAGGATTTTTGGTGGGACACCCATTTTTGACTCCGCAGCCGGATTCTGCGGTCAGAGCAGGGCAAGGGCTCACAGAGACTCGCAAGAGTCTTGATGCGGAAGCCGAACAAGCCATGTTCTTTCCCGCACACTTGGGAAGCAAGACGCAAACCAACCAATAAATGAAACTATGTTGAAAAAGTTTACAGTACCGAGTCTATTGTTGTCGGCCAGTGCGCGTCCAGCATTGCGGCCTTCTGGGGGCCATGGACGCAAAATAGGCTTCGGGAGAAAACGTGGCATGAGGATCTCCAGCCGCCGCCAGTCATGACCAAGTGCTCGCAATATGAGTGGGCCACGGCTGCTGCTCGATCACCGATCCACCTGGGCGGCTTGGGGTGTGGAAGCAGTTCGATTCGTTGAGGGTGGTTACGGGATTACGTAGGGAAAGCCTCGAGAAGAAGCAACTGGAGGGGCTATCGAGCTCTGTACGAGTATACTATGTATAACATCCATGAAATCCCTAGGTCAGAGTCAGCCAGAAAAAGGCCGTTTTCATATCCCCATTGGTAGGATAGCCGCGAGCCTCAACGGATGGTCGGCCAGTCGGGGAGGCGGTGATGAAAAGGGACTTTGTACCAAGAAGGGGATTCCTTTGACATGTCCGTCTGTACTTTTGCTTGTGAAGTCCCCCACAAACCACACAAATCTAGGCGGACAAAAGTGCCTTGTTATCTGTGACCCAGACAAGTGAACATGACTGCCTCGAGGATGCAAGGGAGATTCTCAGGGGCAACGGTCAACTGCGGAAGGAGAGATGGCTCGAAGCTCTATGCCACCTTGGGGTGTCCTTGGCCCAGCCCCTATGCAGGGGGTTGTTGATGAACAAGTATCTCGCCCGCAGATATCACAGCGGAAGGTACCTACAATAGTAGTGAAGAGCGAGCGAGCGACGGGGTCAATTATTAGGGGGGACACGAATCTTTCCCTGTTTCCTCCTGAGTCTGGAGATGCAGCAGGTAGGGGAGCGAGAAAAAGGAGGGAGGGGGGAACAACAAAAGCAGCGAGAAAAGAGACATCGGGTTTGGCGGCGGGCGCTGACATCACCCCCCTTCCCTCCCATCTGTTTACCTCTCTGGAGTAATAGTTGTTAGTGTGCCTCCTTTTGGCTTTTCTCGCCTGATTTGACTTTTCGACTCTTGAAAATTGCCAACGCACCCTCCCTCTGTAAGGTGTGCCAGGGATCAACAAAAGTCAGTAGTACCCTACCCTTACCTACGAAGAAGAGAAGGACACGAGTAAAATTTCCAGACAAACTCCCCAAGTTTCTTCTAGCGTGCTTCGAACCCGCGTCGATTGGATGGTGAGACACGGGAGGAGCCCGGCCGCCCCGCTGTTACCGCAACGCTGGAACTGCGCTAATGACAGGAGAATTGTTTATTCGCTCACCGTCCAAGAGTGGAGGGAGGCTTGTTTTCTGGGTCCGGCGCCTACTCGAGCGCTCGTGGCCTATCACTCCCAATCACCCACCTGAACCTTTTTACACCGGTCAATTCCAAAACGGTGTGATTGGCTCAGACCACTGAGGGAAGGGGGCACCGGGATAGTTATTTTTAGGTTGCTTAATTGCCCTTGCCTTGCTTCTTCTCACTTACCTACTACTACCTCCTACTCTTCAGACCTCTCCATGCATCCCATCTGCATGCCTCTCCTCCTCCACAATCCAAAAATGGATAACGCTCAGCCAATAGCCGATACATCCCAAGTCCCCAGAGTAATGGAAGGGAAAAGGATCGGAGCCTCGGCGGACTTTTGCCTGGACTGGGGGATACCGGGGAAGAAGGTAAGGCAAGGGAAGTGAAGGAAGGGGGCGGGCGCTTAAAATTGTGGCTTTTTTCCCCTACCTGCTACCGTTGGGTACTACCTACCAGGACATAGTTAGCAGAATCATTTACCCCACGAGATGGTGCAGCATTGGTGAAATTGGCTGGTTTTACGCCCGGGACAATACTCGTGGTCGTAGAGAGTGAGAGTGAGAGCGAGGGTGAGAGAACCCAAACGATGCATATTAGCCATTAGCCGCTACTCGTAGATGATCAATCTCGAGCAGCGCGAGTATGGCATCCAACAAGTGAATGGTTAGTGGTCACATCACAGACAGGTCTACGTACCGGTTATTCGTATCCGAATCCGTTCTTCCCCACCTGTGTACTCGTAGAAGCTAAGAGATCAAAGCCTTTGACTGCCTGTCTGTGTGTGTGTGTCTGCATGAAGCAATAAAGACTAATTCGGGGAGATGATTCCTTTCCACGTATCCATCTATCCAGCCATCCAACCATCCAC
The DNA here is from genome assembly GCF_000835455.1 of Fonsecaea pedrosoi CBS 271.37. Classification (NCBI taxonomy): domain Eukaryota; kingdom Fungi; phylum Ascomycota; class Eurotiomycetes; order Chaetothyriales; family Herpotrichiellaceae; genus Fonsecaea; species Fonsecaea pedrosoi. The sequence continues at coordinate 458,791 of NW_013550614.1, read as the reverse complement.
CCGAGCGCTCCACTACTTGGTACTTGTCCTTGTTTCCTCTCCGCCTCTGGATTGGGATCTACCGACATGTGTATGTATGCATATGAGGACTCGTAACCACTTCCCCCACCTTCCTGTCGCACCCTGGACACCGGATCCCTTCGTCCCTCGCTCCCTCGCTCTCTCGCTCTCTGCACAGGTGTATCGAGTACGGATATGCGTGGATAGGTGTGCCGCACTCCTCGACCAATCGCTCCCACTCCAACGCGGAACATGTGCTCGAATACACCATACCAATAGTAGGTGGAAAGGGGGCCGTGTCCTCAGAATTAGTCAATTCCCCGTAGAGCCATGTGTGACCAGCCTTGACCAGTCTGGACGCCACGTCCACCCGCATAAACAACTCGTATCTATTGACCAGAAACGAATATATCTCTACGCATGCAGACTGCGACCAAGGGCTGCCGCAGTCCCTCGTGCCAGCTGCCAGATCGCCCAAACTATCGATATTCTGCATACAAGCGGCGCGGCCTGCATGACCTCTTTGAAGGTGACAACTTCTTCTCCTTCTCCCCCGATGACCAGATCAAAAACCGATTGAAGCGCGCTTACCACTCCACACTACCCCTCCCAAAAGCCTTCGCCAACAGCACAAGCTATTGTGCTTTAAGCCTGGCCTCAATTTGTTCTGTGTGCTTACTCGTACAAGGTGTGCCTTCTGCACGCCATGCCAATGTCTCGTCAACCCCCCCGGGATGCCCGACTGATCAGATTCCACGCTGGCGATCGGAGACCTGGTGACCTGGGTCACTGAGCCCAAGCCGAGAGATCTTCGCATGCTGCACCCGAATCCACTTCCCGGACATTGGCCCCGCTGTGATGCTGGAAAAGAGTGTGACTGCTGGACTCTAGTGTGCAGAAACTCGTGTCATTTCCCGAACCGCAGCCGTGTTTACTTTTGTTTCTCCCGGTTTCAACGGCAGTGGTGCCGTACCGGATCGAATGGTCCGGAGAGCCATCGCAAGCAAGAGGTGTATGGCTGGGGAACAAAGCTTTTTCCTTAGACACATCCTCTCAACTTGAGCAGGCTGGGAGAGACCTCCGTGCCAAAAAGGTAGAGACTCCGCCGCTTTGATGGGTGTGCTGCTTCATGCGCGATATGTCTGTGTTGTGCCTGTACTCGGTGTGTTGTGCCTGTGCGTGTTTTTTCTAGTCTGGAAAGCACTCGAAGTGCTAAGGTTGACCTGTTTTCCGTCACGTTCATGCAGACACTATATCAACAACGACCAACTTGCTAGGAAGCATTACCCATTGCTGATGCTCTTCCGCTCAATCAAGTGTCTTCGTTGGCCGATTCCATTGTCGTGTGGAAGCTTTCGGCGTCAGAGTTGCCGTCGGCTTGCTCGCCAAAGTCGTCCTCATCTTCTTCCTCCTCGCTGTCACTGCTATCGCTGCTGTCCATCTCTTTAATGCGCAAATGTTTTGGTACAGCCGTTCTGTAATATCTTCTGTAGACTTCCTGTCGGGTTTAGTCCTCTCCAACCTTGAGGTTGAGTAGCCTCGACTTTCTCACTTGGAGATACTCAGCGAATGTGAGTAAATGGCGCTGCTGGTGCTGGCGAGGGACCTCATCATGCTCGTCGCTGTGGTTGAGAACGTTCGATACATCGTAGCCGCACTCCTCCAGAGTTTCCTTCCACTCGACACTGTATCCTAACTTGATTGCCACGTCTGAAACGCTCTCCCCTGAACGGTTCACCGCAAAAACATCGGCACCAGCAGTGACCAGGAGCATTAGCACATCCTTCAACTGCCCATCGTGCGCTTTGGTGACAAGGCTTTCGTACATCGTTCCAGAGTACTTGGCTCTCGCTACGAGTATCTGACGAAGGTAACTTTCTCCCCTTCCATTGCGGAAATACGGATCAGCTCCTCCTGCTCCCAGGAACGCGATCTTGGAGGCCGTTTCCGTCGTGCACTTTTCAAAACCGACACTTGTCAGTAACTCCAGAGGACCCAACGGCGAGTCCATTGTTGGGTCGGGGGTTATAAGCGGCTCAATGAGGTCGAACATTAACTGGAAGGTTTGCTATCCTAAGTGAGCATTCTCTCCTCTCTCGGTCTAGCAGACTAGTCGCGCATCACTCACCCTCAACGACACCAATAACGACATTGATAGAAGAGGCACATTACCATTTTGTGCAAGAATTGCCCATGGTAGAAGCGACACCTTGGCAAGAAATCTGCTTTCGGAGACATTTCCTGGGGCATCATAATCGCCTGCATATGATTTTGACAGTTTGATAAGTAGATCGAGACGCCCTATGGCTGTTTCTAGGGTTGCAAACCGCGTCCTTCCCAATGTTCGGACATTCGGTGCTGGAACTGTGGTGAGACTCGGTGGCTGGAAAGGGTTGCGCTCAGCCTTGTCCGAGGGACTCTCCCCTAGTCCTTCGCTGCGTTAGTGATTCTGCTTATCACATAGCAATGTGGAAGACATGAGGTCATATTGTGAACTGACCACTAGAATTTACAAGTTCCAACTTCTGTGTCAGCTGAAAAATGCTTCGCATAACTTCAAGGTCATCTAAGTCCCGTCCACTGACTGCCAACCCGGGAAGGCCGGTGCCTGTTTGTGTCAATATTTTCATGTAATCCAAGATCTGCACTAGATCTCTGACGGTGACTTTGAGGGTGATTTATGATATGTTAGTTATGGATTGCTCAGTCAGTTGAATGAGGCGAAGGAAGCTGGCTGCAAAGGGGTCGTTCATCTGGAGAATTGAAGAGGAGGCTTGTCGCGATGTCGTATTCTGTTCGGCATTCTCGCATCTCGAGAACTTCCAGTCATGGTTGTCCACGTTACGTTGCAACTCTTTGATACCTACACAGATATCACTCAATATATTCTGGTCCTCTCGTGACATGCGCAATGTTTGTGCTACATTTCCTCGTAGGTCATCAAACTTTGAGTGAATCTCGGAAAATGCTGTCAGAGCCGTCTGACGATGTTGGACAGAATCGACAACATATCGCGATAGAGCCTGCTGGATAGCACGGATCCTTTGGCCTTCCGCCTCCTGTTTTCCTGCGATACGATTCGCAACTGTCCTTTGGGATTGGAGGTTCATGTGCATTGAAGGCAGTAGTGCTGTGGAGGACTGGACGTCATCCAGATGAGAAGAAACTTGAGCAAATTGTGCCATGGATGTATCCTCGAGTGTTCCAATGCGGCTATTCGAGTTGAGGCGATTTTCGTTCCTATTGCATGGGTTGGAGAATGTCATGGACCTTGTTCAGTGTGCAGCCGTACATCGCAATTCTCGTCAAGAGGCCAGAGAGAAGTTGGTTATAGTGCAAGACTTGATGCCACCAATTATCGATGTCACGGTCATGATTCAGCCTCTTCAGGGCTTTCTTCAGTCTTGTTCGAAACCCCTTTTCTGCAGGACGACTGAATTGGCCCGACTTTTGTTGAATTCCAGATAGATCCTGCCTGCGTTTATCCACCAAAGCCTGGGAGTCTTCGAAAAGCCTCTTGTCAAGGTCTCCCTGATCTATGAGGCGCGTCTCGTCGAGGCTTTTCATGTAAGTAATGAGGCGTTCGAGCTCGTCCACGGCGGATGCTAGGTTTATCAGTCCCTGGGGACATTCGCCGTAATTCCTTCTCAAGTCTCTTATGACCGTGGAGACTTGGATGAGGGTAGACGCCAGAGTCAACAGAGATTGCAGCAAATCATACAGCTTCCAAATTATATTCGGTTTCCGAAACAAGACATGTATGGCTTTAATCTAACAGCAAGAAGGGTAGGGGTAGGAGGAAGAAAGAAATGTAAATCAGGCTGAGACAGGAAACGAGGTTCGACTCGCCTCAGCCTCAATGGTGCATTCACATAGCCTTGATAGTCCTACCGAGTACACCTTGCTGCGTGGAGCTTTCCAATTGGGGGTAAAACGAAGAGGGTAGAAACCCTGGGTCAGTTTGTTGATGACAGGCTAAATCATGATCCCAGCCCTTGCCATGGGAGGTACCCAAGGCATAGACAGGGCTAACAGCCCCGTAGATCCACGTCGCATGGTCATGGAGGAAGTCATTGGAAGACAAACACCCATCGGATTTCGGAGAAACAAGTCATCCGGCTTGGCAGCCTTATCGTTATCGCTCACTACGGTTTGTCGAGAAAGCAAATGCAACATCATCCTGCAGTAGATTTGGCCGTCGGTCATTTCCTGTGCAACCTGTGCGCTTGCTTCCTAATCCGCCGCAGCTCTCTGTTTGACTGTATCTGCATAAATCTGTGGCCTTGGAGCACGTTTAATTGCGTCTCTACTCATATCTTCTTCCCTCTGTTCCGCAGATTGACACGCATCTTCTGCCGCTCCGTCGCATTGAAACACAGCAACGAACATCACCCGCTCACACACACCCTGACAGCGTGTCTACCATAGTGGCAGCTGGGCTGTTCCGCTTCCAACCTGTACTGAACTTCAACTCTTCATTCGTCTTTACCTGCCGTGCGACTGGTCCCAGTTTGCGACCACCAATTCACCAAGATGCCGTCGGTCTCGTTTGCGACTTTCCTCATCATCTGCCGTAAGACCAATCTAAATTTTCCCCGGCGCAGGTCGCTTCGAGAGCGCTGACATGTTGGTGATGCAGCGGTCTCCTTCTTCCTGGGCATCGTCTTCTCTCTTTTCCCCTACGACTACCCACTTCTGTGGTCCTCACTGCCCACACCAGCCTCTCACTTTGACGCCATCGAAGCACACCTGAAACTTCTCCACAATGCCCCGAATCTGATTGTGCGCATTCTACACATAATGCTGGGCGTTGGCATCTTGGGCCTTGTTATTAAGCTTTACAAACCCAGCGAATCGAACCTGCTCTTTGATGGTGGCAGTTTGGTGTTGTACATGGTTGCGGTGATCGTGTATATTGCGAACATCGTCAAGGGATTGAGGATTGTCAATGATGGCACCTACGGTTTAGGCATGGAGAAGTTATCACAGGACGAGCTTGATGAGGTGAATTCGCGCGGATATGATGTAACCTCGGGCGACAGCGTTCTTGGACGTGAGGACAACCTGAAGGTGTTGGCTGCCAGTAATACCATCCTGGCGCTGGTGCTTGTTGGCGTGTTGGTGTTGCAGTTCGGTCAATGGTATGCAGACCGGGCAGACGAAAATGCCATGAGAGAGTTCGAGGCCAAGGAGAAGGCAGAGCGCGAGAAGAAAGAGAGCGAAGTTTCCAGCCCCACGGTAAAAAGGCAAAGCAGTGGGAGAGAGGGAAAGAAGACCAGGTGAAAGGGTTAATATTGAGTGAGCTGCTTGGAGTGTGTGAGAACGACGTCTTGCCTTGCCACGAGCGCGGCGACATTCTTGTCACCTTTGGTGCACCTGTCTGGATATTTATGTGAGCTGATCAAGTACTTTCGGGAATGTGGGTTCATAAGCCATGGCCACAATGTACATCAACATCATTCTCATTGCTTTTGCTTCGTGTGCCTCCATATCAAGAGGACGGAGGAGACCTTCTATTGTATTTTCGAGGTCTGTGTGAGCTCATATACCTAAGCATCCGCTTCTCTGAACAACATGTGTCTTGGAAAGAGAGTTGAAAGGATATAGGGGGGTTTGAGAATAGATTCCATAGGACTAGTCGTCTTCGATTTCCCGGCTCGTATAGCGGATCGAGTATGTTCTTGAACCAACCCGATTGTCCATCTCAGCCACTTCCTGATTTTATCGATTCTTATTCCTCTCTTCCCTCTCCCGTTGTCTCTCCTTCTTCTCATCCTTCCGCCGCATCTTCTTCATTTTTCTTCTCTCCTCTTTGCTCACCTCTTGGTTGTTTTTTGTCGCCGTCGCCGTTGGCTGGGCTGTGCCTGTGTCCTTTGCTTTCTTTTTGTTCGCCTTCTGTGCTCCGCGATCTGCATCTGCATCTTCGTCGACTTCTCGCTGCTCACGTTTCCTTGCTGTCGTCTGCGTCTGCGTCTGTTGCTCAGCTCCATCGGAATTGTCATGTTCTACAGCTTCTGGTTCTTCCGAGTCCCGCTCATCGTCAATGTTTTCCACCTCGAGTTCTGGTTGAGGTTCATCTTTGGCGGTGTCGTACTCGCGGAGTTCAGTCTGTGCGAGGGCATACGTCTCTGCGTCTTGCCAGTCGTCCTCCCCTCGGTCTTGATCTAGCGCCGCCCCGGCCTCAACCTCAGCGCTGACTTGCGGGTCCTCGACGCCTTCTTGGTTGATTGAGTAGATGATTTTGCGTTTCTGCTTCTTGGATCCCGGGGCTTGCGGGTCCTCATTTTCGTCGTCTTCGTCCAGTGCGCGTTTCTGGCTCCCCCTCTTCCGCGGTGTTTGACCTTCTTCCGTTCCTCCCAATCCTCCGAGCTCTTCGTCGTCTCCAGTATTCTCACTCGTTCCTTTCGCTTCCTCTTCCAGACCAAGACTCCCACCGATCCGCTTCCCCTCCATCCCGCTCAAGATCCTCTTCAAGTGACTGAGCGTCAAATTGGGTGTCGATCCACTAGACAGGGCCTGCGGCCCACGCTCTGTCAGTGTGCTGTCCGGTCTGTATGCGGCGTCATTTTCCGCGCGGTCGAGGAATTCCGAGAGGAAAGAGTGTGCGTGGTAGTGTGTCAGGCGGGTGGTAGAGTGGTGCACCGAGGTAGGTAGAGGTGTCAGGCCTGCTGAAGAGGCCATCGCTGGGATTGGGACAGATGAGGATGCGACGAAAATTGGATGCTGTTGTGCCCTTTTGTCCTTTTTTGATGCGGGGAGTGTGAGCCAACAAACAAGAACTCAATCCAGGTTCTCACAAGATAGAATTCTAGGACAAGAGTATATTGGTTGTGCGGCGAAATAATCGCAAGATGTAGGTGCTCAACCGCTGCCAGTTCGAGCAGTCGCAGAGAGAAATTGAAAAAGATTCTCTGATAAGATTAGATGTGATCCCCACTTGTATAGCCTTGATCGGACTTGGCTTCGCTTCTCCAAAATACGCTCTGGCTCATGGACCGAGGCTGAAAAGGTCCCAAAGTTTGGATGATCGAGTAATCGCATTTTCAAAGGTAAAGGTTCCGACTTGCGACATGGCCCAGGTGGTTTTACTTCTTCCTCCTCTCGCGTTGCTAGCACTCCAGGCGCTGTGATTGTCTATTCTCTGCTCTTCTTCTCTCTATCGGGACTCCTCTCCCTCTAATACAGCGCGTAGGACAAATTAGTTGTGACGATGCCTCTCGCGACGATCCATCTCGTTTCTCTCTCCCCTTCAACTGCCCTACCCGACTTCCTCAACAGTGTCAGGACCTCGTCTCTGCAACCGCTGGTAATCTCCAAAGTGATTCGCTGGATCATCAGACCAACCAAGATCGATGCCGACCCGCTCCTCCACCCGAAAAAGCCATGGGATGTGCTCCTCATCGTCCTGGGCACTGATGCCCTGCCCCCATCTGTGAAGGAGAAGATAGTGTGCCACTGGACATGCTCGACGGGGATCCCCAGCCGCTTGACCAACGACTTTGCTCAGAGGAACGATAAACTGCTGCATCCGCCGGCCTCGGAGGTGCCAGCACTGACCGGCTCGCTGGACAATCCACGGCTGGGGACTTCGTCCCAGACGCTCGAACTCAGCGTGGACCTGCAGTCGTGGATCCAACAGTTCTCGCACACCACGGCGGGAAAGTCGCCCTTGTCCATGCTCAACCTGCTAGCCTTCAAGCAGGGCATGAAGCCGTCCTACCTGAAATACGGCGCTGCCTTCGCCGAGTCCATCGGCGCCCGTCGCGGCGGCAACGCCAAGTTGGTTGGCAACATCACGCACCAGACCCCGCCTGAACAGTCGGGCGGCAAGTGGGACGAATTCGCTCTGGCGAGCTATCCCTCAATACTGCACTTCGCTGACATGTTGGCCTCGGAAGACTACCAGGCCGTGAACTTGAAATACCGGGTCCCGGCGTTGGAGGACACGTTTATCCTGTGTACGAGCGAGATCGAGATCGAGGATCTCGTCCAAGGTCAGGGGAAGCAGGGGATTGGAAGGAGAGCTATGGGTGGGAAGTTGTGAGACCGAGGCAGCAGGAGTCAGAACGAGGGGAAGACGAGAACGAACGACGAGGGGATTGCGGCCTGGGGAAGTAGTAGAGCGGCGAAGCAAGAGACGGGAGGTTAAGAGGTATGCTATCTACTACAGTAGATACATCTGTCAACATGGAAGACATCTCTGCCGAATGAGGTGACGTTAGGAGAAAGATATTTAGGGTTGAGATAGGGAATAGACCTGTGTACAGCCTGAATTCTATAATCTCGATATCTGACACATTATCCTCCTCTATGTGCATGGACACGTTTTCTAAATCACCTTCTTCCACGTTCGACGAGCGTCGCACATTCTTGCATCGAAACCATCGGTTGTTCCCTGTAATAACTGATCTTCAAAGGCACGGTCCTTATCCTGGACAGGGTTATTGTCCAGGTGCCTCAATTCCTGGCGGTTTCGTAGCGGAGGAATCACTTAGCTCAGCTTTCCCAGTCGTCATAATATCAGGGATATGTCTTTCGCGCCCCCCCAATGTATTGCTAGGAGCGTCTCGCAATTAGAGATCCAGTTCTGCTTGCAAATCTGCGGGCAACTTCTTGGTCGCTTTCTCCACCCAACGAATCCTATCAATGGGTGCCGCAATACGTTCGAAAGGTGCCTTGACGAAGGCGGTCGTGTTGTGCTGTTGGGCGTTACTGTAAAGCAGCCCGTAACAGAGGGCAGAAAAAGATTGTTTCGATGTCATTTTCGGGACAATGTTCCTATGAAGTAGTCTCTGCGTCAGTGATCAACTCCTCGCTTTGGTTGTCCATGAGGTATGAATGCAGATCCATGCGGGACGAGCATCCATCGGCGCAGGAGGTTGTGTGTAGTTTTGTTTTTGACTGAAATGGCTATGCAGAGCCTCCGACCAAAACCAGTTTGAGTTTCACTGCTCCGTGCGCGCAACTCAACTGTGCTGCGAAGTAGGCAGTAATTCGCGTCATATTACAAGGTTGTAGCTCTCCTCTTGGCTTCTGTCGACCTGACACGGTCCGGTATGAGCCAATTCTTCAAACATTGGCCACCACGTCCTTTGCGACCAACTGGTCAAGCACTCCCGGTTTCAACCTCATTTGTTTCTCAATCTCTTGAGGGGACTTGCCCAGCTCGTCTCTCAACGTGAAAGCCTCTTTGATATCTTTTACGCTCAACAGCGTTCTACCCGCAAAGCCAGGCCGACCTTGATTTTCCAGTTCCGACTCCCATTGAGCAGCGATTCGTTTTCTGGCGTGGACAAGCATCATGGCGGGATTGTTCGCGTCAGATGGGAAGATGTTTTGTCCGGAATGCATAGGTTGGCTGGAGGTTGGGAAGGTGTCTTCGTCTGGTCTTCTCTCCGTCACAGGTCTGGCCACCCCAACTCGGCGCAAAGCAGAGCCAAACTGTGGATCTCGTGCATCTAGCTCTACATGTTCTGTCTTTTCGCTTGCGGGGGGAGCAGCGGTTGCATTGGGACGGACTTCGGCTGCGGGCGTAGGTTTTATTGCAGCATCGGTAGGTGAAGGGGCGGAGTTGACGATAGACGGCGTCGAAGGATATTGGCGGCGAGCTGCAGCTCCTCCGGCTCGACCAGCAACCTTTGATGCTGAGGAGCCCATTTGTACTCGGTACAGACACGTTTCAGTGAAAGATGTGGGGAGCTATCACAGAATCACCAGCATCGTGTCAGTGACTTTACCTTCTCAAACGGTCGAGTCTCCACTCTGTCGCAAGGCTGAATGCGTCATAGCTCGTTCGGGGCTGCAGTGACCCCCGCCAGCCAATCGAAACTCACACCCAGGGCATCTTTTCCATCTCGCAGTCGATGTGTGAACGAGATCAAGTCAGAAATCTGGATGCGTTTTCCACTTTGGACACATTTGCCTTCTCCGTTCTCTCAGCTACAGACGGTGACATAACAAATCTCCCATCCCTGCACGAAACGAGGAGCATCTCCAAGGCTCATTGCTCTCCCCATCCTCTTCATCAACCACTGCCCCTCCCCCACCGCCTCTTCGGCCATGGAACGCAAAAACAAGCCCACCTCCATCCCAGTGTCTCCCCTAATGGCTCAACCCATTGTTGACCTCTCAGACAATGTGCTCACAGCTCGGCTACCGAGTGGTGACTCGGTGACAGTCTACCTCTACGGAGCGACCGTTACCTCGTGGAAGACCTCCAATGGTGCCGAGCAACTCTTCCTCTCCTCTGCCGCAGCACTGGATGGCTCAAAACCCATCCGCGGCGGTATTCCACTTGTCTTTCCTGTCTTTGGGCCTCCCCCGAAATCTCACGCCACTGGCCAGCTACCTCAACATGGGTTTGCAAGGAACAGCTACTGGGAATTTCTGGGGAAGAGCAGCAGCGAGTCCCTGGGGCGCAAGGCCGACGACAGTGTCAAACTCGACTTTGGGTTGAGTTCATCGATGCTCGACGAGGGCGTGCGGAAGAAGTGGCCTTTCGACTTTGGGTTGGTGTACAGCGTTACCCTGGGCAAAGGGAAGCTGGAGTGCCACATGCATGTGCAGAACAAGGGGGACCAATCGTTTGAGTTCCAGGTTTTGTTCCACACCTACCTGGCTGTCAAGGTAAGATCTCAAGAATCCAGGTCGTGGCCCCCGGTAAGGACAGAGTGTGACTGAACTGTGCCCAAAGGATATCCACAAAACCGCCGTCCGCGGCCTCCAATCCTCGCCTTACGTCGACAAGGTCCGCTCCGCCCAGACCTTTACCGAAGAATCCTCCTCACTCTCCTTCACCGGCGAGACAGACCGCGTGTACACTCCTCCTAGCGATGCGAAAGACAACACCCTCGTGCCCTTGACGGTGACGGAGAACGGCCAGGACACCTTTGTGATCACGCGGGATGCACTGCCGGACGTGACGGTGTGGAACGGGTGGGAAGACAAGATCAAGGGCATGGGTGACTTTGAACCCAAGGACGGGTGGAAGAGATATCTGTGCATAGAACCGGGCACCGTGAGCTCTTGGACGAAGCTCGAGGCCGGTGATGCGTGGGAGGGTGCTTGTTCGTTTGAGAGCAAACTCTAAGCCCAGCCTCAGGAACCGAGCACTCTTCCTAAGAGGCTGGGACACAGGGAGAGACGGAGAAGTGACTCGATAGAGAAAATTGTGGATTTGGAATTAGTGTTTCCCTTTCACACAGAGAACCAAAAGCGTCCGAGGAAAATGACATGATATGAGATGAACGATACGAAAGACACAGGGGAGCAGGGAGCGAGCATTGCATTGCCTGAGATCCAGCGGAGTTTGGGGTCCGAGTCCGTCCCGGCGACGAGGTCTACCTAGCCTGGACGGAATCACATCCTGGCGATCAAGAGCGGGAGCGTGGCGTGGAATAGATTTCCCCCCATTGAGGCATTGACACTATTGATACCAAGTCCATTCGCGATTGTGGTGACGGTCGTCTTTTTCCACTCGTCCATTCGTTGTTGTTGTGAGAACCTAAGGTCCTGAGCCAACTTGACTGGACGCATGATGAAATTCTAACGAGACGTCCATTTCGAGTATTTGCCAGTTTAACCACACGCTCACCTGTGGTTATGAGCTAGGTATATAGCGACAACGCGACCCCTGAGTGAGTAAATGAGGAATGAATGAGTAGAGACATTTTTTCATGATTCTAATAGTTATATCGAGGGACTCCATTGACCAGTTATTCCCTATTCTCAAATCCGTCCCCGTTCTCAAGAGTCCATTTCATATAATATATCTTTCATGCATCTTTTTCATGACGTCCCACCTTCCCTCCCCGTTCAATGTGATTCAATTCGGTTCAATTCAACTCGACCTCCATTCGAACGTCGTCGTCGTCATCTTCTCTTCCCATCCTGTTTATTGGTTGGGTTGGGGGGGGGGGGGGTGTTGGATAAATTCGATCCCATCAGTGATGGAGGCTCAGAGCGTGGTGGATAACAGCATTGTTTCGTGTTTTTGTCCAGATCCGATTTCTCGAAAAATATCGTCTTGTCTCATCTCGTAGATTTGTTAAGATGTAGAGCCATGAGAGCACATAACCGGGAGGAGGGGTCTTGGTCGGTTCAACCTCTGGCTAGCTAGCAAGCAAGGAAGCAAGAATGTCTCTCGCTATCCGCCCAGCACACTCTGTCGTACGAGGTAGTAGGCTCTCCTTGGATGGACGGGCACAGAGCACGTAGAATATCTCCCTCGAGTCGACCTCAAGTCGGGGGCAGTTCCATATCCGTTTCCACATATCTCGTCCCTGTCCGTCTGGCACCTACTAATACCCTTCCTCCACCCTTCCTTATCCTCGATCATTCTGTTCTGTCTATCGAGGTCGATCCATCTATTCCCGAAGCCGCTCTAGCTCGGGCCTCACGGACTTTTTGCAAGTACTCCTGGTGTTCGCGATCTGTCGAATCACCCCCACCAAACCCGAAGGAATGGCGGCGTCCATTAGCCAATATACACAGATACGAGCGGGCATAAACTGGGTCGGGGATAAAGGCGGAGGAATAATGGATGTAGTGAATTGGGGGTTAGGACAGTCGTCCATGAACTAAGGGAAGAAGGATGGATGGAAAAACTTACACCTCTCCCACAAGAAATAACTGCTGACAATCGCAAACGGCAGCGCCACCACAAAAGTGGTATACCGCGTCGACGCCTTTCTGTACCGGGGATCCTTCTTCAACTGCTCGAGCGGCAACTCGGTCAGTTTCGGCGCGTTGGGCACCTCGGGAGGGATCGTCGGGCGCGGCGGCATGGACGGTCTCGACCCGCCACTCGCGTTGGGGTTGTTTTGCTGACGGGCCGCGAGGGCGATGGTGGTGGACATGGGCAGGGCTTTTGTCGACGAGTACCCGCGGACTTGGTGCTGGGTTTGGGCGGTTGCGATAGGGGCGGACAGGACCGAGGGCGGTGGGTAGAAGTGTTGCTGTTGACTGAGTGAGGCGATTGTCTGGGAGGGAAATACATGTACAGGGGCGGCGTCACTTGTCAGAGTGGTGTTGTGATTCATGTTCGGTGCTGCGTTTGCCGCAGCCAGCATGCTCGATGCCTCGTCTATCGAGTATCGAGGCCCGGTCGAGCTAGTCTCGAGAGTTGGCGCTGGTGCTGGTACTGGGGATTTTGTGTCCGCCCCAGAAGGGATATGTGATGACATCTCAAGTATCTCGGCTTCAATATCCCGCGACGATAAATGCCGGGCTTCTCTCTCGTTGACAAGCTTTAAAATATCTCGCTGGAGCTGACTCGATTTCTCGGAAAAGGCTTTGGCGTGGCCCAGGATCTTGGAGGTTGAGGTCGAGGACGAGGTTGACAGGCGAGACGTGCCGGGTTGTTGCGAGGTCGTCTGCGACGAGATTTCTGTTTCTCCCTTTTTGGCTGTGGCTTTTGCCTTGGTCTTTTTCCCCGTCACGGTCGCTGTCGCTGTCGCTGTCAATGTCGCTAAGCTAGAGGTAGAGGTAGAGCTCGCTGTGTCGTTTTGGCTCGAAGAAACCTTTGCTGCGGTCGACTTGCGAGCCTTGGATGGAGCGGCTTCTGGAGTCTTGACACCAGCAGCAGGAGCCGATGGTTTCCTCTTGGCCGACGCCGACCCTTTTCCTGAGGACACGCAACCAACCACTTCCTCCTCGACGGCGGCACCACCAGCACCAGCAGTAGGAGGAACTTGCTTTGCTCTCCCCGACCTCGCCGACGCTGCCAGAGAAGACGTCTTTGACGCCGTCGTCGCTGCCGACGAACTCGGCCTTCCTCGAGATTTCGGTTTCAGAGCCTGAACCATCTCCATCTCGGCGGCCTCTGTCTTGCTCTCCTGCTGTTGCAACAACACCACTCCCTCATCATCAAGACTTTGTTTCTTGGCCGGCCGACCCCGTTTCTTCGCCGTCGTCGTCACTCCTTGGACTTGGACTTGGACTTGTGCCTCTGCCATTGTTACGTGTCCGGTCTCGATCAATGCTCTTGATTTTGTACTTGATGACCACGAATAGCTGCAGAAATCCAACTGGTATTCTCGTCCGTCTGTCTTGCCCCCGAATCAAAGCCTGGGTGATATATTCCCGAACAAGAACAAAGTCCACTGTTCAGTAACACTACGAAGTACTCGGCACCCGTACTCGATACGTTGTGTGGCGACACAATGGCCCAATGCTAGCAATCAATGATGATGCCACCTATACTCGGTACACACGTACTCGGTACGCACACAAGTACCCAGTAATTACTGCCAAAGCGAGACGCGCCTTCATAGACGAGAACGCGCTATGGAGATTACCTGTTGTTACTTTTCTCACCAAAGTGGACAAAGTGGGGGAGCCTAAACAACTCGGCTGCTCGGGAACTCTGTACATAATAACTCAGGGGCGGCCACGCAGCCACGGAGCTACGGGGTGGCCAATGCGAAACGCTATTACGTCTGGGGGGCGAAAGATCAAAACGTCTTCGTCCTCGTCTTCGCTTCATCTTGTCCGGTTTCGTCTCGTCTGATCTTGTCCGGGTTCGTCTGGTGTCTCGTGTGCCGGAATGATATGTACTTGCAGGTAGAAGAAACACTGCTTACTTCTTACCAGAACTTCACACAAGTTCTTCTTATACACACGCACTTCCTCCGCGTCCTTCCCACAAATACTCGATATCTCCTCGTAGCTTTCTTGCCACAAGAATTACAATAAATACAATACAACAAAATAGGATATCGTGCCATGTCGGTCGATGTAAAAGTGATTATCTTGGGTAGTTTGATGAATACCTCGCCAGGTTTCCAATACCTACACCATAAAAACTCCCCCATGGGTGAATAATTGCCCATGGAATCTTTTGTTGCCATGTTGCTGTTGCCAGTCCCTCCTCAAACAAACAAAACTCAATGAAATGCTTGGTGTACAAGATGTGGTCGAAAACCATCTCCACGAGGCCCTGAAGCCACCCGACGCTATGCTCTATAGTAGTAATACCCCAGCGACCAGCTCGACTCTCCGCCAGTAAAACCGCCAGTGTTCAAACCCGATTGTGTCCATGTCCATTCAATCCGTGACTCTCTGCTGCTTTTCTCGGCCAACCCTCTTTTCTCTCTTCTTCCTCGCGCTTCTGATATCCCTCAAACCCTCTCAAAGCCCTTCCACGGTTGTCACGTTCCGCTGCCTGCCTCATGTGTTCGGCCGCTTCAAGTTTCTCATACATGTTGATGATGGTTCCTGGTCCGGGAGATTCTCCTCGCAATCCCCTCGGATCCACTCGAAACCTGGAACTCTTCGGTCGAGTCGACGATGAAGGTCGACGGTCTCCCAAAGGCTTCGGTGATGTGTTTTCTTCGACAAAGCTGATGTTACTGTGCGTAGTCTTCGGCGTCAGTCGCTCTGGGACCACCTCAGCCGCTCCGTTGGCTACGACAGGAGCCGCAAGACTACTCTTGCGCTTCAATGGACCCAATGGACCGAACGTAGCTCTTCGTCCCCGGTGTGATGTTCTTGGAGGCAAGAGCACCCCAAATCCGCCAGGCGCGGGCGAAGGCTGTGAACCAGAGTGTCCGTACGCACGATCAATCACATTCTGTGGTGGACTCATGGCTTTCTGCTGATATTGTACTCGTTGTTGTAATTGTTGTTCCCGCTCTTCCGCTTCCATGATCAGTGCGTGGATATCGTCGAACGTCATATTAAAACTCCACGATATCCCGCGGGCAGCCGCCCTCTTGCGGATGTCAGTCAGGGCGTTGTGATCATCCCTGAGTCGATCCTCGTATGTTCGTCTCGTTGCCGCAGAGTGAGGTATTGAAATTATGTTGTGATTCGGCGCTTCATAGACCGGTGAGTAGGTCTCGGAGGGTCGATAAGAGGCACCAGCCCCAAAATCATTCCGAGTTCCCATGCCACTTGGTGCCGGAGTGCCGTTTGGTGTTTGACTTGAGTTGTGGCTGGGTGGAGTGTAGAGCTGAGAGAGTCTTTCTGCATCAGTTGCACGGAGGATAGTGTTGACAGGCGCCGACAGCAATTCAGGTTCGAGAGGATTTGGCGAGGTTAGATCAATCGGGTCAAAGATTGTGCCTGAAGAGACCGGGTTTGGCATCAATGCTCGTGCAAGCTCGACCGAGTCTGTGCGATCAGAATTGGCGTCCTCGTCTTTCTCACACTGACACCAAACCTGCGTGTACATACGCCAGTCGTAAACACTCCCGGGCACGGTTTTTTCATTCTCGTCTTCCCCATCCGGCATCTGCAAGGCAATTTCTGCAAATGCCAGTAGCCGGGACGACGGAGAAAGGCAAGTCAGATCGCACGACCCAGGTATTTCGAGGGGATCTGGACCAGGCTCTGCAACAGGTTCCTCAGGATTGGCAATGAGGCGTTGAGACCTCCGTTTTGATTTCCTTTTGGATGCAGGAGAGCTGCTTTCCAGCTTTGGCTTTGGCTTTGGCTTTGGCTTTGGCGGCGGGCCAAACACTTCGGCTAGTCGCTTGGACTTTAAGACGACAATTTTGGATTTCTCGGTAGACGTATCGTCGGGTTCAGGAGCCTGCTCGACCTCGACGACATCATCCACTTCACTGTTCTCAGCAGAGATAGAGTATCGGAGCTTTGATGGGACTCTAGCAGCCGAGTGGGAGAGTCTGGCGGATTTGCGGGCAGGAGCGTCCTGGGCTTCGTCGGTGGCGGGACGCTTCTGAGATACCACAGTTTCTGACAATACCTTTGCGGTGGGTTTGCGTTCCCTCTGGGAGGTCCGCCGAGAAGGGGTTTCGACGGCAGAAACTGGTACCTCTCGGCCAGCGACTTTAGTGGGAGACGGGGTTTGGGTTCCGTTGACATTTGCTGCCGATGGGGTCTGCAGCACCTTTGGGGGTGGTTGGGCCTTCTCAGGCGTCTCTTTGGGCGCAGGAGATTTCGACAATGGCTCCTTGCTGGAAGATGGTGTGGGCTCTGGAGACAACCGACCTATTATAATCGTACCGGACGGTGGCGGCGAGTACCTTTTAGTGCCACCTAGAGCTTGCGCTTTGGCAGTCGGCTTGCGCACACGGCTAGAAGCTCGTCGACCACGAGAACTGCGTCGATCAGCCGAGGCGGGAGTAGTGGTGTTTGTGGTTGTGGTGTTGGATTTGGACCTCATGGTTGCTGATGACACGGGTTTGGCGGCCAGGGTGTCAGCGTAATCATCAGGGTCGCTCACCGACGTGGCACCCCCAGCAGACGTGCAGGTTTCGTGCGTCGACTGGGTGGGACTGGGAGTCGCCGAGTCTGCCAGAGAAGCAGAAGCAGAAGCCGAAGTCTTTGAGCGAGTCCGGGCGATGTTGAGTCTCATGGAAGGAACTGCCGGAAGTTGAGGAAGATTCCTTAGGAACATGGCCGTTTGACCAGCAAAGGCCACGGCGCGGGCGGGGGAAAAGGGAGAAAAAGTAGACGTGTGAGGGGGGTGACCAACGTGCTTCCTGATGCTTGAGAAGATGAATGGGATTTGATGAACCCGGAGGAGCGCAATGGTTCGACAGGATGATTTTGGTAGCGGCCACGAGCAACAGGGACGAGAAGGTCGAAAGAAGTGGCTCTAAATCCTGTGCGGGTTCCTTCCCAAATAGGCTTAGTGTGATACCGTGCCACTGCTGGGCTGAATCACCACCACCGATTGCCACTCGACCACGTCTTTTAGACGTTATGTTCAAGAGATGTCCGACAGAGGCTGCTGCAGCTGAAGAACGGAGGATGCAGGGGGAAAAGAGAAAGACGGAAAACAAAAAGAGAACAAATGGAAACCACAATCAAGGCTGCTCAGGGCTATACCACACCCAACCACCCATTTTCACCCCTTGATACAGACACACTCACTCACTCACATAATAGCTATACAATAAGCCTACACCTGAATAGTACTTTACTATTGTCTATCCCCCAATAAGTGAATGGTCACCCTCTGCTAATGGCACAACCCCAACTAAATAGGTGCCGGCTGCCACACCCTTTGCTCTTTGTCTCTCTCTCTCTCTCTCTCACACCCATTCAGCTGCCCAGTGTCATTCAAACTCCCGTACAACAAACAGGACCCTTCTGGCCCTCCAACTCCCCTCGAACATCCTCCAGTCTCCTCCTCTGCTTGCCACTGTCATCGAAATTGCCGTCATCCAACCACCCTTCAAACCCTTGCTTGACACCTCGCTGGAACCAGTCATCCTCAATCATGGAGAACCAACACGTATCTCGAGATCTCCCTTTATACACCATGTGTTTTCTAAAGACGCCCTCGAAGGTGAAACCAAAGCGCACCGCCGCTCTTTTTGATGGCGTGTTGAGGTTGTCGCATTTCCACTCGTATCGGCGATAGTGCAGCGTCTCAAAGACATACCTGGCCAGGAGATACAGGGCTTCCGTGGCGGCCTTTGTCCGCTGCAACAGCGGCGAGAAGAGGATGTTGCCGACTTCGACGACGCGGTGTCGGGTGTCGATGCGCATGAGGCTTACCCAACCAATGGGTTTGGCGGTTCGGTTATCCACGACGGCGAAGAACAGGGGATCCTCCGATTGAGACTTTGCCGTCACGGCAGCTTCAAAGGTCGCCAGTGACTCGTAGGGGTCGTCGAACAGATATGTCCAGAGACGGTTGTTGTTCTCGCCCTTGACGATGTCGTAGAGATCACTGGCGTGGGATGGCAACAGTGGTTCAAGCACCACGGTTGTCCCTGTCAAAGTGACCCGGGAGGGCCGTGAGCCTGGACCAGCAGTGACTGGAGGGCCGATCTCTTGATGATTCATTTTTATGCTGCTTCTGAAGCTGTTACCGACTTGCAAAGCCAGCAAGATGGGTATCGAAAGATGTGCTCAGATCGGGTTTCTTCTCTGTCGCTACCAGTCAATGATAAGAGGGATTTTGCCTTGTGACATAGCGCCTAAACCACTATCGACATTGAAAAACGCACCCTAAGACTGTCACAGGATTCTCTTCTTCTTTCTCAACCTGAAAATCAGGATATTACTGAGCGAATGTTCTTAACAAAGCCCCGGGGAAAATGCAGCGTTCCCGGCGTCCCTAGATACAGAAAAACGGGGGAGGGAATATTAGAGTCTACCCACCCACCAGCTTGTTTGTCGGTGATGGTGGACCTTGCACTTAGGCGAATTGGGCCTTAACAAGGGCCGATCCGTCGTGCCCGTCGTTTAACCATGGTGGCCTGAAGAATCGGAAATTGATCAAATAATCAGGTTCTGCTATTATTGATAAGACACTACTCGTACATTTTACAGTCTTTCTGTCGTTTACTTATAGGTCCAAAGTATTGCCTGCAATGCCGCGACTATCATGATGATAATACAAAAGCTACTGCTGCTTACCATCACTTCAGTTTCGTACATCTGTTTGTTCAATTCACTCCGCGCATAACGCCTTGGGCACGAATGGCGGAAAAAGATAAGCAGCGTCAAAGTCAACCTCGTTCATTACCTTGAGCATTTTGATGACCCAGCCTCACGAGCTCATCCGGAGTTGGAGTGCTCCAGAACTTTGACCGGCCGTTGAAATCTGTCAAGATCAGTACGAAACCCACGGCACGCCTGAGTTCCTCAAGCGTGTCATCCACTGGCTTCCATTTGAAAATCCGTGCTGTTGATAACGGTGCGTAGCTCACCGGTATAAATATCAAGCATTTCAATTGAGCATCACCGTGTAGGTGTATGCCTTGCTGTTGTTGACGGTGTGTAGCTCACCGCAGTTCCAGTCCACCCTGTAAAGGACGTGACTGGGACTGGCTAACGTGGGACTATCTGACATGATTTGCTGTTTTTGTGACGGTGGAGAAGCTCACCGTATGTATCGACTAATATTGAAGCAAGCAAGCACGCCTGTTGAAAGCGGGCAGAGTAAGGGATCACGAGTTGACCTCTGGTAATGATCGGGTAAGCAGGCTGCTGAAATGTTCAAGGTCAATGGACCATGAAGATAGGTCCCGACAAAGGAGGGCGTGCTGTTGTTAATGGGGCTGAAGCATCCCCTATGCGGCAGTATATGTTGCATTGTTGAATATCACAAGAGTCGACTGTACAACTCTTTGACCAAGGACTCTGGCCCAGTGTTTTGCCGTCGAAGAGGGCCCGTACGTCTCCGTCGTCGTTGTTTGGTTGAACTGGTCGCACGACGAAACCGCACAAGCCGGGGTGAACTCAGAGAGGGCGCTCCGGAGAAGAGGCCTAGAGAAATCAGGCGTACTCAAGACAGTGCCTCAAGACTGAGGCTCTTCCTTCTTGAGACCAGTGACCGTCTCCCTGTGTTCTTTTGAAAGCTTTGTCTTCACCACGAAGAGACTCGCAATAACACCGAGAGCACCAAGACACGTGAACATGATGAACATGTTTCTTATGCTCCAGGCGAATGCTTCCTTGACTGCGAGTTCTTGGGCGGGCGGAAGAGTCTTACCCACCATGACGTTGGCGCCGGCGTTTTTACCAGACAGTTGCTCCACGACTGAAGGCGGCAAACCCATCTGTTGCAATGTCGCCCGTCGAAGATCCATGCTTTGCTGGAACACAATCCCGCCTAGAATGACGCCTAACGAGAGGGCCAGGCTTCGAATGAAGGCCTGTGTCGATGTCGCAGTGCCGACACTGTCTTGGGGAACACCTTGTTGTATTGCGATGAGAGGAGGCTCAAACAGCAGCCCTGAACCAACGCCTTCGATTATTTCAAGGCCAATGATGGTGCCTGTCGAG
The DNA here is from genome assembly GCF_000835455.1 of Fonsecaea pedrosoi CBS 271.37. Classification (NCBI taxonomy): domain Eukaryota; kingdom Fungi; phylum Ascomycota; class Eurotiomycetes; order Chaetothyriales; family Herpotrichiellaceae; genus Fonsecaea; species Fonsecaea pedrosoi. The sequence continues at coordinate 438,082 of NW_013550614.1, read as the reverse complement.
GTGTGTGCATCCAATAAAATGAAGAGGCCAGTGCCCAGGGTCATTAAAATAGTTCCAACCCACATGGATGGTCTGTACTGGCCCGTACGATGTATGATCAAGCCATTGATGACACCAGTGCCTGCTGTGGCGACAATAAGTGGTACCAACAGAACACCTGATCGAAGAGGTGACGCTTCTTTGACGCTTTGGAAATAGAGAGGTAAGTAATATTCGGCAGCAATGAAGACCTAGATCGAGTCTGAGTAGAGAGTTTGAGCATATGCTAGTGCCAGAGGCTTACCATTCCGTGAGAGAACGTCACTAGCATGGTCGCAATGTTCCTGGTGCCGAATAGGGACAGGGGAATGACCGGGTACTTGGCCAATTTCTTCTCGCTGTAGACAAAGACAAGGATCATCAATGCGCCGAACACAATGAGGCAAATGACTTTGGCCGAACTCCAGGGATAGACAGATCCACCCAGGTCAAGTCCCAAGAGCAGCATCACCGTTACACCAAGAATTGAGACACAGCCAAACCAGTCGATGGCTTTGACCCCATCCAGTACAGGCGTTCGAGGGTTGTGCACGTTGAGGAAGGGCACAAGAAGCACAAAGGCGGTACCAGCGATGGGCAAGTTGCAGTAGAAGCACCATCGCCAAGTGACTTTCTGAGCAAAGGCACCGCCCAAGAGAGGACCGACCGCTCCGCTCAGAGCCCAGATCCCTTCACACAAACCTAGCCACAGGCTCCTTTCACGGACGCTGAAGAGATCGGAAATGCCGACATTGACCATGCAGATCAGACCACCCCCCGCTGCTCCTTGGATACTGCGGCCGGCAATAAGCATCTGAATGTTGACGGCTACCGCACATACCACCGAACTGGCGAAGAATACCACCACGGCGATGAGGAAAATTGGCTTGCGGCCCCAAATATCGGAAAATTTGACCCAGATCGGAGCGGCTGCAGCATTGGCTATGAGATATGCACCGCCGATCCAGATGTACCCAGCTGCCGAGTGAAGGTCCGCTGTGATTTTGGGAACTGCAGTGGCGACAATGGTGGCGTCGAGGGCGGCCACGAACAGTGAGAGATAAAGGGCGATCAGAATCATAGTGATGCGAAACTTGCTGCGAGGCTGCACCTGCTGAGCCGCTTCGGGCATTTCAGAGAGAGGTTCGATAGGCACATGATCGGTTGATGGATTTTGTATTCGCTGGGCTGGACCGATGAAGTCAACCTCTTTAGCTCCCTTTGCCTCCATTAGGGGAAGCCCAATCCCAGGCTAGGTTGTGTTTTTGCTTGCTTGCCAGCTATCCCCCTCGAAAGAAGGAGCAATTATTGTCGTGACGGGAGATATTGTTAGAGCTATAAAGGGGAATAGAGGGAGAAAGAGAGGGAAAGGCAGGGGATTATATGGGTTTGAAAGACCCTAAAAGGACAAGAAGACCATGGTAGGGAGGGAGGGGTCTCAAATGCTATAAGTAATACCCTGGGTAAACCTACTAGGATAGGTCCAGGTAAGTCGGTCAAAGGGCGGTGGACGTCAAGATCTTCGGTAACCTGGGATGGAGCGGCTCCTATGCGTCGAGCCGAATCCGCAGTAAATGTATGTACGAGCTGCTGCGAGTACGAATTGATATCTCGTAATCCGAATACCCTTTTGTGTGCTTGTAGACAAATGAAAATCCATCATGAAGTGACAAGAGTGGAGCCGGAGCTTTGCCGTGGCTTCAAGACGCAATTATGGTGACCCGTAGTGGAGAATGAATTGCTTGTATGTACTGGGTGAAACGAATCGCCTTATCCATCAACACCGGATCAGGCGTCAGAGAGCCCAGCTTCATCGTTCCATCTGGGAGCTCCGTCGTGGGAGAATAGGTAGATTGATTCTACAAATTCTGCGTAGCATGGAAAGAAATTCCTGACGGCTCCGGGGGGAAATGCAACTAACGACTCGACAGGATGGAAAGTATAGAGAAGAGGTAAGTGGAGATGGTGACAGGATTTCGATGGCTCAAAGAATGAGGATCTCTTTCATGTTGTGCAAGTCTTGGTGATAGGACAGAGGATTCTGACCCTGATCGAGCCTCATCGTTTGATTCCCGCAGCTTTGAATCTGCTGACCTTGCGCCCGTTCTCGTCTTCCAGAGGAGTTATCTCACCGTCTTCACTGTTGCCGAGAAACCCACCATCTTGGGAGGCTATGCGTTTCATCCTATGTTGCTGGTATTCCTTTGCGATCTCCCGTTGGTGGTCTTCTTCGGAAAAGTCATCTGGGCTGGGAGCCTTCGGTGCTTTGGAAAATGGCCGCTCTACCACCTGCGCAGTGACGACCGAGGATCGAGACTGAGGGGACGCAACTGTATCCTCAACTCTTTCGCTTGAAAATGGCATTGGAGAAGCGAATTTGGGCGTCTGCGGTAGAGATTCGCGCGCAGCTTTAAATCTTGACTGTTTGACGGTCTTTACGGCTGGAGCTGCCGGGATAGTAGGGGCTGCTTCCTCATCTTGATCACTCACTCGCTCGATGATTGAATCTTTGATGGGTCGCAACTTCGATGTTTGAGTATCTCCGAGCGGCGGTCTGTTTGGTGGAGGCATTTCTCCAAACGGAGGCTTTTCGTGAGCAATATCCAAGTCTGTGGAGAATGCCACTTTCTTTTTGCTGGGCTTCTTCTCCTTGATTGATTTGTCGGCTTCCGCAGACTTGCTCAGACTCGACTTCAAATTACTCTTCTTCGAGTTATCATGTCTGGCGATAGCTGCCTTCCGAGCTGCTTCGGCTGCCGGTGGCCGTTCCACATGTTTGACTTGCTCCATTGTGGCTTCAACTTCTGGTTGAGGCCCAATATTCTTCAGCCCTAGCTTCTCCTGCAATTCTTCCATTTTCTTTTGATAGCCGCGTGGCAGGGATAGAGGCCGTCTGCTCTTGCCAGATTCATCTTCCGACTCGTCCTCTTCGAGGTCCTCCAGATCCATGTCAGAGTCAAAGTCCAGGTCGTCTTCATTTTCGTCATACGAGATATCGGACGCCTCTTCTTCCAGCTCAAGCTCAGCTACAATGGCTCCAACTTCGTCTAAGCCGCGTGAGTATTCGAGCATTTCTCGGCGCAACTCGGCTTCGGCTTCCGTGTCATTTGGATTCGTCGGGAAGGCATCTGTTGAAGACTGCGCTGGTTGAACTGTACCGGCTAGTGGAGTGTTATTGAGAGAACTGCTTTCCCCACTCCCATCCTCATCCACTTCTATCTGTGACGCGGGAGCGTTTCCATCCGGGTGATTTGCTGGGTATTCGGCTTTCGTGATTGTGCCGTTTGTCTCCTCCAGATCATGCACACCAGCCCTCTTCAGTACGTCTATTAGATTGGGAGCGTTAGCACCTGGAGTCTCCACTTTGCTGGATATAACCTGTCCCATGTCGTCGAGCTCCTCGGTAATTTCGGCCAGAGGTAGGCCAGCTTCATCTCGATGATCGGGCTCCTCTGCGAGCAGTAAGGCATTCCTCCTCTTTTCTGCATCAGAGAGTTGCTTCCTTATTGTCTCAATATTTCGGATGACATAATCTGCACGCTTCGACACCAAGTCCACAAGTTGAGGAGGTCGGCGAGGCCGGGAGCTTTTATCCCTCAGAAGTTCCTGTAACTCAGTTTCGTCGATAATCTCTGGCTTGAAGTCTTTTGCTGCTTGAAGGCAGACATCGGGGGAGGCATCTTCGGGGATGCCCAGGAATTCTTCTTTGAGCCCCTCGTAGTCGACCTCAAGTGTTTGCCAGTGTCGGAGAGATTTGCGGAGCTTTGCAATGTTGTTCTCTAATTCGACCCGCTGTAGTTCAACTCGAGCAAGTGCGGAAGCGTCCATGGCTTACGAAAAGAAGAGCACACAGGCTAAGCAGGTGTTCCAAGAGGAGAAAAGAGAGTGGAGGTGGTGACGATGCGTGTTTTGGTGATGAAAATCTTCCACCAAGCCTTGCCGCCTGACTTTTTGGAAACGCCACTGTAGCGAAACGATTTGTCATTACAAATTTCGCCTGCAGCCTTGCACGTGCTCAGTTCCTTACACATTTCACTTCTCCAACCTCACATTCCTTGCTCTCTCCTCGATCTCATATTCCTTCCTCGCGAACCTGTAGCTGAGTATCCTTCGAGATGCTACGGCTCGTAGTGGCGACACAAACCAGGTCTGATCAAATTCGAAGCGTCGTCTGATCAAGGACCTATCAAAGGCAACCCCTGCTGATGAAGCGAGAAGCACCATGGATGATGATGAGTTGACCCGTACAGACTCTAGGTTACGCAAGATAGCGGCGACATACTGACATGAATCAACCAGCCCCAAACAAATGCCCCGTCTGTGGCAGTGATCCTCGGACACACCCAGGACTTCGCTTCAAGATCAACACCAAATGCTACCACCGGATCTGTGAAGGCTGTGTGGATCGAAACTTCTCCAGTGGAAAAGCCGAATGTCCCATCGGAGGATGTCATGTCAGTCTCTGGAAACGAGAATGGCGGACCCAGACTTTTGAAGATCTTAAGATCGAACGCGAGGTGGAAATTCGGAAACGGGTGAATAAAATGTATGTTGTCCTTGGTCCCTTTCCCACATTTGGCCTGACATAGACAGCCTCGACCGGCAGGAGGAAGAATTTGAGTCGAAACGCTATTACGATGACTTCTTGGAGCTTCGAGAAGAAATGATCATGAATCTGGTCCTGCGAACGGATGTGGCGGCTACTAACCGCAAGTTGAAGGAGTATGCCATTGCCAATGGTCTCAAAGTGGATACGAACGAAACTGCCGACCCCAGCACTAAAGCCTTGAAGAAGAAGGACGTTGACCCAACCGTTGCAGATCCCAGCGGTCTAATCAAGGGTATGAAGAAGAAGATCATTCCGGTGGCTGTGGCACCATACGATCCCTTTATGGGGATGCCGCGCAACAGAGATTACTACGAAGTCAAGGAGAGCTACATTGCGCGGGCAAGGGGGAAGCCAGCAGAAGCCATGGTTGCCGCAGGTTACGACTTTGGACAATACATGGACGAATGTCTGCTGCGGGCATTTGCGGGTCTGGGGGTTTTCATTCAGGATGAGATGGCGGCAAAGGAGAATGCAGCCGTCCCTGCACCGGGGTCCGGTGAGGTCAAGGTCGCAGACGACGTCTTCTAGCCGTCGTTGGGAGGTTGATGGCATGAGACGGTGATTTAGGGGACTGAAGCATTCTCAGGAAGGGATCGTGGTGATCATCTGCAACATGTTGGGGGATTTGGGACATTTCACCCAGATGGACCTGGATATTCCTTCCAATGCGATACTCTGTATATGATAAGCTGGAAACTGAAAGTTCCCATGGAGTCACTTCAGCCTGGTCTGTTAATGCCAAATCCACCTATTCCATCCAGGACTGTGCCAAGACGCTTGCCCCAAATGATCGATTTCGCGAAAACTGCTGCGGTCAGTGGGAAAGTTGCCCTCCGACCACCAGATGAAATCTTGGCGTTGGCGGTTCTCTCTCGCAGAAGCCAAACCACCTGGCACTGAGCAATCGCAATATCTGAGGTCCTGGTTGACTTGGGACAATCTGTGTCTGCGATTCTAGTTCTTCTTGCTCATTCCCCTTCTTTGCTACCATTCTGTACGCCCGTAAAGTTGCCTCGAGTCAACCTCCGCCACCAATGCCCGCACCCACAAACACCCTTCTGATTGAAGGGACGTTCACTGAACTTGCAGAAGAACTCGCCCAGTACATCGACACACTCGCAAAGTCGGAGGAAGGCGCCGGGGTTCAAGCCGAAATCGGACAACTACTCAGCACCATCAGAGAGTCTGAGCAGTCACAAGAGCCTATTGACGAGGCCGCAGTCCAAAGCCAGAAGAATGAAGTGTTGAAAAAGATCGTGACCAAGGCCTCAGTCCTCAACAGCGCTCCTGAGAGAGGTAAGAATACCCGTTGTGACTATCTCCGTGGAGGTGGAATGCTGACATCTATTTTGCAGAATTCTCCGCAGCATACAACCTCTTGATCAGCCTCTCTTCTCAATCTTCCATTTCCGACGGACTCTTCTCCAGAATATGCACGTATCTGTCTGAGCAGCCCGTTACCTCCTCTCCCACCTACGGCGGCAGCCTTGCGCTGCAGACCCTTACAACCATATTCAACGTCCTGCCTCCGACAAGTGAATCTCGCTACCATGTGTTCCTCGCCATCCTCAAAGTCATGCGCCAAACGTCTTCCTCTCAGGCTTTCGAGGCGCTCATCCCTCAACTCGAGACGAACATCCCCAACTGGCTGTCCGCATGGGAGCTCGATGACGAAGATGCCCGCAATCTATACGTAGGGGTGGCTGATGTGGCTTCTGCGACCGGAAATGAAGACCTCCAGTACACATACCTCCTGTCTGCACTGCAGACAATCCCTCCCGAATCGGCGTCCGAGGCGGAGAGCGCAGAACTTGCACGACGTGCTCTGCGGGTGGCATTGACAAATCCCGCCATAACGGATTTCACACCCTTGACTACCAGTGACGCGGTCGTCGCGTTGCGGCGTTCGGATAGCAATCTCTTCGACCTCCTGGAGATCTTCTCCTCAGACGATTATTCCTCATACACCGACTTCCTCGAAACGAACAACCTGGCAGACTTAGGCATACCAGATTCCGCAGCTGAGACGCTGAGCCACAAGATCCGCCTTCTAACACTGGCTACTATTGCCGCATCATCAACGACTCGCTCGGTTCCCTATAGCACCATTGCATCTGCATTGCAGATCCCCTCCGAAGACGTGGAGATGTGGGTCATCGACACCATCCGAGCTGGTCTCGTCGAAGGCAAGCTCTCCCAACTGAAGCAGGAGTTTTTGGTTCAGCGAGCCACGTACCGCGTATTCGGGGAGAAGCAATGGGCCGAAATCCAAGGACGCCTCATGGTATGGCGACGGAGTCTGGAGAGTGTGTTGACCGTTGTCAGGGCTGAGAGAGAAAAGTTTCTGAGGGAAGGGCCGACGTCGAACGGAGATGCGGGCGTCAACGGTTACGGAGGTGATGGGGACGGTCAGAGAAATGGAGGGGAACGCCAGCAGCAGAGAAGACAGGGTGGCGACAGGGGTGGCCGTGGACCGCGTCGCGACAGGGGAGATCAGCAGCAGCAGCAGGGACCTCGAGAGATTGAGGTAGGTGGTGGAGATTAGGAGTCTGCTCACTACCTGGGACGGTCGTCCGGGAGAGTCGATGCCTTCCTGGACGCTCTGCTGCAACGCCTCGAAGATCAGAGAGCAGCCGCGTGAGGCTTAAAAGAAATCGACCAAATCTGCACACGAACGAACGGAACGGAACAGATCATGCACGAACAAAATCCCCTACCACCTCAGAGGGCCTCGGAGGGGTCGTGGGGGGGAGGCATTTCCAAAGAGAAAACTTGAATGTACTTGATATGCGCAACGCATAAAATAGCTTCGAAATTAGAACATTGCTCCTGTCTTGTCGAGCATTTCTTTCAACACTGCTATCAACCATTGCTTGTGCTTGTCCCAGTCATACCCTTTGTGCTACAGGGTCGGCGTCGAGCCCCTGACTTGATGGGCGTTCGATCCCCTCCTGGACTCTCAAGACTGCACTGAGCTTTACCACATAGTCCTCCATACTCCTTTCCCTCTGGGCGTAGTCTATCACATCGCATCAGGCACAGAGTACATAAAGCGAGGCATCATAAACTCCCAGTGCCGACATCCGGTTCCGACGTTCATCCCTGATCGAGCCCACAATCAAATATCAAGTACCAAATAGATAGGAGATGATTCTCTTTATACAAAATGTGCGGTAATATGGAGAGCTCGATCATTTTTTCTTCATGTCTGCATGCTCTGCGCCGCCTGTCGCGGGCTGCTCTGTTGCCCAGGCCCGTTGCCATTAACATTACTCTGGCTGGAGCTGCGCTGGTCTCTCGGTGTTGCGCTGCGACTCATTTGCCCTTGGTTTCCGTGTTGGCTTACTGGCCGAGCCATGTTCATTACAGGCGAGTTTGCCATCCCATTAGGCATGGCGGCCATTTGCTGCATCTGCATCGCTTGCAAGTTTCGCGCCGCGTGTTGTTGAGCTTGTTGCATCCTAATTCGCTGGTTATATTGTTGCAATTGCTCATTGGTCATCATATTTGGATGTCCAAGTTGTGCGGCAGCAGCGGCAGCCGCGGCAGCAGAGGCATTATTTCCAGCATTGACAGCACCAAGAGCCGCATTCAACGCCGCCTGGTTGTGAGGCTGAGGACGTTTGTGATTCTGCCCTGCGGCGGCAGCTGTTGCTTGGTGTTGATAGGTTTGGAGCTGCTGCGATGCAAGCCGTTGTACCTCCTCGTCTGACAAGTTGGGATGGTGTTCTCGAATTTTGTTAGCGATCTGCGTCAGTACAGGAACATGTCCACTGGATAAAGCCTGGCCGGAATTAGCGGTGTTGGGACGAGGTGAGCTTCCGTTCATGTGGCCAGAAGGGGATGCATTCCCGTTTGCGGTAGCAGCGGCCATGGCAGCACGATAAGCGGCATTATTCATGCCTTGGCCATTTGCGAGAGCGGCATGAGGGTTGTTCGGCGAAGAATGAGAACCACTCTGAGCTTGGGCCTGTCGCAGAAGCTGTTCTTGTTGCGCTCTGGTGGCTTCCTGGAGCATGCGCATCTGCTGTGGCGAAGTTACTCCACCACGGGCGGCGAGTTGCGCTTGCATCTGTGCTTGCATTTGTGGGGTTATTTTCGGTGCCATCATACCAGGTGGTAGCTGCATATTCCCTTGCATTGCGGCCATCATGGCTGGATGACGGGGATGGCCATTGGGCATTTGCATGTTGCCGTTTGGCATTCCAGGTACGCCGGTTGCGGATGGAGCACGCATCCCCGGTCCAGCAGCAGGTATACTATTTGGCAAGCCATTGGGTTGACCATTCTGGCCACGTTGTTGCTGTGCCGTGGCACGTTGGTGTGCAATGAGCTGCTGCCGATATATCTCTTGCCGTTCCGCAAGTTTCTGCTCGCGCTCCTGCTTGAGCTGCGAGAACTCCGCCGGGGTCTTATAAGAGGGTTTGGGCACATTGGCATCGTTGACTTTGCGCATGGCAGCAAGGTCGGCTTGATGTTGTTGTTTCTGAAGAGCTGTCTCTCGCTTTTTGGCCAGCTTCCGCATAGCATCGAGCATAGCAAGATGTCGTTGGGTCCTCTTCCGTTCGACTCTGACAGGCTGTGTCGTCCTCTTTCGTGCCGAGATCTGAACGTTGGCGCCCGCTCTTCTTTGGGCTTCCTCAAGCTGAGCAGTCACATTTCTCCCCGCTGCCTCAATTCTTCCCGAGTACGTCTTGAAGTAGGCCGTCTTTGACATATCCGCAGGTAGACCTTCCAAACCAATCCATCTCTCAAAGCATTCCCATGGTGTCCGTCTATCGGCACCTGACGTATACAAACTTGGGGGAGTAAGACAGCTGGAAATGAGGGACCAATTGTAGGAATAATCCTTAACGAGTCTCTTGAGTTCATCGTCTTCCGCAGAGGTCCATTGCGATGACGACCGCGTCTCGAAGAAGGCTTGAGTAGGCATGGGATGTTCTGATGGCGGGCGGAAAGAATGTCCAGGGTGTATCCTGTCTCGGATTGCTTTGTTCTCAGGCATGAACAACGCAACGTTCGTCTCCTCCGGTGGAAGCGGCTCTGACTTCTTCTTTGGTGAAGGGTCAGGCTCGTAATCGTACCGGCTGCGTTTCATTGGAGGCCTATACTCCTTGACCGGGAGCTTTTCGGTGGCCCACCTCGAAACAGGAACAATATCTGTTTTCCATTTCGCATCGAGCCGTTCTCCCAAGTTAGATATAGAATGATCTAGGTTGGCAATTGATGGCTCGTAGAGGGGTAACTCGTTTAAAAGCTTGTCTAGAGCAGGAGTTTTGTCGACGGCGAAGCTGAAGTCAGAAGCACCCAAAGAGAATATCGCGGCCGGAGCACTGGACATTTGCACCTCTCGCGGGTCTGCAATGTCGTCGCTTACGGAGTCGTCCTCGTTGGAGGGCACCAGCTCGGGCGTGGGGTGCGAAGACAGGGTTGGTCCAGAACCGTCTTCCATAGCCACGTCCTCAGAACCGGTATTCCCGGGCAGATACTTTGGTGGTCGAACGCGCACTTGTAGACGTTTTCTGTCTTCGGGGGAGCTCGTGACCCATTCTGCACAGCATTCTGCGAGCCCTCTGGCAGCTGCGAGCTTCCACTTTCGCTCTTCCCTGAAGTCGGTGCGCATCCACTTCATATGATCAAGCAGAAAATCCCAATGAGAGGTTGGTCTAGCTGCTTCGTCAGCACGCCTATACTGCCGGAGAGGCCAGCGTTGCTTCTCTTGTAGTTGGTAGAGTCGTTTCAATATCCGACATTCCGCAGATGACTCGTACTCAATCAAATGATCCGAAGTTGACAGTGTCTTGTGGGCATTTTGGATGAGGTAAGACATGGTGGTCTGTCGAGACATCGAGTGTGCCTTGTTCTCGAACAAAGTATAGAGGTAATCCCTCTCGCCAGGCCCTGTTCTTCGCTGGGCTTCACCATCGCCGATGCGCGTCAACTCAAGATTCTCCTCATCGAATGCAGGTTTTTGAGGTTTTGCAAAAACCACTGTTGATAGCCGGCTGCGTTCTTTGTCGCGACGGTCGCGTTCGGTTAGTCGACCCTGAGAAGTTGTGCCACCATGTGCATCGCGGTGGATCGCTGACGATGGGGAATCTGCCGGGGGGGTTGAGGTCTTCGGCATTTCACCAAGAATTTCCGATACAGATTTCTTCTGCAACACACCAGATGAGATCCTCGTTGCGCGTTTCGCAGGCTCCTGAGATGACGGCGTCGCGGGCATATTCTTCTTAGGAGTTGTGCCGGTTATTGGGGCTGGACTTTCGACAATTCCACTCCCAGGCCGTGCTTTGAAATATGCGTCGTTCTCTGCCTGAGTGTCTATCCGCATCATCGGTCGCGGGGTCTGTGATGCAGCTAATGCCTCTGCAGGAAGCTTACTATGAACATCAGAAGTTGAATTCATGGATCCTGCGTTGACCATTCCGGTTATTTCGACGTCAGCAGAGGGAGCATGACTTCCACTTGCGCCGTGCGGGTTCTTAGCTTCCGGCGAGGGAGGTGATCGTTCCAAGCCCGCATGCTCAGCATCCAAAGGCTTGCCCTCGTGGGCAATCTCGGATGTAACAAGGGGTACATCAATACCAGGACTCGTTCCCGGCGATCCAGCTGTCGGTGCAGGGGTGTTAGACGAGTCTGGCCCATTTGTGGAAGCTGGCGAGGATTGTGGCTCGGCAGCTGCTGGGATCGGGACGAGAAGAGGACTTCGACTGAGTTGACGGTCGACGGCAATGGATGAGCGGGGTTCTGTATCTTCCGATAGTCCAGTAACGACTGTCAGCGTGCTCGGAGGCTCAGACTCGACGTTAGATGTTTGTCTAAGAGGAGTTCCCTTGACAGACTGAGGTACCGGGGACTTCAATTCACCGTCGGAGTTGGGAAGATTGGGGAGCGTGCTGGCCTCGTCTTTCTGCGCGTTAACTGCTACTACAGTGGCCCCTTGGAGATCTGTCCCACCCCTTTCGTCAATTGTAACCTCGATGCCTTCATCGCCTTTGTTTATGTCATGCGACTCCTGCCCAGTCGCGGGCTGTTCTGGTGGGATCGGTTTAGGAGCGGCTTTGGACCCTTGAGGTGACGGCGGAGTGGTGTTTGATGCATCTAATGATTGCTGCGCCGCAAGAGAGGGCGATGGAGGTACTGCACGCGGTTGCGCAGGCTCATGTTTTCGAGGTGGAAGAGTTATATGGATTCTAGGTGGGATTGTTGTTTCGTCGAAGCGACGCCCTCTGTGGAAGAGTGAGCACAACTAAGCCAAACAAGCCTCATAATTCATGAAAACTGCAACAGTGGTAGAAAGAAGCGAGCGACGGGAGATGCGTACTTTTCTAGGTCATTTGCATCATGAAAGGCCTGGAGTTTCTGCTTGTAGGTTGGGTCTTCGACGGAGACAACGATAGAGAAGAGTTCGCTTAATTTGCGCTTTCTTGACAGCACCAGGCTCCTATAATTCATGATATTCAGTCAGTAGACTGCGGGAGAGATTACGAGCGTCTTTGAGGGTTGTGAGGAATATTGCTCACTGTGCTTGAGACTTCTTCGAGCGCAAGTGCTCGACGGGCATTTCATCGGCATCGGCGAGGTCGACGAGAAGGACGAGAAACCATCCGAATCAATTGCTGAAAATTTGACAGGATGCGAAATCAAGTGTACGGAGATGAATAAAGAGCCCAGAATGAATTGTTTGGGCGCGTTGTGATGATTTGAGCCTCTTGAAGTTGTTAGACGTGTAGAGGAGGTGGCCTCTGGATTTTGGTGTTCTGTGCAGAGTTGGAGGCACAGGGCGTAGCAGTTACAAGAATCAGGGTAATTTGTTAGGCTTGCTCGGGCGGGGGGAGTGCACGGAGGGAGGGACAGCAGCCTATTCCACCTCCTGGGATTCTTTTTCGGGCAGGCAAGGGCAGGAGGGGGGAGACACCCAACGCCATCAACCACCGCCATTACCACCACCACTGACAATCTGCTCCAGAGATTTTGGGGGCGCAGCCACTTCCTAACACGACGCTAGTAAATTTTCCCTTTTACCTTCTCATGGTCAGTCTTTATTGCACCACAACTTTGGCAGACTCGAGGACAATGCCATTCTAGCAATCTTCTGTAGACCTCGTTACCTTCCATGGAGAGATCTTTATTAGAACGACCATACCCTGTTCCTGGAATCCGAAACTCGTTCCACGATCTCGTGCAGTGCTGGTCAAGCCACTCGGCCACTCCCATCTTTCAAGTCTCATACCTCGTACTTCTCCAAATTTACAAATTTGACGAATTATTCCACTAAAAGTTCCTTCTATGGCCAAAAGAAAAAGAGAAAGCGGCTCCAAGGCCACCAAGACTCCCTCCGAGACCGTCAAACCTACGAGTGAAGAGAACACTTCTGCGAAGATCACCAAAACCAACGGCCATGTGGATGTGAAGACCACTTTACCAGTCATTCAAATCGTTGTGGGCTCATATGAACGGGCTCTACATGGCATTACTGCAACCATATCGAACCCGTCGTCACCAGCATCCCGGCTGTCGGTACAATTTGCCGATACCTTCTTGTTCAATGCACATGCGTCTGCCATCAAATGTCTAGCACTATCACCTTTGCCGGAGCCCGGTTCTTCTGAAACACAGGGCGTGTATCTTGCCACAGGCGGCTCAGATGAGAAGGTCAATGTCTTCAGCCTTTCCGCGGCACCAGTCAGCAACAATGAGAGACTGCCACCCATGCCCTCTCTGGGTAAGAACACCATTTCTGAAAATCCCAGAAATAGGGAGCTCGGCACTCTTCTTCATCACTCCTCTCATATCACGGCCCTGCATTTCCCCACGCGGTCAAAACTACTCTCCGGGTCAGAAGACAACACCATAGCAGTTACCCGTTTGAAAGACTTGACTGTGGTATCAACAATAAAAGTACCACGACCCAAGGCGCAAGGACAGCCCAGTGGAGACACAGCACCACCAGGTGCCACACCCGCGGGAATTAATGACTTCTCTGTGCACCCTAGCTTGAAGCTCATGTTGAGCGTCGGTCGAGGCGAGAGATGTATGAGGTTATGGAATTTGGTGACGGGAAAGAAGGCCGGTGTTCTCAATTTTGGTCGCGACATCTTGCAAAATGTGCGAGAGGGTAAGTACAGCAGCGGCGAGGGCAGACGGATACGGTGGAATCCCAATGGCGCCGAGTTTGCCGTCGCCTTCGAACGCGGAGCGGTCGTGTTTGGGGAAAACTCCAAACCTAAATGCAGGGTTCTGCCAGAGCCGCTCACCAAGCTACATCAGATTCACTATCAAAGCATCCCACCGAACTCGGACGAAGAGGACGCCACTACCCTTCTCGTTCTTTCGACCGAGGATGGCCGGATACTCTTCTATGATACCGACGCAATCTCCCCTCATCCATCGAATGAAACAAATGGCAGTGACCAGACTGCCTCAGTATCCCTTCCGGAGGCCACTCTTGTGGCGACCATCGGCGGTAGATCCGCAGGATTCACGACGCGGATCAAGGACTTTGAGCTCCTATTTCTCCCCACTGAAGCCAACGGCCAAAAAGACATGGCCATCGTTGCAGCGAGCAGCGACGGCACAGTCCGCATTATCTTCTTACAGCTGTCTGATGTGTTAGCCGCCTTGAAGAGCAAGAGGCCGGTCCACGCCGGATCGGTAATCGGAGCGTACGAAACCGGCAACAGAATCACCTGCTTGAAGGCCTTTGTCATGCTGCCTCCTAAGGATGATGAGGATGGATTTGGAGAAGCCGACGAATTCGGGGGATTCGATGAGCAAGGAGAAAGCGAGAGTAATAGTAGTAGCAGTGATGAAGATTGATAATTGAGGTGATAAGAGGGAGGTAGCTCGGCCGTTGCAAGGTTATGTCACGCACCAAGCCAGGATATTGTTGCTGATACCATACGAATGGCCTAATTTGACCAGCCCGACCCAGCTTGCTCTGTAGGAATTAATTTGGCATGCCACTATTGCAAGCTGAAAAGTCTGGAGCTTCTCATTTTGAAGGCTGTATGCCCATCTTTCCTAGCCCCTTGACCACATTCTCGTAGACATCTTCGACCAACCCAACTGACGAGACTTTAACGACTCTGCCCTCCTTCTCAAACATGTCCACCACTGGCATGCTCGTCTCAACAAATGTCCGGAATCTCTTGATGATGCTTTCCTCATTGTCGTCTGCCCGCCCACTCGTCTTTCCTCTGTTCAATAATCGTTCTCTCATGACCTCTTCGGGGCAGTCGAGAAACAGGGTGCACTTGGAGGGACAGACTGACTCTTCGAAAAATATGGCTTGGTCCATTTTTCTAGGGAATCCATCAATCAAGAATTTCCCGGTCCCGTCACTCCCTAGGTTTGATCGCATGGCATTTTCCAGTAGCTTGACTGTGATCTCCATTGGCACAATTAGGCCCTCTTTGATATAATCTTTGATCAGTTGGCCGTATTCACTGCCCTCGGTGTTCTGTTCTTCCCTCAAGAGGTCACCTGCAGACAGATGTACAAAACCGAAATCTCGAACCAGGTTGGCAGATTGTGTACCCTTCCCGGAACCAGGACCTCCCAGTACATATACAACGGTGACCTTTTGAGGATCGAATGCTGGAGAGATGTTCGTTGAGGCGAGTGGGACTTCTGGCTGGGCAAGAGGAGATGTCCCGGATGTAGGATCTATCGCAGGTGTCGCCATTGCAAAGCAGCTCTTCTGTTACTACCGTTCGGTATGTGCTTTACGTCGAGACTCGCTGGTGACGTTCGTCTGAGATTCTGTGCGCTTCTTGACCAACAGAACGTAGGAACCGCTGCTGAGAAGGAATAAAATGAGGAAAGGGAAAAATCGCAGTCTATCACCCTGGCCCCCTGGCCGGTGTGTGCTCGCCACACTTTGCTTTGACACGGATCTGGTAGTAGAAGTCGGTGGTGGAGGAGATGAGGGTGTTGCGGAATAGTGGCGTACAGAGTGTCCTGTGTATCGAAAACCAAGCGGTGACAATGGATGTCTGCTCAGAGAAGTGTTCGGTTTACGCGCGATCATTCCTTGGAACGAGCCGGGGAAACAAAATGAGATCTGGATCGGAGACTGACGCTGCAACAGACAAGAGGCCAGAGCTCCGGGAAAATAATTTGATAGTAAATAGTAAGTCCAGGTAATGACGAAAGCAGTTCCATGGGCATGCATGGGCATGCGCCATGTGTCTTAGCACCCACTGCCACCCTAACAAGCCACCAGCTTCACAAGTAGGCATTGCCACGTGACAAAGACTGTCCCCAAGGTTGCATGCTGGGCCGCTGGCAGGCACCCTCCCGTTTGGCGGCGAATCAATAACAGGCCCAAGCCACCAGAACGGACCTTCCTGTTTCTGGCTTGTAACTCCAGAAGATCCGCTCACTTTCTCAAAAGGTGTCTCTACTTCCAGGAGCTCATCAACAATTGAATCAATTGCCCTTCAGTTCCCTTCTTCCACACCCCCACGTCACATTTCTCGTGGTCTCGTTCCTGCTACCGTCCCTCTCCTATTCTTTCTACACTCCTTTGAGTCCGTGGATTTTGCAGTCACTTTGTCGGCCGTCCAGCGAGCGATCAATTACTTTTTCTCCAAGTGCATGAGGCCGCAAGGAGGCCGGTCGCAATCATGGCGCTTCCCATTCGGTTCACTGAACTGGTTCAGGTCTGTTGATGGCACTCGCGGCTGTTCTAATTCCTGGCTGACTTTTCACAGTTGACGAATCTTGATATCGCGGTAAGGGCACGCTCCCTGAATCGCAGGCGCAGTTCGACGTGAATGCCGGCATATGCGCGACCTGATCGATTTTCTCCTTTACTTCTGGAATTTCTACTGACAAGTTTCCTCCTTCTCAGCCAACCTCTATTTCCTTCAACACCTGTGTGAGTACACGTCCGGCTCTTCCCACCGAACCCGGGCACTGACCTCTTTCCAGACACTAGAATCCGATCACTACGTCTGCGTACGGCAGAAACTTAATGAGCAGGACAAACCTCAAGTCATAATTGTAAACCTCAAGAACAACAATGAAGTCATCAAACGCGCTATCAGCGCTGACAGCGCCATCATGCACTTCAGTCGCGAGATCCTGGCCCTCAAGGCGCAGGGGAGAACAATTCAGGTCTTCGACCTCGCAGCCAAATCCAAGCTGAAATCTACAATCATGAATGAGGATGTCGTCTTCTGGAAGTGGTACAACGAACGCAGTCTGGGATTGGTTACCGACACCTCCGTCTACCACTGGGACGTGTTCGACCCTACCCAGTCCGCCCCAGTGAAGATGTTTGAGCGAAATGCCAACCTAAATGGATGCCAGATCATCAATTATCGCGTCAACGATGATGAACAATGGATGGTGATAGTTGGTATTTCTCAAAAGGAGGGACGAGTCGCCGGTACGATGCAGCTGTACTCGCGCAATCGTGGGATATCACAACCCATTGAGGGTCATGCTGCTGCTTTCGGCACGTTCCATGCAGAGGGCAATCCTGCTCCTTACAAACTTTTCACGTTTGCGGTTCGAAATGCTGCTGGTCAAGGAAAGCTTCATGTTGTGGAGATTGATCATAACGAGAACAATGCACGGTGGGTCAAGAAGGCAGTCGACGTCTACTTCCCCGATGAGGCTGTCAATGACTTCCCAGTTGCCATGCAAATCTCCAAGAAGTACAGCATAATCTACATGATCACCAAGTACGGCTTCATTCACCTATATGATCTCGAAACAGCCACCTGCATCTTCATGAATCGTATTTCTAGCGAGACAATCTTCATCACGACGCCCGACTCCGAGTCCGCCGGTATTGTCGGAATCAACCGAAAAGGTCAGGTCCTCTCGGTCAGCGTTGATGAGAACACGATCATCCCCTACCTGCTCCAGAACCCTGCCAATGCCACCCTGGCTGTGAAATTGGCTGCCAGAGCAGGCCTGCCAGGTGCCGACAACCTCTATCAACAGCAGTTTGAAACCCTCTTTGCTCAGGGTAACTACTCAGAAGCTGCCGAAGTCGCCGCGAATTCTCCACGAGGGTTTTTGAGGACGCCGGAGACGATCAACCGATTCAAGAGTGCACCTCAACAAGCTGGTCAACTTTCTGTCATTCTGCAGTATTTCGGCAAACTGCTCGACAAGGGCAAGCTGAACAAATACGAGAGTGTAGAGCTGATAAAGCCGGTTCTCGCACAAAATCGTAAGAACCTCCTTGACAAGTGGATGAGTGAAGGCAAATTGGAGTCGTCTGAAGAGCTTGGTGATATTGTCCGCTTGCATGATCTTGAACTTGCACTGAAGATCTACCGCGAGTCAAATGTTCCACCAAAAGTTGTCGCAGCGTTGGCGGAAACTGGCCGTTTTGAGGAGATTCTTCCCTATGCGCGCGAGGTTGGATATCAGCCAGACTTCACCAGCTTGTTGCAACACATTGTTCGCGCAAACCCTGAGAAAGGCGCTGAGTTCGCTACTCAGCTCGCCAACAACGAGGGTGGTCCATTGGTGGATATTGACAGAGTTGTCGATATTTTCATGTCTCAGAATATGGTCCAGCAAGCAACTGCATTCCTGCTCGATGCACTCAAAGAAAACCGTCCCGAACAAGGCCACTTGCAGACTCGACTCTTGGAAATGAATCTCCTGAACGCACCACAAGTTGCAGATGCCATTCTTGGGAACGAGATGTTTTCCTACTACGATAAACCCAGAATCGCACGACTTTGCGAACAGGCTGGTCTTTTGCAACGTGCCCTTGAAAACACAGATGATCCGGCTTCCATCAAGCGAATCATTGTTCAGACCGACAAGCTTAACCCTGAATGGCTTCAACAGTACTTTGGCCGCATGTCTGTCGAGCAGTCGCTGGATTCCATGGATGAGATGCTCAAGGTCAACATTCGGCAGAACTTGGCTGCTGTGATCCAGATTGCCACTAAGTTCTCTGACCTCCTGGGACCCAGTCGCTTGATTGCACTATTCGAAAAGCATCGCACCGCAGAAGGTCTCTATTATTACCTTGGCAGCATTGTCAATCTCAGCGATGATGGAGAAGTGGTTTTCAAGTACCTTGAGGCAGCTGTTACTATGGGACAATTCCAGGAAGTCGAGAGAATCTGCCGCGAGAACAATCACTATAACCCTGAACGTGTCAAGAACTTCCTCATCGAAGCTCGTCTGGCCGAGCAGCTTCCATTGATCATTGTCTGTGATCGTTTCAATTTTGTCAAGGATCTGGTCAACTATCTCTACCGGAATCAGCAATACAAATCCATCGAAGTGTACGTTCAACGAGTCAATCCTGCACGAACACCAGCAGTTGTCGGAGCATTGCTTGCTCTAGACTGTGAAGAATCAGTCATCAAGAACCTGTTGGCATCAGTCGACCCTTCGGCTGTCCCTATCGACGAGTTGGTCAATGAAGTTGAGACTCAGAATCGACTCAAAATTCTGCTACCTTTCCTCGAATCCACACTGGCAGCAGGGATCCAGCAACCGGCGCTTTATAACGCGCTAGCGAAGATTTACATTGGTCAGTATATGTTCTGTTTTCTATCCTGCCTTCCTACTGTTGGATTGCCGAACGTCCCCGCTCGACGGGCACAGGCGTACGGAAAAGCATTTACATGGCCAAAAGTGGCCAGTTTTAATGCTTTGGTGTTGTAGATCTCCTTGGTTCCCCCAGAATTGGCACACTTCAGTTTCATTGGTATCCTTGCTAACTAATGGAAAATAGATAGCAACAATAATCCCGAGAAATTCCTCAAGGAGAATGACTTGTACGACACTCTGATAGTAGGCAAATACTGTGAGAAACGAGATCCCAACCTTGCATATATCGCGTACCGCAAGGGCCAGAATGATATTGAGCTCATCAACATCACCAACGAAAACTCCATGTTCCGAGCACAAGCACGTTATCTTCTGGAGCGTGCCGATCCTGAAGTCTGGGGTTTCGTGCTGGGTCAGAACAACACCCACCGAAGATCTCTCATCGACCAGGTTATCGCAACAGCAGTCCCAGAGAGCTCTGAACCCGACAAGGTATCTGTTGCTGTCAAAGCCTTCTTGGATGCCGACCTGCCAGCCGAACTCATTGAATTACTCGAGAAGATCATCCTTGAGCCGTCACCTTTCAGCGAGAACAGTAGTCTACAGAACTTACTGATGCTCACTGCTGCTAAAGCGGACAAGAGCCGCCTCATGGACTACATCCAGCGCCTGAATGAGTTCAACACGGAAGAAATTGCCAACATGTGTATCCAACAAGGTCTCTATGAGGAAGCTTTGGAGATATACGTCAAGACCAATGACCACATCTCCGCGGCCAATGTCCTTGTCGATCACATCGTCAGCATTGATCGTGCCCAAGAATATGCTGAAAAGGTTGATTTGCCTGAGGTCTGGAGCAAAGTTGCAAAGGCCGAACTCGACGGATTGAGAGTCTCCGATGCCATCGAATCATACATCAAAGCTCAAGACCCTAGCAATTACAACGAAGTCATCGAGACAGCCACTCATGCCGGCAAAGATGAAGATCTCGTAAAATATCTGAAAATGGCGCGCAAGACCATGCGTGAGCCAGCCATCGATACCGCGCTGGCATTTTGCTATGCTCGACTCGACCAGCTAGCCGAGCTTGAAGACTTTTTGCGCTCTGCCAATGTGGCTGATGTAGAGGCTTCTGGAGACAAGGCGTATGAAGAGGGGTACCACCAAGCCGCGAAGATCTTCTTTACCAGCGTTTCCAACTGGGCAAAACTTGCCACCACCCTTGTGCACTTGGGCGAATACCAAAATGCGGTTGATTGCGCCCGACGCGCGAACAGTGTGAAGGTATGGAAACAAGTGAACGAGGCATGCGTTGCCAAGAAGGAATTCCGTCTTGCACAGATCTGTGGTTTGAATCTCATTGTCCATGCGGAAGAACTGCAAGATCTTGTCAAACAATACGAGCGCGAAGGCTACTTTGAAGAGCTCATCTCCTTGTTGGAAGCCGGCCTTGGCCTTGAACGGGCACATATGGGTATGTTTACTGAGCTTGGTATCGCTCTGTCGAAGTATCATCCCGATCGGGTGATGGAACATCTCAAGCTCTTCTGGTCTCGCATCAATATCCCCAAGATGATTCGAGCCTGCGAAGAGGCGCATCTTTGGCCCGAGCTGATCTTCTTGTACTGCCACTACGACGAATGGGACAACGCTGCATTGGCCATGATGGAACGTGCTGCCGACGCCTGGGAGCACCACTCTTTCAAGGACATCATTGTCAAAGTGGCCAATTTGGAGATCTACTATCGCGCGCTGAATCATTATCTGCAGGAGCAGCCGCTATTGTTGACCGACCTGCTCCAAGCTCTGACACCACGCATCGACGTCAACCGAGTGGTGCGTATGTTTGAGAAGTCGGATAACATCCCCATTATCAAACCCTTCTTGCTCAATGTACAAGGCCAAAACAAGCGCGTCGTCAACAATGCTATCCATGATCTTCTCATTGAGGAAGAGGACTACAAGACCTTGAAAGACTCGGTGGAGAATTATGACAACTATGACGCGGTGGAGCTTGCCCAACGTCTCGAGAAGCACGACTTGGTCTTTTTCCGACAGATTGCAGCGCAAATCTACCGCAAAAACAAGCGATGGGAGAAATCAATTGCACTGTCCAAGCAAGACAAACTGTTCCGCGATGCGATCGAGACGGCTGCGATTTCTGGCAAGCCCGAGGTTGTCGAAGACCTTTTGAGATACGTGAGTATAAGCATTTTTGAGTTGAGAGCGCAATTTATTGACATTGTCCTAGTTTGTCGATATTGGCAGTCGCGAGTGTTACGTGGGTATGCTGTACGCGTGTTATGATCTGATCCCACTCCACACAGTGATGGAGATCTCATGGCGACATGGACTCAACGATTTCACTATGCCATTTATGATTAGCTACATGAGCCAACAGGCGACGACCATTGAGCAGTTGCGGAAAGACAATGAAGAACGCAAGGCCCGGGAAGCCAGCCAGCAGAAGACGGACGACAATACACCGATCATCGGCACTCGTCTCATGCTGACGCAAGGGCCCGCGACCGTTGCACCGCAACCTACGGGGTACGGCCACACTAATGGCATCACGCCGCAGCCAACCGGGTTCCCTCGGGCATTCTAGCGACGCAGCCTTGTGAGTTGAAGGTGCGGGAGAGGACCAAAATCCGGGAATAGCCGGGTCAGATGGGTGCGACGAAGAGGACAGGGACCGCGGATGAGTCGTAGTGGACACCCGAGGTCAGGGAGAAACCGGAACCCCACGAGACTGAGGAATTCCGGACAGGAATTCTCGAAGGAGAGAAAGACGAAAGACGAAAGAATCAAAATAATGCGAGAGCTTGCCGGGGAAAAGGTACTGAACATGTTTTGTTCGAGGCTATGGTTCTCTCTGTTGTATGATGTTAGCTCAGTGAGGTAGAGGGTCATCCAGGACTACTATTTTTCCGAGATTCCGTGGGAACCGGAAAGCGGCATGACTTCTGTTACCGGAGATTGTTCCTGGGGGGCCATAGGGGAGTAAAATTTCAATGGGATTCTGCTTGACCACGGGAAGGAGAAGATAAGCGAGAGCCGCAGCCATGACTAACTCCAATCATGGACTTTTCATTTTCTATCGATATTTGTCTTCCCCTCGTGCTCCTTTAGTGGCTATCCACCCACAGGAACCCTGCAGTGTGGGGAGAGTTAAGGCTCGAGTGGGTGGGTGACTCAGTAAAGCTTTATCTGCAGTGCGTGATGTGGTGGTATTTGAGATGCGATTCGAAGACATGTAGCCCTTTAGGAGATATTTTTATTGAGTAGATCTAGGTATATACCGAGAACCTCGTACAAGTACACAACATCCAGTAGTGATATATCTCGAGGGCTCGGTAGTTCCGGGGAAAGATGTCCGAACACCAGAGAATGGCAAGAATGAGTAAAGTCGGACTTGACCCCACATGATCGACCAGGAAGGCCATGACAATTCACGTCACGGGCCAACTACACCAGGCATCCTAGTCAAGAAATTGCCCCGAGGGTGCCCCCAAAAGGCACCTAAGTAGCAACCCAGGCACCATCACTAGCCACCTAGCCCAGAAAATCCCCCCGGGCAGCCCTAGCACCCCCTAGCACGCCTATCGGCCAGCATCGGTTCTCTTGGGATCCGAATCTACACCGTGGCTACCCTCCCCCGCCCCTCCATTACCCATTTGAATCCGAGGCTGTTCGGGGAGCTCACCACTTCCTGCTGCCCCTCCGGAGCTCTTGCAATGGAAATATCGATTAAGTTGGCAGGCACCAAGAACGCCCGTAGCAGAAGGAAAAAAGAACAAAAAGAAGCTGCGACTGGGCTTGTTCCCAATCAACCCCCCACTCCCAATATATACAGCTTCGTCCCACCAATCCCTTCACCTGCTTATCTACCCACCATCCTCTCCGTTGGTGCTGCCAAACCAGAGCTCATCCAATCCTCATTCAGTGGTTGAATCTACCATATCTTTCCCACCTGGGCATCGACGTATTAACAGCTATTGTTTTTTCTCCCGTCATCCGGCTCCACGCCTCATCATTCAACAGAAAACAACAAACCTTCGCTAGAGCTCCCGGACCTATCTACCCCAGCTCCCCTCCATCAACTATTTGACCTCCCCTCTACATTTCCTCCGTCCTCAAATCCCTCTTACTCCCTTATTGTTGTTCCTTCCGAGCTCCAAGGAGCTTCGTTTGCCAGTAGCTGCCCTTGCCAGCAGCCAGGCTTCACCCCTAGCCTTACCACCATGGCGACCACCGGCACCGATGCAGACCACGAGGATGGTCAATCACACCACCTTGAGCACTCGGTCCACCAGCGGCTGAGGGCGAACTCGTCCATTATGCAGCTCAAGAAGATCCTCGTGGCCAACCGAGGCGAGATTCCCATCAGAATTTTCCGAACTGCTCACGAACTCTCCCTTCAGACCGTGGCTGTCTACAGCTATGAAGACAGACTGGGCATGCATAGACAAAAGGCGGACGAAGCATACATGATCGGCAAGCGAGGACAATACACCCCCGTTGGTGCCTACCTGGCTGGTGACGAGATCATCAAGATCGCCCTCGCCCACGGCGTTCAGATGATTCACCCAGGCTATGGTTTCTTGTCTGAGAACGCCGAGTTTGCGAGAAAGGTCGAGGAGGCCGGTATCATCTTCGTCGGTCCCTCTTATCAGGTCATTGATGCTCTCGGTGACAAGGTCTCGGCTCGACGACTGGCCATGAAATGCAACGTACCATGCGTACCCGGAACCGAAGGCCCAGTCGCCAAGTTTGAAGAGGTCAAGGCATTCACTGACCAATATGGTTTTCCCATCATCATCAAAGCTGCATTCGGTGGAGGTGGCCGTGGCATGAGAGTCGTCAGAGACCAAGAAAGCCTAAAGGATTCATTTGAGCGAGCTACCTCCGAGGCAAAGTCCGCCTTTGGCAACGGCACAGTCTTTGTCGAACGCTTTTTGGACAAGCCCAAGCACATTGAAGTTCAACTGCTCGGTGACAACCACGGCAATGTTGTTCATCTGTACGAACGAGACTGCAGTGTTCAAAGACGGCACCAAAAAGTCGTGGAGCTAGCTCCTGCCAAAGATCTTCCGTCCGAGGTCCGGGATGCCATTCTCAATGATGCAGTCAAACTAGCTCAATCCGTCAACTATCGCAATGCAGGCACGGCAGAGTTCTTAGTGGACCAACAGAACAGATATTACTTTATCGAAATCAACCCCAGAATCCAAGTCGAACACACCATCACCGAGGAGATTACTGGCATCGATATTGTCGCCGCTCAGATCCAAATCGCGGCTGGTGCCTCTCTCGAGCAACTAGGCTTGACCCAGGACCGGATCTCAACGCGCGGCTTCGCTATCCAGTGCCGTATCACCACGGAAGATCCTTCCCATGGATTCTCTCCCGATACCGGCAAGATCGAGGTGTACCGATCGGCAGGAGGTAACGGCGTTCGTCTTGATGGTGGCAATGGATTTGCTGGTGCTATCATCACTCCTCACTACGATTCCATGTTGGTGAAATGTACTTGCCACGGCTCCACCTACGAGATCGTGCGCCGAAAGATGCTGCGAGCGCTGGTTGAATTCCGCATCCGTGGTGTGAAGACCAACATCCCCTTCTTGGCCTCGCTTTTGACCCATCCAACCTTTGTTGAAGGCACGTGCTGGACGACCTTCATTGACGACACTCCAGAGCTGTTCAAACTGATTGGCAGCCAGAACCGGGCCCAGAAGCTCCTTCAGTATCTCGGCGATCTTGCAGTCAATGGAAGCAGCATCAAAGGCCAGATCGGCGAGTCGAAATTCAAGGGTGATATCATCATGCCTACACTATTTGATGAGCATGGCAAGGAGATCAATGTGGACGAGCCATGCACGCAGGGTTGGAAATCGATCATCGACAAAGAAGGACCAGCCGCATTTGCCAAGGCAGTCCGAACGAACAAGGGGTGTCTCATCATGGATACTACCTGGCGTGACGCACATCAGTCTCTGTTGGCCACACGAGTCCGCACGGTCGACCTGTGCAACATCGCCAAACATACCAGCCATGCTCTCAACAACGCGTGGGCATTGGAGTGCTGGGGTGGAGCCACGTTCGATGTTGCTATGCGATTCTTGTATGAGGACCCATGGGATCGACTCCGCAAGATGAGAAAGCTGGTTCCCAACATTCCCTTCCAGATGTTGCTCCGTGGAGCCAACGGTGTTGCTTACAAGTCACTCCCCGACAACGCCATTTACCATTTCTGCAAGCAGGCGAAGAAGAACGGAATGGATATCTTTAGAGTGTTTGATGCCCTCAACGACATCGACCAATTGGAGGTGGGTATGAGGGCTGTTCAGGAAGCCGGTGGTGTTGTGGAAGCCGCCATCTGCTATTCAGGTGACAGTATGTGACTCCTATCTTCCCCCTCACTGACTCGATGCTAATCAACCCAATAGTGCTTGTAAGTGTGCCTTATTTCCGTGTTTGCTCGTTATCTGCCTTTTCATCCGGAGATGGCATCCGCAACCCCCCGTTCGTCTGAGTACCGGATTGTACCGGGAAGATACCAACAAAGAATGCGCCTGTATCCCCTATGGAGTGACGCTTGAGCGCTATCCTTGCAGCACGAGAACACATGGCAGCGGTTGCAACTCTCAGGCCGCTTTTTGTCTCAGACTTACAAGCAACCCACGATCCCCCTGGAAGCGCTCTTTTTGGTTCTTGCTACGATTTCCTTGGTTATTTTGATTGAGCTTCTCGGTACATTTACTAACTTTTTCACCAGAACCCCAAGAAGAAATATAACCTGGAATATTACATGAACCTCGTCGAGAAGATTGTCAAGATTGGGACCCACATTCTCGGCATCAAAGACATGGCCGGCGTTCTGAAGCCTAAGGCTGCTCGTCTTCTTGTTGGCTCCATCCGCAAGAAGTACCCCGATCTCCCAATCCATGTCCACACCCACGACTCGGCGGGAACTGGAGTGGCAACCTACGTCGCTTGCGCGGAGGCTGGCGCTGATGCTGTGGACACGGCATCAGATTCTATGTCAGGCATGACGTCTCAGCCAAGCGTTGGAGCTCTCCTTGCTTCTCTTGAAGGCACCGACTATGACCCAGGTCTAAATGGTCACAACGTGCGAGCACTGGACCAATATTGGTCCCAGCTGAGATTGCTCTACTCACCGTTCGAAGCTGGCTTGACTGGCCCCGATCCCGAAGTGTACGAACATGAGATCCCAGGAGGACAACTCACCAACTTGATCTTCCAAGCCTCTCAACTCGGTCTAGGCGAGCAATGGCTAGAGACGAAGAAGGCTTACGAACAGGCGAACGACCTCTTGGGGGACATCGTCAAAGTCACTCCCACCTCCAAAGTGGTGGGTGATCTCGCGCAATTCATGGTGTCCAACAAGTTGGATGAAGAGGGCGTCAAGGCCAAAGCCAAGGAGTTGGATTTCCCCGAATCCGTCTTGGAGTTCTTCGAAGGATACATGGGTCAGCCATACGGCGGATTCCCCGAGCCACTGCGAAGCGACGTGCTCCGTGGACGCCGAAAGATGGACAAGAGACCGGGGCTGTACCTTGAGCCCGTTGACTTTGCCAAGGTCAAGAAGGACTTGAAGGAGAGATTCAACACCACCGCAGAAACGGATGTGGCGAGTTATGTGATGTACCCCAAGGTCTTTGAGGACTATCGCAAATTCGTGGACAAGTATGGCGATTTGTCGGTGCTCCCGACCAAGTACTTCCTGAACAAGCCAGAGATTGGTGAGGAGTTCCACGTGGAGCTCGAAAAGGGCAAGGTTTTGATCATGAAGTTGCTGGCTGTGGGCCCCCTGTCGGAGGCCACCGGCCAACGCGAAGTGTTCTACGAGGTGAACGGCGAAGTTCGGCAAGTGACAATCGACGACAACAAGGCTGCGGTGGAGAACACCAGCCGGCCCAAGGCCGATCCGGGCGACAGCAGCCAAGTCGGGGCTCCCATGTCAGGCGTGGTGGTGGAAGTTCGAGCCAAGGAAGGGCACGACATCAAGAAGGGCGACCCGATTGCTGTGCTGAGCGCCATGAAGATGGAGATGGTTATCAGCGCTCCCCATTCTGGCAAGGTTGGCGAGATTCTGGTCAAAGAAGGGGACTCGGTTGCTGGATCGGATTTGATTTGCAAGATTGCAAAGGCGTGAAAGGCCTCATGGGACAGGGGATCTAGATTGCAACGACTGTTTGAAAACGAGGGGGTTGTGACAGCCTAGGTGGTTTGAAACCCAGTATGGATTATGGGGGGGGGCAAGGAGACAGAGAGAAGGGAAGCATCCATTGTTATCACCTCAGGCAAGGCCGAATTGGGACCGTATTGTTATTTCCTAGTTGCTAGAAGACGTCTAGGCTGTTCTCCCCACGATACATGTGAGTCTATGCTGATAACCCCAAAAAAGCCACTGGCTCTGTCTCGAAAGGACTGTGAAGCATGTGAAATACTAAGCGTGCATGTGGTGTGGCCCTCGAGGCTGGTGGTCTTGGGTTCCTCTGTTTGCGGGCTGCAACCAACCAGCTGGCATATGTTGGTCGTCGGTTCTTTTCTCTCTCTTGTACCGTTTTGTCTCTTCGCTTCTTCATAGGTTCACACTATGACCTCAAGCGGGCACCACGGCACCAACGGGGCTCCGGACTGCGGACCACAGACCACGGACCATCACGGCTGCTGACCATCCATGTCTCTTTGTCGACAACGTCCACTTGGCTGCATCATGAGACGCGGGGTACAATCCACCACCGAGGCCCCGGATTCTAATTCCACTGCATTGATTGGGAGATATCAACCTTGTTATTGGCTCCTTAGGCTAGAGGTTTGCTACAAATGCCAGGGATCACTACTCTGGACAAATGCTGACCAGGCCTCCTCTAGGTATCTATCTGCGAGCTAGACTCGGCCTGATATCTCTCCTATTTGCCCTCCTCGAGGTCCTGTTCGTATCCCTAACGGACGCCAAAGCTGGGAACGTGGCACGCGAGTTGAACCAGGGCTGCACCTGCCATGCCGCCATTCGTCCCTCGTCTCCTCCATCCTTCTGCTCAGGTGGTTCGATCGGCTGAGACAAAGCTTATGCTGGGTTCCTATTCTGGCGAGGGGTAGAAGAGAGGACGATGAGAGGACCAGCCAGTACATAAATGATCGTCCACACCCCTCCATTACCCTACGGGTTTCTCGGTTCCAGACTGCTCTGCATTCCTCTCGAACAACACAGCTACCAGATCAAACCGTCAAGTGTTGACCATTGACACTTCCAACAGCCCGCAGTCACAAGATCCTTCAAGGCTTTCTCAGTGAGCTATCTACACACCACCAGCTGCGTCTGGTTCCGCTTTTTTGAGCTTCATCTCGTCGATCCACCCACCTGTGTCATCTACGTCACCATATCCTCGCAGCATCGATCGACGCTCACTCTTCTGAGGCCACTGTTCATCGAATAGTGGTATAAGTACTGTTGTTTCCCTACCAAGCCCTTGAGTTGGATTCTGTCCTACCAAGCCTACTCTTTTTTTCTCGACCTTCCTGTGACATACATCGGAACCCAGTCTCAGCCTCGACCAGCGTCACCAGGAATCATGTTCTTCAAACAGTACAACTACAAGCCCCGGAGCAATAGCCAGTCCTCCCAGGGCTCTGCCGCTGGCAGCCCGACCAAGGAGGAGACGAAGGCTACCACAGGAGCCACAGGTCCCGCAGCCTCCGCTGGCGCTGCAGGGCGAAGACGGGTGAGTACCTCACGATATCCCAACCTCCTTTCGCAGCATGGGTCTGCTACTTTGAGATGTCTCTATACACTTGTATCCAAGTTGGACATTTAACTAACAACTGTCGTCTCTTGTGCGGTTTACAGTCGTCCGCCTCGGAAAAGTTCGCTGGCCTCACGGGGCAGAAGCGAAGCAGCCAGGACGAACGCAAGGCCAACTGGGCCGACCAGAAGCCCGGCCAACCAGGCATTCTAGGCGGCATGTGGCAGAATTTCACCAAGGGATCCTAGAATCCTCCACGTTTCTGTGAGATGGGGGTTGGTTGAGCACGGTCCAAGTGTTATGCGCTACTGTTGTTTGGTGGAGATGGAGTAAGCAGCTTGCCGATTGTACCAGACGATGAGTATTTGGTGTTTCACAATGCGCAATGCAAACATGCAAACAATGCGACAATCCGATTATGGGAAGGAGTACGACGGCTCGTTCAACGCGCGCCTTGCCTGTATTTACTGTGTGTATCTCAGATGGTTTCTCGTTGACGGATGGACCACCACCTCTACTCTACCAATACCAATACCAAGCTACTTTTAGTTTTTCAGAGGATACCTATACAGCTAAGTAGTTAGGTAGCTATTAGCTTCGTGGCGAGACAAAAACCTAGTCTCTCTACTAGTTATCTGCACTTGAGTTGTCTACCACATCGGGGTCTCCTCGGTATGTGCAAATATCATCCCGAAATTCTTGATTCTCGATTCTCGATTTTCGACATTTTCCGAACCGCATAGACCGTAGCACACAGGATTCGAGCACAATCACGAAGCACAGGGTTAGGACAGTAGGTTTCCAGGTTACCGGAAAGGTCCTAGGGACATTGACCGACACACGCTCACGACAGAAGAAGACATGAATGTCGATATCGAGTCAACGGTAGTAGGGACAGCCCCCACCCCCCAAAAACCATTTTGTATCTTTCTTACTTCCTCCTCGTTCAATTTCCAATCCAATCTAAACCAGTTGAATCATCCATTCCAATCCACCCAGTCCAGTCACGTCAGTAGCAGTGCTGTCATTTTGGGGGAAAAACCAGACAGCTCTGAACTGCGTGTTTCCTGTGTTCCTATGTATGTATGTACCAACTTCCAAAAACCTTTTCCCAAAAGGGGGGCCAAAAGAGAAGTCCCTTGGTAATAAGTGTCGTATTACTTGAAACACGACCCTCGATTTGTGTCCTATCCAGGCATTAGGCAAGATCCCTCCGTCTCCGTTCTTCACTACTCCCTAGGTATACGGGGCCTGTGTGCAGCCCCATCCACATCCACGTCCGCTCAATTACGACACCGTCTTCTTCACCTCTTGCACCGCACCCTGAACCTTGTCCTTGGTCTGACTGGCGATCGATTCGACCGCGCCCTCAAGTTCTGTCTTGGCCTTCTCGGCGCGGATCTTTTCCCAGCGTTCTTTTCCATTGCCACTGTAAAATTGCAAACACGAGCAATTAGATCGATTGAATCAAAAAAACGAGTTGCTAGCAGGTTTGACGGGAGTGGAGATGCCGGCTGACGAATCTCTAGCATTTGTGCTTGACGCATCGCCGGAAAACCTGGGGCGCGCATATATAAAGAAAGGTTGTACTTACTACCAGTAATCATACCACCGATACCCTTGTGTGAGCTGGGCGTTGAAGTTCACAAAGTGGCAGGCGAACAGCAAGTAGTTCTTGGGCGTCACGGCAAGGGCATATCGCATGAATGTCCCCGAGTATATGGTGAGCGCAGCTGTGAATTGTCCAGAGATGCTGTAGTCAAAAGACCCCATTAGTCTCCGTTCCTCAATGTCTCGGGGTGTTCTTGACCGGCTGCAAAGTCTTGACCCAACCCAATGGAGCAGACGATGACTGAATGTTCCCAAGTCTGTGTGCTTGCAGGTACCGCTGAAGGATACAGATGAAAGAGATGGTGGGGTTGGACGTACATTTCAGGATCCTTCTGTGTATCCAACACTGCGGCGATGGGAATGCCGAAATTCGAAGCCGGACCCCAGAAATCTGTCCAGACAACACAGTCAGTACTCTTGTAGCTCGGATTTCATGTGACTGTATTGTGCTGTCGCTTTGTCTTGCCTCCCCCTCTTAATCGTGCGGCTCAACCACTTTTTTCCCGTAATCGCTAGCCAACAGCGCAGCGACGATAGTCGCGCAAGCAGCGCAGTTGTTCCTCATGAACAGAGAAATTGTGCGTCAGGAAAGGCTCGCTGGGATAAACGTACGTGTGGAGCAGAAATAATCGAGGACCTTGTTTGAGCGAATCCGCGCATTGATGGCTTTGATAGTTGCGGCCATTGCTGCGACACTTCTCCGTGTTGCTCTTTTTTTTTTCTTCTTCTCTTACTCTCTCTCACTTCTAGAGACCCTCGACCAAACACACACCAAAGGGAATGACCGGCGCAAGAACAAACGAGGGCGACAGGGAGGATGCGAGTGTGCAGGAGGAAGAGGTGAGAGCGGTTGAGTCAGAGGTGCAAAGAGCTGCGATTTCGGGGTTTCGGGGTATGTAGTGGTTGAACGAAAGAGTCAATAATAATCATGGCCAACGGCAATGGTCGAAGGAGCCCAGTCTTTAGCAGAATCTCCGCTCGCTATGTCACGTGGCACCATTCTAGGAAGAACATTCAGCCGCATATACTCCCAAGTCCACCACCCATGGACGGGCAACAAATATTAATGACAGCCCCTTAGAGAGAACAAGTAGACCACGGACGACGCTACAGTAGTTGCATTGAATGCGCATTTCATCATCACGCCCAAACCAATATCAATATTCTGTACCTTTGTTATCCACGCAATACCACTATTTTGTACCTTTATCATAGGTGAACCTCCATAATATCCCTTCTTACAGCTTATCGTCCTGCCGTTGAGTAATTACCTGTGCCTGAAACCGAATCTGGAAGCAGAGCTCATCCACTGCCCGTAAGTCCACGTCTCCGGGCTCACTTGACTTGAGCCGGTCCAGGACATTTTGCAGCATGACACTCAGGCTGGGCTGAGTACCACCTTCGGCCGGCTCGTCAGGGCAAGCCGATAAATCAATTGAGGCTGCTACCTCACTAGTACTTGACGGTAGCTGGGGATTCTCTGCTGCTGCGTTTTCACCCTTGCTCGGTGCTGAAGGCAATGGGTCGCTCTCGAGTACGCTTCCTTCCTTCGGTTGCCGAGTTCCAGGCACTACCACCTCGACTGCGTCAAGATGATGAATCGGTGACTCTGGAGTCGAGCTGACATTCTCTGGTCTTCGACGTTGTCGGCCCCTCCGACGTTTCGGGGCACTCGTTGGCTCAGTAACAGCTGTCCGAGTTTCATGCACATGTTCGTTTGTGGCAATCGCTTGAACTGCCCGCGACGAAACAATTTCAATGCAGTCTTCCATTTCTCCTGGTGTTTCATATAAAGAGCTTTTGGTTGCTTGGGACGATGTCTGGGAAGAGATTTGGGACCTTCTCCGCTTGTTCGAGGTGAATCTCAGGCTACTAGACTTGCGCTTCCGACTTCGTCGTGTCTGAGGCTTTGGTTGGCTGTTGGGTTCCTGTCCCTCCCCTGCAATCTGCAAACCCTCGTCCTCGACTACCTGGCTAAGGTGTTGGTCAAGATCATGGGATAATTGCGAGGCGCTAAGCATGTCGATCTCATCGCTGTCATTTCCAGTTGCCATTGGGCTTGAGGACGCAGGATCATTATTTGCGCCGGTAGTCGTTGCCAATGGATTTGTGGTTGTGGGAACAGCGCGGACAATTTCTTCAGTACTCTGGTCTAGCATGTTGATATCCGTTTGTGCGTTAACGAGCCTCTGCTCATTGACGGTGGAAAATGGTCCAGTCACATCTTCAGTTGGTGAAACGTCGTTTGCTTTTATAGCGTTCTGCTGACAGACGACTTGCGGCGGCGCGATGGCAAGATCAATTCTGACTTGTCCATCCTCCGCACCAGATTGTGGTGGAGAAGAAGTAATCTCCCCTCGATCACGAGAACCTTGAATTGATGGCGGTGATGAAGGCACATCGATGTCCGCTATTTGATTAGCAACGTGTCGTGCTCGAGGGGTTGGAGAAGCCGGTATTTCAGGTTCCTGTTGATCCTGACCTGTTGGCAAAGTCGGTGTTGAAGGTCGTTCTGGTAGCGCAGCTGCCTTGCGCGCAATACCACAATTGCTTACGCTCGTAGCCCTGCTATGTGGTCGCGGACTTGATCGAAGATCGGCAAATACAACGGTAGGTTCGGAACGTTGTCTGTCTCGAACTTCTTTTTGATGTTCTGTTAGGCACTGCGAATCTGAATCGTATTCACATGCCGGTGAGGAATCAATCGGTACAAAGAGAACTTGGGAATCGTCAAATCTCGCCCTGGATCGGGGACTTCGTCTTCTGGGGCCTGAGAGAGTCGGACTCGGATGCTCCGTTGTAACAAGCTCGAAGTGCTGGCTTCCTAGTTCCGGAGAAGGTCCAGCACTATGTGCAACCTTGTCGGGACTTAATGCTTTATTTGTAGATGTGGGAGTTGTTCCCCCGGTAGGAGCAGGTGGTATTGTGGTGTCAGGGATTAATTCAATACCGGCTTCTCGTAACTTGCACAAAGCTTCAGAGAGACGCTGGCTGATAGAGACAGCGCGTAAATGGCTGTAACGCATATTCCACAGTGTGATAGCCTCGTCCCGTGCAAAGATATGGGGACTTTCAAAGAAAGCGGCCAGAACGTCATCGAATACTTCGTCAGTTCCAGGGGCAGTTCTGGCAAGGATGTTTAGGGTGGACCTGACGATTTCAGAATAAGATCCGCCACGAATCTCATCTTTCCCGAACTCATCGTCTTTGAGTAAGGTAGACAGAGTTGGCTGAAGTAGTCCCAGCAGGCGGACGATGTATCCCTGTGGGGCAGCATCGAAGTTCTGTTCCAGCTGCTCTATCCCGAGCATTATCAACGATTTCTTTCCAGTAGCGTGTTGCGTTCCGAAATCTCGTAGTAGCCGGGTGTTCAGATATTCGAGCAGTTCCTCAGAGTGGCGCAAGAATGGAGGTGCTTCAGTCTTCAGCGCCTCGGATGGCGCACGACTCTGAGAATCCTCTTCCATTTTCGATTCTCGCATGACGGACTCTAGTGTATCATAGATGACAAGCATCCTCTTGACGTCGCAGTTGAGCTCGAGCCCAGCCTTTATCAGATCTGTCCCAAGTTCAGTGATGGCGGCGAGTGTCAAGTGTCGCACTTGGGCGAGGCTAAGTCCATGAAAACCGCTTGCTCGTTCTTCGGTCACCAGTCCTGAGCAGTCTTCAAAGAGCAGTCCTAAGAAATTGGTTACGTTGGTCATGGCATCGACTGTCTCAGGTGAAGGCTTGATCTCTTTGCTGCTCGCCTCTCGCAATGCTTTGAGGAAATGTGACCAGGCAATGGCAATAAACGCTTTGTCGGAGTTGCCTGAAGCACCCCAGGAGCTGTATTGCATCAAAACTTGGAACATGTCGAGAATCGCTCTGGACTTTGCTCTAATCCATTTACAATCGATGGTGGGGAGTTCCTCTGGCTCAACTCGTGTATTTTCAAGGGCTCTTTTCTCATTCCAGACCTTCATGCTCTTTTTTGAGTTCCAGAACAATGCCATGAAGATGCGACTTGCAATGTCGGCGTTGGCACTGCTTTTCTCGAAAAATGAGCTCTTCATTACCTTGACAATGTATTCATTCCAGACCCTAGTGTACTGTTTGTGCGTAGCGGCTGGTCTGAAAGCATAATAAAGCAAGGTGCAGTAACTTGAAACAGCAGTTGGACGGGTGCCTTTGGACGCCTGTTCAGTCGATTGACGTTCCATTTGAGCGGTGAGCGGCTTCGCAAGCAATGCCATCAAGGTATCGGACGTTTGATGGGGTCGGATGATGTGAATGAAACGGTCCCAGGCCATATAGGCTTGTTGTTTGATGGCAGACTCGCTGCAGTTGAAGCATGTCTGGATGACTTTCAACCAGTCCATAAATTGTGGCCATTTGTCGAATCGCGGCCCAGCTCCATTGGAGTCTCGCTCCTCGACACCATTGCTGAGCATGAGTACGATTGTCCATATCTGGGGAACCTGAATCCCTTCTTCTCTGACCGTGATCATCTTTTCAAGTCTGCGACACATAGCTGAGCTGAACGTCTTTCCCGGTGAAAGCTCTGCGGCAAGAATCGATTTGACAGTGACTGAAATGGAATAGGATACTGGAAATACCGAGCACGCTTTCAGACCCATGGCAATTGCCTTTGTCCTCACATCCTTCAGCGAGTTTGTCATGCCCGTCAATAGCGCCTCAACCCACAAGTTCGCTCGAGCTTTCATTGTGGGCCTTGCCTGATCGAGGAGCTTCTGGTAGACCAATAACCTCTCCGAGACCACGCCATTGCCTTTCACATGCTCAGTTAGAGCCCTGAGTGCTTCAAGCAGGCGTGTAACACGGGTGTTGTTGATGAGAACTGGCCGAAAATTTTGGGTTGCTAAAAGGTGAAGGTAGTGAAGGATCACACCCTTTGGTGCAGTATGTTCGGAGATGACCTGGATGGACCGATCGAGGACGAAGATACGATGCTCGTCCGTCAACAAAGAGGAATAGTCGCGGTTCCACACAAAAATGACCAGCACCTTCAAGGCTTGAGTGACCAGATTCGTATCAGCAATAAGTGGCTCGTTTGGACTGGGTTGCTTCTGCAGATCTCGTTTGATGTATTTCAGAATTGTGGTTATCTTAGCTTTCAGCACTTCCTCCTCGGGTATGTCATCATATTCGCGAATGACTGAAGCAAGGGTCTGATATGCATCGACAGAGAGTGATCTGTCGTCATGAGACAGCTGTTGCAGGATACTCTCTATCATTTCACCCATTGTACGTTTAGCATCTTGTGATTCCTCCACAGCTTGTGCAGTCTGTTCGTCGATAGGAGAGGGTTTGAGGATGGACTTTAGAGACGGTTGGGAGCCCGAAGAAGGAAGATGAGATGGCCTTGTAGTACTTGCAGGCGGTTGGCTCGTGGATGAAGGGTGTTCAGCATGGGAACCAATGGAGAACCCGACGCGTTTCCGAGTCGCTGTGTTCGATGAGCCAGGAAATGATGCGGGCGAGTCTGGGGTGCTCATTGGTTGGGCTGATGGCCTTGGAAAGAAGACTCTACGGCGTGAAGACGTGGAGGGCGGACTCAAAGGAAGGACATCAGGAACGGACATGGTGACAATGAAGCAGAAAAAGACTGCACAGACAGGCAAGGTCACTGTTACTAACAAAACAAAGAACCTGAAAGGACTGAAGACCGCCTGCAGTCATCCATGACTCAAATATCGCAGGTAGGCTCAGGGAGAAGGTGTAAAGAAGCATTCAAAGCCGGGGAAAGATAAAGAGGGAGAGGCGCTGGCGACATACCCAGCCTCGTTGCGTTAAGGGACAGGGGACGCGTCGAGACGCGGATCTCGTGTTTAAATGGAGGCCGGGGTTCTGCTGATTGGTGAACCTGACCAGCCTTGCTCAGCCTCGCTTCATTCAGCCTTACTTAAATGGGCTAGCTGAAATGTCGCTTCGCAAGGCACAACCTCGGGGATGGAAGATTGTCGAACCATCGGTTACTGACCTACAAGCACGTCCCATCATCCGACTTCTTGAGTGTTCTCAGGGGTTGATGGACCGATGTCGTACTCTTTCTTCTTCTCTGTTTTGCGCTAGAAGCTGAAACTTTCATTGCGCTGATGCTCCTCGAGGATGACGAATCAATCCCAGCAGGGTGAGGCGAGAGCGTTGCTTGCCCTACTAACGAAGGACTTAGAAGTCAAGACCCTCGACCAAGCGCGACTTGAAGAGACCTTGAGCAAACTGAAGGTCTTAGGGCGCAATGTCAATAATGTATCCAGCATCTATAACGACGAGGGTATTAAAACCCTGGGCGGCTATGCGTTTGACAATTTCTCCTCTTCGGTCCGTCGGGAAGCCCTGAGATGCATCGCAAATGCCCTCCTCCTGATTCCAGCAGCTCGAAAGTCCCCACTGAAACTCAAACTCGACAAAAAGGCAGCAGACGCACTGCGCGATGCAAACGACGATGACGAGTTTCTGTTATCGCGGATATTGTTCCTGCTAACTTATGACCCTGGCATCGACATGACCGCTTTGATATCAGATCACAATCTGGCAGATGCCATCGTGAAGCATCTTTCACGTCATGCAGACGAAGCGACGAAGTCATCGTCGAAGGCCCCAGTTGGTCTGGGCAACATGGCGCTGATGGAAACTCTCAAGCTTCTTTTCAATGCCACGAGCGTCGAGAGTGATCAGCTTACAAAGTTCCGACCTGCTGTTGTCGAGCTCTTCCGTCTTCTGATCCACTCAGACGTCCCATCTCCAGCGCTCCAGCCGCCGATAAGCCTGATCGTGAACGCGTTGGCCAACCTAGACATTGACTCTCAGATGGCGAAGGATCACGAGGCATACCCAGCAGTGGACAGGTTGGTGGCAATCTTGGAACAGGCTATTCAAGAGCACTCGTCTACAGAATTGAACACGGTTGCTGTTCCACTATTAACTGTCCTGCGAAACATCAATGAGGCTGCGGATCCCGAGCTCCGAGAGAAGATGAAGGCCAGGCTCTTACCCGATGACAAGGAAAGAGATCAACCTCTAGGGAAGTCATCTTCGCTGGCGTCTCAACTCCTGCGACTAACTACGTCTTCGGGAATGCTGAATCTGTCTGAATCGATCTCGGGGCTTATGTTCGAGCTTTCTAACAAAGACGCGAACGAATACGTCAAGAATGTTGGATATGGCTACGCTGCAGGATATTTGATGACCCACAAAATCCCTATTCCAGAAAGCGCGAAAAAGTCTCATATTGCGGGTGAAACTTCCAACGAAGTCCCAATCAATCCCATCACAGGACAGAGGCTTGATAAGGAGCAACCGATTGAACTACCAGAAATGACACGAGAAGAAAAAGAACGGGAAGCCGAAAGAATGTTTGTGTTGTTTGAGAGACTGAAAAGCACGGGGGTTGTGAACGTCAAGAATCCTGTCGAGGTAGCAAACGATGAAGGAAGGTTTGAGGAACTCAGTGATTCAGATTCAGAGTGATTTGGGGCAAGGAGCCTCTGTCCAGTATTTCTCTTGGACGATGAGACTGATGCCAGAGAATCGGATATACTACTGGTCGCAACACCCCAGACCAGACAAATCAACTTCTTCCAAGTTACTCATAGTCATCCATCATGGCATTGGCCTGATGTCGCTGGCGCCACTCGGATAAGGAAGTTAGCGGGGGCTGTCCACCCGGTAAGCGGGGCTGGGGAGACTTAAGAATGGCCCGTTCCTGCATAAACTCGCCATTGTTAATTAATTAGTGACCCCCCAAGCGCCCCCACGCTCCCTTCGGTGCCTTTAAACGATAAGCTTAACGGGCTGGATCGTTCACCAGTTGCGACAGAGGGCTCCCTGCGCTGGCAAAAATTATCCTCATCTGCTCCTCATAGACAGCCCGTCTTCTTCACCACTTCACCTTCCCACCCGTCACGACCGCCACTAATACCTTTCTTCTCAGGAGGGTTTGCTCTCTCGAGCGCCCTTGTTCCACGTTCGAATAATAGGCAATGGTCCATCGTGTCGATTCAGCAATGAACGGCACTCCCAAAGTCAACGGGGTCAACGGGGTCAAAGGGGTCAATGGCCACGCAAAGGATGGTTTGTCGCGCCAGTCCCTCGCATCACGCAAATCATCGTCCCCAATGGCTCCGGCCTTTATGACTTCTGCCCCAGGAAAGGTCATTGTTTTCGGAGAACACGCTGTGGTTCACGGTAAAGCGGCAATGGCGGCGGCCGTCTCCCTACGATCCTACCTCCTAGTTACGGCGCTCTCAAAGTCGCATCGGACAATTCGGCTTGTGTTCCCAGATATCGGACTCGACCACACCTGGAACATTGACGACCTGCCATGGCATGTCTTCACAAAGACGACACGGAAACCTCGATACTACGATATGGTCACGTCACTGGACCCAGAGCTGGTTTCTGCAATGAAGCCGCACATCGAAACGGTGTCTACCCATTTGAGCTCAGACAAGAGAAGGATACATCAAAATGCGGCTTCTGCTTTCTTGTATCTGTTTTTGTGTCTTCAGACACCTGCTGCGCAGGCTTGTATTTATACCCTACGGTCTACGTTACCTGTTAGTGCAGGTCTCGGATCGAGCGCAAGCATTTGCGTGTGCATTAGCGCTGCGCTTCTCAAACAAATCCACGTCTTGTCAGGACCACATCACGATCAGCCCGAGGAAGAAATTCAGATGCAACTTGAGAGAATAAACAAATGGGCCTTTGTTGGAGAGTTGTGCATCCATGGCAACCCAAGTGGGGTGGATAATACGGTCGCAACACATGGAAGAGCTGTTCTATTCAAGAGACTTGACTATTCTAAGCCTCCAAGCGCCACGCCACTTAAATACTTTCCCGAACTTCCCTTGATGTTGGTCAACACGAAACAGCCTCGCACAACCTCGGCGGAGGTCGCCAAAGTCGCTGCCTTGAAGAAGAAATATCCAGCCGTGACGGAGGCAACACTTGACAGCATTGACGAAGTGACTATGTCAGCACATTCTTTGATCACATCGGACGAATTCGACCCTACATCAGAGCAAAATATCGAGCATCTGGGAGATCTGTTCCGCATTAATCACGGCTTGCTGGTGTCACTTGGGGTTTCTCATCCCAAGTTGGAACACATTCGGGAGTTGGTGGATTACGCCGATATTGGCTGGACCAAACTCACGGGTGCTGGAGGCGGGGGCTGCGCTATCACGCTACTCAAGCGAGGCGTCGACCCAGCTGCCATTGTCGACTTGAAACAGAAGTTTGAGGCTGCAGGCTTTGAGGAGTACACCACTACGCTAGGGGGTAACGGGGTCGGCATGCTCTACCCGGCGGTCTTGCATAATGGCACAGAAGAGGAAGGAGGCGAGGAAATCGACCAACAAAAGTTTCTCAATGCCAAAGGTGAGGAGGGAATCGAGGCGTTGGTAGGTGTCGGTCTTGACGAGAGGCGACCTGAATGGAAGTTCTGGAGGTAGTCCGGCTGCGGATGCGTTCCTTGATGTTTTATTAGCGAAGGCGCAATGCATCAAGGGTCAAGTGCAAGGGCTATCTGATTTAATGAGGGAGCAAAAGTATGTATTATTATTGTGTCAACGACCCAAGGACTAAATTACAAGCATGCAAAGAGACCATCTTTCCGTTCTGTGCATCACGTGGGGCAGCCCGGAAACATTTCTTGGGTTTCTCCGAAGCGCATCTCAACTTGGTATTGTTCTCTTCATTCCAACCAATTTTAGTTCAATGCAGTGAATGCCCTGATGTGAATGTGGCTTCTCCCTGGTTTTGCCCATAAGATCATCCAGCAAAGTCGCCCTTGACATGCTCACGAAGCTAACGCATCTTTGACGGGGTGGCTTGATCTCAACCTGGCACGTAGATCGCAAGCCCATCAGCCTAGATGAGGTTTGCGCTCGTTACTCCATTCATGCTTCTTTGCTGAAGCCGCCCTCTAGAGTGCTGACATTCCGGTCCATCAAACATGGCCGAAACTGCGTCGGCCGCCACGATACCAAGAAGACCCAAGCACAAGTCCAAGGAACCATTCTACGCCGTGTCGCCATTGTGGAAAGATGTCGTCCCCATACCCCTCATTGACGGCCCGCCAGGCCAAAAAGATGTCGGTCCGGCGCTCGCTACCATCGCCTACTCGGTGCGTTACAGCGAAGCCATGTCTTACCTGAGGGCCGTGATGGCTATGAACGAGTTTAGTCGCCGCACACTGGACTTGACTGAGGACATCATCGGGATGAACCCGGCACATTACACGGTGTGGCTGTATCGTGCCAAGATCCTGAAGTCGTTATGGGAAAAGGAGGGAGTGAGTATTGAGGATGGTGTCAAAGAGGAGTTGGATTGGTTGGAAGATGTCAGTGAACGCAATCTGAAGAACTATCAGATCTGGTGAGTTATAAGTCCCGCAACTGCTGGGTCGTTTCTTTTCAATGGCCAAACCCCAGCAGCATCAACACATCTTATCTGTTCAACCCAGACTTATGTCTTCTCTCTCGCAGGCACCACCGTCAGTACCTGGTCTCCCTGTTGCCGACTTTCCCGCCCAAAGAACCCGAGTTCATCGCCCACATCCTCCAGTTCGATGCCAAGAACTACCACGTCTGGACGTATCGGCAATGGCTGTGTCGCCGCTTCCCAGACCCGCTCTTGACGACGGACATGGAGTTGCAGGCCGTCGACGCGCTGATCAACGAGGACGTGCGGAACAACTCGGCATGGAACCACCGGTACTTTGTGTGCTTCGGCGCCGAGGAGCT
This sequence comes from Fonsecaea pedrosoi CBS 271.37, assembly GCF_000835455.1. Lineage (NCBI taxonomy): Eukaryota > Fungi > Ascomycota > Eurotiomycetes > Chaetothyriales > Herpotrichiellaceae > Fonsecaea > Fonsecaea pedrosoi. The sequence goes on along the minus strand of NW_013550614.1, from coordinate 396,773 downwards.
GGCGGCCATCGAGGGGTCCGAGAGCAGGACCCGAAAGGACGTGCTCGCGAGCGGCAAGCTTGTTGTCGACGAGGACGTGGTCGAGCGAGAGGTTAACTACGCCAAAGACCACATCGCCTGGGCTCCGCAGAATCCATCCCCCTGGAACTATCTGAAGGGCGTCCTCAAGAGGGCCGGCATTCCCATCACCGATCTTCAGGTGTTCTGCGAGGGCTTTGTCGGTGGGAAGGACGCGGACCTTATGAGTGAGAGCGGCAACGTGAGGAGCAGCCACGCTATCGACTGGTTGGCGGACATCTACCGCCTGGACGGCAAGATTGAGCGGAGCAAGGCGTGTCTGGATGCGTTGGGCAATAAGTGGGATCCCATCCGACGCAAGTATTGGGATTGGAGGGCGAAACAGCTGGCTGAGTAGATGGTCTGAGCATACTGAAGCCCAAGCCCAGAAGGACGGATTTGGACACGGAGTACCAGCATGCTTCCTTACAGCGCTGTATTTGAACTTTCTACCAGTGTCTATATCTTGGGGCGATCTCTATATGAACCCTCCAACTGGGTTTGAGCGTGCTCGTGGGACCAGCAGTCGACAGGCGAACTTGTTTCCTGTGCACGAATTTCACAGTCCTCATCAAGGCGCTCAGCACTTTCTCTCTCTCTCTCTCTCTCTTTCTCTCTTGAGATTATTCACATCTTCTCGTCCTTGTCATGTACAATAACCCTGATCCCTTGACTATCTAGCTTCACGCCGGCCGTGAACAGATCTCTCGTTGGCGTGGCATCGCTGTCGTCCGTCTGGTACATTTCCAGGTTATATCTCATCACGACGGCGGCGATGGACATGTACAGCTGCGCATATGCCAAGTGCATACCAATGCAATTCCGGGAACCCTTGCCGAACGCGACAATGTACCTGTCCAGACGACTTGTGGTCCTGCCCTCGGCGACGGCGTCGTCGTCCAGCCACCTCTCGGGGTCGAACTTGCGGGGCTGGGGGAAGATGTTCTCGTCGATGAGGACCAGGTGCGGCGTCATGGCCACGGGCGTGCCGGCCGGGATGGTCCACTCCTTGTACTGGATGGGCCGGTCGTAGATCCGGGGCAGGCGGGACAGCATCCCTCCGGCCATGCGGACGCCCTCCTTGATGACGGCGGTCAGGTAGGGCAGCTTCTCCAGCGACGTCCAGGGCGCGACGGGGTCGCCGGGCGGGACCTCGACCCCAGCGAGCTCGGCGCGCATCTTGGCCAGCACGTCCGGGTTCTTCATGACGTGGTACGTGGTGATGGTGACGGCCCAGGCCGTGGTCTCGGAGCCCGCCGTGGCGATCAAGACGCCCTCGTCGACCAGGCGCTCGTCGCTCAGCTCCTCCTCGGGCAGGTCGCTCGACAGGATCTGCGCGAAGATGGTGTCCTTGCGCCGCTTTTCCGTCCTAATGGCCCGCATCGTCTCCGGGTCCGACTTGATCTTCTTCACCTGGACGCCGACGCGCTGCATCCACGATTTCATGAACCCCACCGGCGGGACGAGCTTGATGGCCACGGACAGGGGCATCGAGCGCACGACGGCGCCGATCAGCGGGAACGAGCGCACGATCGCCGCCGAGGCCCGCCCGCCCGTGTTGACGAGTTTCCACGTCATGGCCCATTCCGGGTGGTGGATGTAGTTGTACGTCCAGCCATAAGAGCACTGCGTGAGGACGTCGGTGGTCAGAGCCAGATACACGGCTTCGAGATCCAGCACCTCCCGACTCCCCTTGATCTTGTCCAGTCGGTCGCACATGACAGCCAGTTTCTCCTGAATGACGGGCATGTTGGCGACGATGCTGGCCTTGGAGAAGAACGGGTTCAGCGCTCCTCGCCGCTTGCGGTGGATCTCGTGCTCAACCGTCATGCCGCCGGCCGTGGGCACCGCGAACCCTCGCGTCCACCACGCCCACTTGTCCAACTTCAGGCCGTACAGGGTGTCGAAGAAGTTCGGGTCGTGGATGTGCACGTCGTCCGGGTTGGTGCGGATGACGGGCCCGTATTTTTCGTGCATCTCCTTGATTTCCCAGACGTACTGGTGGCCCTTGAAGACGTCGTGGTACGTCTCGTACCAGTACGAGGCGACGGCGAGTTTGGAGCCAGGAAACCGCCGAAGCGGGTGGAAGTAGATCCTGTAGACGGCCAAGACGAGGTCGTACGCGATTTTACCCAGGATCAGATAGCCCAGGAGGCCGACCCATGTTGTCGGCAGACCGAAGCTGAGATCCTTTGGCGAGACCATGTCTGGTATCTGGTGAGGCTTAGAGAGCGAAAGCTTGAAAATGTGGCAAGAACAACGACGCCCAAGCTCCGGTACCTTTATCTCCCGGACACCGGGGGAGGTGCCTGTCTGATATCTTATGTGCTCATACTTGCATTCTGTGGCCTTTGGGTCCAAAGCAAGAAAAAGGGGGTTCAATCGGTGGTTGGGGGCTATCAAAAACTCGGATGTCGGGATTTATGTATATGTCGTCATTACAATGCATTCTCTGTCGACTGTGAGCAAAATCTCTGTTGGGAATCGCCTGGGATTGATCCACAGACAGGTCGGATACGCGTCAATACTCGACACTTACGGACTCAATCATCCACGAAGTAAAAATCTCCTGGTGTCACCATGACTGCGTTCGTGCCCGTGTACTTACGAGTAGTACAGAGTCATTCTCATACGGTAGAACCCTTGCATGTGCTCTCGACGATTGTAGTTAAAGGCCTTGTGCGGAACATCGGACACTCGAGCCAGCGTCCGGTAAGCGAGTTTGTTTCTCACGGTAAAGGGGCACGGGCCAGGCCAACTACCAGAAAAGGAATAGATGGTCGTCAAATTGTCATGGGTGACAAGGTTGCGCGAGAAGATTCGAAGGTTGGACACATTCCTGTATTACCTCCTTGTACGTCGTACCGAATGGTCATCATTGGACGCCTAAATCTGCTCCGGGTGGAGATTCCAGAGAGGTTTGTTCAGGTTGTGAAAGTTTTTTTGTAACTCGATATAAACATGCGCATGCATGTTCTATGTCTTTTTCCGAAGAAGGGGTATCCATCATTCATTCACTCTGTCAAGCATCTCGTCTCCTTTCCTTCGTCAGGTTCGGTCGTGATTCCTCGTCGTTATCTGGCGTTGAGGCCAATATCGGGCTCTTCCCCTTCTTTTTGTTCAAACCTTCCCCACTGTTTTGGTCACCTTTTGGGATTGAAGAAAGACGTTTAATGATGGAACAGTCTCGTGCTTTGCTCAATGAATGTTATCCCCAGATTTTCCGCCGTGTCGAATACGGCACCGTCATTCTGCGAACCCGTTGGGGCAGCAATGTATTTCACGCCGCTTCGGGCAGCTCGGTATACGTTGTCCACGAAGGGAAACTGGTCCACGTTAGCGAATGAAGAAAATGGCAAAGGGTCAACAGAACTCACGAAAGCATCACTTGAAACCGCAACCTCGCTTAGTTTGCCCAACCATTGACGTCTTTCCTCAGGGGAGAAGGGCTTCGGCACACTCCCCTCTGCGAAATTGCTCTCATAATCCTTCGTCTCGAACTCGCTCTGAGGCGGTACCTGGCCGGAACACAGCATGTCAATTGCATTGGATTTTTCCGACCGCTTGACGCCCTTGGCCCACTCTATCGACAGCGTACGTTCATGGAAACGCATCCACCAGTTATCAGCCTTATCACCCGCTAACCGCGTGCAGTGAATTCTGCTCTGCTGCCCGGCACCGAGACCAATGACTTGGCCGTTTAACGCATAGCAGACTGAGTTAGACTGGGTATATTTCACCGCAATAGTTGCAACCGTAAGGTCGCGTAGCGCCGAGTCTGACAATTTGGCAGAATCCTTGGGCCGGATAATGGAGGTGAACGTCTCGTTCGGCGAGATTTTGACATCGTTTCGACCTTGCGTCAGTTGAACGCCGTAAACGGTGCGTGTTTCTTGTGCAGGAGGTTCATAACTCTCGTCCATCTGGAGTACCAGATATTTGCCTCCCTTCTTCTTTTTGAGAATCTCGAGCGCTGCTGGATCATATTCTGGCGCAATGACTCCATCCGAGACTTCTCGTGAGATAATCTTCGCGGTAGGGACATCGCATTTGTCGGAGAGAGCAATCACGTCGCCGAAGCTCGACATTCGATCCGCGCCCCGTGCTCGGGCGTATGCTTGCGCCAGACCTGAACTCTCGATCCCTTCAATGTCATCGACCATGTACACTCGTCGCTCCTTTTCATTCAGGGGCACCGCGATAGCAGCTCCTGCAGGGGAGACATGCTTGAAGCTTGCGGCAGCTGGAAGTCCTAGTGCTTGCTTGAGTTCTTTCACAAGGGGCCAGGCATTCAAACAATCGAGGAGATTGATGTAGCCTGGAGAGCCGCCCAAGACTTTGAAGGGCAGCTTCCCATTGCGCACGAATGCTGCAGCAGGCTTCTGGTGGGGGTTAGCTCCGTATCGCAGGGAGAGCTGTTGTACACCATTCCCGGCATATTGTTTGCGGAAGAAGTCAGAGATGGCGGCATCGTAATCTGCGGTATGCTCGAATGCCTTGAGTGCATATCGTTGGCGACTCTCTTCAGGGATGTCGCCCTTTTCCAGCTCTTGGAGAAAGTGGTGATAATCCGCAGGATCACTCAGGATGGTTACTCTTGCGTGGTTCTTGGCTGCTGCTCTGATAAGAGTGACTCCTCCAATATCGATTTCTTCCACAGCTTCAGGAATAGTCACGTTGATCTTGGCAACAGTGTCTTTGAATGGATACAAGTTACAGACGACATAGTCGACTTTGTTGATATTCTGGTCAGCGAGGTCTTTCTCGTCCGAGGCGAGATCTCTGGCCAAGATTCCTGCGTGAACAGCCGGGTGAAGAGTCTTGACTCGACCGGAGAGCATCTCAGGTGCCTTTGTAATGGCAGAGACATCTCTAAAGAGTATTAGCAGATTCGCAGAAGTTGTGGAAGGAAGGAAATCCCGCACTCGACATCGAAACCGGCCTCTCGGATCATCTTCGCCGTCCCGCCAGAAGCGAGAAGGCGAACATTCCGCTTGATCAAGCCTTTCGCGAGATCGAGGAGGCCAGTTTTATCATAGACCGAAAGAATGGCTGGAAGACATTAGAATACGGTCTGAACAGTGGAGAATCCACGTGGCAAAGGTGACATGCCTATCTTCTGGGAAGCCATTGTATTGACACCGCTCAGTGCTTGAGATTGTAGATTTCAAGGAAGACTGCCTATGTTGGTGATTGACTCGTCTACAGAGAAGGCAACATCGACTGACAATAACTGGCGGTAGGTTTCTGCAGGGGCTCTGCCTAAAAGAATTTCAAGTAGAGAAATTTTGTTCCTCCCTATGCCAAAAATCCACCTGCGAATAGAAGCAGCAAGAAATTTCAATATTGCGCTCGAAGGTCTAAACTCTCGACGTAGCGCCAAGCTCTACGGAGGAGTGCTTAGGAGACAATGCATCTACTCACGCCACTCTACCGACACGACCCTTCGTTCTTGATGTAGAGTGAGAGACGTCTCATCAAGCATTATAAGCCTTGGTTCGACCGCCCAGCCCTGTGCTTGACTACCAATTCCTTCTGACAGTCCCTGTGTCAGCGAGTGAGCGTGTGGAGAAAACGTGCATCCTCCTACAGGCATATGACATAAGCGATTAACGGCCGTGCGGGTGAATAGCAACCACAGCGCAAGGCGGTGTGTGTATGTGTGGCGTATTTCCTCATTGCCATTGAGCATGGGAAAATTGCCAGAAATCGCAAGATCGATCTGCCACTACGGGTTCAACCCTTTGCTGCGTCCTACCAGTGCATATTCTCTCGCGAAGCACATGTATCGACCATGGTTATCTCATTCGTCCATTCAATCGAAGAAGTGTTCAGGAGAACCTCGTTGGAAAAGGAGGCAAGAGTGGAAATCGATACATCTGTTGCAATATGAAGACTCAGGAAAGACACTTTCGACGTCATGCTCTCTCTTCACCTTCTTTTCCCTAGTCTGCCTTGAACCTGCAAAATGGCAGATATAGTCGACAGCCGTTGCCCTGGGAGGCTTTACCACGTTAACTCCCCAAAGCAGTCGTCCAGAGGACAACTACAACAGGGGCAGGACTAAGTTCTGGTTAAGTGGTCGGTCGATGGCTTTAAGAGGTGCGTTCTTGTGACCTCAACAGACCGTCAGGTGGTTTGGCCGTGTCGGTTGTATTCTCACCATTTTATTCATCCCGGATAGAACAGGTCTTGACCTGGGTGAACAGGAGATACTGCTATTTTGTCCGAGAGGGACGCTCTCACAATTTCCACGGCATCGCGATCCGTCCCAGACCGTCCCTTGGTACGAAAGAGTGATCTTGAAACGACACCACCAGTATAACCCGGAGCTTGATCGTCTCCCTCGGGTCAATAATGAGGTCATGGAATTGTACGAGAAAGTCGATGGTACTAAGGGTGTTGAAACCGACGATGAAAGACTCTACCAGGAGCGAACCAGGCTGATCTGGACGACAATGTCAGTAGATACTTTGACATAGAGCGGCGCAGCGGGAAGAAGAATAATCTGTAGGTGGTTGGCACTAGGGAAATAGATGCAGACAGCATGAGGTGTCAAGGCGTGCGTGGCTGTTACTGTACATTAATACTCTCTAAAAGTGACATGATAGGCACTGGGAAACAACCTCCCTTCGGAATCATGGTCGTCTGAACCGGTGTATCCGCTTTTGGAAGAGATGACACCATCTCGGAAACGGCGGAACAATATCTCCGGACACGACTTTGTCCAGGGGTCGCGGGGTATTGGAAACAGTCATGGCCCCCTGTCGACAGCCTTGCATGGGAGCACAGACATCCATCAACTCTCACAGAGCGCCCCAAGGATACCTCAAACCTGGCAAAGTGTAGATGTCCTTGTTGTACGCCTTTAGGGGCCCCCTTCGACTTTTGTATTCACCTCTTCAACTACGAATAGAAACCAGCCCCCCGCCTGCTCGAGAACTTAGCGTGCGAGTATATTCGAAATAAGCTGGGGAGCACCAAACCCGAAAAGTTAATAAGCACTATTGTATCTTTGACCAAGTTGTCGCAGGCTTTTTAAACACCTACTAGCCAAGGAGTGAGTAATCTGCGCCAAAATCTGTTGTTGCGGAGAAGTAGCTGCGTGCTGGTTTCGGATGTGCTGTCGATCTCGAGATAGCGCAGTTTAGCAGATGTCCCGGCTCCAAGCTTCTCTCCCACCTTGTTGTAACCTGCTCCTCCACCTTTATTTTTACTTTTATTTTTCATCCCACCACCACCGTGCTCGGGTTATCATCTTGCTATTGTTGTTAATTTGAATGGGGGATATGTCATTGTCACGTACCTGTCACCCTGCCAGCAGACCTCACCTCCTGCTTTCCCACCCATTCAGTCAGCGCGATCATGTGACACATCGGTGCCTGCCAGGCTCATGTAAACTCAATATCACTTGAACTTCACTTCCTTTTGGTTCCTATTAGTCAATCCCACTGACATTTTTCAAACTTACCATTGACTCCTATACCCGAGTCTTCACCCTCAAGGGTTTCTTTTGCCTCTCTCTTACCTCCAGCATCCATCCCAACTCATCCGCGCTCTGTTGTGTCAAATATTCTTTTCTGGTATCACTTCTGAGACAGACGCCATCCATGCAAGAAAAGCAAAAAGCCAGGATGTCTTCATCAAAGCGTAACCGAATGCTTCCTCACCGTAATCGACAGCATGTTCTCCGGCCCATCGTCAAACCTCTAGGCCCACCACCATCTCGTCCACAAACCGACACAAATCGACCGTCAACTGCGCCCGTCGCCAAAGCCTCAAGACTTGAACAGTCCCCGTCTTCGAAGCCCTTTTCCTTCTTCAAACTGCCTGGTGAGATCAGAAACCGGATCTATGATCTCGTCATTCCCGAAGCTCGGGTCATCATTTCAGCCAACCACCCTCAGAAAGAACTTCAACTGATGAAGCGACGAGAACCTCTCGAGAAACACAAGCCACCACCTCACCGTCTGCTTGGTCAGTTCACTAGCAACCCAACTGAGTCTGGTCTTCTCCTGAGCTGTCGTCAGATGAACCAGGAAGCCGTCAAGTTCATCTATTCCAGAACCACCTTCTGCTTCGATCGAGTAGTCGTGTTGCGGAGTTTTCTCAAGACCATTCCTGAACAAGCTCGCGCGAGCGTCCAAGCACTCGAGATCACCCATGTTGGCTATGCCGAACCCACCTGGCTGGCGGATCGAAGGTGGAAATTGAGACATGACGCGAAATGGGCCATAGTTTTACGACAGATCCAGGAGCAGGTGACCTCGCTTCGCCATCTGACGCTTGATGTCACATTCTTCGATTGGCCCTGCCGACTTGATGTTTCTGAAAAATGGGCTCGTCCTTTTCTGGATCTGGCCGGCAACGGCCTGCACCGCGTGGACATCACTCTGGCTCACGAGAGGTTCCACCCAGTCAAGGCAGCGGCAACGGCCAAGGAGCTGGAGAACAATATGATGAGTGCCGAAGGGAGAAAGGCTAAAAGACGAGACGAGAAGCGCAGGGCGGAGATGGAGAAGAAGCGGCTCGAGGAATCCAAGCGCAAAGCGACCAAGGCCTTGAAGATCAGACTCCCGCTCGGGAACGAAACTTCAAATGTGAACATACCACCTAAGAAAGTGGTCAAGAGTAAAGGGCTGGAGCAATACGCCGTGGCACAACCTCCAGTGGCATATTGTTGAAAATTGCATCACTTGGCGCTAAGGGTGGATGAGACCAATCTTTGGAATGCGCGTGATGTTCCCGAGGCTGCTGAGGGTGGACAGAATATGGATTTTTTCAGGAATGATATGGGCAAGCCGCTTTACTGAAAGTGTTCTGGTACAAGGCGGCTCGAGCGAAGCCCTGAGCAGAGCATGGAGTAAGGTGATGGCTTTTCATAGACGATACACAGGGCATGCCAATGGCGAGTAGCTGTTCAGGATGGATGGAGTGGCGGGTCGACGGACACAAAGGGCACACCACATTGCATTCCCGACACAAGCGAGCATGCATCATCTCTGGGACCGGATGGAGTTTAAGCGCCATTGTCGAATGATATGATTACTGGGGAGAGGGCATACCACAAGATAGCAAAGGACGAAAAGAAGTCTCGAAATGGGAGTAGCTCATAGACGCAGATCGGGAGGTAGTTTCCAAACATAGAAAACCCTCCAGAGGTGTGAAGATCATGGACTAGTGACCCGGGCGGCTGCAGCCAGGGAAGCTTCAAGCACCAAAAATAGCCGAGCGGCCGAAGAGACCTATAGTTGGGCACTCTGTTCGTATCGCAGGGGGGGGGGGGGGGAGAGGGGATCTCCACTGCACCCTGACAGGTCTAGAACAGGCAGTCAGTGGCAGTCCATGGTTGATCTTGAGGTCCCTAAAACAGGTCAGGGCAAAGCAGGTCAGGTGCCAATAGTGACAAAGGAGAGAGATGACCGACTTACTTGTATTATGCGGACGAGGCGGCCACTTCCTGCCAAACAGTCCCTATACTTGTAGCTAAGGATGACCTGACAGCCTGGCCTGGAACTGCGTCTCACTGCCAAAGTTGGGGGGAGCCCGACTAAGTCACTCATGCCTAGGGAATCCCTTGTAGGCCCTACTTACTGTACTCGGCACCTAAGGCGGTGACTTGCCACCTTGCCTAGTGACTTGTCATGACTGCTGTCAATGGCTGCCGAACATCATCTCCACTTGATCCCTTTAGAAGTCCCTTATGCCCTTGGCATCCGGTATCCGATCTTTACTTTGTAATTACTTGGGTGTCTTCGCACTTCCCGACATAGAAACCCACATACGCCAATGCAGAGGGTGCAGGCCCCATCACTTGATCCCCCAGCGCCATCAGTGGTCGACAATGTGATGAACCAAGTCTGTCGCTGCTCATTCGCCACGGGGCGGCGCTTCCTCAAGGCTTCTTGTCCAATCATCCCAGAATTGTTCACCTCATCACCTTCGATGCCCCTCTTGGCTGCGTCCTGAGTGTCTCCCCCGCAGCTTCGTCCCATCTCGACATCCATCCAGACTACCATCTTTGCATCTTCTCAAGCGCCCAGCTCAATCCCATCATTTGACGAAAAAGAAATGGATTTAATAGTCAAGTCAACTGAGGGAAACGAGAAAGGTAAAACTCCCAGCACCCCAAAACGCATGAGAGGCTTCATTTACTACTCAAAGAAGGTCTCGTCCGCCCTCCATCCTCCTTCTCACCTTCACCACCTCATCCTCCTGACCTCGATCCTTCGCCCTGTTTCCGTCCTTATATTCGTCTTTTCAAAAGCTCGCGCAGGCTTCGCTGAGTCGTTGTGTCTGTTTCCTTGATCTTGGCCAATTGCCCCCAAGCACCGCCCGGCCCTGCATTGCACGCCTTACCGCAATTCCCCCCCAAGAAGAGGAGAGACCAAGAGACCGGTTGACCGACCTCAAAGCGCCAATTGTGACCACGCTTGTTCCACCCTGCATTTCCTGCGAGTCTTGAAGCTCATCCGCCGACTGACACTACCCACGGCACCCCTACCATCAAGTCACTCGGGCCCTTCGAAGCGCCTCAGGGTTGTCAGCTCACTCAAGACAAAGTCGTCCCAACCTAATACTTGACCTACTCGCCCATCAGCCTCTTGTGTCTCTTACTCACTCTTCCATCAACTTTGAAATATTTTTCTTCCTTCTTTTCTTTGCCCTAGATCTGAGCTGGCTCTCGACAATAAAACAAAACGTTACTATCATATAACCCTCCCTTCCCGAATCTCGAAGGCATCCCCGCTTCCCGCCTGGATATCTGTTCCCGTCTCACGTCAGCGTCGGACCTCTGCAAGTCGAGAACTCCGGGGCTTCCAAACGAGCATTTTGTACTGCAGCACCGAGGCGTGCTCCGATCAACTGCCACCAGCGCATTGGGGAATCCCTGTCCAACGCTACCCAAGACTGGGCTGAGTTTATCGCCTCACCGATAAAGCATAGACCCTTCCCCTCCCCACCATGTCACCATCAAACTTCGAACCTGTGTCTCCCATAGACCTCACTGTCGACTCGCAAACTCGCTCCCATCGCCCTAGCCGCTTCGACAACGACCCCGACCTGGACGAAAAGTCAGATATCAAAGCAACCACTCGCTCGATCCGGACAAACTCGACGGCTTCCTTTCAGTCTTCCATCGGTGGCGGCAATAGGTCCGTGAGGCGGGCACGCTTTGCCGAAGCGACGTCTGTCTTCTCGCCCGCTTCAGGCCCTGGCGAGAGTCAATCACCCTTTGCAGATCCGCCTGCCACCGGCAAGATGGAGAACGGCATTACTCACAACCCAGCCGCCGCGCCATCAGATGTCGGATTCGGCTATATCGCAGACAACCAGCCCGTCGAGCAAACAGTCTATATTCGAGCTGATCCTAATGGCGCCGCGGGCCAGCCTCTCAAGTCCGCTTTGAAAACACCGGGGACCGCGTCCAGAATGCTGAACCCTCTTTCTCCAACCTTCCGAGAAGAACAGGTCCTTGAGAAGGAGGAAATGAAGACCGAGATTCAACAGGCCAAAGATCTGGTAAGTCTTTTCTGCAGGCGTTGCGTTCTTCTCCTACTCGCCTTCTAACACGTAACATAGAAAGTCAAAACCCGTGTACGCATGGCCAAAATGGTCCTACGAGGCGTGAACTTCTCCTGTTCCCTGATCGTACTCGCCATGCTGTCGACTGTATTGACAATTTTCCACGCCACCAGATCCCTACCGCCGCGAAACAACCTGCCTCCGTGGGCGGCCGGCCAAAAGCTCTGGCCACAGATTGTCGTTTTGTCCATCGCTTGTGTTTCGCTCCTCTTCTCCATCATTGTCATTTTGGCGTACTGCCGGGGTGGACACAAGCGTGCGGAGAAGGTCGCTGTATATTACACCATGTTTGCGGTGGGATGGTTCATGTTCAGCATTGTCATGTGGCTCGTCGGTGCGGGCATCCTGCACGGGAGCAAAGCCAGCGGCAACGGACAGGATTTGTGGGGTTGGTCCTGCAAGGACAACAAACGCCGCCAACTCTTTGAAGACGACATCCACTACGCGCTGGTATGTCGGCTGCAGGACTGGTCCCTGATTTGTTGCATCATTGAAGTTGTTGTCGAGGTTATCGTCATCGCCATCTATGGTATTGTCTTCTACAGGTTCTGGAGCAAGAACCGACTCAGGAAATCCATGGACGCGCGCGATCGTGCCAGAAGCGATCTATACCTCGCCCAGTTGAGGACCCAATCTGCACCGAACACTCCAGGCTTCGCTCAGACACCCCGAACTCCTGGTTTCCCGTCCGCGCTTAAGAGCCAACAGGACATACACTCGGCCGCAGAACAAGGCACGTCACCGATACAATTCGCCTCACCGCACAGCATGACCACTGCCTCACCATTCAAACTTCAAGCCCCACCTATCCGAGTAACGAAAGCAACCCCTATTTCCACCGCGACCGAGGGTATTAGCTCACCAAGACTGTTCTCCCCGTCATCACCACCTCCTCAACCGCCCATGTCTCCTCCGCCTGAGGAACGCATACACGAACACATGGGCGCCGCGCCTGGCGAACAACAGTATGAGTCTGTCCCGATCCCCGGGGCGAACTATGTGCCCCCCAGTCACAACCAAGGACAACCTGGCCAGGCATTCTGAACATGGAACTGAACATAAAACCCAGATCACAGGTGTTCAGGGACAAAGAGGATTGCGTTAATCGGATGATATTGTAAAGGACTAATACAGCGGGGCCAGCCCCCCTCGGAGTAGGAAGGACCAGTTGTGTATGTGGGATGAAATATTATGAGCGCTACTTGCATTTACTACAGCTTAACCAGCTTTTAAGGGGCAGAAGGGGATCAGGAATGGAGAAAACCAGGTACAGGTACCAGTGCAGGACCACCACAACCAGGACTTTGTCAAGTCGAACTTTTCTTTTCTATGTTACATTTACAACCCAAAAATCTATATCTCCATCTTACAGTTTTGGGACTCTTTGCCTTGCGTGTGTCTTTCCGCCTCGTAAACATGATGCAAGATACCAAGGTGAATTCAGACGTCCCTTTGGTAGAGGTTACTTGTCCATATAGAACCCAAGACCTCGGCCCAGGGGGTCTTTCTTACCTTTGATCCTTGTCTTGTTTTCTCACCGTTGACGATTGGGCTGATGTACAGGTAGGGTGGTGGTAACACCCTTTTACGAGTTGCATATATAAGAAGAAGGTGACACGGATGTGGACGTTGCGAAGTGGATGTATAGGCGGGCGTGGTGGGTAGGAACGTGGAGGTGGACATGGATATGAACATTGAGCATGAATATGAATATGAATGATTGTGGGTATTTGGGATTGACTCCGTTTATGTGCACATGATGTACCTACTGTATGCGCACCACGGGTAGGGCGACGATATTTTCTCTTCGCCACGCGCAAGGCTTCCGTTACAGATGTGAATCCTCCCAGTGTTACCAATACCAATGCCCCAGACCGGTCCGGTGCCACGTTTTCTGTTGTTGTCCTTATAATACCCCTTAATCAACCCCTAAAAATACATCATTGAGGAGATACGAAGAAAAAGAAAAAGATCAACGCTTCTTCATTCTTCACATTAGCCCACCGTACGGGTCATCTTGCCTCTCGTAATACGCGCGCTTCATCCCTTCCCCTGACGCCCACCTGTGGCGCGGTGCGTATGACGACGGCGACGGCGAGATGCGGAGACCCAGAAACTTGTGCGTTTTGGGTTTGCACGAGTGGTCGTGGTGGAAGTGGGATGTCGCGCTGGAGCCCCTTCGCTCTACGTTTCCGATGGCTGGTGAGACCACGGCGCCTCGTATCACGGGAGAAGAGGATGTCGGAGACGGGGTTGGCGACGGCGTGTAAGGCGGCGTCGCTTGCTGTTGGTGGTGGTGCTCGAACATGGCTTTGACCTGTTCAATGCTCCTTACATGGCTGGCGTAGTCCAGCTCCAACACTTCCTCCTGCTGACGTTCATACCTGTGTCCGATCTGCGAAAGGTTCTCCTTGACGGCCTCTCCAGCGAACGCCAAGATGGCCTCAGGGTCGAAGTTCTGTGATGGCTCAAGGATGCCGGCCCCCACCAGCATATGTAGTGCAGCGAGCAGCCAGTCCTCTTCCGGTCCGTAGGTTGGTGTCCGGTAGAGCAGATTGGATACTTTGGAAGCGAGCTTCGTGACCGGGAGGTTATGGGAACTCAGCAATATCCGGAGGCAGAGACGAAATGGTTGGTTACGAATGTCCGAACTGATGTCTGTGGTTGTCGCTGTTGTCTGGAGATTTTCAGCGGCAGTCTCTGCCTCTGCTGATGACGAGTTCGACTGTTCGGTTGAATCTGATTTTGCCTTGACAGGGACAGGATATACCTGCTGGCGGAGTTGGTGGTTGTGCATGTCATAGAGAACCGTTTCAAGTGGCGGGGTGGCATTACTGCTCGTCTTCGACAAGAGCCGGGGAGTTGAGAAGAATGATTTGGTTTTGGGCCTTTTTGTTGACGGCTGCTGTGCACCATACCCTTGCTGCTGCTGCTGAGCTTCGGTTGCTGGCGTGAGCAATATTGCCCAATGGATGGCGTTAAATCCTTGCTCGTCTGGCCGCGAGGGTGAGAAACCTAGTACTGTGATCTGCGACATTTTCTGGTCCTCTTGGTGATGTCTTGAAAAATAGGTACAATCTCCTCCTCTGTACTCAATCTCCAGGTGGTGAGTATTCTTTGAATGTTCCGAGACCGAGATGTCTTATCACTTAAGAACCTCTTCTGAAGCGGCTTGCTTGTTCGTAACAGGGCGCCTTGGGCAGTTCTGTCTTCCCAGGCCGTGTGTGATGTAATCCTTCGTTTATTAATTCGTCGCTCTGGGCTTTCCTTCCCGTCTGGATTTGTTGATTTGTGTACTCAACTCATATAGCGGCTGACTTTTTTTTTGGAAACCTGTGCACCTGACTCGAGCAATAGCCAATGCTGTTCCAAATGATCTACAAGGACCAAAGAGTGACAAAGGCCTAACTGCAACCTATTTGGGGTCAACTAGTAATCAACTGTGATGGGATTTCAACTGATTCGTTCAGAAGGGGTCAAAAAGGACGGTGATTCGCACACAATAGCCGCCAAATTCCGGATGTCGATGGTATGAGAGGCAATCTGAGATGTCCTTGTGTGGGAAGGGCACCAGAAGAAACCAGTCTTGATATACTTGTACTTGTAGGGTCCTATGGTGGACGACTTGCATTTTGGCCGGTTTTATTCCGGATCCCCAGTTTCATGCGCATCGAGACCAGTGAGAAAAAAAAAGAAGACACCTGCAACAGCCATCAAATCACGCATGCTGGTTTTCCCTTTGCAGTCTCCAGCTGCTGGAGTTTCTTCCAGAATCGAGAGCATTTTCGAATCCATGTGTTAATCGTTGCGGCAATTTGTCCGGGGATGATCCTTTTGGCGTTCATGCTACGCGTCGTGGTTGGTTGGAGCCCCTTGCATCTTCCTGTGGCCCTCCGGCATCTTCCATCCAATGACTTGGGAGTGAGGTCAGGACCGCAAGTACAAGCTCAAGGATGACTTGTATGACATGTGCCCGAGACTTCCCCGAAGCCCAGAAAGAGGCTGGCGAGGTTCGTCGGCAAACAGACCGCGTCCCTAGAGAGTGGAAGAAGGCAATCCAGATGTCATGTGAGCGCATGAAGAAGAAAAAAGCATACCCTAACAGAGATTAGACGTTCTATTGGAATCTACAAGTAGGTACAAGCAGGTAGTCAGATAACAATAGCGACGAACATCAACTCGCATGGACACCTAGCCTTGGCCTTGGCGTCACGTGACTCGGTCCGCCGTCCATTGACTTCACCTGCGAACGACTCTGAGGTAGTTTTCTCTCTCACCGTGTAAGATTTTCAGTCAAATGGTGGATCTGGAGGTCATTCCCTCGATGTGAGGAGGACGCCTAGACTATTCTCACATTAGACAGACTTTGCCGTAAAGCATCCTCGTTAGGTAATTAGAGGTCGTCTTTGACATCATTCTCGACATGGAAGACAAGTGCATTCTACTACCCCTAGTGCCCATCAGGTATGTACCTGAACGCCGTCACGCCTTAAACATTGGATAGTCTCCTTCGCTGCTACAAAAAAGTGGGAGAAGTAGCGGGTTGGTACAAAACCTCAACTCTGTCGCGGGAAGATCCACATTGAGGTGTAGCAAGTCACTGAGATCCCTCAGATCACCAGTGCCTGTTTTCACAAAGCAGAGCTGAGATGGAAGGGTGTCATTTGGAATATAGTTGGATCTTGTCATATCGGAGTGTCAGTTGTTGTACAACGAGGGTGGTAATCGGAGTGTTATTACACGAGATGTAGGCTTTTTCGAACATTCATCTGCACAGCTGACAGTGTGAAACCTCCATATCGCCTTATGTTACTGCCCAGCCGTGACTTGTAGTAGCAGCACCATCAGAGAACCCAACCGCAGGAGCTCGAGAGCAATCGCTTGTTGCCATACATTGAATCCTTTCCTGTAAGTGTCCCATAGCGAATGGCTTGAGAGGTTCACAACATTTCTGTTCACTTCGTCGAGGAATAGTTTCCTTCCCGTTTCCTGTTGAAAGCACGCTGGTCTTTCAGCCACCGTCGGTACCCAGCCACACTTCCCACTTTCTCGCCATAGAAGTCAGGCACGGGGTTGTTGGTGCTCGCACCCGTGGGGTTGACCCTATGCTTTTTAACCCTTTCAAAAAATTCTCGCTCTTTTTTGTTGAACTCTGGCAACCGACTTCGATGCAATAGTCTCCATAGCGTGTTTCCAAAGGCTGGGCCGATCAGCCAGCCAAAGAAAGTGGCCCCAAAAGTGGCTATCCCAATACCAATGACAGGATCGGTTGGAATGATTTTGGTGATGTTGTCAGCAAATGCTGGGATCTCGGAAAATGCTATCAATGCTCCGGCTGTAGAAGCGAAGGACGTAATGATCGAGGAAGTGACTGCGTAGCGACGTCGTATGGTTCGAAGGCGGAAGAAGGTATTCCAATCGAGAGCAGGGGGAGGAGAGGAGGATGACGACGGAGGGGTAGAGGTTGTCGGGGCAGAGGCATTCGAGGTTGTCGATGCGTTTCTCGTCCGACACAGGGAGGGGGTGAAAAATGAGGAAGGGGCCGTGGTTGAGGACGGCGGACTTGCAGCTAGAGGTGTGAATTTCGATGCTGAGATTCGGCGATGGCTTTGCGCAACCAGAGCTACCGAAGACAAATCGCGTCGTGATGTCGGCAACACCTTCTTCGTCGGGGCGACGACATTACGAGCCTGGATCAGCTGTAGACCCAACCTCGCAGGCCTGGTAGACATTCTGAGTCGGGAACCAGCTTGTTTGCTGAGGGCAGAGCAGTTGAACAGATGTTCTTTGGACCCAAGAGACGATGGCCAAAGTGTCTCAGGTGAGGTTTATCAGATCAAATCCTGCTAAGAGACTGAAGCCACGGCCCGTATGCCAGATGCGACCAATGACAAGTGCCAGCCAGTAACACTAGAGCAATGGAAGATGAAGTTACAAAAAGTATGCGGCCACCTTTCGCGATGATTCCCCAATGTTGTAGCTGATCTGAGACGGGAACACAGCTTTGGTGATGGTGGTAGTGGTTGGCAAAATCCTTCAAAAGAACACGTGCAGAATGGGCCACAACCCCCCAAAAGTCCTTCGCTAAAGTGCCCTAAACTTTGCAGGCCCGGGCGCTACGTACGGGCGCTCCTCTCTTGATGCCTCTGGTGCCTCTAGCTGAGTTACTAAAGCGATGGCATCGTCTTGTCTGCTCATCGGTGCACGTCCAGTCCAAGCAAGACTGGTGCCCGGGCTCGCATCGGGAGTGTGTCCAGGGCATGCCGGTGTGCCACCCACTGCCTGCCCGGGTTTCAGTGTACTTGTACCGAGTACCTCGTACACACCGCCCATACGAGGGACTCGAGTCCTCAGTTCAGCTCGGGTAATGGACCCCTCATCGAAGTCTTCGAGGGTCCCTTCTGGATGCTGTCCTTATGGCGCAAGTGGTTTAGCCCCCTCCAACTTCTTCGGAAGCTCACGCCCGGCTCACCTCGTCCACTTTTTGTGCCATTGCGCTATCCACCCCAGGCCAAAAAAGCCGTGGTTCGCGTCCTTGTCTGGCCTATCCGTGCCTTTGACTCGCCCAATGCCCTCACCTGGGCCGCCTAAGGAAGGCTCAATTATGCATCCTCTTTTGGTTAACCTTCCAGAAACCAATAAACCTATCAGTGTTAATTCCATCCCCTTTCTTATCCAGAGTACGCTTGATCTAGAAGCTGTATGGCCATGGCACACCCTCTGTCCGTATTCTCCCCGCCCATGCCGCTTTCGCACCTGAGACCAGTGCCAACATCTCGCCAGTCTTAAATCTGTCCCGCGTCCGTGGTCCTCGAGTTTAACTAATCCTCTCGATCCTTTCCACAATCTCAACCTGTTTCTGCCTCGGAGATGACTCTGAGATGATCACTTCGTTCCGCGCCGAGTCTCATACCCCCTCCGCACAGATGCTGATGTCGCTGTCCTTCGATCATCGCCGGTGACAAGTCTCTGCCAACGCCATGCCGCGCCCAAAGAAACCCGAGCAGGACGGGAAAGAGGTTAAAAAGCGCTCCAGGAATGGCTGCTGGTTGGTCCATATCCCCTCAACGTGGCGAGCTCCATAACTTATATTTCCCTTCCGCAGGCCTTGCAAGTCGAGGAAGGTCAAATGGTCCGTCCTTTCCGTCCCGCATGTGAAATGGTCGATGAATGCTGACAGTGCGTCGTTTCAGCGGAGAGGAGAAGCCGACCTGCGCCAACTGTCAGCGACAAGGCGAAACCTGCGATTACAGTATTCGATTAAACTGGGATGGCCGGAACAAGAAGAAAGAGGAAGGAAATGCAAAGCCTGGTACGCAGATTCTGTCGTTCAATACTCCTCAGCCGCCCTCGAACGGATACACCAACGGCGGCCTCGACCAGAGTCCCAGCATCAACGACCAGATCCTAGCCCCTCCAGTCACCATCCAGGCTCCTGATTATTCAGTCGACCAAGCCACCGCAGAGTCCGGGTTGCCTTCGATCAATCGCTTCTCAAATAATCTCTCTGTCCCAGCGACGGGTGAATTCAACCCTGCCATCCTGCCACCTCCGCCGATGCTGAGAACTCCCCAGTGGGGGGACAGCGCCAATGTGAATGCCTCTTCTGTTCCCGACTCTGCTCTAATCCCGCCCTCAGTACGACATGTGATGTCTCTGCCACCGTATCCCTCACCTTCAGAATCTGGGTTTGGCAGCCCGAACCTCGGCAACGGCATGAACAACTTCAATGGTTATTCCATGCAAATGCCCCCGCCTATGCACACATCTAATCCTATGGCCTATCAAGAATCCATCAATTCGCCCTACAATCCCAACAAGAGGATGAAGTTGAGTCCGAGAACAGATAGTTTCGGGAGGAATGGCCCCAGCTATCAACGAGCGGGATCATATGGTCCGAATGACACAGAAGAGGTCGGTCCGCGTGTTCAATTCAACCCGCACACGCCCACTTTCTTTCCCTCATATATTAGCAATCCCTTGACACCAGCACCTTCGTCCACTTCTCAGACCCAGGACAACGAGGACAGACGAATCTCCGTGAGTTCGCTCCTCTCTGAAGATCCAGAGCCAGATGACCGCAGAGATTCCAGACAAGACGATCACAATGGGATTGCGGACGAACCGATTCCTCGACGGGGCTCTTTACACCAGCGGATGATATCATACTCGGAAACGGAGACCTATGGGCAAGACCGTGGTAACGTGGACCTCGACATTCCGCGGAACAACGATACAATGGCTATATCAGGCATGTCACCATCAGAACACAGCGACTTCGAATCTTGGTTGAATGACACAGATCTGGGTGTACCCGAGTTTGGGTTTGGGCTGGTCAGCCGAGAGACCGTGTTTGCAAGCGGGGGATATTATGCCTCGCCTGTGCCCATCAAGATCCCTCGAAAGCTGGAGCCATTACCACGCACTCTGTCAGAGAATCCGATGAACCTATTGTACTTCCATCACTTCCTCAATCACACAGCCAGGATTCTTGTTCCGCACGATTGTCCAGAGAACCCGTTCAAGACCATCCTGCCAAAGAGTATGTATCCGAGATTCCTCCTTAATCCGTTGTGATTCGAATCCATCCTCTGACTTAAGGTAGTGGCCGTTGATAACCCGAACCTGCTGAATCTGCTACTGGCGTACTCGGCGTGCCACCGGGCCAGGCTTTTGAATCATCCCGAGCCTGCGAACCGCATAGCGCACTGGGTCCGGGACGTCTTCCCTTCCCTACGGCAGACTTTAGACAATGTGTCAAATACCGAGGTATCGAACGCGAATTTGGCGACGGCCATCATGCTTGCCTCGTTGGAAATCATCTCTCCTTCCAGTTTTGGTGTTTCTATACCCTGGCAGAATCATCTCAGCATTGCTCGGAGTATTATTCGCGCTCGCACAGGACCACACTCCATTTCGCGCAAAGATCCTGTCATGTACTTTTTGACGAGGTGGCTAGCGTATCTCGACGTGATGGGTTCACTATCTGGGAGGCGTAACGAGGAGCCTCTTTTTGCAGGCAACTATTGGTCCAGTTCGCATGAGGACAGCACATCGGCCAAAGAGTTATCCTTGACTGATGACGACGGCGACGACGAAGACGACTATACGATAGACTGTCTTCTCGGATTCACCACGCGATGTGTGCAAATCTTGGCTCAGGTGGCTGTTTTAGCGAGAGAATGTGAAACAGCAGGCAGAATCGACCCCGATACAGGGCAAATCAACGAGGACTGGAAGCCTTCCATGGACATACTCAAGAGGGCGGAGAAACTGCGCCAGGATCTTGAAAAGGCTCGCAACCACGAACAAATCCAGTGCGCACATCACAGCCCTCAGATGACCAAAGCATCTCTCTGCGGAACGCACGGCACGCGTCGCAATTCAGCTTATGCCGAAATGTCGGAAAAGGATGTCGAAGAATCCCTGGCGACAAACTCGGCCTTTCACTGGGCTGGACTGGTCCACCTCTTGCGACGAATCCATAATCTGCCGCGTGACGACCAGGAGGTGCAGACGGCGGTCCATGAAATTGTCAAGATCCTGCAGCAGATCCGAGCTGGTGGAAGTGCTGAAGCATGTTTGCTCTTTCCCATATTCACTGCTGGGGTCGAAGCAGAAGATGCCTTGGATCGCGCAGAAGTGTTGAGTCGGATCAAAGGAGCCGAGGGACTTGGGATGTGTCAAGTCAGCCGGGCTCGGCGGATTATGGAAGAAGTTTGGAGAACTGGATACAGTTGGGAATGCTTGGTAACCGGAGAGTTCTTCGGCTGACCCCAATCCGACTCTGGATATGAATGATTAAAGAGGGTCGGGGAGATAGACCTTAGCGGAGAGGAGGACTGAGATGCCGACTCGCTTCATATTCACCACGTTACGTCCACGGAGCACATTTTCTCGAGCGTTGGAGTTGCGGGCGTCGTCTAAATACCCAGCCTGTCGTTACATTTCGTTGATTTCTGGTACATACCAATTTGGGATGGCAAGTCCGATGCCACACTTCAATTCTTCTACATGCTAGACTTTCGCACGGAGTTTTGAGTACAAGTGGAGGTGGCTTCAGCCTTGCCCACGTAAATACAAGTCCAGGTGTGACAAGGCTGCGGGGCTACAAGGCTACGAGGCTGCAGGCTGCAAGGCTGATTCAGCCCCCACGATATTTCGGAAGTCAGACACCCACCAATGCGAGAATGTAATTTACGTCAGCTTCCATCTCACTTCGTTGCTCTTCTACAAGATTCACTTTTACTGTTCTCTCTATCAATTTTTTTTCTTGGTTTATATCCCATCTCTGCCAGTCTTCTTGTGTTATAGATCGAGCGGACGCCTTTTACGCACAGGTCCAGGAAATAATATCGTCAGTGGGCCGTCGTTCTCTTTGATATCTGTCTGTCTGGTTGTCTGTCCTTGTCTGCTCGATTTTGATTTGGCGGCCCAAATCGTGTACGAATTGGTTACTCGTCCATTCCGTCTCCTGGGTACTCCGAGCTCGCTACCAAAAAAAAAAACCCTTTTCGAAATAAGGCATGGCCTCGGGGTCGCCATCTCAGACACCTGCAATGGAAAGCCTCATCCGGCGCCACCCTCTCCAAAAGCTCCAGTCGCCCTCGCGGGGGGCCTCGGCGTTGCTTCACTCGATCGGGCTGGCCAGTTTCGCCTACAGCTTCAACTGGCTGAGCACGCACCCCAACCACATCAACAGCGCGTACGGCTGGCACTTTCAATACCTAACCATCATCGGCCTGACGCTCGCCACGGGAACGTTCATTCTGGGCCTGCTGGCGGACCTGACCCTGTCCTC
The DNA here is from genome assembly GCF_000835455.1 of Fonsecaea pedrosoi CBS 271.37. NCBI lineage: Eukaryota > Fungi > Ascomycota > Eurotiomycetes > Chaetothyriales > Herpotrichiellaceae > Fonsecaea > Fonsecaea pedrosoi. Next base: position 374,329 of record NW_013550614.1, on the reverse strand, counting down.
GAAATTGTTCGCCGCGAAGAACGTCTTGAGCATGTGTTCGGCCCCGATGGAGGTCCTGGTCAGCACCCTGTACTGGGGGTTGAGGGCGATTGACCCGACGCTGGTGGTGCCCAAGGAGCTGGAGCTGCCGCTCGCCCCGGACGTCGGCTTCCACCTCACGCCGTCGGCGCTGCTGCTCGTCGACCTCCTGCTCTTCAGCCCGCCCTGGACCATCACCGCCCTGCCCGCCATCCTCCTCAGTACCGTCATCGCCTTCTTGTACTGGTTCTGGATCGAGCTGTGCTACTCCTACAACGGCTTCTACCCTTACCCGCTATTCGGTCTGTTGGACCAGACCCAACGCGTCGGCCTCTTTGGCATGAGCGCCGTCGTCATGGCCGGCAACACGGTCGTCCTAAAGCGCGTTTATGGCTTTCTCAACGGGTCTCAGAAGGCGGGCGGCGAGATACCCGGCAGGGTGAAGATATAGAGGACCCCGGTGTTGTGAATGCTTGGAGCGAGATAGAGGGACAGGAAGGGGAGATAGAGGAAGAAAAGCGAGCTAGAAGATGGACAGTTGGAGGAGGGAAAAGACACGCGACATTTCTCTCCACTTCCTCCCTCCCTCTCTCTCTCTCCGGGGATCTGGCTCGATCCGCAATTTCATAGTGAGGCCGGCTTCGCTTCATCTAGTAAATTCATATTCAGGGAGAGCAAGGGAGGATACAACTGCTACCGCTACTCCGTTGATTACCGTGCGGTTGGGGCTGGGCCGGGGGGATCAAATCAGCGCGTTGGATCACAATCTACAATTTTTATTTACGTTCGTACATACCTGTCATCTAACCAGGGGCTTTGTACCTTGTGTGAGTTTTTATTCGTGTCTGGACCTTGCAAGATGTTGGTTTCCGTTCCAGCAGCAACCACTGACTTCTAGATTGGTGCTAGTAGTATTCTTGGTATTCCCGCTTGAACCGCACTCCGTCTCGCTCGATAGGCCTTTGAAGTACATGTACCTAAGAACAGCATCACAAGCTTTTGGATGATCCTTCCTTCGTATTGTAATTTCATCAATTTCGATGCTTATTGAGGCAGTCGCATCGATCAGATCTGCGATCGTGATAATGTGGCACAGTCCGACGAGCCATAGCAATGACGAGCCATGCACTATTCACTCAAGGGCAATCCCATTGGGCGTAATAGCATTCCTATACGTATGAATAGTATTAGCAATATTTGATCTAGCGACGGCTTCATCGCTACCTAGTGACTACATAAAGATTCGAGAGCACGTCTAATGGCTGTCAAACCATGCCACTTCCCACCCCCCCCTCTCTACTTTAGAGGCCCCCTACCACGAAACTAGCCATAATCAAGAATATATCCGCGATAAAAAAACACCTTTGTGATCGTTAGAGAGGAATAATGAAAAGACAAAGAGCACTTACCAGGATGAACACCTCAAGCAACCGCCTCTCATAACTTGTGTAGGTTACCTCAATGCGTCTAGGCAAAATGTCCACCTCCGTTCCGATGCGAGTTTGAATGACATCGGTGTCACATCGAAGATCTAGCAGATCTTTCGCTATCTTTGATCGCACGTCAACCATGTCTGTTTTGATGTTTGACTGAAGACCTATCAGGTCGACTTTCGTTTCGAGGCGCGCCATGTTCATATTGCGGCGAAGACTGGACATATCCTGGACAGATAGGCTGACGGGGGTAGAAGGGGTATCCGTTATATTAGGATAGAGCGAACTTATAGATATGTTAGTAGCCTCTCCAGTCATAGTAAAGTGATATACCTTACGCGTCATTATCTGGAACGTACGGGCTTGTGATGTATGGAATTGAGTGGCATTCTTTGTCGCAGTTATACCTCGTTGGAAAACGCTGGATGACAGCCGTGGCAAGGCCTGACGCTACATCTTGGATGATGAAGTTCGCCGAGGATTTGAGGACGTTGGGGGATAGAGTGTAAAGGTATGGGCGAAGGCGAAGTAAAGATGAAGTACAGGTGTAGGAGAATTCAAACATGACAGAATTAAAGTGTAACAGAAGGTAAATAAGGTGAGCGAGAATGAAACGTTAGGAGAGGACGAAAGGATGGCTAGAGAAGTGAAAGGTGGGAAACAACGTGTGTTGAGCACAAGGCTGGAGCTTTGGTTGGCTGTGTGGCACGGCAAGAAACCCTCGACGCCTTTGAGCAAAATATTCTGCAAGGCTGGCCCGTGGTTGACATCAAATAAGACTTTGATACCATTGTTCCTAGAAGACATCAGCAGAACCTTGACAGTTCCTTTATCCTGCATCCAATCAAACTCCAAGCCCTCCTACCACGTTCCTCTTGAGGAAATGGGGGCACACTTGAGGAACAACATCTCCAACCGTTCTTGAGCCTAGATCGTTCATGGCCTGACAAAAGTCGTCTCGATGTGTTGATCTTTCTTTGGACCACGAACTTCATGCAGGGTGGTCCAGGAGAAGAGAGAAAAGGGCGAATCAGCGTCAGGACGCTTGAGTGTGAATGAGTAAGAACTGTTGTAAAAGTCTTCCACGCAGAGGTGGCCTCCTGTACCGTCAAGGACCAGTCTCAGCTCTGACTGTGAAGCTTGATTTTCGTCCAACGGCAGGTCTATCTTGTGAAAGAGGTAGTCAATGGTCTCAGTCCCGGGCTTGGTAAACCATATGCTGATTGTGTAGACGTTTTCAGCTCTCGACAGACGCCAAATGTATTTCCTGGAGAAGGTGAAGGTGGGAACGCTGGCCAAGTGGTTGCCGACAGCCTTCATCATCTCAAAGTTACCCTGCTCATGATACAAGAGTTCTGCATCGGGGATGTTGAGTTTCCCGTCTGCATCGAGCACAGGTGAAGGAGAAGGCGTCTTTGTGAATGTTGCTGTGCCTGAGCAAGTCCCTGACGGTTCTGATGGGTCGGCGCTTTGTAACTTACGGTTGAGGAGCCAGGTGCCGGAGAGGTCCTGGAAGAGACGGGTAAGAAGGTTCGAGGCGGACGGGATGGAGTTGGACATGGTAGGTAGGCAACGGCGTGGACGGAACGCAGAAACGAAGTGTGAGAACTTGTGTAGCATCAGACGGAGTGCCTCGTCTGTACGAGGTAGGTAGGTAGGTACAGACGCTAATATCTCTGGTGGTAGTGAGTAGCCGAGGCGGCAACGCCCCTCCCACCCAAAGGAGCCAAGCCTACCTAGGTAGGTACGTAGGTACATATTTTGTAGTGCCTAGCTCTGCCCCCTAAGAGACCTAGATGGCCTATCTTGCGTGCCTCTACGGAACCCCGGTGACCCCTGTGCCTCCCCAAGCATTGATTTGACAGCGGTTAACTGCCGAGCTGAAAGCGAACCCCCTTTCCACCAACCATCTCTCCCGTGCACCTTTTTGCTCCGCGCGAACCTGTCACCCTGTGTTTATGCATATTTCCTCAAGCTTGTCCTTGCTTTCTACCGGCTCGCTCGCTCATTTGCCTTTCTGGAACCGGAAGTGCCAATTGAAAAATGCCTATCAAATCCCCGTCTACAATCCTAGCATGTCTTTTAGGTTTCTACTCCTCCTCCCTTTCCATTCGCCTTGTTTCTGCTCTATGCCGTTGCCCACCTCCGAGTTAGCAGCATCTTCACTCGTTTGAACTGGCTGGTAGATGCGGCGACTCACCATGTCCGCCGTTTACTCTCCCTAGCCTTGATCACGGTCCTCCATACTTTCAACAGTCCGACCCATGTTCGATCCCTTCGATTACAATCAAACCTCTCGCGCCTGAGCCTTTCTACCACGACCCTGTGAACTCGTCCGAAGCGTACGCAACACAGGTCAATTATGGCCAAAATGCGCTCCTCATCATCCTCATCCATAACCCTCCTGAAATCCCCCTCTGTCCTACTCGGCCTCCTGCGTCTTGTGTCGGCTCAGAGCATTGTTCCGACATCATCAACCTCCCAATTCCCTAGCTGCGCTGTCAATTGTGCAGTCCTACTCCAGGCGCAAACTGCTTGTGTGCCCCCTTCTGTCCCTGCCACAAACCAGATCACATACGAGAATTGCTTCTGTCAAAGCAGCTTCCTACAAGCGCTGTACAGCACCCCAGACTCCATCTGCACCGCCGAGTGCACGAGCGAGTCCGACAGGGCACTGCTGCAAACATGGTTCACAACCTTTTGTCAACAGGTTGGTAGCGGTATCGACCCGTTAGAGTCCACAACTTCCGCCCTCCAGCCGGGGTCTACAACTGTCGTGACCATTACGAGTTTTTCTACACCTCCTTCGACAGCTACAAACACAGGGACGGGAAGCGCATCTGCGTCTGCTCCTTCGCACCAGTCCTGGTAGGTCCATTCTTGGGGTTCAATCGTTGCGGTGTTGACAAAATTGCAGGATCGATGGTCATTGGCAGTGGATCCTGATGCTCGGAGTTCTCGTTGTGGGTTTCGCGCTTCTCACTTGGCTTGCGATTTGGTTCAGACGGCGACAACGTAGAAAGATTGAGGAACGGAGAGTGGCGGCTTCGGGATTTCCGCCAGTCGACGACCGCAAAGGAGGAGCTCGTGCGGCAACTCCAGATATTTGGGGTCCGCATCAGGTAGGTCTTAAGCGGTAAACATCTGATGGAGTGATGTCGCTGACCTGTTGGCGAAGCATATGCATTTCACAAACGGTTGGGAATACCATAATGATCCAGCCATCATGGGCGGCGCTTCTTCCAACAAGCGTGACCGAAGATCCAACAGAATCTCCTCTCAACAGAAGCACCGGGGGGCCCCTGAAATGACCGAAATGAGTGGCGGGAGACCACCCTCAACACGGCAGCACTCAGCATCCAAAGGCAAAGACAGGGTAACTGATGAAATCATACCAGTTGAACCCGAGTCAGGGAATGCGGATAGAAGCCGCAGCAGAAGCGCAAAGCGGAGGGATCCGGACAGTGATACGGAAAGACATCAACTCGACTCGGACCACCAAAGACGTCTTCGCGAGGTCAGGGGATCACGACGAAAGAAAGACAACCATACATAAGATTATGGTGAAATAGAATGTGCTGGTAACATTGACGAGGTATGAGGCGTACATTCCGTTATGTGATACATTCTGGCAGACGTATGTGCTGCAATGATGGCAACCTGATGCTCGAGCAGAGTATTGGAGGTCTGTCGATTTGAATATTGTAGTGATATGAATATGAACATTTGGGTATGGAGTGACGAATGATTTGTAGAATGAAGACTGTACTTCCTGCATATACCTTAAAAAGATGACAATTGGAAACTAATGGGGCACTTCTAGCGGCTGACGCCCCGGAAAAGGTCAGAAGGGCAATGACTTGCGAGTGTTTTCGAGTACGGGTCACCGAGTACAGGAATCCGTCCTCCGCATAGCTCCCAATCTGGTCGATACGAGCACCACCTCCACAAAAATACTCGACCCGGCTTAGTGCGGGCTCTGAACCCGCCAAATACTTTGCACTTGTAGATCCTGCAACCCATTTGCTTTGTCTGAATTCCTCTTGTCTGAATTTTGATTTTGATCTTGGAACTAGCACGGCTAGTAACGGGGCAATATGTGGTGTTGTTTCCTTTCCAGACTCGACTGCACCAAAACATCAATTTCCTGTTTGGCGCCGTTTGAACTCTACCCGGCCTTGGCCCAGAGCTTCTCTCGGCTTCAGCCTCAGTCCGCTCACTGATCAGACATCTCTGGCTCCGAAGGTTTGGTGCAGTGTCCTAGAAGTGGCAGGCGAGTGACTGCACTATACTTGTAAGCATCTTACTTGACTTGGTCTTCAAAAGTACCTCTGAAAGAAGAAGAAGTCCTGATCGGCGAGCGTTGCTGGGTTCGTGGTTGGCACTATAAAAAAGAGCACATCGCCACGACAACAGATGTCAATCACCGCCTGGGAATTCTGTTTCGAAGCCTGGGACACTGTCTTGGATCTCAATGTTTCTGCATATTCGAAATCTGCGTCGAATCAGGACCATTATACACCAATGGCTTGCTCTGTACGCGCAGCAACGCAGCGACTAGTGCTACAGAGCATTGTCTGAAAGAGACCGATGTGAGTGAAGGAAATGCAGTATTCGCGGCTAACACACGGTTGCTACCGAAGATCCCAGAGCACGTACCTTTACCATGAATGGACAGCTGTAACTTTCATTCGTATCACAGCACGTTTAGGACTGCCGATCTCAGCGACTGTTTACAACAAGAGTCCTCTGGTAAGTTACCCCCTCCGGCGTCCTCTCGCACGAAGAGGGCCATATATATATTTCTAGATGGGACTCCGGATCAGAGATTAGTGGTACGGGCACCTGATTCTCTCTTGCCTTGCAAAGTTCCATCTATACTGTTCTTGACAAAAAAAAATGGCGTTGGCTTTGGCGGTCCTACCCTTGCTTCTTCCCGCACTGGCGTTTGATATTGCAAGGCCGGATTGCACCACCAGTACCACGAGCTTGACTAGCCTGGATGGCGGCATCGGAGCAACTTCAAGCTCATTGACCACGACGATGACGACTTCAACAATCACTTCCATGAGCACGACCTTGACACCTACTTCCACGACCTCGTCTACCAGCACCACCAGTTCAGCCGCAGTATCGCCAACGAGCGACTGCATGGTCTCGGCAATATACCAATCCGGCGAGTACTGCGGCTGCTCTTACTTCATGGAGTGCGGGTTCCACCCGACCTACTCGGAGGGCACCATCTTGGTCGGCATCTATGGGCTGGACGGCGTCACCCAGAACCACGCCGAGTACTGCGCCGACCAGTGCGACGTCGACTACCTGTGCCTGAGCGTTCTCATCGACATCGAAGGGCAGAGATGCTATCTGTACAACGAGCTGCCCGAGGACGGAACTGCTGATGTCAACTATGATACGGTTCAGAGAGCGAACCTCGGGCCTGATTCCTGCGTCAATGACTCCATCGGCGTCTGTCTAGCCAACGAGCCCCTTGGCCGTGGTCGGAGACGATAGAGGGTTGTTCGGCTTAGTGACTGGAGGGGACGGGAAATGAGTTTCCGTTCTTTCTAGAGGGATGTGCTAAACGACTTGTTGGGGTTGGAGCCTTGGAGTGGAAATACCGTTATGGTCGGCCCGCGGTGTTTGGAGGACTCATGGCTGTGTTTTCTCATGTCGGCTCCTCTTCCCTCTCAGAGGGTCTAATGTGTAATTATACAAACAAGAGCTACATAATCCTCTTGTATCGAGTGTATCTTGAAGACGAATATCGCCCGCAACAAAAACTGATCCGCAGAAAAAATATGGATGAGAGGTGTGTCCAACAATGTCAAAGGCTACGGCAACTTCCAATTTCGATGCACTTCAGATAATAGCTGCAAACGATCGCCGTTAATGGAGCGGCATTTCGCGGTCGAGCCGAACCGGAGGATATCAGGCACAAGTGGCACTGCATGGGTTTGTCGGCTGACACAGGGTGGGGAGATTAGAGGTCGCAGCAAGGGTGAGCAGAGCGCTGCTGTGGACACAGCACAGGTAGCATTGTATTCGGATGATGATGGTGATGATGAGAGAAATATAATGCTTTGGAGTGAGAGACTCAGCACTTGAAATTGACTGCGTTTGTTAGTGTCTTGGCCTCCGCAGCTGCGCCCTGGTGCCTTTTCTTCACTCAACCTCATACTCCCTTTGCTACTCCTTGCTACCGTCTAATTCATCTCTCTCGCATTCGTCCACTCTTCGCTCAAAGGCGTGGGACATCTCGGCAGTGCGAGGCTTCAGGCAGTCTTCCACTTTGTGCCGGAGTTTCCGGAGGAGTCGCTGGTGTCTTATCATGCGATGGTTTGCCCTCTCTGGGATCAAGTTGCCCCTCCCACAATGCAACCTAGACGAAGCTCTAACCTGCCTGTCGGGGAATAGATCATCTCCTCACATTGCACAACCTTGTCGAGCTCCTGGTCAAACCAATCGGAAAACCTGAGTTGTCTGATATTGGTCGTTATACTTCGTCCAAGCTCCTTCGAGTTCCTGGCGAGCCTGTAAGCTCCTGCGCACTCCCGCAGAGCTATCTTTTTGTTACATGGGTGGACTTGACGTAACCTGTCGCCATCTGCAGCACGACATTGGTCATGCAAACCTCGACGAGCTCTTATTTGAGCCGCGTGGTCGGACGTTTGAATGCTCAAGCTCATCTCTTGAAAGCTTGTCTACTCTGATCAGTTCTTGTTTCTTCACCCGGAGTGTGTGGTTTCCTTTCACGATGAGGTCCCTCATAACTATCCTCGCGGCTTTATTAGCTACTATAGGCCTCGTTGCAGCACAAGTCGGCCCTCTCGACGAAGACGGAAGACCAACAACCTACACTGCATACACCTTCGACCAGCTTATTGACCATTTTCAAACCAGCCCTCGATATGCGCCAAACACAAATGCCACCTTCAAGCAGAGGTATTATTTTGACGACACTTACTACAAGCCAGGAGGTCCCGTATTTCTCTATATCAGCGGCGAAACAAGCGGACCATCGCGCTTTTCAAATCTTCAGACTGGGATCATCCAGATTCTGATGAATGCAACTGGCGGATTGGGTGTCATTCTTGAGAATAGATACTATGGCCAAAGCTATCCATTTCCGAATTCGACAACTGACAACCTGCGATTTCTCACCACTGAGCAGACTATTGCCGACAATGCTTACTTTGCTCAACATGCTACCTTTCCCAACGTTACGGGAGGTAACAATTTGACAGCCCCTGGCCACCCGTGGATCTTGTACGGGGGCAGTCTTGCCGGTGCTCAGACGGCTTTTTCACTGGTTCAGTACCAAGGATTGCTATGGGGTGGTATCGCTGCTTCGGGCGTCGTTCACGCCGTCCTTGGCTACCCCGAATGGTATAATCCGATCCAAGAGAACGGGCCCCCAGATTGTATCTCCCGAATCAACAACATCATTGACAAGATAGACTTCCTGATCGAGCAGAATAACACGGAGGCGATCCAGCAACTGAAGGACATCTTTGGACTCGGATCTTTGAGTGATCTCAGGGATTTCGCAATGACCGTAAGTAAGACCTTTCACATTGATCAGAATTTGCTGTCTGAACCGTCAGATTGCCTTTCCCCTGGGCGGGCCAATGAATTACCCCACCAACACCTGGCAAGAGCTCAACTGGTACCCGGCCTATGATAGTCCAGATTTCTTCCAGTTTTGCAACAACATCACCGACATGGATGCCCCAGCAAATATCGCCTCGGTTGATATGCAGTTGGCGAACTACACGAATGGCTCAGCCTGGACTGGTCTAGGGGCCTATGCGAATTATGTCAAAGAAGTAATTGTTTCGACCTGTGATAGCCCAGATCTGATTGATACGACGGAATGCTTCTCCACACAAAATGGTAAGTTCGCAGACCGAGGTCTTTGAAAATGTGTATTGACCACTCAAAGAAACATTCTACGCCGATCCCACCAATTCAGCTAGTCGATCCTACCTCTACAGCACGTGCATAGAACAAGGGGCATATCAACTTCCGCAGCCGCATGGAAAGCCCTCCCTTCTCTCTCGCGTTATTGGGCTCGACTACACCCAGCAATGGTGCACATGGGCTTTCCCGCCAGGCCCACTCTCGCCCCAAGCTGTGCCATCTCCGGACGGGCCAAACCTGACATGGTACAACAACTATGGCGACTTCAATATTTCAGCGCCGAGATTGGCACTGATTGATGGTGGAAGCGATGTGTGGCGGGATGTATGCTACCATGGCCGCAACGCCAGTATACGGTATGGGCCCAATCAGATGCTCATCACCGGAGGTGGCCACCACTGGGACAGCTCGGGAATATTGAATATCAGTGCAGAACCAGACTTCATTAAAGCTGCGCACGAGTGGGAGATACGTCAAGTCGTGGGATGGTTGGATGAATGGGATTTGACGCATGACAAAAAGGTTAGAAAGAGGGATGAGCTGTAAATAAATGACTGGCGAACACTGTCCAGCATCGCTGTCCCAATGAGAAGATCCCAGGTCCACAACTGTCCTAGCATGACCATGCGTAGCTATGTGTTCTGTTTCTACCAGCCCGTCGATTCGAATTGCCGTAACCAGGTTTGTGATGCCTAATACACGCGATAGGGCGTTGCTGCGCCTCGTTCACAACGACAAGTATGAGGCGTCTTGGCAGCTCTCTGTAACTCTTGTTCCCAGCATCCACCGTGTTTACATATATTCAACGCACTACCAACGGCTGTTTTTCCCACACGCCTCTTTTCACCATGGGCAGCTCCATACTTACAACAGACAGGTAGAGGATATCGCTGTGACCACGCACAACAAATGCTGTGCTGGCAAGTCCAGAGCTTTGTGGCGGTGCAACGTTTTCATCACGAACCATGTCCCTCCCACGACCACATTGTTCTTTCACCATCCCCAGCATCCACGACGATGTAGAGCTTGACTGTCGGATTTACTATCCTCGACGAACAGAGAGGAGTGCGCGAGTTTTCGGACGGGGTTTCGCAATTCTCGCACACCCCTACGCACCACTGGGGGGATGCTACGATGATCCTGTCGTGGCGCTTGCTGGCGGCGTCCTGCTCCAGAGCGGTTATTTCTTGACCACGTTCAATTTCAGGTACGAGGGCGACCAGAGCTACAATTTTGCCCCCCGACCCCCACACTGACTGTGACTCGAGAGGTGCTGCTGGCTCGGCAGGAAGAACCTCCTGGACGGGCAAGCCAGAGCTGAGCGACTACGTCTCGGTTTATGGGTTAGTGCTGTGCTACATCGACGCCATCTTCCGTCGACCGCCCGTGGAGGATGCCGCTCGAGCGGGGAAACCAGTATTAGTCCTCGGAGGGTATTCGTACGGAGCAATGATCGCGTCTCATCTGCCCGAGGTGGACGTTGTGAGCGACCTGTTTCGCTCGCCGGCGCCAGACTCGGCCGAGAGCGAGATCAGCCGTCGAGCTGTAGACCTGTCGCAGGACGCACAGGCTTATCTAGACATGCATTCCGGGTCGGCGACGCTGACGATACCGCGGGTCCGCGGTGGAGCAGGGGAGCCGGCAACGAAGACAAGTCCCGGTGTGGTGATGATGATGGGAGGCTACGAGTCAGACACTGCCGGCCGACGAGTCAGTCGGGAAAACTCTAGGAGAAGCGTCGACGGGGAGAGAATCAGACAGAGTGTGGACCGGATTCGTCGCAAGATGATCAGCCCGCACCAGCCCAGCAGCCCGGCGCCGTCGGCAACAAAAGCTCCAGTAGTCGAATCCGTCACAATTCTGCCAGAGGTGGCGTATGTCCTCATATCCCCGATATTGTCGACGGCTGCAGGGTTCACGACGATGTTTTCAAAGCTCAGATTTACTCGGAAGGCCCGCGAGATCACTCACTCCCCGACACCAGAGTTCTACGAGCTTACGCTGCATCCGTGTTGTTGCTGTTACGGCACACGGGACAGGTTCACGTCTGCGGCTAAGTTGCAGCGGTGGACACAGGATCTACAATCGCAGCCTGGTTCTCGAGTTGTCACCGTCAGCGCAGACACAGGCCACTTCTGGCATGAAGCAGAGGGGGTTGTCCGGCTTCGACACGGTCTCGCCGAGTTCCTGGACTCCTTGGGACAGAGTGCACCTCCAGACCGAACTGGAGCAAGGGATGCCGTTGTGAAGCATCTAGAAACTCCAGAAGAGACAACCAGCCACCTTGCAGCAGGATGAAGAGAGCAACATGAATGCAGACGGAATGTGCTCCCGAAACGCCCAGTGGGACGTCTAAGAGGCATTCGAGAGAAGTCCCGAGTCTCCAATAAGGAATGACCTATTTCAGGCCTTGGATGCTGGGAACTTCTTTATCTGATTGGCAAAGGGCAGACGGCAACAATTGGCGAGACGCATGTGCAATTCGAGTGTCGTACGATTTCGAGAGGTTGCTTAGGAGCACATGCTCGTGTCCACCTTTTGCTTAGGGTGGATGTGCGGGTCGGTTGAAGCCGATCGTGCAGCAGAAACCAGCCTCATGCCGTGCATTGAACGGGCACAAGGGATGAAGGGTACCACACCGCTGGTTGGGCATGGACGCTTGACAGAAAGGGAGGTGGTGGCGGTGAAGGCTAGAATCCATGACCGAGATCAAGGGTTGAGATGAGCAAGGGGGAGGCATGCACTGCATGTCAGGTTGCCAGCGCAGGGACTGCTGTGCTTGTCAGGAACCCGAAGCATCAAAGACAAAATCCGGGAATTTGCATGTGAAGGAGATCGTGCGCGGTGCCTTGCAACTGGGTCAATGCGGCCTTGAGGGCCCAGTTGTGGTTGTGCTTCTTATTCGACGAGACTGACACGACTTGACAAGGGGGATACATCACGCGCTCAATTGTGAAAAAAGAAAACAGGACACCCTCATTCATGAGTCCATGACAGGAATGCCAATCATCTGGTGAGACCGTGGGGCGTCCGCAGCTGAAGGATGAGAGCGTGACCTGTCTTCTCCAGGTTGTTGGACCTTTCCCCGGAAATTTGGAGGAAATGATGATGAGTGCGGGAGACGTTGACAGAGGAATGGTTAATTGACTGTGTAATAATCGCTCGGTAGGTGGCAATAATATCTCTTCCAGCTCTTCCTGGCTGCGCAGTGCGCACGAGGTTCCTGGATACGAAACATCTGCGGGTTTCCCAAGGTTTCCATTCCCATCGACTGTTGATTGCGCTTTGTCGATGTCATAGTTCGCCCCACCATCATCACCAGCCACCATCTACTCTTGTCCGTGAACCCGTGGATAACTCAATCAGCACGATGTACGAGGTACCGAGAAGTACCTGACGGATCTTATTGATGCCACGAATCCGTTCTTTGTTTTTCTGCACCATCATGTCATTCGCTTTCTCCCAACTTTTTTGTGGGTGTCTGGCTTCCTTGCAATCACTCGGCTACCGACATTTCGGTCTTCTGCCGGCCTGAGTTGCGATTCGAGTCGTATCATCTGCCACCGTCTGGCATACCTTGGTTGGTTTGGTGATCTCTTACTCTTTCACGCTCTCCGCAGTATATCTTGTTTTGGAGATCTTCAACGGGACCAGGTCACACGCTTCAACTTCAGCCGCCCCCCCATATGGAAGTGGCCAACACCATACTTGATGACACAGTCCTTACTCTGATTCAACACCAGGACCGACCATTCCGCCTTCCTGTCATCACCATCGTTTGCTGTTAACCACTCACCTAGACTGCAGATTGTATTTCTATTGCCTCCCTCACACCACCATCCTAGATTACGCCTCTTGAAGGTCAAATGGCCACGACCTCACCATCGACATGGCCATCCTCTTATCCGTCGTCCCAGTGCATACTCCGCTGTTCTGGTCATGTGTCGGCTTGTACGCCGACGCGGTCAAGCTGCTCTCCCCGAGCAAGAGACTGCAGAAACTGGCCGAAGAGATAGCCAGATACAGCAGGAGACCCCCGGAGACACACGAGCAAGCTTTGCTCAGACGTATGCACGATGCGGAGACTTTAGCCGAGTACGAGAACTGCACTATTGACTTGGATAACCTACAAGGGCACGAGGCATGGAAGAAAGAGAAGGAGTCCATTGAGCCTGGGTACAATCCCGACGTGATCGAGAGCCAAGTCATCCGATTGAAGAACGCCGTGGTAGACCAGGACCTGAATGCCATGCAACATCTCCTCAGAACAGGGCTCAGTCGTGATTTGGGTGGCATGAATATGTCGCGACTTTATAAACACTCATGGTTCGGCACCAAGTTCCTGATAGACGACTACATCAACACCGTTTTAGAGGCCATCGAGACCTTTACGGAAACCAGCATTCACAGCGATATCCCTACAGCAGAAATCCGGCACCACCAGCAATCATTAGAAGACGCATTGAAGTTCTTTGGGCGTTCAGCACTGACCCTGTCGGGCGGAGCACTTCTGGGCATGAAGCATATCGGCGTTGTCAAGACACTCTGGGAGGCAGAGTTGTTACCGGAGATCATTTCAGGAGCCTCAGCAGGAAGCATCGTGGCCGGCATCGTAGGCAGCAGCAACGATGAGCGCATGGCGGAAGTTCTTGACCATTTCCCGTTTTCAGACCTGGCTGTATTTGACCCTCCAGGCACTGGGAGGGTGGGGTGGCTCGCGCAAAGGATTCGTACTTTTCTGCGAACCGGCGCTTTCTTTGAAATGGACAACCTGAAGCGGGTCATGAAGTCGTGGCTGGGCGACATCACCTTTCGAGAAGCACGCTACAAGACTGGCCGGATCCTCAACATCTGCGTATCCAGTGCAGGGAACGCCGAGCCACGACTATTGAACTTCGTGACTGCCCCTGACGTGTTCATCTGGTCTGCCGTTTGCGCATCTTGTGCTGTCCCTAATGTTTTCCCACGTGCCAATATCTATGAGAAAGACCCCATCACCAAGGAAGAAAAGCTGTGGATGCAAAATGCTCAGCAGACGTTTGTGGATGGGTCCCTGGACCACGATATTCCCATGAGGAAGTTATCGGAAATGTTCAACGTCAATTTCTTCATTGTCTCACAAGTCAATCCGCATGTCAGGATTTTTCTGGATCAAGAGGAGGTGTTTCGCGGCAAACAACCCGCAGCACCCATGCCTGTTCGGAGTCCCCTTCAAGCAGCCAAGGAGCTGTTCAAGGAGGAAATCATACATCGCGCACAACAACTCTCAGACCTCGGTTTTCCTCAGGGATTGTACAGATGGGCTTCTCTTTTCAATCAACAATATACTGGCGACATTAACGTCTTGCCAGAGATCAAACCAAGCGAGTACCTTAGTATGATGATGAACCCTACGCCGGAGTTCATGGTGGAAGCGACGGTTGCAGGGGAACGAGCGACGTGGCCGCGCATGTGCCGCATCAAGAACTGTGTCGCTATCGAGCTGGCTCTGATCCAGGCCATTCACACTCTGCGGGACAGAGTTAATTTTGGACCTGAGGCTAGAGCGGCTCGCGAGCACAAACGATCCAGCAGCAAAGGCCGACCAGGTCGTGGTCGCTCAGCTCGCCCCTCGTTCCTGAGGAGGCGCAGTCTGAGTATCGAGTCCCCAATGACGAGCGACAACGCATTGACACTACCGCCGCCGTTGAAAGTCCGCCGTAACGTGAGCCTGGGGAACATCTCAGTAAGACCGACCTTCTCCATTACGACGCCACGAACAACGCCGTACCTATCACCGCAGGTCGGCGTCGATCAAGATCTTTTGGGGGAAGGGTTGATCATGACTCGCACGTACTCCAACACACTTGACGGCTCTGGTACAGATGGTCATATTGTGGAAATGTCAAACATTAGCAGGCGAAGAGGGCCCCTGTAGAACAGACGTTGCACATGAGCATGGCGTCAATCAGCGATGCATTAGGTCGTCTCGATACCCCTTTTTTGTTTGTACTGCGCGAGACCTGTAGCATTAGACAGAGAAAGCATAGCAAAGGAAATTCAACGAGTGAAACCCTAGATCTGAAGGCTGAATTAGAGGTGTGTAACAATTGTGCAGTAGGCATTGATGGGTGGTGGACATTGCTGGGAGTGTGCGGAGGTTTCTACCAGGGAAAGGCTCTTAGGAGTTGTTGGAAGGGTGGAAGGTGGCATTGGCATGCGGCCAGTCGCGCGCCGCAGTCGAGAGAAATCCTGACCTCCCTCTTCCATACCCGCTGGCACTGCACACATCCTGCGCCAGCGACAAACGACGAGTCCACCCATGGACAAGTGATTAATTGATGGCCAAATCCACGCGCTGTTACACAGCTTTACGCCAGAAGCAATATTGGGGGCAGTCATGGACCTGAAGTCGATGCTAAACGACTCCTCGACACAGCGACACCAACACCACCATCAACCTCAACCGCACCCTCCGCCGCGACTTCACACCCAACAATCGTCTTATGAACACAGCCCCTCGTACGAGTCTCATCCTCCCCTCGAGCGCCCTCAATTGCCCTCGTCGTCCTCGTCGTATCAGCAACCGCCGCCGCCACTCCCGTCAAATGAATACCGCACCTCTGCAAACGGCTCCTATTTTGCTGTGCACTCACCACAACAACAAAATTCGGCCTCCGCGTCAGGCTCGACGCCCGGCGCAACCGGGCAATCCTTCTATGCGCAGAGTCCAGGACCGCATGGACAGATACACACTCCGCGTGAAGGGATTCCACCTTCGCATCCGTATCAGTCTCCCTTTGTTCCTTCACCATCTCCGTCTGCGCCTTACCCACCAACTCCAGGATCCGCCCACCACTACCAGAGCGCAACGCCTTCCTCTGCCACCACATATCATCATTCGAGCGCACATCCTTCCCTGAGTGCCCAGTCTCCTACGCCTAGAGAAGACTACATTTCCGCGAACGGCCTTGCACATGCCCAGCAGAGGCACGTTTCACCTCAGGCTCAGTTTCACCCACCTCCAGTAACTCCCCTCGGTCCGCCCGTTGCCTATCCTCGACCATCACCTCATCCTCATCGCCCGACGTCCCATGGCCACGAAAGCGTGAGAAGATCATCTGTTGGCTCCGTTGGTTCAGTGCAGAGCAGGGAATATAATCAGCCGCCCTACCCGCAAGCGGAACATTCCAGGAGCGCCAGTGGGAGCGTACAAAGGACTTATTCTGGGGACTTGCGTGAACGCGAACGGAGCATCGAGAGCGTCAGCCCCAAGACGATTCCCAAGCCTCCTCCAAGTCGGCAGCAGAGTGTTGGGCGATACCAGGAGCCCATGTCCGATCCGCAGTCTAACGCTCAGCCTAATCGGGCCCCCAACATCAACTCCAACTCAAATGCTCAACTTCACACCACACCAGATCGCAATATCGAAAACCAGAGTCATGAGACGACGCCAAAATCCTTTTCCGCATCAATTGAGCCCAAATCTGGAGCGTCGTATCCGGATACCCGCCCGAGCCCTGGACCCGGTGCTCCCAACCAATATAATTCAACACCCCAACTGACCAACTCATACCTACCCGCACAACAGAGTCCTTCAGCAAATGCTCAGCCTCAGCCGTCCTTGAAACGATCTGCAAGTTATTTGTCCGATGTTGCAGCGACGCCGTTGCCCCCTAAAAAGAGACCCCGGCGTGATGAGATCCCTATATGGGCGCAGAGCGCTCGTCGTAATTTGCCTTTGAGGTTCGGGGAGCCAATAAACTGGAGTCCATCACGGCAGGCTGGCACACCCAAGACCCCTGGGTCGCCCAGGAATGATATGCCTACAAAGAAGGAATCTGTGGGGTCGCAGGCTGTCAATGGGCAAGTACAAAATCGCACTGCGACACCACCAGCGGGACCTCGATGGGAGCCCTCGATCACTGGCGATGCACCATACGATGATCTTACCAGACATGTCTGTGATTGGATCTATTTCGTTATCGGCAACGCTGAACCCCCTGCTGGCGGGGCGGTGTTTGAGATCGAAGCCAAGGTCGGCATGATTTTCGACGAGCAGGCGAGCTATCGGTTGAATCTACCTGTGGAAACGGAGACTGTGTTCAACAAAGACAAATTTCGGAGCAAGACGAGCTTTAAGAGTTCCATGGATATGGTATGTATTTTTTGAGATGCTGTTTTCCTGCAATGTTCTGTAGCTAATGGTGAACCAAGGCTCAGCACAAAGCTATGAACAAGTTTCTGAACGACCTCGTCTGGGAGTCCTACCGCGCATCTCAGGCCTCCGGAGAACCACCAAGAGTTGATTACAGCCACCCGCATGAGTACGACGAATTCTACGAGCTGACAGAAGTGGGTCGGAGAAATCTGCCACCGTCCATGGTGACATGGCTTAATCCTCGACATACCCCTCGAGTGCGGAGAACGATTGACGAGAAAACGAACACGGTCAAGGCACAGATCATCAAGTCCCGGATTGCAGACCTGGAAGTCTACAATCCTCGGGCTGATTTCGACTATCGAATCTCGATCTCAATCGAAAGTCCGTGGGAGGGGGATCCAAATTGGCTGACCGAGATGACCGAAGGAGGCCGCGATAGAAAGAAGGACCGGATGAGCTATAGGCACTTGGCATACCAGATTGACTTGACCCAAGTGAGTTATCCCAACACGCCCGTGAAAGAGCACGAGTTGGAGGTCGAGATCAGCACGGAGCAAATCCGGATCGAGATTGCGAGCCTCAAAGCCGATCAACCCAACAAGTATGAAAAGCTCGTCAGAGGTTTCGTGGATAATGTTAGGATATTATGTCGGGAAGGGACATTGCAAAGACGGACCAAGTGAGGATGGGATGTGATTGGATTTGGTCAAGCTGGAAGTAAGCTCTGGGAGGTTTTGGAGAGACATGAGAAATATGTTTCACTTTCTCCTTTCGATACCCTTGTAATACTATAGAACACAGTCCTAGTTGCTATGCTACGATGAAAGTGTTGACACTGGGGATTGGGACTGGAAGGAGACGAGGCTATGGGTATGACACGGCACGTGATCTTGACGTGACTAAGCAGCCATAACTCCAGGCTGCAGAAGGTGATGCAAACTGCGAAGCCATCGAGCCATCGCCTGCAGACACGTCAATTGCATCTGCGCGAATCCTTTCTCTTTCGCTTTCCTCTCGCTCGACGTCCACCCATCCCTCCTCTGATTTCTCTTTATCTCCTGCTCCTGTACACTAGAATTTCTTCTCCCTGACCATCTTCACTCCTTCGATTCCCGAACTCCTCCCTCTTAGTTGTGTTGCGCCTTGTCCCCCTTCCGTTGCACTGATCAACTTCTCCGAGCATCACATCCTGCTCTGCCCGCGCTACGCAACAGCCCTTCAACAACCATGGTTGGGTTGGTGTCTGCTGCCGGTCTCGTCGGCTTCTTGTCAGAACCCGATCCGGAGCTCAGAAGCTTTGCTCTGAAGCAGCTTGACAGCCAGGTTGACTTGCTATGGACCGAGCTTGCCGATTCCGTGGGACAGATGTATGTGGTCCTCTACTGTTGTTCACCAGCTTGGTAGCAATACTAATACTGCCGCAACAGTGAAGCGCTTTACGAAGATGATTCCTTTCCGGAGCGCGAGCTCGCCGCCATCGTCGCATCCAAAGTGTATTACCACCTTCAAGAATATAATGAGTCCATGGCCTTTGCCCTCGGTGCCGGAAAGTACTTCAGACTGGACGACCCTGGCGAGTTTGAAGACACCATAATCTCCAAATGTGTAGATACATTCATTGCCCTGTCCGCCAGCCGAGATCCGACGCTGGCTGCCGCCAATAGTGCCAGCCAACCCCAACTTGACACAGCATTTAGTCAAGGAGGAGATGGCGCCGCCAGCATGTCTGCCAGCCTAACATCCCCCGTCACGCCGTTTTCGCAGTCTGTTCTCCCGTCAAAGTCCCTTCTGTCCAGGCAGAACACCGTAACCTTCGATCCTACCCAGGCCGGCGTCGAGCTCGGCGAGGTTGGGTCGCCCGAGCGAATCATTCAAGAGCGCGGTCTTCAGAAAGCCCTTACGCGGGTCATAGAGTCTCTATTCGAGAAATGCTTTCGAGAAAAGAGATATCGTCAAGTCGTGGGAATTGCTTTGGAGGGACGCAATCTCGACATTCTACGTCGCGTGATCAAGCGAGCGGCGGAAGATGAGCGAAAAGAAAACGGCGACGCCACAAAGAAGGGCGAAGAGCTGATGGAATATGTGTTGGATATCTGTATGAGCGTGGTACAAGAGCGAGGTCTGCGAAATGAGATCCTCAAGGTCATCTTGGAACTGCTCAACGAAATCCCCTCTCCTGACTACTTTGCCATCGCGAAATGTGTGGTTTATCTCGACCAGCATTCTATGGCTTCCAACATCTTGAGACAATTGATCGAAAAGGGGGACGCCCGCTCACTGGCTGTGGCATACCAGATCTCCTTTGATCTCTACGACAATAGCACACAAGAGTTCCTCCGAAAGGTTCGGGAAGAGCTTGCCGATATGTTACCGCAGGAAGATCCAAAGCCTGAAGACGGCGACAAGATGGAAACCGATACCCAGGCCAAGACGGAAGAGCAACTACACCAAGAACTGCAGAGTTCCGCAGGTGCCCCGGCGCCCTCTGAAAAACCCAAGCTGTCGAACCCTGAGCAGCGGGATGCAGTCGAGAAGATTAGAGATATCTTGGATGGCCTCACGTCAATACATCTGAACGTCGAGTTCTTGCACAAGTCGAATCGGGTTGATTTATCGATTTTGAACAAGGTCAAAGACAGTCTGGAAGCGCGCTACTCTATATATCACACCGCCGTCACTCTGTGCGCTGGGCTGATGCATGCCAAAACTGCAACCGATACCTTCTTCCGCAACAACTTGGAGTGGCTGGGCAAGGCTACCAATTGGTCGAAGTTTACTGCCACCGCAGTCTTTGGTGTCATCCACCAGGGCAATATCAAGCAAGCCCATCGTTTGCTGAGCCCCTACCTCCCTAAGCCGAGTGGGTCCGCCACTTCTCACGATTCTCCATACAGCCAAGGTGGCTCGTTGTACGCTTATGGATTATTATGTGCCAATCACAAAGGACAGGCTGTCGACTTCATCCGGGAGAAGTTCAAGGAAGCCACCGAGGAGGTCGTGCAGCATGGAGGTGCCCTTGGCCTCGGCGTTGCAGCAATGGCCTCGGGCGATGAGACGATCTTCGAAGACCTGAGAAATGTGCTTTGGTCTGATTCTGCCATCAATGGCGAGGCTGTGGGTCTGGCGATGGGCCTCGTCATGCTCGGCTCGGGCAACACCAAAGTCTTGTCAGACATGATCCAACATGCCCACGACACTCAACACGAGAAAATCGTCCGAGGTCTCGCAGTCGGTATGGCATTGATCATGTACGGCCGACAAGAAGGCGCGGATGAGCTCATTCAAGGTCTTCTCAACGACACCGATCCTACCATGAGGTATGGTGGCATCTTGACGATTGCCATGGCTTACGTCGGCACTGGCAGCAACAAGGCCGTTCGAAAACTGCTCCATGTAGCCGTCAGTGATGTCAGTGATGACGTTCGCCGAATCGCCGTCCTCAGCTTGGGGTTCATCCTGTTCCGAAAACATACCAGTGTTCCTCGAATGGTGGAGCTGCTTGCCGAGTCCTACAATCCACACGTCCGATATGGTGCTGCCATGGCACTGGGTATCTCTTGTGCGGGCACGGGTCTTGCTGAAGCTATTGACTTGCTCGAGCCCATGCTGAAGGATCCCACCGACTTTGTACGCCAGGGAGCCCTTATCGCCCTTGCCATGGTGTTGATACAGCAGAACGACGCACTGAATCCTAAGGTTGGCAGCATTCGCAAAGCGATGCTCAAGATTATTAGCGACCGGCACGAGGATGCAATGTGCAAATTTGGCTGCGCTATCGCCATGGGCATTCTTGACGCTGGTGGGCGAAACTGTACGATCAGCCTGCAAACCCAGACTGGCAACTTGAACATGGTGGGAATTGTTGGTGCTGTAGTATTCACACAATACTGGTACTGGTTCCCATTGACACATTTCTTCTCGTTGTCATTGACGCCGACTGCTGTGATTGGCGTGGACCAGAAGCTTGAAGCTCCAGTATTCAAATTTCACTGCAACACCAGACCTAGTCTCTTCGACTATCCCCCAGAGCAACAAGCAAAAACTGACGAAGCCCCTGAGAAAGTCAAGACGGCTGTACTGAGTACCACGGCGCAAGCAAAGAGACGAGCGGCAAGGAAGGAGCGACAGCAACGAAGAGACAGTATGGACGTCGATACCGTGACGCCTGTGACACCCAAGATTGAGAAAGGGGACAAGATGGATACTGATGAGGTCGGTGGGACTTCTGCAGTCAAGGATGATGCTGAAGGCAAGGAAAAGGAGAAGTCCAAGGAGGACGCGGAGAAAAAGGAGAGCGAGACTCATGGGGAGGGGAAGAAAAGAGCAGAGAAAGAGAAGATTGGCTATGATATCAGCAACATGTCCCGGGTGTTGCCTGCACAGCTGAAATATCTGACGTTCCCGGATCAGCGATATCAGCCTGTCAAACGGCCCACAGGTGGTGTGATGGTTGTGCTTGATACTGAGCCGGAGAAGGAGAGGGAAATCATCCCCTTGTTGGTCAGCAAAACTGAGGCTCCCGCAAGGGCACCGACGGGAGGGCAATCCCTAGGCGAAGGAGCTCAGCTTCCCCAGACACCAGTTGGCCAGAGGACAGGACATGATGCAGCCGCGGGTGTGGGCGCTGGAGCAGCGGCAGCGGCAGGTGTTTTGACAGCCATCGACGAGGATGAAGAGGGAGTGGAAGATGCGCCTCTGCCCAGGGAGTTTGATTATGAGACTGAAGGAGAGCAAGAAGAAGGAGAGCAATAGGCGGCGACTCACCGTCACCAGAAGGGGTTATGCTGTAATTTCAATCCAGTCAGGACTTAGGGACCAGGTTGGAGCTTTTTTTGTTCTCTCTGCACCTCGAAGACACATGGGGACAGAAGAAGGGACAAAGTTTTTTCTCGTGCGTTGCTATAAAGGTCAGTAACTGCGGCTGCAGACAGACAGTGGGCAGGCTCCAGATGGGACCAGACACAGCAGCAGCATCGCGAGAGGTAACATCTGCTTTTGTACTACAATCCAAAGACGAGACCCGACAGTCAGTCAGTCAGTCGACTGGAAAGGGGGGTCTGTTTCTAGATAAAATAAATTGTTGTGTGCGTTGAATCAAAGGTGCGGTGTTCAAGACGTGTGGACCGAAGTAGGCTTGGTACGTCTACCTGTGTATGTAGACTCTACGTACGTAGGTCTGTTTTGTAGGTGTGGAAGTTTTTGGATTTTTATACAGAGAGATATCTAGATGTACATACATAGCCGACATACATGCGAGTATGTTGAGGATGGGGTGGCGGGAGGGGTTGGTTTGTTTGGCCGTGCGAGCAGAAGTCTTGAAAAAAGAAGAGGAGACGCTGAAAACAAGGAGAAGATGTTGAAAAACCAGGAGAGCCAGCAACGTGTGAGTACTGAGCGACCGCCTTTTCCAGGTGAGACTCGATTGCTTTGATAGACATGGTTGCCTCCACCATGAACAGGGTCGTGTTGGGGATCAAGGGTCCTCGTTGGAAATCCGAGTCGAAAAACACGTATTATCGTCGTCCGATCTCTGTCTTTCCTGGTTGGCTGCTATTGAGCCTCGCCCAAGCTCGGGCTGTCTTCCTTTCACAGCCACGCCAGGCTCGCTGTTATTGCTCTGCCATTCCTGTGATGGTGCTCTCTCCCCCCCCAAAGACCCTTTTCTCCGCGCATCCTTTGTGGGTTTGAGCAGGATATCCCAAGCCGGCCGACCATGACGCTGGCTCCCCGAGTCTGGTGGAAGTGCAGCTGCTTTTCCAATTCGTTGCGGAAACGGGCACTCTGGATTGAACGTATCCACGATGGTCAGACCACAGAAGAATGTTGTACTAACCTCCAGCACCCATCTCTTTCTATCAGTCAACCACATCGATTTTCTCTTCGGCCGTGGTTATCGCACCCGGCAAATCAGCATCCCTCCAATCTTGCGTTCCACACACTCCCTTGCCTCCATAATCCCAGCGTCCGTGCTGACGTACATGCACTCCCCTGGGCGCGTCATGCCCTTGACATACCCGCTCTTTTGCCCCAACACAAGTTTCCTTAAGCCTGCCACGTCCATCCATATCCGCCTCGTCGGCTTAGAGACAAGCTCCATCTTTTCGATCACTGGCTCTGAGTTCCAATATTTTAGGCCCAGCCACAGACGACGTGAGGCAACATTGTGCCGCGTGACGGGTTCAACAGGGTGTGATGGGTCGGACGAGGAAGGATGAGATAATAGATTGTGTGCCGGGGGTGGTGTTGGGCCTCCGCGTACGACGGTTGATATGAAGCCCGAGTTTTGTAGTGCGAGCATAAGTTTTAGGTGGAATTTTGTGTCCGGGATGGAAGTCAGACCTAACCGAGCGCGCGAGGCATTCTGGAGATGGGAGCAGGTGTTTGCGAGGTGTACAAGGGACATTTTCGAGGATGGTTTCGTGCTGCAACCTCTGAGAGAAAACGGGTGTGCGAAAGGAAGTACTGCAGAAGAGAAGAATTGAGGTCTGATCAGTCGAACTGGGGTGGACTTGCTGCCGGCGATCGTGTTACGCTGGTAGGGTTATCGTTTTCGCGAAATGACAAGAAGAGTGCTGGAAGGTCAAGGAGAGTCTGGCACTCTTTTGTGGGTGATGTAGATGCGTAGAACGTCCGCGGTCTGTAAAAGGTCAGTTTTCCAGCAAAAAGCTGCCAATCCCCAAGGTTTGGGAAAACTACTTGGGGATCCACCCCGTCAGGGAAGGAAAGTGACGCCGCCCTATGCTCACCCCAAGCCTCGATATACAACATCTTATGTCTTGATCATTGATCTGACTTGTTCCTCCCATATACTCCACCAGGAGATGGATAATACATCCTGGCCGTCGCTCTCCAGGAACAGCATGTCTACCATTTCCTACGGTCCGCAGTTCATTGCGCTGACCCAGGTTCAGCACTCCAACTTCAACCCCCTACTTCCCGGAGATCTGTTCAGACGGTAGAATCACGCCGATAGATGACAGCCACACCCAGAACAGAACACACCTTTCAGATGGATCCTGGCTAGTACCGCCGAAGAAATGCAGCCTGGAAATTTGGCTCTGAAAAATGGACCACTGCCTTTATTACTTGCACAACAGGGGCTGCAGGACGGATGCTATGGTCCGAGCGCCCCAAGGTGAAGAATTCAACTCTACCAAAACAAATATACAAGTTTGATTGAGAAAAGACTTTTTGGTCCGATAATATACTTTCACATCTTTTGGTTCAGCACATACTTGTACGGATCGCTTCCTCTGCGGGTCTAGAACCATGGCACCGCCGCAAACAGCCAATGGGTCGTGGTTCGAACAATGGGCGCACTCAGTGCGGCAACACGGCTGCAGCGGGACACGACCGCACAGACGGAAGCGTCACCTCTCTCTTCTAAGGGAGAATTCTCGAGGTCGTTCAACTCGAGAGGGACACTCGTGTCTAACCATCGAGCTTGAAGGTAGACAAGGCGGTCTCTCCTCCGCCATCATACAGCTAATCAGAATTCTAACACACAGCATGGGTAGCTTAACAAATCCCGATGGATCGCAATATCCAAGCAGCTCCCTCGATCCGGCAGTCAAGTCGACGCGAAACAAACGCACGCCATCTCAGTCATCTTTCGAAAAGTCGATATCTGGTCCGACTGACCCCTGTATGGGCAACGCCGACGCCACGATCCTTGCTACACACTTTGGCATTGAGCTTGAATTCGTTCTGGCTTTCAGAGAAGACCTGCTGGAATCTATCATATCAAAATACAATTTGGACGCCGACATCATCAAAACCCTGGCAGATTACGAACATCGCTCTCTAATCGAACACGACAATATTGGCACGAATCCTTCCTACGAATGCCGATGGAGGCACCCGTCGTGGGCACTACACGTTCCAGAGACGGACATAGTGTGCAACTCGAAACTCCACAAGGGCATGTTTTTCAGCAGAGTACGCAATGGAAAGCAATGGGTACGACGATACGTCGCGGAACCACTCCTCATTGCTCAAGACCGCCTTGAAAAACAGGGGCTTCTTTCCAATGTTGTGGGATGGGTAGAACCTGACCCACACAATCGAGACTCTCATGAGGCTTCGAAGATCATCCTGCCGAACCACAATTCCACCGACGAAAGAGCCTTACTTCGAACGAGTCTAATAGACTACACAGAATGGACTTTGACAAACGATCATACTGTTGTTGGAGCGCTTCGAAGTCAACTACGAGAACATCTGATTTCTCAAGGAGTCACCGAGGATGATGTTTCGAAATGGGATAGCTATGGAGTGGAAATGATCTCGCCCGTGTTTGAACTTGAGAGGAAAAGGGAAGCGCTTTCTCAAATCGAAAAATATCTTGGAGGTCTAGTCTCGAAGGAGACTTCAATTCTTGAATCTGTCTGGGCTAGTGCTCATGTGCATATCGGATTCAATTTCTCAAGTGCGAAGGATATCCCCATACTGTTGCTTCAGCATTTGGCATACATCCTTGTCCTACACGAAGATCTTTTGTCGAAGTGTCACCCTCGAAGTCGCTGCGGCATTCAACTTTTGGAGTCAGCCCCCGAAGAGGTGGAAGATGAAGGCTCAATCGACGACGAAGTCTTTGATCCCGACGCCCCCTACGAACCACCACCCGAGCAATCAGAGGAAGAGTTAGAGGAGTGCAACGAACGAGTGGTTCTCGCTTTCGAGGCCAAGTACACCGGAGCCGATAATGTCAGCTCCAACGCTCGGTATCTACGGAAGCAATTATCACAGAGGTCCACCCAATACTCCCCCGAATCGATCAGAGACGCCATCTTCAATCAAGGCGGCAATATTTTTGACCTGGTGGCCCTCTTGCAACCAAACGATGAACACGGCAATCCACACAGGGGATATATGTACAATTTTGCGAATCTGGTCAATCTAGCACGCAACAACACGACTTGGAAACAGATTAAGCCGACAGTGGAATTTCGCCAGCACGCTTGCACGATGAGTGCAGAAGCGTTGAATCGATGGGTAACGCTTTTGGAAAGAGTTGTGCGTGTGGCGGAAAAGAATGCACAGGGGACAACGCCGTCTGGTCCCACCAATCCTGCAGATGACGTGCAGAGCTCTTTCGCGAAGGGGGAATGCGACAAATACCCTTCTCAGTGGCCTTATGAGAGCATGAGCGCATTCTGTGGGGAATTTTTAGGCATGAGTTTGGAGGACCAGCAGTACTGGCAACAGAGATTCGAAAGATACAAGGATGACAGACCGGAGGAAGTAGGCGATAAATGAGAGGACAGATTTGACGATGACATTGTGATTGGTGAACTTGTTGATGATCTAAGGGGGTGATAGATGGACACATGTAATGAAAGACCCGCTTGTTGGAAAGGCTATGGTTATAAGTGATTTGGTAGGAATTGATGTGGTGGAGCTGACTTGGTAGGATATTTGTGATTTGGGTAGAGAAGAAATCTCTGACATAAATTGGACATTGACCACAGAACCACAGCCCAGATATCTGTGGTCGTTTAAAGGGGAGCAAATGGCAGAGCCTTGCGGATCGCCAGCCTTGCCAGTCCAGCCTCGTCAGTTCAGCCTCGTCGGCCGCTTCCCGTCGGGTGGAGCGGCATGAAAAAAGTGCCCCGACTCGCACTTGCACGCAATTAGTTGCCGTCTTTGCGTCTTGCCTTCGTCATCTTCACTTTGTAAAAGGCGATTTCCTCACACTTTGTTTTAGTCGACGTTTGCACGTTACTTGCTGACCATATCTTGTGCTGACTAGCTGTATTGCTCTGCGACTTACGGTAGTCGTGTATCTCTTAGCCTTTTGCACCACGTACAAACTTCCAGATTGGCGAGTCTGTGCTCCACATGATAACCTCCGAAACCGAAACCGACCCCAACGAATGCCCTCACCGCCGTTGCATATTCCTGACGACCGGGCCAGGCAAAATGTAGAGGGCAGCAATACCCGCTTTGCAGATGTGGCCTTGTCGCTCGACGGAGCCAATTCAAGCACAGAGTATTTTGAGAAATTCGATGGCAAGAATGACCTTCTGGAGCATGCTTCGGCCAGCCCCTCCACCAAACACCCAGCCAGACCGAGCCTGGTCCCGGGCATCTCTTCCACGGCTCGCCGACCTTCATTTATAGACGAAGAGGAAGACCCCATAGCGAGCGAGAACGCCGCTCATGGACGGCCAGACAGATCCGATAAAGATCGACCGGTGACATGGATGTCATTGCCTAAGAAGGGACAATTGGCCGTTCTGACCTTTGCTCGACTCTCGGAGCCATTGACGGAACGGTCTCTTGCGGCATACTTGTTCTACCAGCTTCGATCGTTTGACCCAAATCTTCCAGATAGCACGATTGCAAGTCAAGGTGGTATGCTCACTGCCTCGTTTGCAGCCGCGCAGTTTGTGACAGCCGTCTGGTGGGGACGAGCGGCTGATACGCCTTGGATTGGTCGCAAAAGAGTCTTGCTGGTAGGGTTGTTTGGTACTTGTGTCAGTTGTATTGGCGTGGGCTTCTCAAAGTCCTTTGCCCAGGCACTGTTCTTCCGAGCATGTGCTGGCTGTCTCAATGGAAATGTGGGCGTCATGAGAACCATGATCAGCGAGATTATCAAAGAGAAAAAGTACCTGTTCTATCTTCACTCTCCCTCAAGGATTCCATGATCTAATTGAACCCGACAGATACCAGTCGAGGGCATTTCTTCTTTTGCCCATGTGTTTTAACATTGGTAAGTCAGATGAACCAGCTTGATATTGTCTCCTGGCTAAATGCCTCCCAGGTGTCGTTATCGGCCCGATCCTCGGCGGCTTCCTTGCAGACCCAATATCCTCGTTTCCTGCTGTCTTTGGACCAGGTTCTTTCATTGGTGGCAAGGATGGAGTTGGCTGGATGACAGCCTTTCCCTACGCTCTCCCAAACGTGGTGAGCTCCATGTTCATCCTGGCCTCTGCTCTCCTCCTCGTGTTGGGTTTGGACGAAACCCATGTCGCGTTGAAAGACAGGCCGGATTATGGCCGAAAGCTAGGCAAGCATCTGGCCCGGGTCCTGTTCCGTCGTGGCAAGCAGGAATATGAATACTCTGAAATTGGCAATCAAGTCGAGCTGCAGGATATTGATGAAGACGATCTGTCACCGCAAGACAGAGACCCCGAGTCGTCAAGGACTCCAGCCGCAACACCCACGGGCACCAAGCCGGCTTCCTGGAAACCAAATCTATCATTCCGGCAAATCTTCACAAAGAATGTCATCCTTACTCTGCTTGCCCACCACCTCCTGGCCATGCATGTGTCGGCTTTCAATGCGTTGGTCTTCCTGTTCCTCCCAGCACCCCGGTCAGACAACGCCCACGCAAGATTGCCGTTTCTCTTCTCTGGTGGCCTCGGCCTCAGCTCTGACCGCGTCGGCCTTGCCACTGCCATTATTGGCATCATCGGGTTCCCTCTTCAGATCCTCCTCTACCCATCCCTCAACTCGAAACTAGGCACCTTGCCGAGCTACAGATGGTTTCTTCCCTTTTCTGTTCTCGCATATCTCATCATGCCATATCTGGCCCTTATTCCCAACAAAGCATTCTTGGTTTGGCCGGCTCTGACAGTGGTGTTGGCTTTCCAAGTCATTGCCCGCACGTTCGCTCTGCCTGGCTCGACGATTCTTATCAATAATTGTACACCGCACCCGAGCGTATTAGGCACAATTCATGGGTTTGCACAGAGTGTCTCTTCTGGAGCCAGGACTCTGGGACCTACCCTCGGAGGATGGGGATTGGGGATGGGATTGGGTGGAAACTGTGTGGGCGCCGTTTGGTGGGTTATGGCGAGCATTGCTGTCCTGAACTGGTCGTTGCTATGGGTCATTTCCGAAGGAGACGCAGGGGCAGCGGCCGCGGCGGCCATGGGCGGTTGAAGTTGGGTCCGATATCTATTCAATCATGTTGATTTTGACAAGATCCGAGATGTATGTACGTGGCGAGTCGCAGGCGTCGATGGTTACGCCGCGGGATGGAATGAACGGGGACTGGCAATGCTCCCAGGGAAGTACGCCGGGTGTCCTTATCCTTTGATGACGAAATGATAGATTCCGGTATGCAGTACAGCACGAAGGCGTATGAATTGATACATTGGATTGACAGAGCAGAACGGGAGCGAAGGCAGTCATGTCTGGGGATAGACGAGTTGGGAATAAAACTGAAATGAGTCACTGCGAATAGGTTTGCTCTTTATACCATCTCGCCCGCTGCTGGTGGTGATGATGCATTGTTTTTCTAAAATTCATTCAATTTTCCGTTCTTGACTTCCCAGTCCCTTCATTATTCGTCGGTGACTGCAGCAGCTACAGCAGCAGCAGCGGCGGCGGCGGCGGCGGCGGCAGGATAAACAGCAGTGCCTCGTCCCGTGGAATCAAGAATGCCCCCCCCGGCCCCTGAAGCTCGAGGTTGGAGCGTTCTTTTTTTTTTCTTTCTAAAAAACGAACGACTCGAACGAAAAGCACAGGACTGGCTGACCGAACTGGGTCGAATCCAAGCCTGGTTCATCTTGCTCCTCCTCGTCCTCCTCTCGCTCCCTCTCTTATCTATCTCTCGATGATCCCCTGACCAACCAGAAGAGAAAAAAAAAAAGAAAATTATCTGTACAAGCAGTCCTCGGTGTGATGGTAGACCTGTTTAGTTGGTGGGTGGGTTGGTGGGTCATGATGGACACGCTTTGTGTGTGGGTGTGTGGGTGTGTGGGTGTGTGGGTGTGTGTGTGTGAATTCCATCACGGACGCCCATGTAATTCCGCTGAACAAGGCTCGATTGCTTGGCCGCGGGACGCGCCAAGGGGACGGAAATAGAAACGGAATAGGAATAGGATTAGGACATGATGGTGGTCAGAGGGAAGGATCCGTTGGGGGAGGTGGAGAGGGAGCGAAAAGGTCGGAAAAGTCGGAAAAGCCGAAAAAAAAAAGGCAACGGCTGGAACAAACGCGACAAATGATTGTTTTCACCTGTGGAAATTGAACCAGGTGGAATCTAGGTAGTCAAAGTCGCTGGCGGAGATCCGCTTCGATCCGTCACCGCCGCCCTGGGCGTCTTTGTTGCTTCCACCTTCGACGGGAGGTTGGACGGCACCACTCATCTCGGCTTCTTCTGCAGCGGCGGCGTCGAGGGCTGCGCGTCGAAGGCGCGGAGATTGGTCTGGGTAGTATTTCCCGCCTGGGTGGAGAGCCTCGAACTGCAATGGTGACAGAGAGTAGTCACTGGGATGCTCGTCATCGTCAAACCCGTATGTCGTGTACGGCGACCGTTGGAGCACCTGGGGGTCGTGCGCCGTCACTTCCGGCGCAGCCTTCCACTGCGGTGCGCTGGCCGGGGGGTAGTCCCACGACCCGGCGTATCGGTGCTGGGCGTTCTGGTCAAGTTCCGAGTCTGCCCAGGCATCGCTCGTGTTCGTGGGGGCATAGACGGCGTCCATGTCTGGGAACTCAAAGTGCGACGACTGTTGGTTCGTAGCTTCTTGTGTCGGTCCTGGCGTCGATTTGGACGTTGATCTGCCCGTCTCCTGAAGTTCGTCACCCTGTACCTCGACCTCTCGATCCCTGATTTTCCGCATCAGCTGCAGGAACTGACTGTTTTGGAATTTGTCGCTGTTGTCGTGTGATACGCTTGTAAGAAGCTGGCCTGCGGTGCGAGCCAGTTCATCTGCGTCACGCGTGTCTGTTTCTGCCGTGCGCTCTGTTTTCTCGCGGTAAGCGATGGCGTCGCTGCCTATGCGCACAGTTTCTCCTCCGTCCGGTCGCTGCACCTCAGAGCTCATGGCATTGGGGTCTGAAGAAAGTCCTGAGGAAGCACGTTGTTGGTCCATCTCTTGAGCATGGGCGAATGCGTCGGCAAACGCGGCTTCGAAATCCACGTCGGAAACTTGGACATGTTGTTCCATAGACATCATCGTAGACTGTTGCATCTGCGGTTCTTGCTGGAAACCGCCAGAGTACGATTGGAACATAGGCTGGGTATAATCCATCATCGGCTGTTGGAACATGCCGCCGCCGCCGCTCAACTGTGGACTATCCCGTACGGCTTGTTTGCCTTGCGCAACTGGAGTACCGGCTCCCGACCGCTGGCGCATAAACTCCTGTTGCCATCCGCCGAGCGTTGTAGACCTGATTAGCGGCGCCTCAGTACGAAACTGTCCCGCTGGCACAGGTTGCTGGGATATCGAGAGCCGTTGAAAGTCGGCAGCCCACCCTGCCGGCGCAGGAGAAGCATGGCCCTGGGGGTGAAAGAGGTCTGGTTGCTGGAACTGGAATGGGTGCGGCGTGGAGGTTTCGAAGGCGTGAAACTCGGCGTCGAGTGATCCTGCTCGAGGGTCGGCAGTGCGGAAGCCCTACAGATATCACACGTCAATGGCGAACCGAAGAGGGACATGGGAATTTCAAACTCACCTGCCCTGGCGACTGTCTGTTACCGACAAGACGATCTTGCTGCAGCGTCCGATCTACTTGGGTGTGCTTTTGTAAGTTCTGGAGCGGGTTGGAGGGCCCGCACAGAGCGTCTGCCATGGTGGGCGAGTGGGGGACGTAAGTCAAGAGACCAGAGGTCACTGTGTTGGGGGAAAGGTCATATCTAAATAAGATGGGATAAGAAAGACAGGATAAAGATCGGGGATTGTTCGCTCTCGGCTGCAGACGAGGACAATCCCTCGAGCGCTTTGACGTAGGGTAAGTGGTGGTAGTAGTGGTAGCAGTGGTTTGATGAGCAATTCAAAGTCGCCATCTAGGAATTTGGATGCCGAGGTTCGCCATGGGCGCCGAACCTACGGAATCCGGAAGAAAGTTTAACCGGGGATGGAACGGGCAGGTGCCCGACAAGGCTGCATCAAGGCTGCATCAGTATACGCTGGGAACAGTCTGACACAGTTGGATAGAACTCCCAAGGGAAGACAATCCTCGATATTGTGTACATATAGTTGGAAAAATAAACAGTCACGCGCACCCAAAACCCTTCGATATCAAATCGAACAAGAGAACTTCTATCAATTCCTCCAGACTCAGTCCCTGTCTCAGTCGCACGCCCTCCGTCTCCGCATACGTTGGAGTAGGCCGTTGCAGAGAAGCTGATTACCAGCAGTGGACCGTCTCCTAATCGTCTCGGCCAATTACAGCATCCACAACCATGCACCAGTGATGCCCATAGCAAGTCCCATGGTCAATTCTCTTGCACCAGCACGCACCTCATCTAGTCCTGCTGCCGAATTGGCTGCTGTACTAGCACTTGCACTAGCACTTGTACTCGCACCAGTGGAGGTCGGAGTCGAAGCGACCGTGCCCGTTTCAACTGATGTTGTAGCAGCACTCTCGGTGGCTGAACTGGTAGAGCTTGAGGCTGTCGAGGTCGAACTGGTGTCATTCACAACACGGAACCAGTTTGCTGCAATTGGTTGTCCCAGACCGGCAGCAGCAGCGAAACCAGACATATTGAAAGGGTATCTTGCATTCGTGTCGGCAGGTGGACTGAAAGAGATGTATGCTTGCGGCACGGTGAATCCCTCTGGTTGAGGATAGAGCAGCAATGTGTATCTGTGTGGTCCATCTCCTCCAGGTGGCGAGGGAGTAAGATACTCCGCACCGACCGCCGTTGTGGCATTCCGCGCCCCCGGCTGTATGGATAACTCATGGTTGATGCCGACAAGGTTGGGTTGGAAGTAGTGGAGTAACTGAACTCGCGGACCGTTTCCTGTGTTGACATCCTCGTCCACCACGAAGAGTATGTAGGTGGCTTCTTCCGTGGCGTTTGCCGGACCATATACCGTTGGCCCGTCGAGAACGTCTGAATACGTTAATAAGTGGTACGATATCGGGTCTGACCAAAGTCCTTACCGTCCCTGGGCAGCAGAACGCCGGCCGGGGCAACGCTTGTCGAACTGCTGAGAAAGTCGACACGCAGATTGGCGTCGACTTGAACTGGAAAGTTCGGTGCAGACTGAGCACTAACGAGTGCTGCCAGTGTAGGCACAGCCAGCACTGAGAGGTATTTCATCCTGGCGATCAAGCTGATGTTGCTCGGGGGACGCAGATGTTGCAGAACTCGGAGAAAGATGGGAGCTGAGGTTGTTGTACGAGATGATTCAGGTCGATACCTTCAACTTAAGTATTCTCCTCGTAAGGGCCGTCGTTGTTGTCAAAGGAGGCAGCCTCGAGCCTGGTTGGTGCTCTGCTCCAATCATTTCCCCTACCAGCCGCCTCCGCTGGGGCTGTCGAAATTCGTCCATCATTGCAAGTGTCCGCGGTAGGACGGCAATCATCTCTTTCAAGGTGCTTGAAACCGTTTGTGTTGCTGACGAAAAGGCCCGTGGGACAGGCGCTTTCCAATATGAGAGCATTGCCCCAGGGCTCCACCGAGCTAGACAGGAGTACACTCTCAATCGGGAAGCTAACCTCGACGCAATCACATTAGTAATTCGGCGGGTCATCTCAACAATCATTCGCTTGTTGCAGCCTCAGCTGTGTCAACTGGTGGGCCTAAAAAGGGGCTGAGATGCCATCACAAACCAGAGGGATCATCGCATTCTTCCCCCTGAGCATCCAGCATCCCAACGAGTCGAAATGCATGTGTTGTTCAATCGATACATCTCCCCAGGGAGCTTCCCAAAGTTTCACACAGCGCACGAGAGACTGTCGGATGGGGATGTTATTCGGCTCATTTCAAGGGAACAATCTTGCGCTATCAAGTATCGCACAGTGTTTCGCCACTCATTTCGTTTGAGACCTTGAGACAGGACGAACGCAATACCGACCAACCTGTGTCTGGTGGCTTTTCTGCCAAGAACAGCTTGGTCCACCTGAGAAAAGGCCTCAAATGTCGTGCATTTAAGTAAACGGTATTGTGAGCGACGGGGCCCGAGCAGGCAGTCATCGGATAGACAGAACTTCTCTCACAACCTTTGTTGATCTCGCCTTCCACTCCTTTTGACCAATCGCATATCTCTTTGCAACTGATTATCAATGTGTTTGGGCAGATCGGGAGTTTGAGAAAGGTGGCCGCCGCAATCGACATGACGACCTGGACTCCGGGCATAGATCGTATGGAACAGGGAGGGATATCGTTGACGTTGGTTGATCCAATGGGGAAGAGGATCAACTGAAAGAGCAGTGTCGGACTAAGTGCCAGGTGTTCTGCCTCATCCAGGCCCAGTTGCGAATACTCCAGCTCGTAGTTCCTCTTCTGTCCTCCTTCTCCAGGAGTCGGATACTCTGGTCCAGTCCACGTCACCCAGGCGTCCGAGGGCTCGACAACCGTCACAATCAACGTAGTCGCTCAGAGTACAGGAGGCATGACATGCGGGACAGATGTCGTGGACCTGCTTGTGCCAGCTGGCATTGTGAAAGTTCCAACCGGTCTTCTGTACCCAGAAGTTGCTGATTTCGCAGCCAATAACGGTATCCCAATATTCCTCACGGCGAGGTCTGTTAGTGAGGCAGTGGTTGCATAGACGCAATTCAGCAGGCATCCAAGGCTTCAATTGGGTCATGAGCTCCGGGACATCGAAAACACGCCGGGGGAGAAACCCCGCATATTTTGGCGAGGTGGGCGAGAGGTATAGCTGAACATCTCGTGCCACCATGGCCAGCCGTTTGCAGGATAGTGAAAGCGCGATCTGAGACGGTGCGTGGGCTAGAGCATTGTATATCTCGAGAAGAATCTCATAGGGCATCATGAGGAGGACGGACTGGCCCTTGTACTGGGAGTTGACACTCTCCAGCATCTGCAGACGTCAGATCTCCCACCACAAAACACCATGCGGACACCACAACTATACCTCCTCGGGAATGATGAATCTGCTCGAGAGTTTTCTCTCAAAGTCGCGGCTCCTTGCTCTGCATTTAAGTGGCTTCCGAGGCGCCGTGAATGTCTCCTCCTTCATCTTCAACCCAGCACCGACGGGAAAGCCGGTCCATAGCGCCATAGGAATAGGCTGCTGAAAGTGTAAAGTGCTCGGAAGAAACAACACGCAAGTGTGGACGTTGTAAGGGCTTGTATGGACCACTAGTGAACGCCCCGTTTGACTGCCGGTGTGCCCTCCAGGTACATGGCCTTGACGGACAATGTCGGTGAAGACTTTCAGGAGATAAGCGACAAGTGGCAGCAGATAAGCTATTGGGTTATACCATTTGAGGTCTAGATCAAGCACTAGTCCCGGCAGGCTCCGTTGATAAGTCTTGGCGTTTCTCTTCCTTTGCTCAAATCTCAACGACAACTTTCCCATTTGTTTTGCCTTGCCAGATCTCCTTTAGTCCTTCAGCAGCCTCCGCCAAAGGCAGGACTTTGCCAATATGCGGCTTGATGCCAGAGGTGGTCACAAAATCCAATAGGTTGATGAACTCCTCCCGCGTTCCCGTATAGACCCCTACCAAGCTAATCTGGTTCACCATCAAGTGCAACAAGTCGATAGAAATGTTGGGCGAGGCGCTGTCTGAATGTCTCCCACACGACACAATCGTCCCACCTGGCTTCACAGAGGCCAAAGAATGTGAAATTGTTGACGCTCCCGATGTGTCGAACGCGGCATCAACGAGATGTGGCAGTTTTGCCCCGGGCTCAAAAGTACTCTCTGCACCAAGCGATCTGGCCAGTTCGCGTTTCGCCTTCGTCCGGCCTGTTGCCCATACACGGAAGCCGGCGGCAGAGCCCAGCTGAATGAGCGCTGTCGTCACCCCTGAATATTTGCAATCTGTTAGTTACCATCTCGCATGATATAACCCGGGCAACTCCAGATTGTTCGGTTCGGTACTTACCACCAGATGACCCTTGCACCAGAATGGTTTGACCGGCTCTGATTTTTGCCTGGGTGAACAACATACGATAAGCTGTCAACCAGGCAATGCCCATCACGCTTGCCGACTTCGCATCGAGTCCTTTGGGCCTAGGCACGGCGTTTCTTCTGGGAATCATCGCGTACTCGGCAAGGGTTCCTTGAACGAGTTCGCCGAATACGTGTCTTTTTGGATCGAGTGTCTCATTCCCTTTCCAATCAGGATCACCCATGACTGGATAGACGGCAACCTCAGTTCCGTCCTCGAGCAATCCGGCACCCTCGTTACCCAGAATCATTGGGTATCGGGTTTCATGGATCAGCATTCCTCGTAAGGTGAAGATGTCGTGAAAGTTCAGACCCACTGCCTGCATCTTGACTCGGACCCATCCTTCCTTTGACTCTGGGAGATGCTTTTGACCAATTCGGACCGATGACAATGGATCCTGTGGGCTGGCCACTGACGCGTAGACCGCCCTCATTGTCGGTTTATCAGGATCTATATCGCCCATGTCGAGATGTATTATCTTGTCACCCTTCACTGTGGCGACAAGGAACAAATCGAATGGTTCGTGGATGCCGAACTCCTTGCGAAAATCGCCATCCATCATGATGTGGGTTTGTGTCCTGCCATCATTTCGGACCGTTTGGTCCAGCACTTTGACTCGTGCCTGGTGACCTATAATTCCATGTTCGCACAAGGCTATAATAGCATCTCCAGTGAAACTCTTTCCGTCGTCGACAACCTCAGCGTCCGGTGCAAAAGCATTCAACATGAGTTCGAGGTCTGCGGTGTTGATCCCCTCAAGAAAACGATCGATGGGGTTGCGAGGTGACGCCATTGTAAAAGGTGTTGAGTCAATGCAGCTATTTGGGACATTAGAGCTGGAGGGAGTCAGGTCAGTATATATCGTGTGGACAAGGCATTACAGCGATGCCTGTCCTCATTGGCGCTGTGACCATTTTAGGTATCGGGCAATGAGCTCCAGTCATAAGCCAATCGATCATCCAAGGAATATCACAAGCTGGCTGACAGCACGTGACCGTGAGCCATTTCGTCCGCATAAGCCAGGAGAAAGCCAGTGTTGATGATGAGCGCGGTGCACTGACCGTGATTGATTATGCGACATGGCGTCATGCAGAGAGCGACCCTCGTCGCACAGCAGAATCCAGATATCCCCCCTCAAAGTACTCGGCTGGCGTTGGGACATTCATCCAAAGCGACCTGGAAAGTCGAACTTCTGCTGGAGATTGTCTCTTTCAAGCCATGACAGAAGCTCATGGTAAGTTCGATCATCATACGGAGGAAGTGTGCGCTCGCCATTTGCTTCGCTAAAATCAGATTGGTGTTGGCGACAAGACTCCGCATAGCTTGCCGGGCGGATGTCACTGGTCGGAGAGAGAATGACTGAAGAGTTAGATGGTATACCGCGTATGCGGCCGCGCGCGTTCCCACCTCGGCAGGCTGTTTTCGAAAGGTCGATATTTTGTAGCCGAGCCATGAGCGAGTTGAAATCTGTAAGAACCCTGGCGCAATCGGCGGCATATTCTTTGTTACTGCTTTGGTCTACTTCCAAGGTGGAAATGACGAATCCGATGTCTTCATAGTCTCCTTCTGCCCTACTATAAGCCAGAAGTTGATAGAGCTGTAACGCAAGAGCAGCATTGAATAGAAAATGGACGCCCGAAGCCGAGAGCCTTGGAGGTCGTTGTAAGTTCAAGAGTCGATGCCATAGATGGATGTTTCTTCTCGCCGCATCTGCACACAGATCGAGCTCTGGCCTGTGTGATATCTCATGACCTGTTGTTCTACCGTTCAGGAGCGTGTCGGCTGTGACTCTCTTGACGTTGAGAAACAACAAAGGTCGGACGGTGAGGATGATGAGCTGCAATGTCAGCGGGATTTGCCCATGAGTGGTTTGAGCACCTCACCTGATTGTGCGCCATGTGCAGTTCTCCAACAGCCCGGTCCCAAGTCAGGTTCTCCTCTGTGCCTATAACCGTGGCGGGAAGATTTTCCGACCAAGACCTCAACCACCTCAGGGACTTCTGAATGCAGAGCGTCGTCATGGGTGGTTCCTCACTCTGCCGTGCAACGTCATAGATATTTGAGACAATGTAGTTTGAGATTCTGGCAAGCTCGATATTAGCACGGAGACCGTCCGGAGGAGGCAGGTCACTTTGACTTTGTCAGCCTATCGCGCAGAGAACTCTAGATGAATGTTGTGTACCTTGAACTTCGAGGCAGGTCCAATTTGATCGCCTCGTCAGAGATAAGGGCCGGCCTCCCCATCAAACAACTCAGCCATCTGCGACTTGTCAGTGAATCGGAAGTTCGTACATCAGACTCTGGGCTTACCGATCCAGGATATAGACGGTCCAAAATAGCCTTTTGCCTTGCTCGTCGACCAACCAAGCACGATGAACTCCATGGACGATGAGAATATGCATTGCGATGCTGACATAGATATATGCAGCATCACGCCGATTGCTGTTGAGCAGGTAGAATCCTAGAAGTGCCAGGACGGTTGCATCATTAATGGTAGATTCGTCCAGAGGATTCCCCAATACGCTTTTTGCTCTCGCGAAGAACGCCTGTCCAAATCCGGTTTCCCAGGACGGTGCGCATTTCGGGTTGAGTTGACAAGCAACAGCGAACAGAGCATTAGGAGCCGCTTCGATAGTTCTCACACCATCAACATAAGCTGGATATTCACCCAGGACAGCCTGGACATCAACCCAATAATAGATACCACCAGAAGCAAAAGTACCTTCACCATCCTGAGCCGAGTGCCGAAACTCCGACAGCATCGCCGCGGCTTCATCATTTGTCGCCGATATGAGAGGGTTGACCGTAGACGTTAGCAGAGGACGACTGTCGTGAGTTTGATATTTCCCGAGCGCCGAGATGAAAGCTGTCACATCAGGATTCGAGGTACCTGACCATGCATTTTCGAAGGCCTGTGGGAAAACCGTCGCCATGTACTCTCGCAGGTGATTGAGGAATGTGGCTCCTGAAGATTCGCCGAGATAGCGCACCGTGCCATCTGGGTCTTGAAGGATTCGTCCTTCTCGAATGTGTTGGGTGTCTTCGGCAATATCCTGACTGAATGGTTTGGGAGGCCGGGGTGCCTCGGGCGTATGGTGCTTCGCTTGGATATGCTGCATCAAGTTATCCCTCTCAGATTGCAAGGGGACTGCGTGTGCGAGTGCCTGTTCCAGCATCGCGCACCTAGCTTTGAGCGTATCATATTCGCGGCGTGGGATCGTGACTGTTTGCACCACCTCTGGATACAAACACTCACGCGACGATTTGCGGCATCTTTCGCAGGGTTGGCCTCCGGAGCACTTGGCACGTTTGATATTGCAATTATTGCATCTTTGAGTCAACGTGAAGAGAGTAAGTATTCAAAGCATGCAAGCAATGCAAGGATAGGGAAGCCTCTCACGCTTGAACAACTCTTTTCCGTAGCTCCGGTGCAATTTTATGCCGCCGCGGGTTGACAGGTCGACGTTCCATATGACAGATCACCTGTGGAGGGGATGTTGTAGCACACAACTACCGAGTCCTTCAGACCAACACAGAGTTTCCCCAAAATCTGGGGAAGAGAAGACGACGAGGCTAAAGAAAAGGCGGAGTTGGTGCAAGTCTATTCGGGGAAGGTCTACCGGGCCCCTTTAATCTCCTCCCCTGCGCCGCTGACTCGTTCGTAACCGGGAATAGTTCAAGTTTGCTTTAGGCAGAAAATAGTCGCTGCACGCACGACGAGCCTTTGTGAGAAAATAAAAAATGGCACAGTTTGACAGATAGTAGACGCCCGCTCGGAATTTGGGTAGTTACTCAATAGCGATGACGCGGGCGCCAGAATAGACATGGCTAATGTCATATGCCTGCGACGAAGCAGTTCCGTTCTAGCGCTCGGAGACCAAGAAACTCCCAACTTCTAACAAAACTGAAGCACGCAAAAAGCAAAGTGTAGTGCGCTCCCGCAGAATTGACAGTGAAGGCTTCGAATATGAGGTGTCGCAATCAAACCTAACACCCGGCAAGACCTCACAGGCCGTAGATAAAGGTATACTTCTTGTCCGCATATCTCAGAGGTGTGGTCTTCTCGTCTTCGAACTCCTCGGGGGTCATGGCTGCCACTTTAGCCTGCCTTCGCCTGTTCACCGCTGCCAACGTGAAACGGTATGAAAGGTATCCGGCCAGCGCGACGGCGATGAATGCCAGTGTTATATAAAACGGCCTATTGGAAAAGTTTAAGTCGTCGTGTCCTCTTTATCGAAAGCAGCAATAGTCCGCCATGGGAGTTTGACTTACACCAGGTACTTTGGCGCATAGGATGCCCGGAAGATTTGTGCCCCGATGACCCCGGACAGATTTCCAAATCCATTGACGCCCAGGACGAGTGCTCTCTTCCCGGGTTCTAGAAACTCGTATTGGCCAAAACTGCTCAGATATTGGAGAGAAGGAGGGGAGGAGGGACTTGGACACACTTACCAGGAGTGTTGCCGCTCAGCCAGGCCACGGTCAATGGTGCCGAGATATAACTGCCAAACAGCAAGATGCACAAGCCAGCATACTTGCCGCCGTGTCGCTCGACAGTCACCGTGATGATGAGCCCGACGAGGGTGATCAAGAGACCGACAAATATGTGATAGCCGCGTTCCTTCCTTTAAGTCACGAGTGTTGGCAATGTGTTAGGCAAATCAACCAGAGCAATGGCTTACCTGCGATCCGAACTGACGGCGAAAATGTACAACCCGACTGCTCCACAAAGATATGGCGGCACAGACATCTGCTTGAGTCAGGATCTTTCTTGCACACCCGGGGGTAACATCCACTCACCAAGTTCGCCTCAATGGAGGAATATCCCAGCCCAGCAACAACAAGAGGGAGAAATACGGAGAATGCCTGCCCGGGTACGCTAGCTAGGATGTTGAAGAACAGCACATACCAAAGCTTCCAGTCCTTTGCCGTCTCAACCACATCGCGCCTCGTCAACCTCTCCTTCTCGACACCGCTGTCGCCGTAGGTATGTTGCGAATACATGGCGTTGTCCAGACGGATACGCTCCACCGCGTATGCCCGATCCTTGTCTTTGAGAAACCACGCACTTCCCGGTCCGAGGGGCATCCAAAACCATGCAACGATGGCAATGAGACATGTAGCACCACCTTCGATGATGAAGAGGTATTGCCAGTTCTTGAGCGAGCCGGTCTTGATGTGGAAAATTCCGTACGCTTCCAATCGTGTCAACAACCTTTCTCACCTTGAACATAGCCGTGGGGTTCTTACTTACCAATGCAACCGGAGAAGGCACCAGCGACAGCATATTGTCCGTAGAAGAGTCCAAGGCGGACGGCGAGGTCGAAACGGGTATAGAACGTCGACAAGTAGAAAACACCTAAGTTGCGCGGGCAAAGTCAGTGTTGCGCAAGTAACATGATGAATTCTTCGCAGCTCGTTGAGATGATCGCGGATGGGGCGGGAGGACTTGACACATACAGCAAGGATAAAATCCTGCCTCCTGCTCTAGCGTTAGCAGGAATTTCGTCTTTCGAGGAACAGAGTCTGTTCCAGTCTTTCTCCAAACACCAGTTCTAAGAGAC
The DNA here is from genome assembly GCF_000835455.1 of Fonsecaea pedrosoi CBS 271.37. Classification (NCBI taxonomy): domain Eukaryota; kingdom Fungi; phylum Ascomycota; class Eurotiomycetes; order Chaetothyriales; family Herpotrichiellaceae; genus Fonsecaea; species Fonsecaea pedrosoi. The sequence continues at coordinate 332,426 of NW_013550614.1, read as the reverse complement.
CGAAGAAAGACACTTACAAAAAGGCCAATGAGTAGTCGTGTCGCAATCAGCGTAGCTAGCAGCAGGGTTAATATTTCCTCGGCGCGCTAAGAGGTCGCTTTCATCAAACCTCGTCCCTTGATAAAAGCCTGGCAAATGGTGAGGATGCCCCAGCAAAACATAATGATCGGTACCCAGTTCTTCGCTCCCAGGTACCTTCCGACGGCGGCGGAGGGAGGTTGGAACAGCACAAAGGTGATGAAGAACAAGCTGACTGCCAGGTTGAGGTCGTCTGGCTGAGCTCCAATGTCCTTGGTAAAGCCTGGACTGACGGGTTAAGAGGAGTTTTATATGACTAGTGGTGATCTGGACATACCTTGCGTTTCGGCATTTCCAACGTTACCTCGATCCAAACTGTTAAAAACGTATATCAGAGATAAAAATGGAAGAAGGATTGTGTCGATCTTGTAGTTTAACGCTCGATTCAATGCTTTCTCTTCATTTGTCACGGGGATGTGGCCAGCAGGCACATTTCCGCCGCTCCCTTGAGGCTCGGGCTCGACTGGAGACCAACCCGTCTCGACATGGTCTGACAGTTGTTTTTCAGTCATTTGCAGAACCATTAATTCAACGAGAATTCGCAACTTCCGAATGTAATCAAACAAAATCATACATGTCTCTCCAAGTGAGGCAAGTTGCCGAGCTTTTATACCATACCCATAGGCAAGAGGGCGAACTCCGTAGGCGGGTACGGTAGCCGTATGATCTGCCGTCTCTTGGCTAATGTCGATCACAATATGGAGAACGCTAAGGTGAGGAGAGTAATGTCCAAGTATTGTAGGTGAATGGCAAAGTCCGATAGACAGCGAGTAGTCGCCCTCTCGGACATTAGGTTGTTACTCAATAGTGATGAGGCGGCCGTCAGATCAGAGATAGATAATACTATGGATAGGGATCGAGGGACTGTTATACCTAATGATCATTACCTTTATGTTAATAGTGAATCGCTCCTCATGGCTATTTCTCGTTAGACTGTGCCACTTATCTTTGACATTTCAATTGTGCGGGGAGATGGATTTGCCTCGAGTGGCGGGATGAGGAGGCCAGCCTCAAATATGCGGGTAGAGTACCCGTGATGGCGCAAGTCGATGGACGGCATATCGCCTTGATGGGAATGGTTCAAGATGCTCCATTTCCGCAATGTCCCTTTCATAAATACCAAGGGTCTCGGCTGCTGGGGTGGGTACCAGGGTCGAGCCAACTTAGTGACAATCAGACACTTTGGGAGAGAGAGAGAGACATCGGACATCATGGTGTTTGACTTCAGAAATACCGAGAAGCGATCAAAGACCCTCGACATAGGTTTCAATGGTGTTTCAGTGTCGGCTGACTTTCGCGGGACGGTATTGATATAGTCTTGGTTAACAAGGACGAAAGCTGACATTGCTACTAGATTTTGCAAATAAGCGCTTTCCATCCCAAACATGGTATTGTTCTCGCCGAGCCCTACGGACAGTTCGATGGGACCAGGTTCAGAGACACCCCGTACGTGCGAGAGTACCGAGCCCGAATGCTCAAGTCCATCAAGACGGGAACGCCAGGGTTTGGGTTGCGTTTCGACGTCGAGGCCCACGACACGAAGATAACGCTGGACGGGTTGGGACGAGCAACAATATCTTTCCGCACAGTTGAAGGACTTGCCATAACAACGTCTTTGCGTGTCAACGAGAATGGAGAAGTCATTCAATCTTCGGAGGTTTCGTCTTCTAGTGACTGTCCGACCCTTTTGAGATTCACCATGGACTTCAGCATCAGCGTGAACCGGGCATCGGTACGTATTCGCACTATTTATGGCGTCGTGGCTCGAACCCTCCAGGTCTTCCAAGGTTCTTGCGTACTTGAAGAAGCTTACCAATGCTAACACTGGAGCAGTATGGGCAACTTACCGAAGGTGGACCGATCCCCATGCCCAAGTCAGAAAACAAATTCAGTTTCGCCGACTTTGGAAAGAGTTTCCTGGTTGTCAACGTCCCTCTTGATGCACAACTCCAAGGAAGTCTTGAAAGTGGTGGTCCAAGGGTCGACATGCACAGGGCTGTTCAAGAAACCACTTTTGTGAACTCGCCCGTAAAAGGAGCATATTCTCAGACTTTGGATATTCCACCACGAGGATCGAGGACGCTGACGGCAAAGTTTGCCTTGCAATCGGGAACAGGTTGTGGGAAATCTCGCAACGCGGAAACCTCGCCTGCCCTCGGATTGCCGTTGCTCTGGCGGGATCAAGAAACCACCAGCAGATTCATTGTCCGCCGAAATCTCGAGTACATTCTCGGTAATTGCACGGTCCCGCTGTCACCTTCCAAGCATGCCGTTTGCCTCCTCACAGATCATGTCGCTTTACCGCTCGGTTGGATGAGGGACAACTAGTAAGTATCAGCGAGTCCTGGTGGACGCTGCTAACATGGAAAAGTTGGCAGATTCAATTCTTGACCCAAGTATATCGGAACCTTGATAGGTTATCAATTGGTAAGACCTGCGCCGCCTACTCCGAGGAGATCAGGGCCACGACAAAGGGACATCTGGCTTGGATCTTTCGGCACGCACAACGACCTCACCACTTCTGGCATCGATCATATCTCACTACAGGCCGTCCCAAGGATGGGCCGGTCTTTCAGCTGGACCAACAGTGCTATCCGCTCCTGGAGGTCTGCGACTTCTGGGAGACCTTTCCAGGAGAGCAGCCATTTGTGGAAGAAATTCTGGCGTCAGATGCCGTGTCTCAGGTCCTGGACCTCCTTGAGTCAAAGAGAGATCCTTTGACTGGACTCTTCCCGACAGACGAGACTCCAGGTGATGACCTGGTAGAATATCCGTTCCATTTCTCGAGTCACGTCTTATTATGGCACACGCTGTCTCGGCTTGCGAAAGTGATTACCCAGGTAACGGGCGCTCCGTTGGGGCAGCAACTCGCACGTCTTGCCGAAGATGTGCGTGACGCGACGTTGAAGCACTTTCTCGCCTCTGATCCATTGCCAGACTCGCCGTCCTTCTCGTATCTGGTGGACGGATTTGGTCAACGAACGTTTTACCATGATGCCAATGACCTGCCAACGCTTTTTGCTCCGATATGGGGTTTCACCAGGACCAGCAATGAGAAGCAGGCATGGCACAACACCATGGAATTTGCGTTCACGCCGGCGAATGATGGAGGATACTATGGGGACGGAGCTTTTGGAGGACTAGGGAGCGTTCACACGCCCGGGCCGTGGACACTAGGATATTTCCAGCAGTGGAAATATGCTCAGATGATGGGCAATAACCAGCAAGAAGCTGCCGCATGGGAACAAATCCGTGGGGTCATGTTGTGGGATGGGACATTTTCGGAAGCAGTAGACAGTCACTCGGGGGAGTGTACGAGCAAGGCATGGTTTAGTTGGCCAGGATCGATGATTGGGAGCGGCTTACTCCAGCCGGGAGTCATAGAGAGGTACCTGTAATGAGTCTCTCTTCCGACTAATGACCAGCTCGGGGGCTGAGGAAAGCTGAGGGAGTAGCACGGGCACACATGGGAATAGGTGGTTTGGCCGCCGACGCATTACATACCAGGTACTCCCTGAGACGAAATTGGCTGACACGGTCACTGAAGGCTGTAGAATGGGTTAGGTAGTCCTGTCTGCCTCGGCGGAATGAAAGACATATATATTGTAAGACGGGAGGGGTTTCCTTGATTCTCCCCTCTTATATGTTCTGGGTTGATTGATAAGGATAGGGGTGCCGTCAGGCCTAACAATGGCCACCTTTGAGTTATCAGTGAATCGCTCCTGATCGCTATTTCTGGTCAGACCGTGGTTGAGATCGGCTCGCTACCTACTGCTTCATAGTGTTTCTTTCCCCGAGTACTCGGTACATATATGCGAGGTACATGAAAATCTATACCTTCATCGGTAGATCGAAGTATAAACGAAACAGCTTACAGGCATCGGACATTGCCGCCTATCATTTTTCATACAGATGATCTTGATTCTTGACACCAAACTTATACCAATTCCTATTCGCATCTACCGTTGTTACTTTGCAGTATATGCCACAAGCCACTCCATGTACCTCGATAATCTCTAGCGCCAAGAGAGGATAAGGTTATTCTCCAACCCTCATAATACTTGGTACAGTCAGACGGTCCATATGCACTGCACGCTATTATGTACTCTAGTACTGTATCGCAACCAAGGCCTCGGTACGTCCGGGCTCGGCGGCGAGCGGGAGAGTATATGAACATTAGGTACTCAGACTCTCGGCTGTCCATTTGCCATGTTCGCTCGTTCGTTCTCGTGGGTGAGGGACGAGTATCGAAAGTCGTTGCGAGTTGAGATTAATTAAACTCCCCACGCTTGTCGTTGTTACTTGTGTCTACGGAAGTAGGTAGCTAGGTTTGGGCACGTCTTGCCGTCACTCGTACACAAAGAACCGAGCACGACCAAAAAAAGAAAACATGTCGGCCAAAGAAATCCCAAAGACAATGCTGGCGTGGCAGAAGCATTTCGGCAGCACCGAGCCGGTCTGTTGTTGCCCGTTCTTTTGTTCCGCTTTCCCCTTCCACGTTATCTGTCCATCTATCGATGTCTCAAGTCTGGACCCTTGGGGGAGGACATATCCCGAGTTTCTTGATCAAGTCTGCTCCAGCTGTCATACCCATGCACATACACAGTACTGACAAGATAGAGAGACGAAATAGATCCGTGTCGAGGTGTCTGTGCCTGCGCCGGCTGAGGATGGCCTCCTGGTCAAGATCCATGCTGCGGGAGGTGAGAATGGGTCCGACCGTTGTTTTCATCAAGATCTCTATCAATATCGACGGATGATATACGAGGGGCTTTGAGACATAGAGTGGATGCGATAGCTGGCTGACGCATGTGCTTCCACAGTCTGCCACAGCGACTTCGCATTGTTGAACATGGCCACCAAGCCGGCTCATTATCTTGACAAGTATACATTGGTAAGGGTGCAAGATATGCCTCCTCCCCCGCTTCTACTGCACCAACATCATAGCGAACTTTCTGCTGCATATTCCCGTCTTTGCCCCCCTTTTTTTGTCTCTCACCCACTCGGATGGCTGAGTCTAGATTTCCTCCCAACAAAAAGGGCCACGAAGGTTGCGGAGAGGTCGTATCCGTTGGAGCAAATGTCACAAAATTCAAACCCGGCGAGATGGTGTCCATCTTGTCCGTGCCCGGTTGCGGCAAAGCCACCTGTCGAGAATGTTCTGGCGGAGTCCCCCAGATCTGCACCGGTGGACAAAACTACGGAATCGGCCACGACGGCTCCTTTGCCCCGTACGTCGCCATCCACGAGCGCGCCGCAATCAAGCTCCCCTCGGGCGTCAGTGCGGCTGCCGGGGCTGTGGCCACCGATGCGTGCATGACGGCCTATCAGGCCATCGCGCGGAGGGCCAAGGTCAAGAAAGGAGACACGGTCTTGCTGTTCGGGCTCGGCGGGCTGGGCTTCAACGCACTGCAGATGATTGTGAACATTGGCGCAAGGATCATCGTCGTGGACAAGAGACGGGAGGTGTTGGACGCAGCGGTGAAATTCGGGGTGAAGAGTGAAGACGTCGTGCCTGTGGAAACCCTTAGCGTCAGCGAGTGGGTGACTAACAAGTCGCTGGTGGTGGACTCTGCCATCGACTTTGTTGGAGTTCCCGACACCTTCAAGGCCGCCATCGAGAGCGGTGAGTTCCTCCTAATGGCCCCTCATACCTCATATCTCATTCGCCCCCCTACCCCCTTTTCTGCCAGTGAACTCACTGATCTGATCGAAACACTCTCTAGTCCGCAAGGCAGGGACCGTCGTCCTGGTCGGCCTGCTCCACGGCGAGCTGACTCTGCCCTCGTTGGTCGCGGTGCGTAAACAACTCGATATCCTGTGCAGCTACGGCGGGACCACGGACGACCTCGTCGCGTGTCTAGACCTAATTGCCAACGGCGTCATCACCCCCCAGGTCGAAACGGGGAGCATGGCAGACTTCCCCCGGATCCTGGCCGATCTGCACGCCGGGAAAATCAAGAGCAGAATCGCCCTCGTTCCCGAAGATTTGCAATGAATTCCTCGATTCGAGACTCAAAAGGGCTACCGCCCGGATGCGATGAACGCATCTCCCGAGTGATCGATCACATCTCGTTCTCCGAGTTCGGTGTTGCTGCTTCTGCAGTGGGGTGGGAGTGCCGTGGCCGTTGAAGCGCTCTGCTATCCGCGCTCCTTCACGTGCAGAAAAGGTATAAAAAAGGCAGGGACGGGCATATGCCCAAAATCTCTTTGACCGTGTCAACACAAATATAGGTAGTGGACGGAAAAGCATTTGCGCTTGGCCGGAGAGAAATTCAACACATGGTTCATTGAGCCTCGTCACGCTTGCTAAGATTACAGCAACGCACCAGAAATGAAACCCTCCTTGTCCAAAATATCCCAACCCAATCTCGTTTGTTTCTCTCCTCACCCAAAGTTCTTCTCAATTTTCTTGATCCACTTGCCAACGCCCTTCTCAATCTTCTCTGCATGTGATGGCTTGTGCTGAGAACTTGAGGGCTTGGGTGGCTTGTGATGGTGTGTGTGGTGCTCCGCCTCCGTCGGCCTATAGACTTGAGAGTGTATGTCGTAAGCTCCCGCCGCTGGCTGGGGTTGCTGTGCCTGTCCATAGTTGTACGTCGAGTACCCTCCGAGAGGCGGAGCCGGAACTGGCGCTGGCGCGGGAGGTTGACCAGCGGCTAGATAGTCCGGGTACTGTGGCTGCACATGCTGCAGCGGTTTGTGGGGTTGACCATTAATTGACTGGTAGAATTGTGTACCCGGCGTTTGCACATTTTGTTGGCCAAAAATGTGTGCATTTGGGTCCTGCCCTTGAGGCACATACGTCTGAGCAGCTATTGAAGGGTGACGACTGCTGTCAGTACTTGCGCTGGTGGGAGGCGGGGCAAAATTTGTCGAAACAGATGTACGCGGAGACGCCTGAAGTGGGGGTGAACCTGCGTGTGGTCCAAAGGATTGTGATACGGTTGCCGGTGCTTGAGGTCCAAAGGATGGTACAGGCGAAACAGTGCCAGGTGGTCCGAAAGACGGCTGCGGTGCAGCACCGTAATGTCCATAACCCCCCGGTTGAGCAGTTGAGGGATTGCCAAAAGCTTGTGGGTGCTGCTGAGAGGCATAAGGATTATCACGCCTTGCTGCCGCAGCAAGCCCCGTTCCGTCGACAGCGTCGACCGGAGGAGGGGTGTCCTCTCGATGGGCGATAGGTTCCGGAGCCGCTGGCGCTGCAGGGTTGTACGCGAGGGGCGTATAGTCCATGGCCGGTTTCGTTTCTTTAAGTGAGGATCTCCCACCGATGCTGTTATTGACCGAAATTGGCGAGGCTGATGCTCCAGAACCGGCCGCAGCAGCCTGAGAGACAGCAGGGGGCGGTGGAGGAGGGGGGAGCTGGACAGGATGGCTGTGCTGGACTGCGGGAGAATCATGTTGTACTTCCTTATATGCCGGGTCGGATATGGCCACATGCTCTAGATTTTGAACCACTGGGCTGACCATATCATGGTGATCGGATTCGTCACGCACATCATCCTCAATGTCCAACTGATGCGGCTGAAGCAGCTTCTTGAAAATGTTCAATACCAACTTGGAATCATCCTGATTCCAGAAATAAGCATCGATTGTGTGTATCCTGTATTTGGACGTGCCAGGATCCCGGGGATCTGAACTGGCTAGACGCCATTCTTCTGGGTCTCTTCCTGAACGGGGGGACGATGGAGAAGTGGCCGCTGCATTGTCTCCATCGACGACGATTGTTACCCTCGTCGGGAATTTGTGGGAGTTGATCACCTTGACACCCTCGAGGAAGCCATGAAAGGCCGTCTGATCTGCCGTGCCAGGATTGATCGCGGCCTCGATCCGACTTGTATGTCTCGTAGAATTGTAGTAGACGTAGAAATAGGAGGCTTTATCGAAGCGATGAAGAGCCGGGCGAGGGGAGGGCGCCGTAAAGTAAGAGTGGAGGTCGACATATCTGAGGAGCAAGGTCAGAATTAGACCACAGTCAAGCATAGTCGTAGGCATCGGCCTACATATTACTTACACAGTAGTTAGCGTCTCTTCCCCGGGAAATGGTGGCATGGTGATGAGTGCAGTTGGTCGTTCAGCGTCATCAACTTCTGGTCCCTTGGAGCATGACAGCAGTGAGGTGCGGAGAAGTTGCAGACGTCACCAAGAAATATCGCAGTGTCTCTAGAGCATGGTATCCTGCTGACTTGATTGCTCTAAGATGTCATCTCCATCAGTCGCCTGGGTTCAAGGTCATGAATGAGATGTGAAAGGTCTGCGAGGCGAGCGGCTATTGCGACACGAAGCATGGGTGAGATGCGAGGTTGGGGTGCCAGTGTGGCTGAGCTGGAGGAGAGGGGTTGGTCCAACATTCAGCCACTTATGACGTTCGAAAAGCATCTGTGGGGATCAGCAGTAACCGCAATCAGATGAGAAAGCAATATCTCGAATGTCAGAGCACAGGCAACAGACCACAGGCTTTTTTCTCGTGGCCGGTGGGTAATGTATTCCTGTCGAGGAACGAGACCTCCAGCTTATCCACGCATGGCTATCACCACCGACAACCAGCCGTCTGCATAGCAACCCCATCGAGCAAGTTCCTCAAGCTGAGCACTCATAGGAACGGGTGCACCATGCAGAAGCGGTGTAGCGAGAATTGGCGTCCTCCGAGATGGAAATAAGCTGGGTACAAGCTGATGCAATGCCGTCCCCAATGTCTGAGGTTGTCCTGCTGGGATCCCTCGCACACTGGTAGGCAAACTCTGGTTTCCGACTACTGCAACAGTGGGTGGAATGTGTGATTGTAACACTTTGATTTGAGCTTTGCCCGGGTCCTGGTCCGGCGCAGAGGGTAGATACAATCGCAAGGGGACATGCCTCATCTGGCCCGCTGTTGGCACCAAAGAGCCATGGATCCTTGCAAATGTCGGCAAGTCGTTGTCTTGGGTTGAGGTCCACAGAGCCTTGCTCTCCTGAGCCGACAAGGTCATGATGGGTTTGGCAGTTCCAGACCTCAAAAAGTCCGCCTCTTTGACGGAGTTAATGAAAGAGTCATGTAGAACAACGGGGCTTGCATCTGGCAGCATTGGCTTGTCCGGGTCGGCCGAAAAATGCACAGTTAGCCTAAATCGTAGGGGCTCGGAAGAGGATGAATCTGGTTGGGCATCCTGAGTCGACATCACGTATACATCGTAGAGCAGCCCCAGCGGAAGATGCCATTTCAAGGGGACGTTGTCAAATGTGAAGTAGCCAGCATAGGGTGATATTGTCTCGGGATCGGCAATTAGTGAGGACGAAAAGAAGGTGTGAAGTCGCGGAAGCAGGAGTGGAAGATATGACAACCGAGGAAAGGCGATCTGCAGGCATGTCAGTGTTGGAGCAATGGCATTTGACCCCTGCGCGAGAGTGAGTATCCTGCGCAGACTCACCAGGTAGGGGTCAGCGCCATCAAAGGTACGAGATTCGGAAGCGGCTAGTCGAATCTCCAGAGGCAGTCGAGCCTGCCAGACTGTGCGCTGGATGGACTGTAGAGGCTCGTCCTGGGCCATGATTCGGGATGGGGTTGTTCTGAAGTGTGGTCGGTGCAGTCAGTCTAAGAGTGGCTGGTGCAGGTTGTGGGTGGTTTCGGATGATGTCGCTAGCCTGGATGCCCACATTACGGGAAGGATTTGGCGAACGGAGAGGAAGCGGGACGTCTCACGTCCTCTAAGAGATTCTTTCTCTTCGTCGAAGTCGGACAGGGATTCCTCTTTGAAACAGACCACCAAGACCGATAAATGAGACGGCAAGCCCGGAGCAGAGTTGTTGCGAATTGCCTATTGCCTATTGCCTTCAGCCTACCCACTTCCCGAGCCACGCAAGGCGATCCGCTTCTGCCTCGTCTGGACCTTTTGTTCCACTGACGATGTTCGAATAAGCGAGCGAGGGACAACGCAGCACTGGGTGTCTTACCCCTTTGACCACGAATACGCCTTGAATACGGAGTGCCGATGGAAGAAAGAAAAACAAATCAAAAGGAAATAAAGGGGCCATGCGGTGTTGCGGTCTGTGCTTGGGCGGGTTTCACATTGTGGTAGGGCTGACCGGAGAATCGCAGACATTCAGACATGCTCGATGGGCGACAACAACAACGGCAGAGTGAATAATGAGACTACCCTGTTGTGGCTCAAGAAAAGATACTTCGCTTATAGCTAGGAACGACCGTGCTCCTACCACCATCTCCTGTGGCGTCGAGGAGGTTGCCGTCGCTGACTTTGCAAGGTAGGCTTCTGAAGATGGTGGTCCATAGGGTTTCAAACCCGCTTTACTCTTGTACGAGCTCCTATTCTTTTGTTCTGTGCTTCCATCCATCCATCCGCGCGGCTGCTGCCGTAGTTACAACGGAAGAAGCCTCTGGAGTAGGTCGGATCTGAAAAGACTGGAACAACCCGAGGTCTATCAATTGAAATGAACGAGGTTATCCCTTGTAAAGTTTCTGTAACACGACAGCGCGGAACAGGAATACAGTGGAGTATTCTGTCTTTCCTCGCACGACGACATTCTTCATCTCGGCTTTCGGGACAACCTGCAGCACTGGTATGCATACGACCGGCCAAAAAAAGTCAAGAAACAGAGGACCCGGAACACCCCGACGAGTCTCATAGTCCTTTACGGTCATAATTTTATTCACATAAACTTCGTGGTACGAGGGCGACTAGGAGGATTATTGCGAAGAAAGGAAGGTACAAAACGTAGAGTCAACGGTCACGGCAACAATCGGGGACCAGTTTGCAGTCAGTTTAGTTTAGGGCTGACGATAGTCCTGCGTCTTTGCTCAGAAATTGGCGTGAATCCGTCACCTTGTCCGGCTGCTACCTGTTCTGCCAGCAGAGTCGGAGTCTTCTGCTCGGGGAGTCCAAAGTCGGTGCCAGATTGAAGCAGTGATGAGCACTCAGGTCGCATTCAGCGCTTTGTAGAAGAAGCATGCGGGTGGTGACAACGCCACGATCACGCAAAATCGAACGTGTCATATTTTCGAACAGGGGTATGGCTCTCACACCGTGCTGAGAAGGCTGCATTTGACCAACTCGGGATGCAAGCCCAAGAGTGCTACCCGTCTGTGCCCAATAAAGGGCTCTTCCAATTTGCGGGGGGTCCTTCGGTGGCATTAGTTGCCAGGCTCATTAATAGGTCGGGTGGCGTTTTGGCCCTTGTATCCGTTGTTTCTTTTTCTCGTAGGTGTTGCAGTGCAGCGCAGCACACTGCGTCAGAACCTTTCCGCCTTCCGCGCCATCAATAAAGGAGAAGGAAAGAATGCTGATCATTCGCCGGGTCATGGATGGATTCGAAGGGGCGTTCCCCCGCCTGTGAGCAAAGGACTTGTCGCGCCCGCTTGGGAGCAGTGAGGCAGTGCTTAAGGAAAGGAGGCGGCTTGTTGTTTTAGTTCTAGGGTAAGTTTTTCTTTTTCTTTGCTTTCTTGGTTCGTTGTACCCTCACCAGCCTTTTCTTCTCCATGGGATGAATATCGTCGTAACCTCGTCTTTCAAGGCTCGAAATGGTGGGGGGCGTGATGAATTACCACAGATGGAGACGGGAAGACTAAGGTTGGTGGAATGTGGAGGTAAGCTTAGGAGCCGTGGGAGCCAGGCAGCATCAGGTCATTCTTCAGGCATGAAGGTGGAGGCATGGACGTAGCTCTTCCCGGGAGCTGTGGTTCCAGAGCGCCTGTGGCTGTCGACCTTGGCTTGCTCGAAGTTCCCCGTACCAATGATGGTGAGGCTTTAGGCGGGCCTTGACTAAAACAGGGCTCGTGCCCTTGTTCGCGCCGTGGTGGGCCAAACGACGAACCACTGAAAGTCTGCCGGCGGCAGACCCTGCAAGCACCCATGGCACCCATCATCGTAGGTATGTACCTACATACAAGTAGGTACTCAAGTAAATCCCTTGGAGCCCTTAGAGGCGAGTGGAGTTCGCTAAGCTCCCAAGCTCGGAGACTCCTTCCACAGCGCTGCACCTAATAATGTCTACGCAGAAGGATTAAAATTTCTGACCCCCTCACGGTCTCTTTCGTGGTATTCCTTGTCTGTCATCTGATTATTCCTCCCCGTCACTTGTACAGCGCGCATTTTGTCCATCCCGTCTGGTTTCGTCTCGTTTCGCATCGTTCTCTGGTGTGGAAATGTCCACCCAACTGGCTTGTTCAGGTCATTTTCTCCGTCAAACTAGTTTATCCTTTTCCCTGGCTCATGGGACAAGCCGTCACTTCCGAATCCATCGCCGATCCCCCCCGAAGGATCAAACTCCTTGGCCTAGCCACGCGAGACTGTGGTGAGCTGTGTGAAACCAGTGGTGACGTCGAGAAGCTGTGTTGTCGCTAAATGGTCCGTCTATTTTCCGCTCAGATCAGATCGCAAAGTTGGGTGCCATTGGCAGGAAGCAATGTCACGGCGTACACGAGTCTCGACTCACCCATCCAGAGGGTCTGCGTTCAGCTAATATGCATGGAGCGTCCTCCCTTCCACTCTGAATTTGAAGACGCAGTCTATAGCTCCGAACCCTGCATGAGGCTAAACCCAAATCCAAACATGGACGAGCCACCCTTCCAGCAAAAGCCCTTGAAAGGTTGGATTGGCAAAGAGTTGAACAAGTGGCCTAGTAAAAGGAGCCGCCGAACGGCTCTGGGAGTATACTCGTCCCTACTTGAGCTGGAGCATGGAGGACTAGCGACGGTCAAAGCTTGAATTACAACTTGGGGCTGCCATGCAACCTTGCGAGCCTGGTTCACCCTGGTAGACGGCGGAGACATTTTCTCGCATGATAGGAGGCCCCCCCTTGGTGCTTCTGGGAGCTGTCTGGGTGGCCCGGGCCAGGAGCTAGCAGGGCTAGCAGGGCTAAAGCGAACCATCGCAACTTCAAGGCCGCCGGGCCTCGAAGCCAAACTGCATCCTCTTTAGCAACAGTGCCCATCTCCGAATTTCAATAATGATGATCCAAAGGGATGGATGCGTCTTGAACAAAGATACTTTCTGCCAGTGCGCAGCCCATGCGTCAACCATGGGCTGTCACCCTCCTCGTTTCTGGGGGCCTGGCTGGGCTTGACCATCGTGCCACCCAATGGTCACGGGTCTCCATCATGGTTGACGGCTTGACGGCTCATGAAAGAATGGATCCAGAGAAGCCTGGGGGGCTTCTCTACACCAGACATGCGTCCAGCTATCGACCTATCGAAGCCTATGGCACCCATCAACCCCTGGTCCTGGCGCGCCATCCCCCACCACCTCCTTGGAGAGAGAAAAACAACAGGTATGCCCATGAAACTGAAACCCATCGCAACCTGATCACATCCTCTCTCTGTCGAAAACTCCATCCCTCTACCAGTATTACTCGGTACCGAGTACAGGCTCGGCGTTTAGACTTCGTTCCCCTGTACCCAAAAGTCAAGGCTTTCCATCCCGCTTGTGTCAAAGCCACTTCAACCCTGTCCATTTCACCTGAACCCTGCCCTTCCAACCCGAGTCTCGGGCTCTCTGCATCCTTTCGCGCGCTCTCGCCCTCTTCATATCTCTCTCACCCACTACTACCACCTGAGAGTACGCGCCGATCAAGACGAACACTCTTACAAAGACTCGTTACTTCATTCAGTTTGCACATTGTTTCGTGTCCGGCCGATTCTCTTACCAGTAATTCTCCGAAACCCATTATATGTGTCCCACAGCTCCACCACTTGGATCTCAACCTCCCAACGATACCCATCCCTCAGCTCCTTTATAACACATGCAAATCCCGCCCCGCTGACGGAGGACAACTTCGGATATTTCTTACTACTGTCTTGAAAGCAGAGTCTCTGGACGCCTCTCATCCTCAAAGACGCAACATTATCCAAGCCGAAGTTTGGTTGTTCTCGTCAGCTTCGGGCGGTTCCACAAAACTCGACATCGGATTGTCTTCCACCCGACCCATCCGTCACCTGTCATTTCGCGCTCCACAATCGTCAACGTCTTTACTCCAGGTCGCAGGTGAACCCACGGGCACCTGCGTCCGAGGGTTGAGTTTGTTGCGAAAGAAACAAAAAGAGCTCGTGTCAGCTCATCCCGGGACCCTCGCGACAGATTGCCAAATCAACTAAAACATTGGGTCCCCTCCCTTAAGTGTTGATAGGGCTGACAGGCATATCACCGTCCGATGCACAGTGCCCCCCCTGACCTCTAACCGCCTTAGCTTTGACCTGCCTTAAAATCTGTCATTGCTTTTGAACCCTATCATACGTCAGCCTGATGCCAGTACTCGGTACTTTATATCAGTCAACTTCTCGCTCGCTGCTCCGAGTGTCATTGAAACCCGACCACGAAACTATATGAGTTGAGCTCGAGTCACCGAAACCATGATCCCATGGGCCGCCTTTCGCAAGAGGTAAATGTCTGTGTCTTCTATTCAGCCTCTCTCATACTAATTTCCACATGTTAGCAGCGCACAAGAACCTGACTGGCGAGTGGAATTGAACGCGGAGAATGTCTACTATTACGTGGAACACGGACCAAGTCAGCACAAACGTGCCTTGGACTCTCCGATGCTGGGGCTGGCACATGAGCGGCAATTTGCCATTTCTCAACTCGGGACCAGAAGTGTCGGCTTCGAGAAGCAACACATTGCCTTGATGCAAGAGGCACTTCGGCAGCTCAGCAACCATTTCACCATGCACTCGACACACGAAGCATGTCGCCCGACCTCGCCGCACTCGGACTATCTGACTGATTGCCGGCACCTGGTGGACAACTATAATCCATTACCGCCGCTTGACTCTTTGGACGAGCCCTGTTCTGAGCCATCGACACCTTCGCCGGTGACGGTATCACAGAGATCATCTCGATCACCTCTGGCGTTACAAGAGCTTATGAACCCTCTGCCGCTGACACCCTCGAGCTTGAAAAGAAAGTCGCCCGATGATCTGCCGTCATCTATCCTTGCCGATGATGTCCTCGAAGCAATACCCGATCTCGACGATGATGCCCTTTCTCAACGTCACTCACTCAAATACTCTCGAGCAGGCGAGATACGAGGTACTAGTGGAGCATCTCGGACGCGGCGGAACGTGAGAATGCGACTGCGATCCTGCCAGAGGCAGGGCTCACTGCACGATCCCCTCGAAACGGAGCAATTTGAGAAGGAGGGCCAGCTACTACTCCACCTGGCACGAAGCCCAAGGACGGTGGGAAACGAAACTTGAAGAAATGAACGCCTACGAACGATCACCATGGGAAAGCAACTGAATGATGCCGTTGATGAAATTTGTCCATGTGCCGGTTAAACACCCACGACCATAATCCTGTCGCGAAATCTCTGCATTCTTTCTTCTTGGTATTACGGCGTACTATACTTTGCGACTCATCATCGTTACCGTCAGACGTTTTATATTTCGCCTCTATTGATGCACACAATTACACGACCCTCAACCCTCTTTTGGCGGGGACCAACAGCACCGCGGATCGCCAATTCTTCAGACCCAAAAAGGGTTGTCATCATCACAGTGGAGTTTTTCCCTTTTTTTTGAGGTTGTTCAGCCGCTGCGTTCAGGATTGTGTCCCGGCGTTGGATATCAGTAAATAGCTGGGGATGTGCCTGATACATCTATCCAAAGGTGTGTCTGTCCAGCATGGAGTTAGATGAAAACGGACCTTGTTATTTTTTTTTTCGTGCTTAGCGATGGCGCTGGAAGGAAAGGATTTTGCCCCCATTCAAAACTACTATCTTTTGTTACTGGTTTTTGCTTTGTTTGGAAGGTAATGGACATACGTGCTCGGTTTGGTTTTGGATGAGCTACTGTTGTCTATGGACGGGGCCCGGACTAAAGTGCAGGCACCGGCGAGTCCTTGATCCTTGGGTCCCTTAGGCATGCGGTCGAAGGAAGGGGGGAGTAGCCCAGGCTGGCTGACAGCGTGGATGGATCGATGGGGGATGAGATGAAATGGGCTTTGGTCGATCAAGTCGAAGCTCGAGGCTCGAAAGGGGGAGTCCCACCAAGGCCAGATTTGGGAATTGTGCACATACCATACAACCAAAATACACCCTCCCCGCTATTTGTCTATATCCCACGTCGGAAATGAGGAACCTGGAGTATCACCACCCACCACTCAAAACGAAAGAGGATGGACCATTATTGGCCATTGCTTCTTTTTTCCCTTCTCGATCTCTCATTTTTGCTTCCTTTTTCTGATATGATGGTTTCGCTAATTGTCGACATCACTCACCCCCCTTTCCCATCGTCACCGCTGGTGCGGTAGCAGGAGCAGTAGCTGGACGCTTGAAGCCCCAGGGCGCAGGGCAGGTTTGCAAAAGGCCGATCTGATTACTCATGGTCGAACCCACGGGTTGCTAAGCTAAAGCGGCCAAGTTCCGATCCGGAGGACATCTCAGATGATCGGGGGGCCACATCGCGGAGTGGGGGTTGGTGGATAAGTAAGTAGTGGGAGTGGTAGTGATACTCGTAGAGTCCCAGTAGGTAGGTAGGTAATTAGAGAGGTACGTAGGTATGTAATAGGTATGGAGTACTCCAAGGTAGGTATGTGTGTGGCTTGGGTTTCCCGATCGCGTTTCCCGTTTGCCGATGGCCGACGGCCAATTCCCTTATAAGGCATGAACCCTATAGGGAAGAGGGGGGAGGATATTAGTACAAACGGTTAGTTATTTACGAGTGCAAGTAGTAAAGTACTATTCTGGATTTGATGAGTTAGTGCGACAAAAGAGGGGGGAGAGAAATGAACACACAAACAAAGTGACCTTCTATTTACGAACAAGTGTGAGAGGCTCAAAGAGCGTCATGGCGTTGTCTCGCCTCGCTGTCATGGGTGGATGGGCATCTCTTGAGGTTGGTCATACTCCGTACCGAGTATACTCGAGACAGTACTTGGGTGCGAGTAGGGGCTCGTAGTGAACCGTGACAAATCCAATACCATCACCCATCTTGCAACGAATTACAGGACGAGAAGAATGAAAACAGGGACGGGATGTGATTCCTGCCCGGTGGTTCGGTGTGTGGTGTGCGTGTACATCCAGTGCTGACATGCACCTATTCAGGTACTCAGGTACCTACCGGCCGAAGACAAATACGGGGTCGTCGGTACATGCATACGGTTCGTCCGCAGGGGAGATCGACTGGGCCCACGCCGACGGAAAGTGTGGAAGGTGGAAAGCCAAAACACATGGAGCACACGTACCTCGTACTGAGTATAGGCAAGGCTGGCCCTCTCCGTCGCCGTCTTGTGCAGTGGTTGGTCAACTGACTGATTGACCGTTGATTGACTGACTGGCTTACTCTGACACTGACCAGTGACCACCGATCAGAGCCCTCCAGGCATTGGTTTTGTATCAGGTCAGGAACGATCCAATCGGATATCAAGCCGCCAATTGCCCAATGCGTCCTCGGCGTGTTGAGTCTGACAAGCTTATACCTAGTCGAGCACTGGTCGATGGGCGACTAGGATCGCAACGTTCCCCGTCGGCCAGTCACGGAGAGGATCGATTTTGCTTGGTTGGTTCATGTGATTGTCGGTGGAAAAGAATCCCACAATCAACAAAACCATCCCATTAACCCACAAGGACACACTCGTAGTGTGAGTAATCGTACTGGGGATCGAGCTTGATGCGTTTCAGCCATGGTGTGGCGGCCACGACCACTGACCCGGCACACATCCTTAGTTTAGAGGATTTCTAAGGCATCCCCCCTTATGTCGGCACGCCCTAATATGACAATGATGACGACCATGACGCTTGATGATTTGATTGGTGTCCCCGTCAGAAGAAGGGTGTCTCAGCCTCTCAGGGCTATGAGCGAGAAGGAGATTGCGGACTCGTATGTCCGAGTCCTCGACTTCTCATCGGCCTCGGACTTGACATGAGCGAATGCACTCGTATAGTATTCGGGTTGGTACGGAGTATCCTCTTTTCGTCGCCAAGGGCCGTCTGACATCCACCACGATTTTGGTGGAGGTACTGTAAGACCTGGGCAACAAGAAGGAGGTGGCTTTTCCGGCAGTGGCGGCGAAACAATCAAGCAAGCAAGTCAATCGGCGGGTAAGCGGATGACGCCGTTCCTGGTGCGATGTGGAGGGAGCGACGAAGCGAAAACTAACAGCGCAACTCGAGGGCCAGCCATGGACCACAGGGAGGTGTTGATTTCCCTATTTCGCTTGGCCTTTATCTCGCTCTTTTTGATCGTCACGGGCTGTTATTATAATAGCGGCAACAGAATCCATTTCTGCCGGTATTTGGCAGCGACCATGACCAGGAACACTGATCAGTGTCAGTATGCTCCGAATTTCCTGAACTGGTGGTAGCTAACCGGGAGCACCAGGCGATTCTCCGTTCAATAAACGAGCGATCGCTTAGTATTCGAATTGGTAATAGCGAAAGCCGACCGTGAAATGAATGCAATGTTGTTGATCTTCGTCATAGGAAATAACCTGACGCTTGCGGTTCACCCTGCAGCTATTCATTGTCACCCTTCTTACTCCGCACCATACGCTGTTGATCCGAACCAAGGTAATGTCAGTATTCCACGGGCCGTGACGGAGGGGCTTGTTGAATTGAGATAAGGAAGCGAGCTCTCTGACATATCAAAGTGGGATTGCTGGAACCCCAGGAAGTGATAGCCGTTCACCTTTCCAGTGAGTTGCGCCATCTGACATAGACATCACTCCGTTTTCGAGGTAGTACGCACGTACCTCAAGGTGAGCTTTAGCACTCAGGGGGCACCTAGAGAAGCTCTGTAATTCCGAGTGCTCCATAAGGTGGGGATCGTAGGCAGTCTAAGGTGCAGTGAGGGACCTGGCAGCATGTCCTGCAAGGGACGCGTGCAGCACTATAGTCATTCCATGGTGACGCCGGAGTTGGTGGCATGGTAACTTCGAACTTGTGGTGTAATGATGTTTTGCAAAAGGACCATCTGCACCCCAAAAACTGACAGGGCAAACTATCATTGATTGTATGCACGATGCCCATTTGGGATCTTGGTCAGTCGTTGGTCGGTCCGCGTGCAGAGTCCATTGGTTGCCATCCTACCTGAAGACGGACACAAACACAGATCCGATAAGAGTCTGAACTGACTTCAGCTGCCGCAAGCTCCATGTGGGAGATTTCGCAACAGGTTTGGGACAAATCATTTGCCACGCGTCATCCTGCGCAACTGCATTGATGGCTGGGATGTCGAAGCCGTTGGCTGTAGTTGCAGGCCCGCTTTGAGTTGGTGGGAGGGGAAGTGCGGAAAATGCAAGTCCGCAGCGGCAACGTGCTGATGCGGGCATCCTCTCAAGGAATTCCAGTATAGGCACGAGTAGATTCAACTGGCTAGCGCTCAAAAGGACCAAACAAGTTTAACAGCGACAGTTGAGAGGCCCCTGTCGAATGGTTGCTGCACGCATCTGAACCCACAGAGCATCGCGTACTCGTACATTGCGCGGTAGTCACGCGCAACTCATTGATAAGAATTGGAGAACGGCATGCTCAGGAGATTGGACAGAAATCCGAAGACTGATAAGGAGGGGGAAAGACTAGAAAGGTGCTTCTGGTCCCTCGGCTCTGTCCCCAGCATCTTGCGAGGAATCGCACTTGTTGCTTCCCATCTTCCTCCTCCCCCTCTTCGTCTGGCCTTCATACTCTCTTGCCACTCCCACAAGGGATAGTAATAGCCGTTGTGTGGAAAGGAGTATACGATGTGTTCGGTGGTTCATGTAGTCACCCTGGTGATCCAGTCTCGCTCAGGGGTATGTGTTGGTGGCATTGTCCCTGCCCCATGTCATGTTGTTCAATATCAACCTCTTCCCCCCGTGTCAGTTGTCACAGGAAGGGGAGCGCAGGGGGTGCTTGCTTTGGCTCGCACACCTTCCCGATTTTACCGCCTCTTCCTCCTTGAGTACACGGAACATGGAAATTTGGCTCCGTTCGTCCAGCATCACGTCCTCGTACGACCGACCGCAGTCGACTGCATCCAGTGGTCGCGACAAGAGGACTGGAGCCGATAAGGTGGACAGGGTCTGGAGGGAGTCAGTGGGAGTCACTTGAAGATAGTGGGTTCAATGGTTATAGTGTTGGACGTGAGGATGAAGTCCATCTGATCGACCTTTGCGTTGCAGAATGCAAGAAAGTGGACAGCACATCGTGCATCAACCCCGCAGTCCTCACCGAGGACTTGGGACAATCACGAGTAAATCTTTGGGTCTTGGCCCTGTGAGGTCATCTGTGTAAGGCAATGATGACAGGGGCACCATAGGGAGAGGGGGCCTTCGAATGGGTGGGCCATTGAGCGAGGCCTTTACCTAACCCACATGACAAGCTTCTCCTAGATGCCCCCAGAGTGCCCCAGCTAGCCACTTATAAGTGCCATTCCCACCAAATAACCACAACCAAGCTTTGCACAAGGACCCGTAGGCGGTGCCAAAATCTGGGGTAGCGACCCCCAGTCCCCCCGGCATTCTCTTGGTATTCATTTCAAAGCAAATGGAGACATCTCGAAGGGAATATATAGGTATCTAGGTACCCTGAATATGCAGCAGTAGAACTTGACTCCTCCCCAACATCCAGAACGCCGGGCGACAAGGGGAACATGGTGCTTCGCTAAGGATCTACGCGTCCTTTGCCAGCTCTCCGGCAATCTAACTGGCTTTCTTCATGCCTGAACGTCACAAAACTCACTCACTCACTCTACCCCCAGCGTCTGGCTTCCCCGCCACCGCCAGGAACACGTCGTGTGCTCATTGGCTCCAACCGTCTCGTGATATCTCTGGCAATGTCCTTATCTCTGTCGATTCAGCGCTCTCCCTGCTTCGTAACATCAGAACACTTGCGAAGCGAACACGTGTGCCTCTGTCGTCACTCTT
Organism: Fonsecaea pedrosoi CBS 271.37; assembly: GCF_000835455.1. Taxonomy (NCBI): domain Eukaryota; kingdom Fungi; phylum Ascomycota; class Eurotiomycetes; order Chaetothyriales; family Herpotrichiellaceae; genus Fonsecaea; species Fonsecaea pedrosoi. The sequence goes on along the minus strand of NW_013550614.1, from coordinate 311,520 downwards.
TTCGTCCCACCTGGATAACTCGCTTCATCCCTGGGTCGAAGAACATCGCTGATCTATTCAAGAGATAGCCCTCCAACTGCAATACCTGTCGGGAGTGAAGCGAACAGTCTCGAACCCACGCCCAGGACCATGGCAGCAAACCCCAAAGGTCGCATCTATGTCCATGTCGGACGCGGCGGCGCAGGTTCTACCACCCGTCCTCCCTTATCTCTCTTCTTCATCTTCGTCACAAAACGAGACTGACCAATGCAATCAGGCAACGTCGTCGACTCAACAGCTACAGCAGTACGCCGTCCCTCTTGGATCGCCGACACACACTTGCCGGCTGCGGCCACAGGCCACGGAGGATTCAATGCAGGTCGCCGTTTCTCCACGGGAATCGGCGGGTCAGGAAACATGTCTGTGGCAAGTAGGTTCCGAGGCAAACAGGAGGCCGATGAGGAGATGGCAAGGTTGTTATGCGACAGACAAGCGCCAGGAATTGTACTCGTTGAGGGTGGATATCACACAGGACGAGGTACATGCCAATTCCCACATCCTCAGCCCCCGGAATATCACATAGAGACCTTCGTGTATCAATCCCACGAACAGAGGACTAAACTTGGATAGGCGGCGCCGCAAACAAATATACCAACACCGAATTCGAAGATCAAGAAGCACGCTCGAATAATGAAAACATGCGACGGCTGAGTATCGCGAGTATGAGCCAGCGGAGAGAGAGCCTGGGAAGTGTCATGGGATCAGGTGGGGGGTCCAGTCGGAGGGCAAGCATAGCCTCAATGAAGGATTACCTGATGAGGAGGAGGGCGAGCAAGGCTTGAGAATTGGTATCTGGCGCAGAAGTGTCTCGAAGAGATCAGATTGCACGTCGAAATAGTTGCCGCAAGTCCTTTGAAAACCGCGATAGCCGTGGAAGGCAGGTAACTGTTGGTAGTTGAACTCATGTCATTTCCCGCAAAAAAGCTTGAGCTTGCTCGTCGAACATCTTCTGATGAGTGCCATCACCGTTTCGGGACATATCGACCAACCCTTGAGCTCGACCCAGTTCTGGTGCTCAGGTGTGGAGCAGCCAAACAGCCAAACGGCCAAACACTTGCTCGTGAGAATATGCGTCTGCGCGAGAAGCGTAATAGCCATCTTCTGCCTGTCTTTTCCGAACAACAAAGACCTGACATACACAATGATATCTCGGTAGGCGTCTGATATCCTTGATTGTGCCGAAGAGTGTCTACCGCATCAAAGCTCTGGCTCAAGCTTTCAGTCTTTTACTACCTTGCGGGCCCCAACTCTCCGTTGGGTATCCTTGCCTCTGACGGAAGTGTCTCCACGTGCTCCAGTCTCGCGATCTCCATATCGAAGTCCCGGTTTCTGATATTAGCCCTGTTCCCAGTGGTCGGCCACTTTCGCTGAGATATCCTTGTCACATCAGTGCCGACCTTTGTGAGATCCACGAACTCGGATATGTCAGTGCCTCCAGTCAGAGCCGAAGAGGTTCGCTTCTCATCTCGTGTAAACGGAAGTGATGAGTTCCTTCCACCGACAAAATCGACCAGTTTCCCAAGAATGGCAAATTCCAGCTTAAGTTTGATCGAGTAAAAGGCCGGTTTTGTGATTGTTTCGAGGATATACAGCGAGGCACATTCCAGCCCCAGTAAGCCCAGGTCCAGCGTGATGATTAAGATATTGATCGCCAACAGTTGATACATGAGTCTCTTCGTATTTGTTTGCACCGAGGAGCGAAGTGTGCGAATGGCCTCGATAATATAGATCGACGACAGAATAACTTCTTGGAGAAAGAAGCCACACATCTGCACCTTCTCCATAACATTGTATCCGTCCACAAAGGCACGGGTATGCGTATCACTGTTGGATCCGATGGTCAGAACTGTTGTCGGTATATGCAGAACAATCGCATTGACGATAATCATCCACTTCGTCCACTTCAGGATCTTGTCTCTTCTTTCGCCGGTCAACAGCAAGTGGAGTCTTGAATACAGAACAACTGCTTGTCCTGTAATCATAGGATACCAGCCAATACTCAATAGCAACAGGGAGAACCACTTCGCGCTCATGAGGATCGAAAAGTATTTGAAGATGAAGCCTATTGAGTAAGGCACGATGCCCAAGCTGGAAACGACCAGGCTCCAGAAATAAAGGCCCTTGAACTTTTTAAAGGTACCAAATATGAGGACCTGCAACTCGAGAGCGTTATACAGCGATAGACCGAGGAAGAACGCGATCATGACTTTGATGGTGAGACTGTCGCCGGTGTAGCCCCCCGTAATCCCTTCTGCTGCTGACGAGAAGGAGCTCGAGGAGGCACTTGAATTCGACGCCATTTTGTAGTAGGGGTTCAACCCAGGAGAAGGAGTGCCTCGAGGTTTCCCGGCCCATAGATGTCTCCAATCGGTCAGGCACGCGCTCGCTCGTCGGTCCTAGTGTCACTGAGCCATTTGACAGCGTACCATTAACGCAGTCTGGAAAGACACAGAAAACGACGTTTTTTGAAGCTTCTCTCGACATGTTGGGAGAAGGGAACCGACGACGGCTGAAAAATGCGACTAAAGATCAACCATCATGTCGATCAATACCCAGACCCCGCGAAGGCCGTTCAAGCGGGATCTTCTTGGCGACGGCACCAGACGGCGAGTGTGCGTTTCTATCTTATTGGATCATCCGAGTTCCGTTTCGTCGCTTCGCTGAGATATCCCCATGTGTAGCGATTCTGGGGAAACTGGGAACCAAGCGTCCTACGTCATCCCTCCCACGTTTCTTGCTCTGGTGCTCGGTAGTTGAGCCTCGACCCAGGAGTCGTTTCCACGTTGCTTAGTAGAGGCCCAGATTGTTGATCAGCAATGTGTAGGATGATCATGTTCAGGATGACTGTGTGGGCAGTAGTCGTTGCTTGTGGATCATCAAAACAAGAGGGTTTTCATTATCGCTAGGTTGGGCCTTCAGGTATAGATATATCTTCTATGTAAAAGGCGAAAATAACGGCGGTCGTGCGGATTTTCTCCCTTTCCTATGCATCATCTGAGACCACGTATGCTGCACCATCTGATGTATCACCACATTTGGCTGCGTCTGCTATCGGTCTCAGTCTCGAGAATTGTGTCGTTGTGTCGACTAGGAAGGCTGGGATGCGTCCTCGACACCGCCAGTCTTAGGTAATTTTCTGAGACTGAAACTTCTGTTGAAAGTGCGGCTTCTTAGCGATTGTCCCGAGCCCGTCTATGAGGTTTACTGTGAATAATTGACCAGGTAGTCGACCACCAAATCTGCATTCTGCACCACCGTGGCCTCGACCTTGATGTGCATTGAAGTAGGATAGGCACTGGTGGCAACACCAAGGTGGCTAGTCCTGGCAACGCCCTGAGATCGACCTTCCTCCTTGAGCTGTGAGGGCCTGGGATCGCGAGCCTAGGTTCGTGCAGACGCATGGCCTTGGGACTTCATTGTGTCTTTTGGAGGGTCGCAGAGGTTCCATGTCATATAATTTGAGAGTGTGGTTTGGCTGTTGTAATTGTCATCCAACTGCAGAATGCATTATCCAAACCCTGGACGCATTGCCCTGTTTTCACTGCTTGGTCTATTGCTGTTCCTGCTTTGCGTAGTCTGCGTTTCTTGCCGCAGTACCTCGAACCAATTGCTCATCATAACAGGGTGTTGCCAGACCATGTCTCGTGGACTACCCTCTCCTGCTGCCAACGAAAAAGCCGCCGGGCTTGAACTCCTGTCTGAGTACGCAGGTAGACTAGTTCGAGTCCAAACACGCTCAAGGCTTTCTCTTCCACTTTGGTGAGTTGTCTCTCCGGTTCGTGCCGAGGTCAGGTCAGTCAATCGGGTGGAAGGTATCGAAACAATAGAAGAGCGAGGTGATACTGCTGATACCGGCGGAGGCAGATCTTCGTCATCTTCCACGGTTACCTGAAACTCGATGGGAATAGTTTTCTTGTCTACGTTCGTCAAAGGATATTGAACGATCTCTTCATACTGCGGAGGACTGTCGTGATAACAGCTCGGGGGCTGCGCAATGGGACATCTGTAGCGATCAGGCTGTCCAGAGGTGACGGTGACGATGCGGGTATGATAGGCGGGAGCCTCGGGGTTGCTTGGACGGTCGCTAGAGGTGCAGCAAGAAAACAAAGACGCCATGATAGCCATGGCTCTGTTGATCGGTGTGCAACTAGGTATTTACAGTGGCGTCGACAGAATCTCGCATTGAAGATGTAGCAGACGGATTGGTGAAGACTGTGTGAGAGGTGGGAGCCTCGAGGAGCATGGCAGGGAGGCAGACAGACAGGCATCAGGCTGCCAGCCAAGCTTTGAAATGACGAATGGTTATAAGACAGCCCGACACAGCCCATCAAGCCCATTTACCGAGTGCTGCCCACACCAAGCCACCCCAGGTCGTCCATTATGGCCAGCATCATTCTGCATCATTTTGCAGCTTCCCCTTTCGCTGAACGCATCCGCCTTATACTCGGACTGAAGGGTTTAACATGGCAAGGCGTCGATGCCGAGCTGGTGATGCCGAAGCCCAGATTGAAGGCCTTGACTGGAGGCTATCGCAAGACTCCCGTGATGCAGATTGGGAACGACATCTACTGTGATTCACGGCTCATTGCCTTGGAGCTCGAGCGACGGTATCCAACGCCTACAATCTTCCCGAACAACAGTCGAGCATCATGTATGGCTCTCTCAGCTTGGACCGATCAAGACTTCCACATGACAGCTTCCGGCCTAGCAATAGGTGTGAACAAACATCTTATGCCGCAGTCGTTGATTGACGACCGCCGGTCCTTCTTTGGGAATGCTCTGAATGTGGACGGTCTACAGAATGATATACCGCACCTACGTACTCAGCTGCGCGCCCACCTCGACATTGTTGAGCAACACCTCTCGGATGGACGAGCCTTCTGGTTTGGAGTGCAGCCTAGCATGGCAGATTTGCAAGTTTACAGCAGCATTTGGACCGTACGCTCGAATCTACCGTTTGCAGAGTCAGATCTATCACCCTTTCCTCATGTGGTGTCGTGGGAAACAAGGATAAAGAGTTTTGGGTCTGGGACTACGAGTGAAATCACTGCGGAAGATGCAATCAAGCTGGCCCGGGCGAGCACATCAACCCCGGTGACTGAGGTTGACGACGCAGACGCTTTGGGCTTCGCAGCCGGTGCGGTGGTGGCGGTCACCCCAACGGACTATGGATGTGAGCCAGTTGTGGGACGACTTGTCAAGTTAACCGTCGCAGAGGTTGCAATCGAACGTCGCGATGCTGACGCAGGAACGCTGACTGTCCACTTCCCTCGGATTGGGTTCAGGGTGTCCCTATTATCCAGATAAACAACCGAGCAAGGCATGGCAGCTCTCTCCACTGGGCGATTCTGATACGATCCCACAGGTCTGATGCACTTGTGCCAACACCGAACGACCGACAAGATGGGACAAGAATGAGATACGCTACCACGACCAAGTAGGCTCAAAGGTCCGTAATGGAATTCTCCTCTCGGATGACTCGTAACATGGGCTGCCTCTTTGGCACGGGGACTTCTAGTGAAGTTGCATCCTCAACTGCCGCTGTCGCCAACTGCAATGGAGCGAAGATATCCACCGTGCCGTTTTCCGTTCCCCACCGAAGTATTTCCACCATCTGGAATAATCACAGGAAAGTCCGGCGGTGGTGCCTGGACAGCATCTGCAACGCGTCGGCATGCCGAGCGGTCTTTCTGCCTGTTAATATCTTCCCAAAGCACTAGGTCTGTCAAGACAACGGTGAGTGACCGGTAAGTCGTGAGGTGAGCTGTTCCCCCATCGCATATACCGCCTGCCGAGTGACTACTGTTACAGTACAAGCTCAGCAGCCGCCAGAAGGTCCACACATTGCGTATAGAATCGGCACGGCCATTCAGGTATTGTAAATGGCCTTTGTAATTCCTCGTGCCTCGGGAAATTAGAGGAGACCATGCAGCGTACCGCCGAACCTCTGAAAGGAATAAATGGCACAGTCCGATAGACAGCGAGTAGTCGCCCTCTGAGGATTCAAAGTAGTTACTCAATAGTGATGAGGTGGCGGTCAGATCAGATATATATCGATATGATAGTTAGTTACCTTTATGTTATTAGTAAATCGCTTCTTAATGCTAATCCTTGTCACTGTTCTACTTATTTGTGAATCGGCTCGCCGCGAAGGCATGAGCACTTTGCCTCATAATGACCTCCTATTAGATCGAGATTGGAAGCGGAAGATTTCTGAGCAAAACGGTTCTCTGATCTGAGTCACCGCATGAAAATGTCCGAGCATTCATTATAAAGCCGACGGTCAACGATTCTGCTCATAGGTTCACAGCAGCAGCAAGCAGGTCACGAGTTGTCCCGTACCCGATCAGGCGGGAGTCGCTTGAAGGTGCTGTTATCCCATTCGGGTTAAGGCAGGGCGCTCAGAAAGAATTTGCGCCACAACTGTGGAGGCCTTGTGAAGACTGGTAACATTGATGCTGCCTTTGCTCGCTGCCGCCAGTTGGACATGTAAGAGTACGCAAAATCTGCTGATTGCGCGCACCACTTGTGTCTTCGAGTGACACCGATTGAGGACGGTAATGAAAGTAGTCCGCAACGGTAGAATGAGACACAAACCATAGCCCAAGGAGAGCAAAAAAAAGTCCTTGGCAGCGCAGTTGATAGATAACTTGTCGACAAGCCCATCACGCTTGACGCTTAACGGAATAGCGAGCTTTGTTGCGACTGTACCAGCGTGTCTGTAATGAGGTTTTGTTTCGAGGTTGATCAAAGCCACAAGACCAGTCCTCCATCGTCGAGTAGTGAGGGTTTGGAGCCTCGGTGGATATCCTGAGCGTCGTACTGAATGCAGTGATGGGTGTTATGGATGTCCCTTTTACAGTTCTTTCTGCAGCGCTTCTTCCAGAGGTTTGAGCCCATCGATCATGACCTCCAGTTTCTCGTCCATCTTCTTCAGCTCATCTTTCTTCCTGGTATTTTCCTTGACCAGAGAATCCTTGATCTTGACCAGCTCTAACCTCTTCTGCTCCATCTTCTCCCGCTCCTGCTTTTCATATTCGATCCTCAACGGCATCAACTCCTGTTCCGGGAGTTCTGCCTGATCGGGGAACATTGCGATGTATTCGTCCAAGGGATGGAGAGGGAGGTGCATGTAGAGATGGTCGTACGCCTCGCAAGTGCCAATCTCGCCGAGCAGATGTCTTTGTTCATAGTACAGGTTCTGGAGCTGCAACAGTAGTCGGTCCACTTCTTGTCTGGCCTCTGCCGTCTCCTGCTTTGTCGCCCGAACACCGAAGGCAGCCTGTCGATGCTGACCTCGTAGCTTGGCCAGGTACGCGTTCAGGATCTTGTGTTGCTGCGCCAGCTCAAGCTTTTGTTCAAGTGTAGGGGTTGAGGTCGCCGCATGTTCCTCCAACCAGGTCAAGACGGAAAGTGTCTGCGCTAGAGTCGCGTGGGATGTTTGCAGTAACGGCTGCAGGGCGGGGTCTGTTATTAGATCGTCAATAGCCATTTTGGGCGGTTCGATATCCTTTCTCTCCCCAACGGGCTCGGAAGGGATTTACAAGGACGATGAAGACGAGAATAAGGCGCAGTGGTGGTTGACAGGATCGTGTTTGGCAGGTGAAATTCCTAGCCAATCGGAGTCGAAATTTCTCCGCACTGCAAGTTTTGACATTTCTGTCAACAACTTTTTGTCACAACTCTTTCCTAACATTCAGCACCCTTCAAAAGATGGCGCCCGATAGGGGGATTGAAGAGGCGATCTCGTCACTCAATCTTGGAACCTTTCATGACAAAAATGTCACCGAGGGAAAATCTGCCGCGGAGACAATTCCACCTCACCTGTCGCATGACCCTGCGACGAATGCGAAACAATCACAACCTTTCCAGTTCGGACAGCGATTGTTATCCGAGGACGATGATGTCTTTGCCTACAATGCGTGGGATCATGTGGAGCCTGACACAGCCCATTACGAGTACTGCGAGACCCAATATGCTGCGCAACGCGCTTCTCCTGTCTCGGACTTTGACAGGGCACGCTTCAACGACCGCCCTGAGAAATGGTGGGACCTGTTCTACAAGCAAAAGACAAGCACATTCTTCAAGGACCGAAAGTGGCTTGTTCAAGAATTTCCTGTCCTGGGCGAGGTTACGAAGCCAGATGCTGGTAAGAAAGTAGTTCTCGAAATCGGTGCGGGGGCGGGAAACACGGCGTTTCCAATCCTGAGACTGAATGAAAACCCGGACTTGAAGCTATTTGCGGTGGACTTCAGCAAAAAGGCGGTCGAAACAATGAGGAGCGCAAACGAATACGCAGAGTCACATGGTATCATGGCGGCTGAGGTCTGGGATGTAGCCGGAGAAACCCTGCCGCCAGGTGTAGACGAAGGGAGCGTGGACGTGGTGATCATGATCTTCATCTTCTCGGCCTTGAATCCGAGGCAGTGGCAACAGGCTCTGGTCAACATTCAGCGAGTGCTCAAACCAGGAGGGGAAGTATTGTTCAGAGACTATGGCCGCGGAGATCTCGCACAAGTACGCTTCAAGGCTGGTAGATGGATGGAGGATAATTTCTATGTTCGTGGAGACGGCACCAGAGTATATTTCTTCGAAAAAGAGGAACTGGAAACGATCTGGGGTGGAGCCTTCGACATTTACAATCTGGATGTGGATCGTCGACTAATCGTCAACCGTCAACGGCGCATCAAAATGTACCGATGCTGGATTCAGGGACGGTTTCGAAAGAAGGAGTGTACTTGAGAGCAAGCAGCGTCTTCAGAAACCAGAATCTGTCCGGCACCTTTTGCGCAAATCAAGGCCAATGCACCAATCCGGAATTTGAGTGGGAGGCGTGGGTGCACAATGGAGGTGGAAAAGGCAGCCAAGGAGCAACAATGTCGCACTGGTTCCAAAAAGCGAAGCACATGTTCAGTGATGGAATGCATAGTTTCAACCCAAAATCAGCCAGTGTACATTCAGAGATGCAGGGGATGATAGAGTAACGCAGCCAATTGGATAGAGAGAGCGTTGCATGTGAAGATGCTGAAGTGGTTGTTTGTAACCAAGCACCTCGTGGCACTCCAAGCTGGGCGGGCCAATGCATCTGTCGGACGGTCATTTGAATTAGTGTGAGCTAATTTTGAGGCGACCGGACCCAAAAATGCTCATATATTGGATCAAATGACTATCTTGGTCATCCTGCGCCTCGCTTTTCCTGCACTTCTTCCTCACTGCCTTCGAACCTTGTCTGCTTCCCTGTTGCCACTCTCTTCAACCAAATCACCAAACCCCCACCTCGAGAAACTGACGTTGGCATGGTATCTAAATAGTCATAGTATTCATTCTTTCCGTTCAGAGCCAGTCCTTACCGTTCTCTACCTTTCTCCTCTCGTTCAGATTGTTTTCTCACCTCCTATATCACTCCCATTGCTCCTCGCGACTTACCGACTGCGCCACTCAGCAGCTTTGCTTCAGACGCCGAACCCGCTTTCAGTTGAGCGTTCTACCTCCCGGTTGTCTTTATTGCTCCCCCGGCCGTCCGCTGAAGCTGCCGCATGCTGCAGATCTCGGGAATATGACCTGTGCAACACAAACAGTCACCTTCGAGTCCTCTTCTAGCCGCGAGTCCAGTCCTGCGAGAGACGATGAACGCACTCGGCTCCTGCCCCGAGGCCGCCGTCATTCTTATAACACTCTCCCCCGACGACGGCAGTCGAGCATCTGCAATGCCGATGCGATCTTCGTCCGAGTGGATTTGTTTCTAAGCGAGCTGAAAAGTAGGCTGGACAGACTAGAAAAGTACCGCCAAGAGAGCCTTCTACATTTTGATGCTCAATTGGAGCGAGCCTACCAAGCTTTAAGTGATGTACGAGATTCATGTGCTCCTACTTTATCTGGTGAATTACTATGGGGTGCTGCGAGACATCGGGCCCTGATTCTGGTGGATACTCTGGAGACCAGGTACAACGACTTCATGCCGTCTCGAGAAAGTCTGGAACACAAAGCACAAGAGGGCATGCGGGTTATGGAATCCTTTCTCTTGGAGCTCGAGTCAGGGATGCTTGAAAGGAAGAAGCAATTTATTGATTCAGGATGGAAGAAGGTCGATGACTCACTTAATGCTACCCGGGAGATACTGGAAGACGGTCTCGACAAAGCTTTTCGGGCGAGAGATTTGCTCGCCGACTCCGTCTCTCACGCATTGACCCGAGCTGCCGAGACCAGGCTGATCCATTACGAAGATCTTCCCACGCCCTGGAGGAATAATCCCCACATCCTCAAGGGCTACCGATTCAACAAGACACAGCTCGAGTGCCTCACCACTATGTTTCACGCACACAATGAGATGGTGAACATTTGGTCACACACCATCGGCTTGCTCATTGTTCTTACTGTGGCTTTTTACTACTATCCTTCGTCGTCAACATTTCCTCTGTCGACCAAAATGGACGTCCTGATTGCGGCCTGTTTCTTCGCCGCTGCCTGCAAGTGCATGATTTGCTCCACGATGTGGCACACTATGAACAGCATCTCAGACAAGCGTTTGTTCGATCGTTTCGCTTGTGTCGACTATACCGGCATTTCCCTGCTGGTGGCGGCGAGTATCCTTAGCACTGAGTGGACAGCCTTTTACTGCGAACCCATCTCGCGAGCGATTTATATGAGTCTGACCACGGCATTGGGAATAGCCGGAGCGATTCTGCCGTGGCGGGAGAGTTTCAATCGTGCCGATATGGCTTGGTTCCGGGTGGCATTTTTTGTCACCTTTGTCGTGGTTGGCTTTGCGCCGGTGTTACAACTGAACTATACGCGAGGAGCTGCCTGGACTTTTTATTTTTACGCTCCCGTTGCTAAAAGTATCATGGTGTATTTCACAGGAGCTCTCATCTACGCAAGCCAAGTACCTGAAAAGTGGTGGCCTGGAACGTTCGACTACATTGGATGCAGTCACAATATCTGGCATGTTGCTGTGGTCCTGGGCATCATCTTTCATTATTTTGCCATGTTAGACTTCTTCCAGGGCGCATTCACCCGGGCGAGTGATGGTTGTCGCTTGGGCTGATACAGTTGACAGTACGAGCATTTTGGTGGCTCGCGACGGGGTGTTGGTGAAGCATAGCGTGGCTGTCTTCTAGCAATGTATTGACTCCGGACCGGCTTTAGAATTTTGGTTGGTGTCGAGCCTGGTGTAATAACTTTTGCTTTCAGCATGGGCCGAGTTGGACATGCTCTTCTTGACCACGCCTACCACTACCGAGTACTACAGCCCAATGCTACTTCTCACCCACCATCATTGTGTTGAGCAGAGATCCTTTTTCTCTCTTCTATGGACCCCACCATGCTACTGCTGGACGACTTGCCAATATTCGTTGAACCACCTTGCATCTTTACACCTCGACAACTGCTTGTAACCATAGGAACCACCGTGGTCCTTCGCTGACCTTCCCCAGAGCCCCAGTCGATCAAAGTGCTGCGCGGAAATTGCCCGCCGACTTACAACCGAGTGACTAAGACGACCCCTCATTATTTCAACATTATCCAACATGCCAAGTCACTCGAAGGACGTTGCAGCTTGGTGTGTACGACAGAGAATTGATCGAGGCCGACAATCTGGCCGATCAACATACTCATTCCCATCTTCACGACCATGCCCACCACCTAAGTCCACATTCTCTCCCAAACTGCGCACTTTCTCCAATAGGTCCGCAGACCAACCAGTCCAGCGCGGGATGTTCATGCCACCGGCTGCTGCGCCTCTGCCGCCTCCTTGAGAGCCTTCTCCTTTCTCATCATCCTTCGAGAGAAGATGAAGACAAAGACACTGAACAGGAAGTAAATTGGCTGCAAGGTGATGGTCAAGATGTACCCTTTGTGGAATCTGGGTGCCTCCACGGTTGGCCAGGCGAGAATTGGAACCCAAGAGTTGAAGGCCGTACCAGTGGCGAGCATGGAGCTGATGATAAAGGCTCGCTCTTCTGCATCACCTGCGCATACCAGGTTGGCATGCGAATAGATGACTGGTGACAGAGACACAAGCATATAACCAATGGCCACGGCAAACCTAGCACCATGTCAGCTTCATCTTACGAACCTTGGCTGGGAGACTTACCATTTCCAGGCGAACGATGACTGGTCGTACAGGACAAAGCCCAGGGCAGCGATGAATGTCATGAACGTGACGAAGCCGAACAAAGGGATCTTGGCCCGATCTCCCCATTTGTCGACCACCCACGAAAAGGTAAAGATGAAGACGACGCCCAAACTTGGACTGATGGCCTAGATCGGGGCGTCAGTGAGGTATACTCGATGTACAATGGAGGATGACTTACTGTATAGTTGTTCACCTGGAAGGTGTCGTACTGCGGCTGTGCTCTGAGCCACAGAATGTGTTGTTGCCACCAGCCCATGCCGAGAATCCAGATGATGTTCCACGGCACGAGAACCCAGAAATGCCATCGACCAAAGAACCTCTTGACCGACGAGAGAGAAAATGGCAATCCCTGCGGCGACTTGCGACCCACTAAGCGCATTCTCTCCAGCGCAAGAGCGTGCTCTTCTTCGGTAAGGAACCATCTCTTTGAGGTCCTAAGCGCACCTGGGAAGAAAGTTGCCCCCCAGAGAGCGATGGGAAAGGTGCACAGGGATCCGATCAGGAACATCCATCTCCATCCCGCGTGTCCAAGGCTGCCATCGAGATTGCGATAGATTCGCGCAGCAAGAACACCCGTCGACACGGTTCCGACGCCAGATGACATGTAGAAAATACCAGCTCGACGCACAATCTCATCTGGTCGGTACCAACTCCCAAGGACATAATGAATCGAACAGAAAAAGGGTCCTTCGCAGAGACCGATGATGAGTCGGTACGCCGCCAACTGACCGAAACCTTTGGCCCAGAAACAAAGCATTGTGAAAAGGCCCCAGAGGAAGGTTGAGGTCGGAAGCACGATATGAGCCGGGATCTTGGTTACGAGCAGCGTCGATGGAATCATGGAACTAGGCGCATGGTCAGTACGAAGTCAATATCCCTGGACGATGACATACACTGCATATCCCACAGTGAACACAGACTGCAACTGGACGTATTCGTTCCGCAGTAGTTTGAGGTCTGTTGGCAATATCAGTCCATGTCCCCAATATACAATGCCAGATCATCTCATACCTTCTCTCATCCCGCTAACATAAGCATTGGCGAGGATGCCGCGATCAATGTACATGACCTAATGACATGTCAGCTTGCCTCAAGACACAAAAGGACGATTGGGATATGCGCACCCAGAAACCCATGCAGGCAAACGAGAGAATGGTAAAGTCAAGCTTCAGGACCAAGCGGCGCTCCACTGGTCCATCATTCTTGTCGAACCAGGCAAGAAAACCCCTATCCTGGGCCGGGTGAGCGTTTGCTTTCTCAGAGGTCAACGGAAGTTCTTCTTTGGAGTCGCTGAGGACCTCCGAACCCGCCACAGCGGTAACAACGACGTCTTCCTGCTGCTTCGACATGGCTCTATGGATGTGGTAGATTTTGTTTCAAGTCAAAACTATCCATCCGCTTGCCAGAAAGCTTCTTGCATTGAACAGAGGGCATGCAGTGCTCTCTAAATACCTTTTTAATCTTCGGTCATGGGGGGAAATCCGGTCGTCTGGGTCCGGAAGCCTCAACTTCAGTTTGCGCTATCTACATGCCATGGAATCACGACATCTGCCTCGTCGAACTCTTTTTTGTTTTGTTTTGTTTTTCTTTTTTGCCTCACACGGCATGCCCAATCCGACCGTTGAAGACTTATCTATTGTATCCGATGATCGGAATCATATAGGCGAGCACGCCATCCAAGAATCGTACCGCGGAACGTTATTGACAAGTTGTGGACCACGTCCCCTTTCCTCCCTGGCAAAACGACCCGCTGGTATGATCCGAAACGCGCTACTATGTTCGAGGCCGAACTCTTATGTTCGAGGCCGGCCAAGAACGCGTGGGTGGGTTCTATAGATCCAGCACGCGAGGGCGGTTGATTTCTTTGTACAAAGATCTTCAGAATACTTGGCTCCAAAAAACATTATCTACAGGGTCTCGAATGACCCCCGACGGTTTGTCCAACTGACTAGTTGATTCGATAACCCTTGGGATCATTGTCCTCTGCCAACATGGCTCTCTCGTCCGAAAATAGCTCGAGACTGCCCACTCCAATAGTAACCGATGATTCTGATGGAGAGACAGGAGGCCCGCAAAGTGCAATTACCACGCCTGACGAGGACATTCCTGTGCCGCCAGGTCGATCCCAGTCGAGCAGGCCGATTAGCGCCATCATCGTCGGCGCAGGAATCGGCGGAATTGCAACAGCAGTTTTGCTCTCGCACAAAGTCGACAATCTGACGTACACCGTATACGACAGGAACAGCAAGGTTGGAGGCACTTGGGCTGAAAACACTTATCCTGGTGTCAGATGCGACGTGCCATCCCACGTGTACCAACTCACCTTTGCGCCCAACACCGACTGGAGCGAGTACTATTCCAAAGGCAGTGAGATCCAGGAGTACTATGCCCGAGTAGTCGAAGACTATGGAGTGAAGCCAAATCTTCGGCTATCGCACGAAGTTTTGTCTGCTCGATGGATCGCAGACACACGAGAGTGGGACGTCGAAGTACGAAACCTCTTGACTGGCGAGGTCTTCAGGAACCGTGCCGATTTCTTGATCTCGGCTCCTGGAAGAGTCAATGAGCCTCACTATCCCGACATCAAGGATCTGGCGACGTTCAAGGGCAAGGTCGTGCATACCGCCAGATGGGATTCAAGCATCGTTCTGGACAACAAGAGAGTTGCCATCATCGGGAACGGGGCATCTGGTCAGCAGATTTTGCCCAACATTGTGTCCCAAGTTGCCCACATTGACCACTATGTCCGTTCCAAAACCTATGTCAGCCCGACATTTCGTCAAGGCCTGCTAGAAGCTTCAGCTGAAATTCCGGGGGGTCTCATCTACAGCGAAGACGAAAAGAGGACATTTCGGGAAAACCCAGCCGCATACCTGGCTTACCGCAAGGGACTCGACAAACAACATTACGGCGCGGTTAACAACCAGTTCGGGAAGCTGGGCACTGAAGCGAACAACAAACTGCGTGAGAGCCTTCTGTCAACCATGTTGCAGCGTCTCCATGGTGACAAAGAATGGTTGGCTCGACTGACTCCGGATTATGCGCCCGGTTGCAAGCGGCTCACCCCTGCACCGGGTTATCTTGAGGCCATTATCGGGCCCAAGGTTGAATTCATCGATGACAATATCATCGAGGCCACAGAGCACGGGTTGAAGACTGGTGATGGCAGCGTCCGAAACGTGGACGTGATCATCCTTGCAACGGGCTTCCAGAACGGATTCTATCCTCGCTTCCCAACCATCAACAAGGACGGCGATGACCTGTCTCAGATTTGGCGTCCCGGTGGCAAAGTGGGATATCCCGAGACATACATGGGCGCCATGGCACCACAGACTCCAAACTACTTCTTCGTGCTCCAAGCTCAAGGCAATGCGTTCGGGGGTTCCGTGCCTTACCAGTGCGAAATCTCTGCGACATACATTGCCAAGGTGATCCGTAAAATACAACGACACCAGTACGCGACCGTGAGTCCCACTCTGGCCGCCGCAAGCGAGTTTAGCGAGGTGGTCGACCGATATTTCAAAGACTCAGTTGTCAACGACGGGTGCCGGAGCTACTTCAAACTCGGGGGCCACACCGGCAGGGCGAGAAATGTCATTGGGTTTCCCGGAACAACCAGACAGAGGCTCGAGGTTCTCGCCGAGCCCAGGTGGGAAGATTTTGCCTTTGAGACCCTAGGTGGTGCTCGCATAGGAAGCGAGGACCAACACGGTACTGAGAGTGGTGGGGATGTGGTTAGCGTGGCTGGCAAGGCTGCGAAGAACCGCTTCCTCGGGTTCTGGGGCGATGGGAGGTCGGTCCTCGACGAGGCCAACGACCTTGACGCAGTAACATACTACCTGAAAGAGGTGGGAAAAGTAGACCTCAGACGCTTGCACGAGGACTTGGTCTGAGACCAGGGAGGTTGTTTTTGTTAGAGAACGATGTTTATTATTCCTTTCTCCTCTTCGATTGGTGCAACGATGAGCGCCGGTTATAGACGGCCGGCGGAGGCACCGAAAAAAGGCAACGCCGTGAACTTGCTTTCATCAGAAGGAAGTCAAACCCCCATCACAAACTGTCGACAAAGTCTACCTTGGACCTTGGTGCTTGCTGTTTTCTTGTTGTAGCTTTGGCAGTGCAAAATTTACCGGCCACGTTTTGCTCCAGCGTGGTTACGAGTCAGAAGATAGTGTCTCTGTGCAGATAGAAGAATCATGTGCTGATCTGCTCGACGGAACATCAGTGGTTGAAAGCACTGTCAACCACCTCCCTTGGCAGGAGTGTCGACTTCAGACGTTGGAATTGCGTGACATGCCCAGAGCGAAGTATTCCCGATTAGGCCATTGGCTTCAACTTCATGGGTCCCAGATAACGTCGCCCCCACCATGGGACCTCGACCACGGACCATGATACTTGGCGCAAAGAGATATTCATACCAGTCGACAACTAGGTTTGATCGCATCATTATCGTTCTGGATGGTAACAACGATAAACCGGGTCGCAAGGGCGATATCGGAGACGACAGCTATCTGTGCTGTATCCGCCCCGGATGGACTGGTCAAAGGTTGACTGGAATCGCAAGGCTGGCTGGCTGGCTGGCTGGCAAGGTGGCCAAGAACCAAAAGGGGGAGGGTAGGGAGGGAGCGCACAGAGAATATAGGGTGGTTGTGGCAGACTGATTTTTCTCAAAAGGTGCATTTCGCTCCCAATCTTCAACGAGACATTTCGAGGGCTAATCAAGATTGAGACGAGATTGAGGGAAGATGAGCAACGACGGCCAGAACGACAAGCAGGCGAGGATCGCCATTGTCGACGATGCTCCTCCTCCTCCTCCTCCTCCTCCTCCTCCTCAGCCGAAAAAGCGCATTTTGCTCAATGCCTTTGACATGAATGGAATTGGCCACATCAGGTGAGTTCCAGTGAAGTGCGCTGCTTTTGAAAGATTGAACACGACCATCTCTGCGCGATGATGAAAAACATGAATTGACATGACAATATCATGGTCAAAGCCCAGGACAATGGCGCAATCCGGTCGACAAGTCCAAGTATAAGAACCGTCTGGACTACTGGATCAACCTCGCCAAACTGCTCGACCGGGGGAAATTCAACGCCCTCTTTCTCGCCGACAACTTCGGATCGCACGATGTCTTTGGCGGCAGTCATGCGCCGGCCATTCGAGCGGGCACCCAGTGGCCGATGTATGATCCTTTCGTGGTAGGTTGATCAATCCAAGAATTCGCATCTCGGAAATAGTTCTGTCACTTACACACGCGACAGATCATCTCGGCCATGGCAGCAGTCACGAAAAATGTGGCTTTTGGCGTGACTTCGTGTACGACTTTTGAACCGCCTTTTCTTCTGGCCAAACGCTTTTCCACCTTGGACCATGTGACCAAGGGCCGCATTGCCTGGGTGAGTAGTCATTGGGAATGCTTCGACCCGATCCGACCCAGGTCTGTTCTGCGTTGGCATGAACCAACTGACTGACCGTGTGGTGCGTATAGAACATTGTGACCTCATGGTCGGACAACGCTGCCCGGGCTGTGGGCCTGGAGCAACTGCCCGAGCATGATCTGCGCTACGAAATGGCCGAGGAGTATCTCAACCTCATGTACAAGTAAGTCCAGGCCTCTCTCCATCAGACTCTGATGTGGTCAGCTCTCCATGTCAATGGTTGCTGTATAAACTGTGGGCCTGTTAACTGAACATTGACACAGGCTTTGGGAGGGTTCTTGGGCTGATGACGCCGTGGTGCAAGACTCTGCAAATGCGACATACACCGACCCGTCCAAGGTCCGGAAGATAGAGCATCGAGGCCGCTTCTTCAAGTGTGTAAGCGCTCACTTGGTCGATCCTTCACCACAACGAACACCGGTGCTCTTTCAAGCGGGCATGTCACCGTGAGTATTGTGACCTTGCGAAACTTGCAGAATCAAGCCACTATGCGTGTTCCCGCTAACTCTAGGGCAGAGCAGGCGCAGCGTTTGGAGCGAAACACGCCGAATGCATCTTCATCGGAGGACGAACCCCGGGATATTTGCGCGGCAAGATCACAGAGACACGGCGGCTGGCAGCTACTCAAGGCCGTAACCCTCGCGATCTGAAGTTTTTCGTCCAATTCACCCCGATCCTGGCGCCGACCGACGAAGAAGCACAGGCCAAGCTGGACGAGTATCGAAAATATGCCATTCCCGAGGGCGGCCTCGCCCTGTTCTGCGGCATCACCAAGATCGACGTCAGCCAGTTTCCCATCGACGAGCCATTCCCCACCGACCGCAATCATCCGGCATACAAAGGCCTCAGCGACCGTGCCATCGAAGCTCTGACGACTAAGCCCGAGAGATGCCAGGTCTGGACCCCACGGGAATTGGGCAATTTCCAAGCCATCGGAGGCAGTGGAACGTTCATCGCGGGTAGCCCCGTCACCGTGGCCGACGAGATGGAGCGCTGGCTCAATGAAGGCGATGTGGACGGGTTCAACATCGGCCATGTCGTCGTGCCCGGGGCGTGGGAGGATGTGGTTGATCTACTGATCCCCGAGCTGGAGAGGAGGGGGTACAACCAGGACTATCCGACGCCCGACGAGAGCACGGCACGGGAGAATTTGTTTGGCACCCCCGGAGATGCAAAGCTGAGAGCGGACCATCCGGGCAGAAAGTTCGCTTTTGATCAGTATGGCAAGACCTGGGAGTGATCTCGACTCGACTCGATCCGACCCGAGCCTATACACCTGAAATGGGGGACGGGGTTTGACAGTGGAGGAGCCGGCTGTCCGATAAAATTCCGTTGATGAAGTGATCTTTGGACTGAATGACTCGAACGAGCAAGATCTCAATGAACTTGTGCGCTCGTGGAAAAAAATCCCCACTAGTAGAATGGTCAATATATGGCATGCGGACAGAGTGCAATCACACACCTTTCATACCCATTCGTGGCCATGATCATTCAACCAATCAAATCGCCTCGGCTCCAACGTTGGGCAACCACCGGCCGATGTGAACACAAAGTTTCATCGATGCGTTTGAGACTCAAAGTTTGTGGCTGCACATCCAGTTACGCCTACGCTGTATCTGATTGGTTGACAGGACTGGACAGTATGGGAAACACCACAGTATCTTTTAGAGGGGAAAGCTGCAATGTGTCTGCAAAAAGGGGGGAAGGCGGGTTCGGGAACCACTGTATATCGAGGGAGACACTGATTATGACGCTCAAGATAGGAAAATGGGTTTAAGGGAGGGACCAATTCAGAGCCTGCTTAGCCATGACATTGGGATTCGAGGACTCAAACAAGGCTTTCTAAAGAGTAGATCAGCGTCATTACTAGACAATCCCCGATTAAACTGGAATCTAATGCATCTCCAGCCACGTCCCTCTTTGAAGAGTCTGCATTTCACCAGGGAAAATAGGGTTTCCGTCCCGATCCCAACCTAGTCCAAGCCAAATTTTCAAGTCTTGCCGTTTTTGGTCGTTGGTAAAGAACCGATTGAGCGCACCCAGAATGCAATCAATCCACCAACGAGTGCCTAAGCGTCTTTTAGTTTACTCGCCCCAAATATTATTCTCGTCGGCTTACCAGCTCCTCCTCTTGACGGGCTCTTGGTCAATTCATATCTTGTTGCACCAGAATCGAAGAGTGTATCCAACCATGCACCAACAGTGCTTCCCTCTCGCACCGTAATTAGCCAGCTCTTGACATAACCCTGTAATTTGCCATCATCAAGTCTGAACGGGCGCTCGCTGCATACAACGAAAGTTTTGCCGCCAAGGGGATCAGCTTGCTTCAGCTCGATGTGCAGCATTCTTGTGTCACTCGTCTGCAGAACTAGGGCCCAGGGATTAGGCTCTGCGGCATGAGGCTGCGGTGGCAGGGCTGCGAGGTAACAGGAAAGGACCTCGGCGGTTCGAATGTGAGAAAGCAGCCCAGGAGGCTGAAACAACAGCGTTGCAGCGCGACAATGATTGAGAGCAAGAAGACTGTCGACCGAATAGATGAGATCCCGAGTCGTCATAGCGAATAGACCGCGCAAAATATCAGAGTTGAGAATCAGTGTTGAGTCGATGGCCTGAACCCAGTCCTGAAGAAGTGACACCAGGCATCCCGCGGCATTGTAGTTTGTAATTGCCAGATAGGCCAACTTGCACCTCCGTACCCCAAGAGCCACTTGAATTTACCGAAACACAATGACGGGACGACGTTCCTCCCCTCTTGCGCAGTACAAGGCAGAAAATTGGGGATCTGTAGGCGGACGAGGAGCTTCCACCTTCACGTGTTGTCCACTGGGAACTCTCAGAGAAACAGTCAAGCTGTCTTTGAGTGCCAGGAGGAGCAACAACGCGGTTATCCTCTTATGAAAGACGCGTCGAAGCCCCGAAATTCATCACCTACACCTCGAGAAACACCAAAAATCACAGCCCCAGTTCATGGAAGGGAGTTACGCCCCTTTCGTATACGCCCACGGTGGGAAATGGACTTAAGGTCCTCCACTTTCTTACCCCACCACTGTTTACGGTGCCTGAGATTGAAGAGTACGCGACGAAGAGGTGGAGTGCGCGCGATCAAATTAAATCAAATTCGTCTTGGTATCGGTATCAGAAGAGGTGCGGTACTACTGTATGCACAGCAAATACTGTAGCTTACCACGAGAGGATGCGATAGTTGTGGCAGCGCAGGTTAGGTGCATGCCAAGCTCTAGACTCGGGTCTTCCCTCGGCTTTGGCGGCCAATCAATTGCCCTCAGCTTCTTCATGATGAAGGGGATCAGGCAGCAATCGTTCCACGGCTGGGCTGAACCTAGGTGGCATTCTTTCATTTCCTCAGCTCTCTCTACAGTATACGTCTTTGCAGGCCAGTGGGGTATGCCACAAAATTTTCCCGATGTTGCCATGCTGTGAGCTTGTAGTTTTCGATCCTTCTGGAGAACTTTTCCTATTGCTCAATCGAGATGCGACTCAGTCCGAAGTTGTCGCCCACGATGCTCATGGTGATGACGCTCAAGAGCAGGACGTGTCACACCTCTCCAATAACGAAGAACCATCAAATAATACATTTACAGGGCTTTGGTCTAAGACATCTACCCAAGCAGTCGAAATGCAGGTATCATTGAAACATCTTTCACTGGCCTCTAAGTTCTTCGCCAATATGTTCGGCGACCAAAGCTTGGACCTGAACGGGCATGAGCCAAACAACAAAGAAATGAGAACCATCCCTCTCCAGGGAGATGATTTTTATTCGCTGCAGATTTTGCTCAACATTATCCATGGGTTGACAAGAAGAGTTCCAAGACAAGTAGAGAGAAACATTCTCCTGCAGGCTGTCATCTTGATTGACAAGTATGAGTTTCATGAGGTGGCTGAAGTCTTCACAGATATGTGGTTCGAATCTCTTCGACCCACACTGCCACGAAATCTTCACCGAGACATAGCTTCTTGGATTTACATTTGCTGGAGCCTGGGAAAGTCAGAAGAGTTTGAGGCCTTGACGGAAATCGCCATTCTAGAGACCGACAACGGACTTGAAGACCCAGACGTACCGGTCCCTTTTTGGATCATTGGTAAGTTCCCCCGGTAGAACGGTGTGAA
This sequence comes from Fonsecaea pedrosoi CBS 271.37, assembly GCF_000835455.1. Lineage (NCBI taxonomy): Eukaryota > Fungi > Ascomycota > Eurotiomycetes > Chaetothyriales > Herpotrichiellaceae > Fonsecaea > Fonsecaea pedrosoi. The sequence continues at coordinate 289,787 of NW_013550614.1, read as the reverse complement.
CATATTCTAAGTACATCTAGCCGAAATCCGGTCTTACCGAAGAGAGATCTTGACCGAATTTCTTTCCATTCTCTCGAGTCTGATTGATCGCTATGAGGGCCCTCGTTGCCTCTGTCGCAGAGACAAAGATTGCGATGCTCTACTTTTGGGAAAGCTCATCAAAGGCTTGAAGAACATCGGGCTCTACCCGGTCCCAGACGCCTTACTCTTGAATAGGTCAATAAAGTCTCTTTTTGCCGCCGTCCGAGATATGGAACTCTCCCCTCTGTGTAAGGAGCTCACGAAGAAAGAGCGAAAGGGGTATTCATCTCTAGATGATGAGGAATCGTTCCGAAGAACCTATCATCTCAAAGAAGAGCTACATAATTCAATTTCAAGCCTTGAGAAAAAGTTTCGAGGTCTACAATTGAAAAATGGAGGCAAGAGCGAGGTTCGGAGTTGAGGAGATCTCTGTATCGGATACCGAAAAGTCTATATTGGAAGGTGTTGGGATTGCTCCAGTTCCTTATTGCACTTGGTCATCATACGGCCGGCTCGTCATGATCGAGGTACGCCCAGGTGCTCGGTCTAAGATCTGTTGGGAAGGGATTGATGTTGAGTTGAACACGTCAAAGTCTTCAGCGTTGGTAAATGAAATAGCGGCCTTGATACTCAGCCTCTTGGCTCAGTAACTTGACTAACTTCCCCTGCATGATCTATCGAGTGATATGAATTTCATTGCATATAAGACCCCTCTCCAACCCCTAGGATATCGGACAGCTCAGTGTGCTTCGCGTCGTGGATGAAATTGTCCAAGTCTGGAAGCACACTATGGGCGAGTCGAAGGGCCTGAAGGACAATTATCCGATAAGATATTGCTCTTGACCCTTGTTGACCTGTGTCGAGTGGTCCTGGAGGTAGACGCCCTCCACGACAGGCTCCGGATCGTAAACTGTCTACGATCGTGGTGCGCGATGGGCGACACGCCGATGATAGAGCCTGCCCAACCCCTAACACTCCCTGTAGTGATCTGTCAGCTGCTGCGTCTCTTAAAGTATTTCTAGTTTCTGCAGTGGCTTCTACATCCGTCAGAGGTTCTTCCAATGAGAAACAATGATCCTTTTCCCTGTCGACGGTTTATTGGGTCTTGCACGTCAGCAAAGGACTAAGAGTAAAGATAAGCAAGAGGAATTCGCGCACTAGATGAATATTTGACAATCTATAACTTTAAACAAGTCACAAAGAGAAATTGCCACACCGGTTTATGCACGCATTGACCTGCCGAACGGTATAGTCTGCTGCCTGGCAGATATTGCCGCGCACCATTCTATTAAAGCGCACCAGTTGAGTCTCCACCAGTCCAATGGCTCGCTCATGGGTGAAGGCTTTGAAAGAAGCTGCTTCGTGATTGAAGATGACCGACTCCTGATCAGCTGTTGCCTGGCCGCCAAGTATTTAGTCCGCTAACTACTGAAGCAAACGTTGGGAAGTGACCTCACGCGCTCTCTGCCTTTCTTCACACCACGTCCACACACCATTCGAGCAACAGTCTAAAGCCCGGTCCATTGTTCTGCTCGTATACCTTCCAGTTCTTCTTGATGAATGCTTTTGATTCGGCCAATAAACTCTTCAATGGGAAGCGGGGGTGAGTTTGGCGGCAAGTACAAAAGCTTGATGTCTGCCGTGTCGCACATTCGCCGGATTCGCTCACTAAGATAATACGACGCACTGTCCATGACCAGGATCGCCTTCGGCGCGGGGAATCTTCCACAGTGGTAGAAAGGCTGTTCAACAAAGTCCTCAACCATAATGGTGTCGGTGGTGCCTTGGGCCCCGAGAAAGAAGAATACCATCCCAAAGAAACCACGGCGCAAATGTGGGCAGAAGCGCTAGTACTAGGTATCATGACGATCCTCCAAGAATCAGCATTTATAACATCTCGCACATTTGAGCAGCCCCGTTAACGACTGCCCTGCACCTCTAGCACGTGCACTTTGGAGCAATGGTAAACGGAGTCCGAGCCACTTCCGTACCATAGATCTTGATGGATCAATTTGAACATTGCAGCGGGCGCTACATTTACCGGGAGGAAGTCTTCCACTCTTTTGGGCCACTCGTCATCCCATCTGAATGCTATGAATGCTGCCACGTACTCCCAATAGCTCGGATACCAGCCAGCAACTTCCCAGTCCAAGAGGACTACCCGTATATTCTCAATCCCAGTAACATGGGTAGGCAGATTTTCGACAATGATATTCTTCCGTTGTACATCCGAGTGACAAAAGGTTGCTGAGCGGTCATCGAGGGCCGGGGCGAGGTTCCTTTCAAAGAATTCTGCGAGATAGGGATCTCTGTGGTTGAGGGCTGAATTCGCCCTTGATCTCTTGGCCAGTCCATAGATCATGTCGCTCGCAGCCTCGAACGGCCCCGTAATCGTCCGATCACCATCTGAATCCCAAAATAAATGATACGGGATAGGCCCCTTCAGGACGCTACCGAAGAAACCCTGGCCAGGGGGACTGTGAAGTGATTCGAATATGTCTCGAAGCTTGTTCAGAATGATAACTTTGTCTTCATCTCCAAAAGTTGGCCAAAGAGTATCTAGTGTTTGGCCTGGGATCAGCTCCATGACAACGAAGACTTCTTCGGCATCCCACCACATCGCGTAGAGTTTCGGAGCCGGGACTTTAGGGAAGTTCTCCTCGATAAAAAGCAAGTTTTGTCCTTCTAATAGACTGACCTCTTTCCCGTACTTGACCACGTAAGGTCCAACGATCACTACCTTTTTATCTGCGCAAGGGTCGACTCCATGGGTGATGGTTGGCGACTCCCGGATCTGACTCGAAGTACCTAGGTAGGAGTCCAGGTAGGTCATTCGAACTTCGGAGGAAAGGAATTCTTGTGTTGGCCTCCATCTGATGGTGTGACAAGCGCAAAGCGCTATCTTTTACTAGTCTGGGATACGACGCTGCCCTTTGTACTCCATTGTCAAGGAGGGAGAGTCTCCGTCCGAACGAGGGAGGGGGACGAGAAAGTGGTCGAAAGTCGAAAAAGGCGGAGAAGAAAGAACGGTCGGCGCGCCGCTAATTTAGGCTTCTAGCTGGCGCTGTATGTGGTGGAGCAGGGTCAGGACGAAGGGTGAGTGCGAAGGGTGAGGGGAGGGTGAGTGGTTATAAAAGCGGCACGCTCGGGGTGCGTCGCACGTGAGCTCCGAGTAGTTTTTACTCTTCTTTACCCGCCATGCAATCAGTGTTCAGGGTCACCCTTGAATCCGCTAAATCAAGGGCCAGCAGATTGTCCAAAGCAGAAAAGACACCAGTTCATACGAGGAGGTCCCACAAGAAGTCGCGGCACGGCTGCAGGACCTGCAAACAGCGACGAATCAAGGTAGTTTTCTCTCCGAGTACTTGAATGTACGCACAGCTTGGTGAGTGGACTAATACATTATCTCTAGTGCGATGAGAACAGAGATGGTGGTTGTCTCAAGTGCCAGAGCCATGGACTTGCTTGTGATTATAACAACGGAGCCCAACTGCCGTCCCGTGCTTCTGTCATCCTACCAAAGCAGCAGCAGCAGCAACATGGTTCTCCTACGTCTTCCTGCTCAAGTGACAATGGTTCACGATCCTTGGTCAGAAAAATCAGTCAAGGACCGAGCTCAAGATCTCTCGTACCCCTAACACTGGTTCGCAACCCACCTTCTCCTTTTCCATTCGGAATTCCCAGTCAAATGACCTCCATGGTACACACATTCAGTCATTTTAGCACCGTCACATACTGCTCGATGGGATCCAACATGGGACAAGAGATCATACGAACCACTGCTTTCGATCTGGCCCTCGAAAAGCCCTACCTCATGCACGCAGTGAATGGTGTCTCGGCTGCACACCTGTGTCATCTTCTTCCTGCTGCTCGACACCCGGCCCAACATAACCAGAACCAGCTGACGAACTTCTACCACTTTCAGAGGGCATTGCAACTCTTTCGCGAGGAGCTGGCGACCGGCGTCACCAAGGCCAACATGAATGCCCTGCTATCGACGGTGATGCTAATTTGCGTCCATCAATTTATGCTCCCCCAATCTCAACCGGATCCTGGAACGAGTTTCGTGTACGCACCAGCGGAGCGTCGAAGTGAGTGTCTGAGATGGTTGACGATTCAGCATGGGTTTAATGCTCTGTATGCTGAGCTGGGTGAAGTAATTTGGGGATCTGTCTGGAATCCGGTCTTCACGGACTCGGATATCAAGGAACTCGCGTCTACAATCATGACTGCAGAGGCCGGCGACGATATTCATGCATTATTTCTGGAGCTATGCGAGGTTACCCCGGACTCGTCGTCTCAGAACAACCCTTATTACGAGGCGTTGGAGCATCTACTCTTCACACGAAGACTCAAGCCGGGGATGAACACCTTTAACAAGCTGGTCACATTCGTCGGGTCGGTGGAAGGAGACTTTCTTCGACTGTTGCTTTGTAGAGACAAGCGAGCACTGTTGATCCTGGCCCATTGGTTGGCATTGATGATTGGGCTCGATCAGTGGTGGAGCAGCGCAAGATGTAAGAATGAATGCGTCGCCATCACGACATTCTTGATGCACGATCAGGACGAAAGGGTTAGAGCCTTGCTACGATTTCCTGCTCAGCTTGTGGGAATTGATCTGATGGCGGTCAAGCTGTTGGACGGACACAGCATAATAAGCTCGTGACCCTTGAAGACGCCGAGTTGCAGATTTACTCGGCCTCATCGGCCTCAGAGACTTTGTATTTCAACCCCCAAACACCATTCCATCCTCTTAGGAGCGCAGATCTGCCGCCGGGTTTTGTATTTAGTATCTTGTATTCTAAATGGAGCAGTGGCGTTGAAGCAGCGATCGATAGGGCAGAGGAAACCCTCCCTGTATGTACTGGACGGTTGAATGGTGGTTTGACTCTCTTGTTAGCGAAGAGGTGCAACTTATGATATGTGCATAACTCGGTACCTCGTACCTCGTACAGGGTGCGCCAGTGGTGCTTGCTTAGGGGCGCCCGAGGATCCGTTTCCCGACAGAGGGCACCCAAGGCACCTAGTGGTCTGCCACAGTGAGGCGCCACAGGCTCCGCCGCACCCAACCACGCGCCAGTGAGGCTGCTGTTGGTGCCTTTTTCGTCACGTGGAGGGGGAGACCCTCTTCCAGCCTGACCTGCGCCCTTCTCAAATCAGCGCCCGACTCGTCTTCTCTCTTCTATACATCGATGAGACTTCACTTGAATTGGTCATCTCTTTTCCAAATAAATGTCATGGTCGTAGAGGTGCATGGATGTTACCGTCCACTTTCTCCTCAAGCACGTTGACCGTGTTTCCCTCGTTCCATTGACGACCCGAAATATGTGTTCGGAGTTTCTAATACTCTCGACACCATTATCCCAGTACTCATAATGGCCATTGCCCCAGAACCAGTACAGTCTTCGTTGCCGGTACTTGGGCCTGTCCGAAAGACCCTCTCGCCCTTCGAACTCTTGATTACCTGCAACCCGCCCATCCTCGAATCACTCCTCGCTCAGGTTCCAACTGAGTCCATCTTCAAACTCTATCAGACTTCACCCTACCTGCGTGACTTCTTCTCGAAATCTCCGACCTCCTGGCGATATATCTCATGGCGTCTATACCAACCCGCGGTCACGACTGCCACCGTCGGCGTCAACGTGGCTGGAAATAACGGACAAAGGCAGTCGAGCAACTACGCCCTCGCCCAAATCATCCTGACAGTCATAAACCCCTTTAGCACGAGGCTTGTCAGCCTAGAGTTGGATAATACGGCTGTTAGTGGGACAACTTTGACGTCCACTGTGCTGATATTGAGGAGGGAGACCCTTCGCCACGTCTCAGTGCGCGGGTGCAAGAATGTCTCCTTGAAATACCACATCAACCCATGGTTACAAATGCATGCATTGGCTCGCGAGTCACCGGATGCCAAAGGCCCTCCCGGTTTCGAAACCCTTGCTCTGAAGAGTTTATATACCTATCGATGCCGCCATCACAGGAGGAGGCCGTATTTGCCGAGTAGCCTCGCACGCAAGGAGAGCGATAGCGAGCCCACGCATGAACTGGTTCTGACCTGCCACAAACTAGGCATCTGGACAGATACGGCTTGGTGCACCACGCCCGGCGCCAGGTGTTATCGGAGGAGAGGGTATGTGAAACTGCGTATGCCCCAGGACCCCCGGGAAGTCTGGGTAGTCTATGATCGCTTGTGGAGGAGTCGGAATTGGCTGGGCCCAGCTGAGCAACCCAGAAACTACGCCTTGACCAAGAAGCGGAAATGGGATTGCAGGAGTTGGGAAGTTGACGAGGAGGGGATGAACGGCGAAACCATTGGCACGGGTCCCGAGGGCAAAGCAACGCCGGCACATCTACGAGCATCTCACCGAAAATTCGTCGAAAATGTCATTTGCCACAACTGTTCAGCAGAGATCCTGGAACGGTGTGAACAGTGCTCGGTCATGATGCACTGCACCGGGTGCAGGAAGACACTATGTGCCAGTTGCGCGTTCGATCGTCCTTACTTGCGAAACAAGAATGCTCCTGAAGAAGAAAGAAACAAGTTCTGGTGGGCTCCCGGATGTGCCGTCTCTCCTTGTTCCATGCAAGATCAAGATCTACCTCCCAACGGAGCGCCCAACGGGAACCAAAACACAAACACGAATACCCTTCCAAATATCAAATTCAAATGGTGTTGCACAGAGCCAGTCTTTTCAGGTGGCGGTGGCATCACCTTCAGCAACAGTGCGAATCGGGACTCGGACCGCATTCGTGCGGCGCCCCTTCCAATCGGACAGAACTGGGAGGATCCGGAGTTCGTTCGTGATGCTCCCGGTGTCGTCAGCTATCCTGCAGATGACAGTGCACCTAAAGAAGGACCTGCCGGCCGCTGGGCGAATATTAGTGCTTTGTTTGAGACTGCTGCATCTCTGACCGGTGGAGACCACCCTACCTTGTCAGTCCCTCGGGTTTTGTGTGATGACTGCTATGGTTCGGAAAGTTGGAAAGTCAAATGCAAGGCCTGTTCAACACCGATTTGTATCAAACATGATATTGGTGAGCGTGCCAAAGCCAGGATCTGCGGCTACAGAGAACTCCCCGTCGAGAGACAAGATTTCAAGTCGAGAGTGAAGGCTTTGAAGTTGCTCGCTACATTGATGCGACAACGGAAAGAAAAGGAGGCGGCAGCAGAGCAAGCAGAATTGGCCGAGGTTGGTATGGCTGTCAGGACCCCCAAAGCTGGGAGAGCTGGCGTCAAATCGGGCTCTCCTCTCTCCCCCTCGGCATCGTTAGCGGTAGCAGCGGCCGAGGCTGCACTCAATGCGGAGATGGGAACTGGTTCGAGAACAATACGAACACATCTGGCAGAGATTGAACGGCTCCAACGTCCACTATCGCCCGCTTCGAACAGCAGCGGGCCTCCGTCTCGATCTACCTCTCCCTCGCTATCGGCGTATTCAATGACTGCGACTCCGGAGCCGAGCTCTGCGCCTCGACGGCCAACTCGACCGGACGTTGAAGAAGGTCCGGGTTGGCGAGGCTGTCAAACACTCTTCTGCCCAGTGTCACGTTCGGCCCCTGGCGACCACAGGCGACGCTGTACGGCGGTCATGAAGACCTGCATGGAATGCAAGGTTTACGTCTGTGGCGATTGCGCAAGCAGCCTGGAACCTCCGTGTCCTTGCAAGGGGTGCCGAGCTTCTCAGATCGAAGAAGCTAACAACATACCCCCAATCCTCCCACCGACTACTGCATCATCTGAATCTCCTCTGTTTTTCTGTCCGAATTGCCGATGGGAGAGAATGCGATCAGGAAAATGTAAGCGGAGGTCACCAGCATTTTTGGCTGCCCTATCATGGCACGGCAAGAAACCGAGGAAGCGCAAGGACAAGATGCGCAAACCTCTGGAAGCCCGACGGACGAGTCTGGGGCCAGGCGCCAGTCCCTCCAGTACAGCGGAGGCAATCGATGGGCTGGTGGACTTCTTCTCTAGTCTAAACGCCCAATATCCCGGTACAGGACACTTCCAAATAGATGCGGGTGGTTCGGGGCGGTCAACTGGTGGCGGCCAAACAGGAGCCGGAAGCAACCCACAGGACATACAAGATTTGGAAGACATGGGTGCTCTGGCCCGTGATTTGATCCGTCGGATCCAGCGTTTGAGAGATCAATTTCCTCCTGGATCTTTGGCTGCTCTGGCGCTGCCAGATATTCGGTTGGACGACGAAGCCGAGGTTGCGGTCAGGATCGCACGCACGGCGAGCGATGCGGCCCGAGCGATGACGCACCAGATGTTGGCGATGCAACTTGGAGCTGACGTCGCAGATCCTCACCAGCACACTGCGCATCTCGATGCACTCCCTATCCCTATGCAGCCGGTGGGAGACGGCAATGGCAATGGCCCTCAGTCTATATTCGAGCAGACTGTGCACGAAACCCAGGGGGTACCTCAGAATGCAGTTGTCGCACCTGAACCGGCGGAGGTACTTGGGGAGGGAGAAGTGGAGGACGAGGATGATGGACACTTTGAGGAGAGGGAATCAAGTACAGAATAATGACAGATGGTGAAAAACGTCGTGTCGCCAGGAGGAAAGCATCGCGCGAGGCAGGGAATTTTTGGACTGGATTGCATAGCACCAACGGAACAAAAGGGTGGGAGTTAGATTTGGGACCTGGTTGGGCTGGGATCAACTTGATCTGATATGAGGATTTGTCTCTCGTTTGGTAATGACACGAAATGACCTTTACCGATGACTCGAGTCTGGATTTTTCAACGCTTCAGCCTCTCGCAGAGCTGGAATCGAGTCAACCCGTTTCCTTTTTCATGTTTCGATCGCGATGATGCAGTTACAAGGCACCATTGTCGAGGGACACAGGTAAGAGACAGATATGCTGACACCCAGGAAACTGGGATCTGGAAAGATGATCGTCCACGGACGGCCCTTGTGGTATCCGCTGTCCGTTCCATTGGTTGCTAAACCTTCTTTCCCTCATGTTTGTGCTGTACCAAACTCCTGGATTCCTCTAAGAGTGATTCTCCGAGGCTAACACATGCATTATCTGGTTCACCAACAGAGACAGCGGGACATTTTGGTTCACAGAAGCTTGGGCTGGCAGTGGGAGGTCCTCACTGTCGAGGTCCTCACCATCGCGGTCCTCATACTGAGGACTTTGGACTGCTGGTCAATAACATAAAGGTCCAGCCCATGCAGTGCTGTTGTCAAACAACTCTATAGCTCTTCTGCCAGTGACTTTGACTTCTCTCACGGACAGACTCTAGAGCATAGCTTCACCTCGCCATCGACAGACTTTTGCGCAGACCTTCACCTCGTCATCGAGGTAAACACTCAGACTTACACTCGTCCAACATCAAGACAACATCTCAACTCAACCCTCACCATGGCAATCAAATCTCTCCTCTTTGGCGGTCTGATGGCCATCGCCGTCATGTGCGCCAGTGCCGACGCAACTCCAAACGGAAACGCCAGAACAACAATGGCAACGCTTGTCACCAGAGCTGCACCATCCCCATCACCAACAACAACAAAAACAACACTAGCAGGGCTCTCCCTCGTGGCGTCAGCCGCGGGCTGCGAAGGAGGCTGTAAGAACGCCAAGGACGAGGCCCCCTCCTCCAACCAGCCAGAACGCACATGCGTGCGCGAGGCACTCGTCGCGCTGGCCAACTGGCGGCTGCACTGCGACCGGGCGTTCCCTCCGCTCGAGTGCTGGACGCGGGCGCCCAACGTGGAGCGCTGCTGCGGGAAATGGGTCGACGACGACGACGCACACTACAAAGACTACCCGCCCGTGCGGGTCAGCCACGAGTACCAACTGGGCGAGACGTCGTGGGAGTGGCGGTGGGACGCCAAGGTGGACGAGAAAAGGCACCGTCGCGAGGTCGTCCTGCAGACGCCCGAAGAGTTCAACGCCCGCAAGACCGTGTGCCGCCGCTGGCGCGCAGAGAACGACGTCGTCTTCGACGCCTACATGCGCCGTCTGAACGAGTACGGCATCTCCGACGCCGACAACACCGGCATGGTCATCGAGAGCAAAACGCCCAGGTATAACCCCGAAGGAGGCGGTTATGGCGAGGACGGCAAGAACAAGTACCCGGAATTGGATCCCCTGTTGGGATGGTAGGGGTGGAGGTGGAAGTAGCGGTGGAGGTCGAGAGCTGATGGAGGCTAGCAAGGGTGATATTATTTTCAGCCGAGTTCCGTTCCTGTACTACTATTATGGAAGGTGTTGAAGGAAGTGTTGGATAGTGATTGAACTCGTGGGTTTGGGTTGGTGGCTGGGTTGGGTTGGGGTGTTGATCCCAAGACAGACACATGCATACGTACGAGGTATATAGTCGCTCGATACCGTGTGCCAGAGGGCAGAGTTACTGTACAATGTATGTATGCTTACTCTACAGCCACGATGATGGTCTTCTTCTTCTCTCTGCTCTTTTTCCTCCCGCCTTCTCACGCCTGGTGATTTTTCAACTCTGCCTGTCAACAATTACGTTCTATCCCCGCGACTTCGAAACACCGAGGATAGAGCATAGGAACTATTGACCGAGTACGATTATTAGTATGGCATGAGGACCATGCGGTCGCGAGGATGGTAAGATACCAGTCACGGGATTTAAGGCTCTATAAGAAATAGACATTTTAAGAGAGAGAAAAAAGTTCCTAGCTGACAAACGTCGAGGATTGATCAACCAGGCTTCCATTTGTTTGTGTTGTGTGGAACACAGAAATTATGTTATCGACTTTATCGAAGAAGAAAAAAAGCTGTTTATGCAAAAACTTGGGAAAACCGCTTCCTCCCCCCTCTTCCCATATCGCGTATCGGGCCCCGGAGGGGGGGGGAGGGTTTTTCTCTCTCCCTCTTTTTCATGGGACCATCTCCGTCGTTACCACGTGCGCTTAGTAGTAGAACTTTGCCAGGTTAAGAAGCCATAGAAAATTAGAAAAAATAGCCCAACCCCTGTTTCCCCCAGTGTATAAGGAGGAATTTACAGCGCAGCGGCGAGACCCATGATGGCGAGGACACCGAGCTCGATCTTGGGGAGCGAGGCGGCGCCGGTGTACGTGGCCGGAGCGACGGGGAGGCTGCTCGACGAGTAAGGAGCATAGCCCCAGGTGCTGGTTGAGACGGCAGCGACAGGCACGCTGCTGGTGGTGGCCGGCGCAACGGGGACACTGCTGGTCGAGGACCAGTCAGCCCACGTGTGGGGAACAGAGGTCGTGGTAACGGCGGCGACGGGAACGCTGGAGGTCGTGGTCCAGTCGCCCCAGGTGTGGGTGCTGGTGGGGTCGACGACCTTGCTGGTGGTGGTCGACCAGTCTTCCCATCCGGTGCACAAGAGCGTATCCCAGACAGTCAGGGTGCTGGTGGTGCAGGTCTCCTTGTGGTGGGTGGTTGCGCACGAGACGGAGGTCGAGATGGTCGAGGTGCACACAGCGGGCGTGGTGGTGGTGGTCGTGGTGGTGGTGGTGGTCCAGTCGCCCCACGTGTGGGTGGTCTCGGGATCAACAGGAGCCTTGGTCGTGGTGGTGGTGGTAGTCCAGTCACCCCAGGTGTGGGTGGTCGTAGGATCAACGGGAACCTTGGTGGTGGTCGTGGTGGTCGTGGTCGACGAGGTCCAGTCCAACCACGGGGAGGAGATGGCAGAGCCAAAGGCAGAGCCGACGAGGGTAGCAACGACAGCAGTCTTCATCTTGATGAGTGTTCTGTAGAAACGAGTGACAGAAGTTGGGTTTTTTGCTAGGTTGAGCAAAGAGCAAGAGCAAGAGCAGCAAACGAGTGACTGGGGTGAACTTGACACGGCTTGAGGAAGAGAAGACAAGAAAGTGAAGAGGTCGTCGAAGAGATAGACGAGTTAAAGTACTTCGATGCGGCGAGCAAGCCATTTCCCAAAAGGGGGCGCCCGAGCAACCAGATGGCTGTGGAGCGCAGCGCCATTCATCTTTTGCCATCCAGCAAAAGTTCTCATGGCAATTTCGCAATGAAGTTGGAGTCGGCTATTCCACCGCCCCGATGGCACCAATCCTTCGTTAGGGCAAGAGACCAGGCAAAACCTTGACTCACAGAAACAAATGGCCTGCTGTCATAGGAGAAATCAGCCTTGGAGTCGGAGATGGTCGTGGATCAGTTGCAAGTGGACCGGGGGGGCCAGATTGATGAGAGAGAGATCAGCGTGTGGTGTGCTGTGTACCAAGTAGAGAGGTAAACAGAAGTCGATGAGACATGATTGGCGGGCTTGTATGATGGAGAAGCGACATGATTTCCTGAATACGAGGTGGTTTAATTCCGTACCTGCAGGCAGATCACAGCTGATTTGCCTGTTGTCGACGCTTGTGGAGACGAGCATAGCCCAAATCCATCCCCAACCGCCATGAAGCTTGTCACTAAGAGACCTTCACGAGGGGGTTTCCCTGGGTCTCCTGTCCCTTTCCTCTTCCATGGGAGCACCAGGAGCAATCTCTGGTCAAGGGGGGGCCCTCAATCCCATGCTTGGATTGGGCATCATCGAGCAGATTTCCCCCTGCGACCGTGGGGAAATGGGAAGCGAAGTGGAGAAACAAAGAAAGGCGGTTTGTATCGAAGCAAAACAAAGGCGAGAGGGCCGAAAGGGCCAAACGCGCGAATGGTAGAGAAAATGGATTAGTGACGTTGAAACCACGGCACCGGTCTTCAAAGGCGTTGCACTGCCAAGAAAACCGTTCTCCGCCACGAGGAGGTTGCAGCCTATGTGCGACAATCCCGAGATGAAGCTCAATTTGGCTTTGGTATCGATAGTGGATTTAAGGTTGTTAGACTCGTTTGAGATATATAAAGGAGACCAATCACGGGTGTTATCTGGAAGACTAATCACACTAACTGTAATTGATGGTCCTAGTCTCGCCAAGCATTTTGCTGATTCGGTATCACTTGCCTCGATTGTGATTTTCATTACCCCTGGACCCCATGTGGCCGCTGCTGATCTGCCCGGGTACGAGTACGACCGCCGGTGAGGATGCGAGTTTCAACGTCACGCCAGTCAACAGTCCGGAGTATAACCTGGTAACGGGCTTTGACAACGTGCCCTTCCATTCGATAGTAATCAGCCGAGCAGGGGGAGTACCGAGTACACCGCCTCGATGGAAAAAAAGGGGGATATTAGCCATGATCATACGAGGTATCGAGTACCGAGTATGCGAGTCACACCTCTTTTCCACCAGGTTCCAACACCAGCCTGTTTGCCTGTCGACATACCTACTGTGTATCCACCTGGGTACGAGTAATACCTCGTACTCGGTATACCTCTGTGTACTTGGTACATTGCGATCAAGTGCAAAGCAGTACAGTGGGAGTCGGACATAACAGTTTCTGCCTATCATAGACTTGAATACTACTATATCTCCGGGTTGTTGCTCCGATGCGAAAGGTGCAACTTGGCAAAACCGCTTTCCTTATTCATCCCAGAGTCCTGTCTTCAAGCACCCCTCTCTCTGGCTGACCGGTGGCTCCCAGAAATGCATCCTACCACAACAGGGACAGAGTATGAACCCTGTCGCTCGCCATAGCCTAACCAATTGACACTCTCGAACCACTCGCACAGGTGTCTTCCTGTGGCGCAGGGCTAGCTGATGACGTGATTTTGAGGCTGCCCCGGTGTCCGCCCACCCAACGCCTTCCCATTTCCCCCAGAGCCAGAGATTGAGAATTCAGTGTTGACGGAAAGGAAGAGGGGAGCCTGGGAGAGAGCCTGCAAGTATAATGCGAGGACCAATGTTGCACTTGGTTACAAGAGCTGTTACTTGTAAGGCCCTGCTTCGACATTACTACCATCACTCAAGGGTTTGCAGTCTGTACCTGATGATGATGATGACCTCCACCTCGTACTCTCGCGGGAAGTCGAAGACAAGCATATCAGAGGCTGGCTATCAGAATGGTTGGATTCAACCCTCGTATTTGGCGCAGCGGCCAAGAGGAAAGGTATGAGCTTGTCATTCACAAGCCACCCACCTCTGCACCACTGTCCTCGTTAGATTCGCGGATATTCAATATGTACCGAGTACGACTTGAGACGCTGACACTGCGTGGGCTGGTGGAATAGCCATGGAGCACACAGACTGACAAGATAGGAGTGAGTCCAGCTGGTAGGGACCGTGTTTTGTGCCCCCACAAATGAATACGAGAGGCAGGACCAGAACATCTCTCGTGTGTTTCTTACTGGTTCTTCAGACGCCTCTCCCTCATCTCATCCTTCTCACCACGTGCACAAAATGGTTTTGTTCGATTATGATCTCCATTTTCGCGATGGAATCCCTTTCTCCTCAAACCCTCACAATCCTGACAACGAGTGTTTTCCATCATGTCCGCACTCTTCCACACATATGCAGCTGTCTATAAAGCCCTCCTTTGCTCCAGATTTGTTTCAAAAGCACAATTCTTCATTCAATACGAGGTACATGTGATGTTCTGCATCGATTTGTCGGTGATCGACGATGGCGCTGATTGGGACCTGCCTGAAAGGGACTAGCTCTACACGTGATGATTAAAGCGCGGCATTTGCGCCGACAATGGCGGCATCTCGAGATTTCAGGTTTGACCGCCACCTCTATCTTGTGTACTGAGCCCTTACACTACTTGGGAACCTTTGGCGTTCTTTTCTTCTTGCTCATCATCCATTCTACTGCCGTTGTCATTCCAATGGGCCACGTCAAGCCGCCTAGACCCCCATCGTATCGACATACGTCCTCCAAAGCATGACCAGTGGGACTGGCCCTACAACTGACTGTCGCCAAACTCCGCATTCGTCGTCCACTTTCTACCGCAAATCTGCCGAAGATGGGTGATTCACGCCACTCAAGCAGTCGACGAGCCTCGTCCGTACACCGTGAAGATCTAGAGGCGACGGCACCTAACTTCCTTGATCGTACAGGATCGCAGGAGTTCAGCGTTGTTGAGAGTGTGGCCGTCCAGGAAGTATCGACCGAAGACGAGACCCCGGATGTGGCCCCGACAACATGGTCCAGATCGGTGAGGTATCTGGTCTTGCTTTGTGCCTTCTTGACCAGCCTGAGCTTCGGAGTAACACAGGTGCCGCTGTTATATGTCTTCAGGCTCATGACTTGTGATGCGTATTACAAAGACCATCCCTCGGGACTGTTGCACGGAGTTGAGCGATCGCCCACGGCAGGGACCTGGACATCGATCCTCTCTGCCGCAATGGTTCCATCAGGCTATTCCACCCGTCTAAACACCGGAGACGGCACTGACCGGTGTTCTATCCACCCAATTGAAAGCGCAACAGCACTATCGGTGTCCTTACTGGGAGCCAGCACCACCGTTTTTGGCACATTGAACCTCTTTCTGACAGGCACCTTGATCAAACGCATTGGTGTCAAACCAACATTGCTCACTCAGGTGTTCTTTCCTGCCCTCAGACTAATCATACAAATTGTGGGCGTCGAGGTCTGGGGCACCACTGGCATAATCATCATCCAATGTTCGCAGATCGTTACCATTGTGGGTGGGCCGAGTGGCTATATGCTAGCGCTGAACACCTTTATCACCGACGTCGTGGAACATGAAGGCCGGACAGCCGCGCTGGGGAGACTGACCGGGAGCATGATGTTCGGCTCTGCGTTGGGATTCTTGTTGGGTGGCGTGGTGGCTGAAGCGTTTGATATTAAAGCCCCCTTCCGTTTGACCTTGATGCTCTTTTTGACCTCTAGTGCCTACGTCTTTGCCTTCTTGCCACACATCCCGCCCCAGCCCAAAGACATCGACGCGGACCCGACCAAGGCCAGAAAAACAAAGATGACCTCGGCCTTCACCAAGTTCTTTGGCCCTTTGATGGTGTTTGCGCCCCGAAAGTTCATTACAAGGGATGGCATTGTCAGGACCGAGTACGGTGCATTCCTGCTTGCATGGGGAGTCTTTCTCGGAATTCTAGCCACAGGTAAGATTTTTTGGGTGTCAGAGGCAAAACCATCGCTAATTGGACACAAAGGATATCTGCCCACTTTGCTACAGCTGTATTCAACCGACGTCTTTGATTTTGGCACCCAGCAGAACGGTGGCCTCATTTTCATGTACTCCATGTTGAGGGGCGTATTCTTGACATTTGCATTTCCGAAATTTATTGCCCTCGGCAGGAGATGGACAATGAAGAGAGAGCAGCAGGATCTGGCAGATACCCAAGAGTCCAGGTCGTCAGAGCGCGCTCCTCTCTTGAGAGACACCCGACAGCAAGCGGGAAACGGCACGCACAGTCCAAAAGACAAAGAAACCCCAAAGGAGCAAACATTTGCGTTTGATTTGACGTACACGAGATTTTCGCTGGTTGCTGATGGACTTCTGACACTGCTTTGCTCCTTCGTTCGCGAAGGTTGGCAAATGTACCTTGTTGCAGTTGTTCTACCTTTTGCTGCTGGAACTGGCTCGGCCGCAAAAGGGACAGTCCTTCAAATGGTGGGAAGCTCTGCTACCAGCAGTGAGCGGACTGATGCTCTCGCCGGGGTATCGCTGGTCGAAAACATGGCTCGACTGTCGACAACGTTTGTCTTTGGTGTTATTTTTGCCGCGTTTGCCAGCATTGGAAGGACAGAGCTTGTTTTCACGTGCAACGCGGTTAGTGGTTGTGATTGACATTATAATATAAGTGACGGTGCTGACTCTACTTCTCAGGCTGTCGCGTTGATAGGTTTTGGAGTTTTGCTGTTTGCGCGCTTTCCACCCGAAGGGAGCCGCAGGCTTGATGAAAAGGACGACGTGAATCCAGCATTATGAAGGCTGGCATCAAAAGTAGGTCTACAGAAGTGACCTTCAGGCAGCAAGAGTCGACTTCAAGGACGAACTCCCTCACCACCCGCATTTGTTTCGAAGAACCACGGATGCTACAGCCTAGTATTTGACCAAGGGCGACCAGGAGGGACTTTTGCCTTGCCAAACACTCAATGATGGATATATCACTCATTATTTTACCTCGAAATTCTTTTCATCTAACCAGCTTTCACATCTCGTGGTTATTACCGATTCACTATACACCCTACGCGGTTACTGGCGGGTGGGCGGTTTCTTGACATCGTCTTTCACCAGTATCCGGATGGGTCCTTTGCGATACCTCGCCGTTACCACACGACACCTTCCTGTGACCCGCCATTCACAGCCTTGTCTGGATCAACCAGATGACACCATGCTTGAGGCCCGATAAAATGCCTATATATAAAGAGGAGGACCGAAACACCTGGAGAGCAGTAGCCAGATCGATCATCCAACAGCTGCTTTTCCACATCTCTTACAACACCTCTGACACCACTTCAGCAACACAAAATCTTGCTCAATCTACATGGCTCTACCGTGCGGCCTGATGTGGCTCTCTAGCCCTGCTGTTCTGGGAGCTTTTGTGTAAATTGCCTGAACCCGTCTTCCCGATCATTCTAACATCCTTTGTTTAGTCTGTGGGACTTTCTCGAGCACCGAATTTCGGAGAGAAATCGAACACGATACCGCGAATTCCCCTTGCCCCGTTCCGAAGAGCGTGCTTATAGTCCTTCCGACGTTAGCATCATCGTGCCCACCGTCGACACAGATCCGGCATTCTCTGATAGCCTCGGCGTCCTCCTCAGGAATGAACCACTCGAGATAATCATCATTACTACAGAAGAGGAGGCAGACAGGGTCCGCGCACTGATTCACGCCGCATCTGTAGACGCCAACATGGGACAGACCGAGCTCCGCATCCTTACCGTCTCCAAAGCGAACAAACGAGATCAGCTGCTCCGAGGCATCAACGAGAGTAAAGGAAGTATCATGGCATTGGTCGATGATGACACATTTTGGGAACGCGAGACTATTATTTTGCACCTGCTGGCGCCTTTTCAGCATGAAGACCACGTTCAGTCCGCAAGATTGGAAGGATCTGAGCCCATATCCCACGGTCGACGGCCCCTTGGAAAAGTTGGACATCCGGAAGAGAAAAGCCAATGCCGACCTCGAAAGACGACAAGGGAAATCCCCAAAACGCCGAGCTCCTCCTGATCCGGTGACGCCGGAAAAGGCCCCGCCCGTGAACGCCCCTTCTGCGGTGGTCCCCAAAACTCTCAACGATCCAGAATCAACTAGCTCAGAAAGTGACACCGAGAGTGACGAGGAGGAGGACGAGGAGGAGGACGACGAAGACGACGCGATGGAGGATGTGGTGGTCGAAGCTAGGAAGAAGGCCCCGCGCACCAAAGCCACGGCCGAGGACAAGGACCCGAAACCTACCACACCTAAGAGCTCCAAGAAGGCGAAAGGGTCGACCCAGGCCGACATAGAATCACAGAAAGAGACAGCCAGCACAGAAGACCCACCTGTGGTGGCGAGCGACGACGAGACAGCACCCCCAGACGACGCGGAAGGGGACGCCGATGACGAGGGAGAAGAAGAGGCGACGGAAGAGGCGAAAGGGAAGAAGACAAAGTCCGGCAAGGCGCAGGAAGATATTGGACTTGTTGGGGGCCCAATAACCTGAGTTGCCTTCCAAAGATCCATTCTCTGCCTATACAGTCTCGAGTGGGGGAAAGTCCACGCTGGCTTTCGGTTGCAGCAAGTTAATTTCGAATAATTCGCAGCTCGTACCTACCACTCAAGAGACAATACCCTGGCACCATCACGCCATGGGAGGTGGCAGCCATTCGTCTTCGTGGGAAGCGCCTCGGAGCATGAAAAGCGCATATGCTGTCGATGGTGGCATCAACTTTTGCGTCTCCGGCGTCACAGCGCTGCTCCGATCTGAGATCGCCCACGATCCGGCGTTCCTATCTGCCTTTGCAAACGACATGTGGATGGGCCAACGCCAGAACTCTGGTGACGACAGCTTCATCACGCGCTGGGTCCTTTTCCAACACTTGTTCAAGCCGCAGCGCCGCGACGGGGAGGAGGAGCCAGTTCAGTGGAAGCTGGGTATGCAGCTTACAGAAGGCGCCGAAGTTGGGACCTCCATCATGCCAGACTCACGGTTCGCGGGTCAGATGAAGCGGTGGTACCGGAGCGGCCTGCGACACCGACTGATGTGTCTCGTCTACGAACCTTGCTTCTGGGGCATGTACAAGACATGTCCGCACATGACGCGGAAGATGGTCGAGGGCATGCTCAACCCGGTGCTGCTGTGGGTGCGGCTCTACTGCTTCTGGAGAACATTCCACGTCTGTCCGTGGTTTGGCTGCTTCGTTCTCTCCATGAAGACATACAACTACCTGGACGGTTTGTTACAGTTTGCGACCGAATACCCCTTTGCGAGACGCCATCTGTGGGCTGCCGTGCTGGTCGACAGACTCTACCTCGTCTCGGACTGGTACTGCTGGGTGACATTGGGGACCGAAGCATGGATCACGCGGCAAGCGGTCGATCCGCCCGCTGCTGGGAGGAGTCATCGAGATTGTGTCAAGGGAGAATAGAGCCGTGCTCTGTCCACCGTCCACTGTCCGCTATCAGAGTTTGCATCAAGGATAGCTGGCTGTCTAGACAATGGAAGAAATAGTTAGTACAGTCCGACACTCTTGGTTATTATGGTGAACTTGATACGCAAGGCTGTTAGGGCTTGAGCGAGGGGCTGGCGCAATCAATAATTTATATTCGTAACCTGTCGCGGGGTTCGGTGATCAATTGACCGATGCCACTTAGACAGAAACCCCAACAATAGAAACACATCCCTCACCGTCTCTTCACCACTCAATCTTCCTCTCTTAGGTCTTTGAACTCCAAAACCGGGCGAGTTCTGAAGTACTACAGCATGGTGAACTGGATCCTCGGCGAGAAGTTCTACCAGCGGTACCCTCATCTGGATGGAGTCAAAGCTCTGTGGGAAACCAAGTGGAAGTTCCCCTGCTCGCTCGGGGTGTATCCTTTCCACGATGGCAAGCTCGAAGACTTCCAACCCATCTTCGAAAGCCTGATCAGAGACGACGTGAACGATGCGTACACAGACAAATATACCCAGTACTTTATGCCGACGGCCGAAAAACTCACCGACGCAGCCATGTCAGCCCAAGCCTCGGACAGAGCCAAAGCCGCCGCCCTGTTCAAGCGTGCCGCGTGTGTGTATCGAATATCTCGGTTCCCTTCTCTCGAGGCTGGTTCAGGACTAAAGAGAAGGGCATTTGAGCTACAAAAGCAGGTTTACTTGAGAGGTGCAAGCCTATGGGATGCTCCTATGAAAGAGGTCAAGATTCCCCATACTGCGGCAGATGGTGAGGACGGCAAGGAGATACCGCTGTTCGTTAGGCTGCCGCCAGGAGCAAATAGTGAGAAGAAATGCCCCGTAGTGCTGCTGATCACAGGATTGGACGGGCATCGACCAGACAACACAGAGGTAAGCACATCAGGCGCTCTGGTGTACTCATACGCACTCCGACTAACAGCATGGCCACAGCGAACTGACGAGTTTCTGGACCGTGGTTGGGGCTGTGTGATCACCGAAATCCCAGGAACAGCCGATTGCCCGGCAGCCCGTCGTGACCCAACGTCCCACGAACGATTGTTCACCTCGATTCTTGACTGGATGGACAAGCAGCCGTCGTTCAACATGCGGAAATGCATGGCCTGGGGTCTTTCTGCTGGGGGTTACTGTGCCATCCGGCTAGCACACACTCACCACTCGAGGCTTGCTGGGGTCATTGCCCAGGGCGCCGGGAGCCATCTGTTCCTAAGTCGGGAATGGCTTGAACACGTCGACGACCACGAATACCCGTTTGTGCTTAGCGAAGCATATGTTGCCAAGTACGGCTACCGGGACTGGGAAGAGATGAAGGACAGGGCTCAAAAGGACTTTAGTCTGGTCGAAAATGGGATTGTGAATGGGCCCTGCTGCAGACTGCTCCTGATCAACGGCACCCACGACGGGCTTGTTCCCATAGAGGACAACATCCTTCTCATGAACTACGGCCGCCCAAAAGAAGCCCGGTTCTATGACAAAATGCTGCACATGGGCTATCCACCGGCAAATGAAAGCATTTGGCCCTGGATGGAATCCATCATGGCCACCGCGTCATGAGCATCGTCTCGGCCTTGCATGTTCAATACCCTCGCGAAGTTATCAACTCCCAGCCTCTCGGAATGAATACCTTGCTGTCTTTGATATGCTTTACCGTCCATGGGGTGGTGTTGGCAGCATCAGCCTCTTTCCCGACAAAGCCTTTTAAAGAATCCATTTCATGGATTGCCAGATACTTTGGAGGCTCATCTTTTGTCAGAGCCGTCTTTGGGCCAATGACATACCTGGACGATCGTCGATATCCTGGCAACTTGTGAAGCATGTCGAGATGCTCTTCTCGGTACCATTTGTCGAAGTCGGGCTCATCCACTGGGTGCATCTCGACCGTCGCGCAAAACGGCGCGGGGACTTTATCCAGCGGCATCAGCAACAGTCGGCCTCTTCTGTAAGCGCCAGACACTCACCCTCACCCCGTCCGTCAGGGTCATAGTCCTGAATTAACTTATAATTCCTGATATTGAAGTTCCCTACTTCGGACGATGGCTTTTTGTCGGGCCACATGTCGCTGGTATGGCGCACACCGTTCAAGAACTCTTTGGAACTCAACGGGTCTTCAAGTTCGGTCTGGTATAACACCAAGAACTTGCGTGGCGATTTCTCTTTTGACCCAAGTGGAAAGTCGGCCTCGCGATACATGGCCGCGCGCACGGCAGTCTTGCTGTTGATCAAGTCGGGCAGCTGCCACCGATCAGCCTGGTCTACACGAGAAGGCACGGTCTAGATACGAACATGTTCATCGATATACCATTTTACCCAAAGGTCGTCATCAACCCCAGAATTTGGGAATGGTTGCGAGTTGACCCATAGAAGATATTGTAGGGGCATTTCTCGTCTGCTTCTCTTGTGTCGCGCAAGTGGGACGTTTGTTTTGGATCGATGCCTTTCGAGTGAGACGTTTAGCTGTTGCGATCTGGATCTTTGCCTTCTATGTTGTACATAAAGTGGTCCGCACTCGACCTTTATATCTCCCCGTATTTCACAACCTCCCTTCCCCGCACCCAAAGTTTCACGAGCTCATCCGAGGCTATCGGAACATTGGCCTTGACTGTTAGAGTATCCAGGGTGTTTATGGTTCGATCTGGGTCCTCAGTTAGTGGGGTTGGCCATTTCTTTCAGAGCAGGACATGCTTAACAAACATTTGGGGAAGGGTCACCAGGGTTATTTGGGGACGATCCGCCGTTCAGAGATTCGCGAATTCCACCGGAAGATTGACACCGAAGAAGATGCGGGATCGAACCAGCCTTGTGAGACGCATAGCCCAGACTAGATTCTGCCAGTGAGTATACATCGCCGACTGGTAGCAGAGCGATCATTAGGAACGTGTCAAGTACTACATTTGCAGCTGAATGGAATTCTTGTCTTGAGTTCCCTGCTTGATCCGTAACTCTCTTGGATTTTCGCGTCGTCTGGTGTTCTCTATGAGTCCTAAAATGGAGAAGGACCAGTCGTTGCCAGTCGCTTGCGAGTCCCTGCGCAGTTTTCTGCTCCACCTTCAATCTTACCCACATGTCCGCATATCCAGAGTCAACGCCCTCAACAACTACAGAGGACAAATACAATTCTAGCTCCACATCTCCCCCTGCCATCATCCAAACGCTGCCAGGATTAGCCATGGCTGGATTCAACTCTTCTAATGCCGCACCAGACGCCACCGTGACAACGGCGTTGAAGGCCTCGCTCGATGCCATCGACGCAGCCGATGCACCGCTGAGAGAACTCAATCGGGCCATCCACGACAACCCGGAATTGGCTTACAAGGAGTTCTTCGCCGTCAAGACCATCTCGGCCTTCCTGAAAAAGGAGGGGTTTGCCGTGACCGAGCAGACGTACGGCCTCGAGACATCCTTCACCAGTGAGGTCGGCCAGGGCGGTCCTCTGGTGATCATCTGCGCCGAGTACGACGCGCTGCCGGGCATCGGCCACGCGTGCGGCCACAATTTGATCGCCACGTCGTCGATCGCTGCGTTCCTGGGCGCCGCCACGGCTCTCAAGTCGAGCGGCATCCCGGGCCGGGTTCGCCTGCTGGGCACGCCGGCCGAGGAAGGCGGCGGGGGCAAATGCAAGTTGATCGACGCCGGGGCGTTTCGGGACAAGGACATCGGCGCGGCCATCATGGCACACCCGGTGACGGCCCACCAGTTCTCGGACGGGTACACGGGGCTGGCGGGGCTGAAGTTCATCGCCTCGCACAAGTTCCGCGTCGAGTACCGCGGCCAGCAGGCGCACGCGGCGGGCGAGCCGTGGAACGGCGTCAACGCGCTCGACGCCGCCATCACGACCTACAACAGCGTGTCGATGCTGCGCCAGCAGATGCGGCCCGACGAGCGCGTCCACGGCGTCATCGAGGACGGCGGCTCCGTCCCCAACGTCATCACCGCCTACGCCCGCATGAACTGGTACGTGCGGGCCCCGAACGTGGCGAGGGCCGACAAGCTGCTGGCAAAGGTGCACAAGTGCTGCGAAGCCGCCGCCGCCGCCACGGGCTGCGAGATCAATTTTATTACGTGAGTCCCAACGTCCTTGTCCCCTTATTCTCCCTCGTTCTACCCGCCAAAAAAAAAAAGAAAAAAAAATCCCTTGACGAGCGGGAGAGACTGAACAAAAGGGACGTTGTACGTGTACGTGTGATGATTCGGTGATTTAAACGTCGTCATGGCGCTTGACGGCCAACTCTACTCTACTCTCCTCTCCTCTCCTCTCCTCGTCTTCTTTGTCTACATATTTCTACAACTTATGATCTGACACATACCCCCCTTTTCCGCAGCGCCCCCACGTACAAGAACCTGAGGGTCAACCTGCCCCTATGCAAGCAATATGTCGAGGACATGGCGACGATAGGCGAGAAGATCATGGTCAAGAACGACGAGTCGTACACGGCATCGACGGACATGGGTAAGCAATAAGTTTACGAAACTCACCCCCTGCCCTTGCTTCCTCCTCTCCTCCTCCTCCTCCTCCTTCTTCTTTGTCGCTCTCCACAATCCGCCTTGTTTCGGAATCAAGTAACCAACCAACTGACCGACCGACCACCAGGGAACGTCTCGTTCGAAGTCCCCAGTTTTCACGGCACATTCCCCATCCCCACCGAGCCCAATGTCTCGATGCACCACCCGCGCTTTGCCGGGCACGCCGCGACAGACGACGCCCACCGCGCCGCCATAACTTGCGCAAAGGGCATGGCCATGCTGGCGCTGCGCGTGCTCACGGACCCGCGACTCGTCGAGGAGGCGTGGAAAGACTTTGAGAACTTTGATGACTGATTTTGATGTGACTCCATCAAGGAGGGAGTGTACAATGTTCTGTGGTGTACGTTGCCGTCGCGTCCTAGGTTTCCAGATTCTCTCTCTCTCTCACTTTCACTCTCTGTCTCTCTCTCACGTCCGCAGAGATCTCGGTATTTTCTGGCACAGGAAAAACAGCCGGCATCAGCCATGCTTGTCCATGTCCCTCACCTTCACCTTGAAGTTGAAGGGCTCGGTGATCGATCCGTATTTACTGGATCGAGTTATGGACCTCGATCTTGCTTTTCTCTCGGTCCCGTGAGAAGGCTTTCAGTTGGAGTCAAGTAAGGGATTATTTGGTCAGAAGAATAGATATGCACGCGTGTAAAACATGTAATCAAGCCAGTGCCCAGCCCAGGTGAGGATATCCCATCTCAGGTCTTGGTGTCACTGCTTCACCACCGTCATCCTCAATATATATTCTGGTCCCCCTCTCGCATAATTCTCAATGCGCAGAGTCAGGGCATTAACCGATCGCAGCATCACAATCCAGCTTTCTCAACCGGAGCCCAACATCCGCCGCCCCATGCTTCATGAGTATCCATACACCTGCATGGCGTACTTCCCAATCTCCCACCCTCGCTGCGCCCCGCCGATTTGCTGCATACAGTCTTCCAGCCACGCTACTTGTGGGCAGCCACCATTCTGGCGGAGCACAATGAGTGCCATGCGGATAGGAATGACCATTTGGATCCCATGGACCCAGGAGCCCGATGGCATCAAATAGACTGGTAGTATCCGACAGATATCGAGAGCTGCTTTTCGCGCTTGACATA
Source organism: Fonsecaea pedrosoi CBS 271.37 (assembly GCF_000835455.1). Taxonomy (NCBI): domain Eukaryota; kingdom Fungi; phylum Ascomycota; class Eurotiomycetes; order Chaetothyriales; family Herpotrichiellaceae; genus Fonsecaea; species Fonsecaea pedrosoi. The sequence goes on along the minus strand of NW_013550614.1, from coordinate 264,710 downwards.
CGAGAGTTGAGTTGGACGTTCCGGAGAGTTCGTCATCCTGATGGCTTGTGAATTCGTCAGTCGGAAGGTCTGGTAGCCGACTAAGGTTCCCATCACGAACAGCACTAGGCTTTGTAGGAAGTGTTATTTCCACCTTCCGACGGGTCTTCCAAAGCTCCAAAAGTATGATCACCGTGGTCTGGTACATGGCAAATGTGTAGGCGATGTCGGTCATGTTGTCAAAGACTAATTTGGATGCAAAGCCAAACTTCTGCTGTTCGTTTTGTGACAGAGCGACCTCTTCAACTCGAGGCTTGACCTCACACTCCCACTTGATGTACCAGTCTCGTATACGTTGGAGAAGGTCGGCAAAATCCCTCTCGAGACCGAGGTTTAATTCAGCCTTTGCGCTCGCCTCTGTTGTTTTCAGGTAACGAATGAACTTCGTATACATGGCAGGAAGCTCGGAAGCGAGGTCAATCAGATACCCTACCGGATTCTTTGGTGTTTGGGAGAAAGTCCAGGGAATAGTCTTCCACTCTTCTGTGGCGAGACAAGTCGGGCAACGGGCTGCGATGGCAGCAAGAATCATGGAAAATCGATCGGTTTGGAACGCCCACATGGTATATGGCTGTTTGAAGATTTCAAAGCCTTGGAGTCGGAAGAATTCGGTCATTCCCAGCATATGCTGGACCCATGCAGTACCCGTGGTTGCGGTGAGATACTTTGATATCCAGTCAGCTCCTGCGGCCAGTTAAAGTGCGACTATGACACATACTTCGCAAAACGTGAGGATTGCTATTGAGAGGACAGTGTGGCCGGCTGACGATCTGTCAGGATGAGATAGGCGCTCGTTGAGTTCCCGAAGAGACCGAACATAGAGATTCATTCCTTCCCGTTGGGCCCGTTGGACGTTGACTCGCCGGCCGAAAAAAGACGCAGCGAATGACTTCATGCAACGTCGAGGAAGACAGTCAGGCATCCTAAGAGTGTGGAAGCCTGGCCAACGGTCATCTATAAAAGAGTTCCCATCCTGCAGCTCTTGGTTCATATAAGCGAAGTATAAGTCATCGCCTAGAATACTCAAGCTAGGCATCGGTTCTGACGCGTGTGGAAATACAACTTTTCGAGGTTGAATTCTTTTCCGCGGACGATATGCTGGATTGTCGTCGATGAATTTTAGTCCGCTTGGGTAGCCTGTGCACTCGACCTCGCTTCTTTGGCATCGTACACATTTCGGCTTGGTCTCGTCTGGAGTTGGATCAGCATGAGCTGGTGACAATTAATAGACGACGCTGACGGATAGCCTACCACACTTGAGACGTCTTCTGCGGCAGGTGAAGCATGCTTTTGACCGCCTATATACCATTGTTAGTAAGAACCTGAAGCATACAATGCCTGAAAGGGTGTGTCAACCCACCCGCCACGACCAACCATTGTCATTGATTCAGACAGATGTTTCCGAGAGGAACATTGTGATGTGTGACCTTCAAGCAATTAAGCCTCGAAACTTATAGAGAAACCCAGCAAGGAAACCACAGGGACTTCTGTCAACGCTGACCTGACCTTGTTTACGAGCGTCGATATCCGCAAGGCATTGCTGAAGTGTTGGAGGCCTGACGATTGCGTGGGTGACCTGCACAGCTGAGAGTGAGACAGTACCGAGTAGTGTGAACTGAACGCGGGCTGGCCGGAGAGAAGTGCTTTGACGAACGGCAGATACATGGAGAATAGTGACGGCGTGAATGAGATAGGGGAGATTTGCAGAGGCTGAGCCATCAAAAGATGTCGAGGCTTTTGAGGCGTTGAAGCTGCGGGTGTCGGTGACTTGGTGCTTGCGCCGCCTGCGAAACAGGCCAATCGAAAATATGACTGTTTTGAGAAGGTGGGGACATTTGTCTCCCTGTATCTCTCCATCTTCACTCTCCTCTGTCTCTCTTTTCCTCCCTGCGCTGCTCTACTCTGCGCTCCATCTCGCTGACGTCCACCGAAACCCTCCGCCTCCATTCAATTCAATCTAGTCACTACTTCACCCATCATCGTCATGGACGGCACGTATCTCCATGCCTTGTTTTTCTACACTCACAGCACCACAACAACTCGTCCACAATGAGCACTGATTAGCCTCACCGCCTGAGGCCATTCCCCTCTCGGTGGTTTTCTCGATTGGCTCAGCTTCGCAAGGCATTCAGCGTCAGTTGTTTCATGATGGACACCGCACGTACATGCCTCCTCTCTGAGGGTATAAGAACCTCAGAGACCACGACTTCAGGTCTCGAGCAAACCCTCCACAAGGCCGACTACAAAAGCAGTACTACCTTTCAATCTTCATGGCAGTCTTGCGCTTTAATCCTCTTGCGGCCGCCCTGGCGTTTGGTCTGGCATGCTGTGCACCCATGACAGAGCCACTCCTCTCCCAACTGTCCGACCCGTCCTACGGTCCGATTCCAGGTCAGTCTGGAACGTACAGCACGTATAACGGCACAGCAGCTCCGTTCCCTGGCAATATCACAGGTGCCATAGTCAATACGACTTTCGGACCTCCTGGCGAAGACGACTTTCTCTTTCAGAACCTGCTGTCTGCCGAGTGGGTCATCTTCTCCTTCTATCAACAAGGTGTTGAGCGGTTCAACGCGACGGCCTTCGTTGAGGCTGGCTTTCCCAATACCACCTATGAGCGTGTTCAGCAGATCCGTGACAATGAAGCCGGTCATCTACGTATCTTTCAGAACCAAATATCCACCAACTCGGTCAAGCCCGGCCCGTGTCGATACCAGTATCCCTATGAAGACCCGATTAGTTACATTGCGCTTCAGACCGTCATTGAGATCTCCAGCATGGCCTTCCTCACCGGGCTAGAGTTGCAAGCCAAACTCACTTTGTCCAAGGCCGCCCTTGTGGCCATAGCCGCGACCGAGTCGCGCCACAATACATGGTCACTCATTGACAACTGGAAGTCCACCCCATTTGCTGGGCCAACGGATACTGTGTATCCATATGCGAACCAGGTTCTGGATTTTACCAATGAATGGGTTGTCAACGGCTCCTGCCCAGGCGAGAACCCTATATATCCCACGCCGCGCCAGAACCTCCCACAAATATCCCCCGGCGCTGGTACAACGGGTATCACGCCTGGCTCAACTTTGGTGTTCAATTTCACCCAGCCCGATAACCAACCTCACTTTGCTCCTGACAAGGACTACTACGCTGTCTTTTTTCATGGCCTCTACAATATCTCGGTTCCATTCAATACAACATCCTACAGTGCGGTGATACCACCAGAGATCGAGCCGCTGGGGATTATCATTGCTGTCATTGCGGACAAAGAAGGTGCACCAACCAAAGAGAACGTCGTCGCCGGGACGTTGATGCTGCCCGAGAGTCCCGCCGTACTTGCTGATACAGGTGTCTGAAACTAATAACTTAAGACGCAGAGTTGGACGGGGGTTGGACGGGGGTTGGACGGGGGTTGTACTGGGCGGGCTCAAAGGGGGGCAGTGGGGTGGTCCATTACCAGCAAATACAAGTCATGCAGATTAGTTCGTTGCTCTTCTCATCTCATCTGGCTATTGGCGTAACTGAGAGAAAAGTAATCCCATTTTCCATGTACCTTAATTCGTCACCTAAACAGACACCGACTGTCGCCGGCCCGGCAGAAATAAAGGCATTAGCTCTCTCCGTCCCTTTCATTGTCTAGACATATATGAAGTACTTGGGTTGCTTAAGCCGAGCGGAAAGTATGTAACTGCTCGGTCGGGCATACACTATACATTGAGCGTAAGACAAGGCCTTGAAGAACTAACTACTCGTAGTCGACCTCGAGGGGGCTCATGTGAATTTGTCTTTCATCTCCAACAACCGCGTCCCGAGCAATAATATATATCTGTGTATCAAACATTTCGGCCTCTTATCGTCATCGCAGCGCCTTTCCACCAAGGCAGCCTGCGACGTAAGCACCGAACAACTGACGGACAGATAGCCAGCGAGCCAAGATGCGAACTTTGACAGTGGACAGCGGATAGTGCACGACTCTATTGTCTTCTGACGCGACGAGGCTTTGAAGAAGAAAGGCACAGTCTGACAGAAAATAGACGCCCTCTCGGATTTTAGACAGTCCCTCGCCCAAGGTGGCCTTGCGCAGAAGTTTTACCAAGAACCATAATCATCAAGACAGCAGCTTGATGCCGCAAGAACGGGGACATGATGGACTCAGAGGTCAAGCAGATCTGCAGCACTAATACACTCCAAGATTCCACATCCGAGAATCCTCCCCACGAAAGACAACTGGATCCTGAACCACTGTTTGTGCTCTATAGGCAAGCTCCCAATGCACGAGGCAACACCAAGTGGCCACACAGTTAGATCGGCTACGTACGGGGTGATCTCGGCATATGTGTTCAGTGTGATCTCGGTTTGCTGCTGACCCCTGTCAGTGACCTTGAACCTCTCAAGGACAAATGGAATACTCGAGGACATGTCCACTGACGTGGCTATGAGGCGCGAGTGGCACTCTTTCACCTCGTGGGCGTAGACAGATGAATCTGAATATGGTTGAATGAGCTCGAGGATCTTCAGCCATGCTTGATTGACCAATAGCCTTGTAGCCGAGTAGTTCAGCCACAGGGTAGCGTAGGCAATGCTGGAGTAGCTGTAAACCTCCGAGGAGAAGAAGTCTCGAGTAGGCAAAAACGACGTCGTGGGCATGAGATGCCGACGTGGGTACCAGGAACTTGGAATTCGAATCGCCCAGTCGCGCAGGGCATGGTCTAAGTTCGCTGCTTCGCTGCGCAGTTTCTGAAGCTCTTGGAACAGTTTCGGATTGCTGCTGTTCGGCTGGAAATTATTCCGTTGCAAGACCGTGAGCTGATTTCGAAATCTCGCAACTTGGACCACTATGCGGTCATAATCGAGGTCTTTGCCACACTCGCCAAAAGGCTGACCGTCTTCGAGCCATGCTGGCACTGAAAGATACCGCAAAAGAGCCGATCTAATGATACCCCGCCGCGAATACTTTACCGCAGAAGTTGCCGACAGCTTCTCCAGTGGGTGCTGGTTTCTCCATATTTTCAAAATCGCAGCTGCACCATCATGATGCAAGTAACTGTTGGGCACAGTATCAGCCCTCCCGTGCAACGAGTCTTCGGAGCGACTCATTAGGAAGACGACCAGCAACGCGGCATCGATGTTTGTTTCGACCAGACCGGACAACGTCTTGTGCGCGTGCCGCAGTAACTCACCATAGTGCACGTAGGCTTCCGCTGCGGCCACTGAATGTTGCTGTGTCCGCGAAAAGACGACTAGTGCCATCGACGAAACCGCTGAATCGATGATTGGAATCGTTTTCCCCGAGACCCATTCTTCAATGCTGTCTGAAACGCTGCCTGGGAGGCGTTGCATATCAGCTGGTGCTCGTAAGTAATAGTTGAGATAGTAGATGACAGCACGGGTTCGCAGATCCAGGTGAAGGGTTGGAGTGAGGCTTGAGCGAGGTCCTCTCGGCCGCTTTGATTGTCCACTGGCATAACGGTTCTCGATGTGGATCAGAAAGTCGACCCTTGGGGGCGTGGCTCTGATACATACGCGACGAGACTTGACGCATCTCAAACATGTCGGTCGTGTCTCGTCGCACTGCGGGGTGAGCAGATGTTAGGCGCTGGATAAGCATCGTGGGAGGGATTCCTGCCTTGATGCGTCGAATTTTGCAGGTGCGACAGCCACCACTGGGATACGACAGAGCATTAGACTCATGCCTCTGTCGATTTCTTGAAGACATTGGAACATTCGAGGCGTGTCGGAAGGGACCAGACCAGCCGCATTGTCAGGTCGAGGTCTGAGGAGCAAAGGAGGTGCTTGTAAGAGCGTATTGTTAGTAGTACTTAACTCCATACATTCATCTCCGCCAATAAATGAACTTACTGTGCATGCCGGTTACTTGGCCACTTGGCTTAAGTCCGTGCCTGACTTTCCTTGATCAAGAAGCCTGAAGGGAAGAGATCGAGTCAGGGCTGCCCAGGGCTGCCAAGATCTGGCGTCACGTGTTAGCGTGGTGAGTGATCCGTTTGCAAGCATCGCGGGACCGTGGCTTGAGACCACGCTCCTCAAAGTCTCATTGACAGCTGAGTAACTTTTTATCCTCTGCTGTATCATATTCATTACAATGATCGGATCTTGATGATTAACTTAATATCTGGCCCATTGCGCTCACCTTAACGACAACATGACCTCACGCGAGCCCTCTGCGGCGCCTTCAGAGGGCGACACCATCGACGACCAGATGGAAGACACGAAGCCTGACCTTGCAGACCTTGACCAAGAGCAAGTCGAAACAGTAGAAGAAACACCCGCTGAGCCTACTCCTGCGAGCGGTCGTCGAGCGCCCCGATCCAAAGCCGGATCTGCAAGAAAATCAAAAGCCCGCAAGGGTGCAATCTGGATACACGAACAACCTCATGAAGGCACTGAAGATGAGGGCAGTGTTGCCTCGGCGCCTCTCTCACGGACCAAAAAATCAGAGGCCACTCCCGAATCGGAGCCCAGAACAATTGGAACTGCGGTCGGCACGAGGAGACAGGCCAACGGCACTGTTGGCTCAGTCTACTCTGGCAGCAAAGTTAGACATATCAAGAAGCCCGATGGCACACCTCTTTGGCGCAAAGAGATTCAGTACGAATTCTTGCGGATCGTCATCGAAGACACGAAGCCAGTGTTCACCCGAGTCAGTGATGGCAAACCTGGTTGTTTCTTCTCCGACATATACGTGGACTGCATGGCACGAAGTTCCAAGACAAGCAAGATCCTCAAGGACAGGCTTCAAGTTGATCGACAGGCGGCGCATAACATGGCAATGATATGTCTCCTCGTCAATGTGGGCCGCATGAACACGACACTGAACTTCTTCCCAGAGATGAGAGCCCAGCTGAGAACGTATCATTCCATCCCGTCTCTGCAAGCCTACAAAAGTCAAAGAGACTACAAGTCACTTCAAGATGCGCCACGGCTGAAAAGTATCCTCAAGGGTGCAAGTGAGGACACCGACGAGCCTCGCACACTTGCAGCGATCAAGGCGAAACCGATTCCAAGGACGAACCCAGTCAATCTGATCTTCGTCCTCTCCCAGTTTGCGCCCAAGATCAGTGAGATGCACTTTACTGATAAAGTTGACTTCTTCGACCTTGCCATGCGGCCAACTATCTCATCTGGAACCAGGGCCAGGGCGTTTTTGTGGCTCATGTGGTGGTATCTCGAGTCAAATTTTACGAAGGAAGACGCACTGCGGAATCCATACGGCCCTGGAGAGTACAGGGAAGACGAAGACCCCAACGATCCCGACATAGTACCACAACTGGTACCAAAGTTGACAACTATTACGGAAGCAGAGGGTGATGCTGAGAATATTGACCCACCAGAGGAAGTTGCCTTTGCTGAGAAAATGACACAGGAAAGGCGGAGGATCATGTTGGAGAATGCCAATGACCCGCCCCTGGTGATGGCTGACCCAGGAAATCCAGACCACAAAGCCCTGAAACGTCTCAAGAAAAGCGCTGCGTACGGGGACGAGGACTCCCTTATTTCTGACGTGGATTCACGGGCAAGTCCCGGTGTAGGACGATCTCCAGCGCCAGAGTCTGTTGGTCCCCACGGACACGTTATGAGCAGCGCTCTTGGGGGTCAAGCCGACAGCTTGGATGATGATTGGGAAGCAGTTGACCCACACCCTGGCCGCGGACGGTACAAGCGTGTCAGGGGGAAGAACACACCGACACGGAGTAGAGGAGGTGCCAGACAGAGTGATGGCCCCAGGAGCCTGCTCAAATCAGGCCGCAATGCTAGCACTCCAGACACAATGGATCGGTATCGAGGGACGCCTCAACCGCTACACCCTGGCACTGGGAACCATCCAGTCATCGGTCAGTTGAACACACCCCGAGGCAAGAACGAGACTGACGTGATAGGGGGCCGACCTGAGCCAGCAGCTGGTGGCACCGGCACTAAGGCTAGGGCTCGGACAGGGTATCAGCGCGAACTAGAGGAACATCGACAGCGTCGAGTCGAATGGGCCCTCCGGAGACGTCGTAGGCAAGCCCTCCAGGAAGCACGGCAGTTAAGGGAAGGGTGCAGATGGTTGCTGCAGGCGGCCAGACGAGTTAGTGAGCTCCCTCCAACCTATGACAGCGAAGAGGAAGAAGAGGCGGGAGAATCTGGCTTTGCCGGGGTGCTTGGCCGCAGATGGCATGGCGACGAACCCGAGTCCGGACATGTTCCTGTTGGCTATGAACCCGACGATCATGGTGAGGAAGTGGAAACATGGACCAAGGTCCTGAGGAAGACAGGGAGACGCCTGGAAGTCTGGGGTGGAGACCGTGATCTGGCCGTATACCATGCCCGACTCCAACAACGCCACCAGGCGGCCGCCGAAGATAATCTCACTGCAGCCCCTTCTCGGCCACTCACAAATGGCACGCGCAAGAAGCGACGCCCGCGTGAATCTCCGGCACAACAGTCCCTTCCTGAAGTGGCTAGGCCTACACCACCCACCCGAACTGGAGGCAGAGATCTCAACGATGAAATTACCCAAGATCTGTTGGCTGAGCGAAGCGACGAAGACATGGACGATGACGATTCTCGTGCTGATGTGGATGGCGAAGGGGATGAGAGTGACATGGACGTGGACTGAGGGACCTTTCGCTCAGGACATCATCCGCACATTTGGCGGCTTTAGCGGAAGAATCAACGTACGACATGGGGTGCGTCTGGCGTGGCCTTTGACCAACATTCTGGTACTTTTGATGCTCGCCCTGTATACTAGTGTTATGTGACTGAAAGCGGCACTGTTCGGATGATAATGTGATATTGCAGGAAGCTCTTTGAACTGCAATGAGAGGCTGTAATGAATTGGCCTTGGGGATTTTGGCCTGACCTCATGCAGCTCGGCCGTAGACATGATGACCACTTACTCCGAAGCTGAGTTTAGTCGCGCTGTTTGCGCTGCTTGAGAGGCTCAGCGTGGCAAAAAAAACGTGTCGTACGGGACGTTGAAGATCCGAGATGGGCAGGCAACAACAAAAACTTCGATGATTTTTCCTTTCACCATCTCCCACCAGTATGAGATGCAGTATTCCGACATGTCCTTGGCCCTCTTTCTGCGATGGCAAAATTCTCTATTCTTCGATGCGGTGATTATGAATCCAAGAATAATTGCTAGCGCACGAATGAGGCTGTGCCCAGCATCCAAGTCAAGCATTACTAATTCCAACTTGGAGATTTCCAGGGACGAGGTACCGAGTACACAGATAACCTTTCACCATCTATCATACTTGGACTGTCGAGGAAACCCGTTTTCATCCCTGATGGTCTCGAACATTGTGTTTGTAGCTGACTAAAGAATCGTCCAGGTCTTTGTTCGAGAAAACTATTGTGATCTAGTCGGCCGATAAAAGCATGTGAACAGGTCTCGGCGGCAAGAGAAGGCGGCAGGAAAAAAACGTCCAAAAGTGCCCGGGTTTGTGAAGACAAGGTTGAAAATGCTGCTTCAGGATGCGACCCTATGGCTAAGAACATGCTAGGGGACGATCGAACTCTTGACTGCTTGTTACGCACGATCCAATACGAAGAGATGGACAGAATGAAGAGCAGTCACCAAGACACCGTTCCGATGCCCAGCAGCACCATGCTTGCGACCAGGTTGTGCTTGTGATCTATCTGTGGACAAAATCAGTTTCTGTGGGACATACTACAACCTATAGAGTTTTCATCGAGTCGACCATGATACTGGTGCCAATCACTGCTGGTGACCTATTTGCTGTATTCGCCAAAGGCTACAAATCCAAGGAGACTCGACCGAGAAGAGCGACGACAATCTTGCCACCCTCTAACGTCTCTTATGATGCCTAATGCTGGATCCAATGGCTGCGCAATGGGGTCTGTGGCCCCCAGACAGACTTCGATGTCAGTCGAATACGAGTGCGAAGGTGAAGTGGTATTGAAGCTGCGGTCCCACTTCATGGAGACGAAGGCTGCATGGATACAGGATCTACAGGCGACAGTGCCCAACTTACTGCAGCTCAGACCCAGCTGGAGACCTGTCTTGCCTCGTCCGAGGAGATTGGAACCCATGTTCACAAGACTTGTCACGATAGCCGCAGCTACTATCGGGGACTAGACAATCGGTGTGCTGTCACAGCGCAACAGACAGCGAAATATTTCTCGCAACCATCACTCACCAAACCCAGCCTCTATGACGAGTGAAGGAAAGAGACTCCATAATCCAAGAAAGGTGCTTGTTGTGAGCGTGTCGAGCAAGTGTGACTGGCTCCCTTCATGTCCAATATCGGAGAGGTCGGCGATCATACTTCTCGCTAACAATAGACCGTTCCAGAAAAAGAACACCTAGTATTTGGTGATTCAACTGGCAGAGGCCAAGGAGAATCGACGACGCAATGATCCCCACCGTGCTCTCCTCAACCCAGCCGATGTCTCGTTGCACTTTTGTACCACCCGTTCACTTCCGTTCGACTCCAAGCTACAGCGACCCGAGGCAACTCGCTTCTGGGCAAACGTCTCTTGTTCCTGTGAAAATCTATGGCTGAATCAGCGAGCACCGCCAGCAATACTCGAGCTCTGTCGAGTTGGTTGTCAGGACAAGCACCCTCTCATCATTGGTGCCATGCAAATTGATGTAACAACAGATACTGCCTTGGTTCTCTCTTGCCACACCCGCACCTGCTCGGCAGTATACAAAAGTTGAAGAAGGCGGATCTCCGAACGGCATACTCTGGTAGGAAGCGTCTCATTGGGTCTCACAGCAGCAACCTGCTTTCGTAATCCGTGGAGTTGCAAACAGAGAGCGCTTGAGGAGTCTTGTAGCCACCTCAGTTCTGACCCGAGCTGCACGCTTTTATTATCATTCTTCCAACTCTGTTAGCCGTCCCTTTTCCTCTGCCAAACGTGAAACCAAATACCTCTATAGACTATCCTCAACTCACCATTTGACCACGTGACTCTTATTCCGTTCTGTACAAAAAGGGGGTTGGATTTAAGGCGGTCGGGGCTTTGCTGACTTATCCTAAGCGACGGGCTGACTCATTTCGGAGAGAGACCCTTTCGAGGGGTTTAAGCAATCGCAGACATGGCTGTCAGGCATTCCCGTCGGGCTCCACGCGTAGTGATGGGTGGGTTTTTTGGAGAGGAAAGTCATGATATCACCACATGTGCTCCAACTAGACGGCATGGCGTGGCATAACATAGCTGTTGCGCCTTACAACTTTCCTTGGCCGACCTGAAGATCCAATATTCCCCTCCCTTGAATCCACCAGAATACCTTGTGGGCACCGCAAGTCCAGCCATCAGTTCATATTCGCCATAAGAAGTACACATTCCTCTTTCGAGGGGGAAGAGATGTGTGGATCACTCATGCCAGGCACACCTGCATGATTTGAAAACGGCCCCTCACTTTGGTCGACGAAGAGCTACGAATAAGGGACTCTGACCCCGGGCGCTACGTTCCCATCTATGCGTATACTGGGAAACGGAACCGTGAGAGATTGCTGCAGAGCTTGCCTCTGGTTTGACCGCCACATTTGATAGGACCGAGGATCCACTAGTGGCCCAGTAAATTGCTGAACAAACCAATAGAAAGGCATGGTGTGGATTTCTAGGGTACCGTTGAGACCCTCCACATTAAGCGACGTACTGCCGTGTTCTCGTCCCTGCCTCCAAGTACTCCGTCTGAGTACTCGCCTGAACAAGGGACCACGGAGCTAGCCATGAGCTTCAGGAGGATCCTCTGAAATGCATATCCTTCGCTCCATTCCATGCCTCCCCCGGGTCATCACCGGCTGGTGCCAAACCTCGAGGACACGGGAAAACGATTCGGGCATAGGACGCCTGATCCAATCGGTGGCCTGCCTCGCGGTTTGACTCGTCGCTTTCATGAATCCATATGCCACTGGGAGAACCCCGAATTACTTTGGATAAGGACCCCGTTTCAGCCCTGGAACTCTGACAACAGTCGCGCAGAGGGAAACCCAAACGTGTATAAGGACAACCTGCCGCTCCACGTGGCTCCACTCCACCCAATCTCGACCTTTTGCCTTGTAGAGTTTGCGAATTGCATTCTCAGTGCGTAGCTCCAACGAGGAAACGCATAGCCTTTGCCTTGCGAGGGGAAATGAGTCTTCGTAGGAGCCATAAGCTCGTGCTTCGCACCTCATGCCTCATGCTCGTCCGCTGCATGTCTTAACTAATCACTTTGTCCCACGAACCCGGTTGTATTGCGACACTCCTTGGACAGGTACAATCTTGAAAATCATCCTTTCCCATTTCCTTTTCGAGATACGCCGTCTCTGCCCACCCTGGAGCGACAAGCGCCGAGACGCAAGCCACACTTGGTTGTCCTCGTCCTTTTTAGTTTCTCTTTGGCTGGCTTGTCGTCCTCCTCTTCTCGAGTCTCTGCGAGAAGAGTCTCTGCTACGCAGTCTTTCTAAAGTGTCTCCCAACATTCTTCATCGCACAGGTTGCTCAAGTGAACCCTCTACAGCACCCGTCCCTGTGTACGCGCGCGTTCATCACTTGACCACATAAACATCCCACTACGCCTTGCTGGTTGGGTATGCACTTTCCAATCTTCATTACTTTTATCCTATGACTAACAGCAGCGAGCTTGCAGCAGCGCCTTGCTCACTAAAATGAAAGAAAGATCAGCCAGACCACGGGCGCAGGCTCCTCAGGGTGCTCATGGAATGGCTAGCTTCATCTCCGTCTTCCATGCGAGCAGTCTGGCTACGCCGCAAGGCCCATCACAACCCCAGAATCAAGCGACCCAGCAATATCAGCGGCCGGCGGACAATCCTTATTTCTACATACCGGGTCAGTACTGGGAGTCTTTGGACTACTACGACATGGCCATGGATATATGCACCGACTTCTCAGATGTAAGGTGGATCGCGGCATCGAGCCTACACCAAGGCCCGTTCCTGACAAACCTCATAGTTCAGTCAAATAACGTCTCCCTTTGTGTCGAACAACAGAGCCCTCAGCTTCACAGACGACTTCTCTCCCCTTGACTCACCCCTCGATTTCGCACCCGAGGCGCCGGGGAGTCCGAGTGATGCTTTGCAACTAGCGCGCACCAACTCTGCTGTCCAGGGAGGTCCTGATACAGAGACGGAGTGTCCGGGCCAGGGTCGATGCAACCCGCCACATCTTCCGTGCAAGAACTGTGAAAAGGATAAGAAAGAGGTCAGTTTCGAGAAGAAGAAAAAAAAAGCCACCGGTAGCGTGGACCTAGTCGCATTTTCGCATTTCAGTCCACATATCACTTCTACCTCCCTCTACCACCAGGGGCTCATTTCGGCTAAGCCAATTCGTATATACAGAGGAGGAAAGAACAGAACCGAAAAGCGCAGCGGAATCACCGATTGCGCAGCGAGGCCAAGCTCGAGCAGTTGAGGGCGAGGGTCAAGTCGCAATCCGACGAGATTGTGATGCTTCGAGACTTCAACCAATCGCTGCTGAAGCACATTGAGACGCTCGAGAGCAAGTGCAAGGATGGCGGAACGGCCGACGAGGACACAGAGGCAGAGGCAGCGAACGTACCTCGACGGCAAAAGTCGCCACCCCGTTGAAATTGGTTGCGATTGGGTGTGAGTACGACAGAACACGGTGGACACAGTAGGCTGCCGGGGCTGGAGCCTGAGGCTGAATCAGGCAGCGTAGGTGACGAAGACAGCTCTTCGTCCCAGCTAATCTTGGAACAAATGGTGCGCTGGCACTTGATACGTTCACACGAATTGACACGATATAGACTTTCCATAGGAGCATGGAGTGGCATGGTCGCTGGCAAGTACTCGATACTTGTAGGTATCGAGGATATACGGCCCATTCAAATGCGCCATGGGCGGAGCTCGTTATCCCCGGGGATTCGAAGTTATCCAAAGGACCCTTGCTGAGTCACCCACAAGTGGCCCAGGCAGCCCCCTCCCACGTGACCGCTTATCGATAAACTCGAAAAGGACGCCTCGCGCCATTGCCACAACCGTCACTTGAACAACTGCAGCCTCACTTCATCCACTACCTTTTGTTTGTATTCGGCGTTTTGTTGTTTTCATTTTTTTCGAGGACCCGACAATGGAGGCTCTCGACGGGCCTGCCCCGAAAAGACGCAAGGTCTCGCCAACTTTCGATGCACCCTCAATTTCCCCCGCAGCCCCATTTTCCGAGTACGTTGTAGTTGCCCAAGCGCACCTGAGAGCCTCTACGCCCAACCCTGACCTTTTCGACCGGACTTCCGATGACTCTGCTCTGGAAATTACTGTGCTGGAGGTGACCAAGTCGAAGAGCCGCCATGTTATTCGATTCTCTGTTGGGCGAGGCAGGATCGGGAAGTACATCTCGATTGATGGTCTGTCACCGAGGGATCTGCAGATCCTCGAAGACGTTCAAAAGTTGGAGTCGGCGGTGAGATACAAACATCCCGCGGCGCTGCCACTCGCTTGTGCGTATGCCGTGGTGCAGCCCGTGGGTCACGAGGTCTGCATCCAAGTCTGCATTCTGTGGGAAAATACTGCCGTTGTTCGAGAGAAGGTCGACCCAGTATTACTTGACATGCTTGGGCGTTATCTGCCACCCACAGAACCCAACGAGCCTGCGCTCGAACCCTGGAACCCTCGTCAGTTTTATGACAATGTTCACGTTCCCGAGAAGTCAGATGCCAACTCTGCAGACATTCGGATCCCACACCTGGACTCACAATTGTACCCCTTCCAGAGACGTGCTGTTCGGTGGCTCCTTTCAAGAGAAGGTATGGCTGTGCAAACGAACGGTGAACTTGAGCTGCTGTCTAAATCGTCCGAGAGCCGACTTCCAAGGGGGTTTGAAAAATTTGAAACAGTGCACAATGGGACTTGCTATGTCAACCATACATTGGGAGTTACTACGACAGACCTATCTGCGGTCGAGGAATATTTTGCGTCCGTCCAAGGCGGGATTCTAGCAGATGAGATGGGTTTAGGAAAGACGCTGGAAATCATTGCTCTAATCTGCCTGCATCCTAGAACAGCCTGGACACCTAATCTTCCGGGGTTGAAACCGTCTCCTGCAACCTTGATCATCACACCCCCATCGATTCTTGAGCAGTGGAAGGACGAGCTTCAGAATCACGCTCCCTCACTGAGTGTTTTCCATTACACGGGAGTTAGCAGCTACAGGAAATCAGGGGAGAAGCTTATCGAACAACTTCTCAACCAAGACGTGGTGCTGACGACCTACAATGTCATAGCGAAGGAGGTTCATTACGTCGCTGAGAAGCCAGATCGAAATCTGCGCTACAAACGAGAGGAAACGCCAAAAAGCCCTTTGACTCAGATCTCCTGGTGGCGTGTCTGCCTAGATGAGGCTCAGATGGTTGAAAGTGGTGTGTCTTCCGCGGCCACAGTGGCTCGCCTCATCCCACGGCACAACGCTTGGGCAGTCACGGGAACCCCTCTTCGGAAAGGACACCGAGACTTGTTTGGCCTCCTGCTCTTCCTTCGATACGAGCCGTGGTGTCGATCACCGCGGCTGTGGGACTATCTCATCAATTACCACCGCCCTCTCTTCCGGGACATGTTGGGAGAGATTGCCATGAGGCACTCCAAGGAATTCGTACGTGAGGATCTGCGACTACCACCGCAAAGCCGACATACCATCACAATCCCCTTTACCGCCATCGAAGAACAACATTATGCCCAGCTTTTCCAGGAGTTCTGTGAGGATTGTGGTCTCGATCGGACGGGCGCTCCTTTGGAAGACGACTGGGATCCAGACTCCCCCGCTACGGTAGAGACGATGCGGACCTGGCTTACTCGTCTACGACAGACATGTCTCCATCCCGAGGTTGGAGGTCGGAATAGGCGTGCGTTGGGTCGAAACACGAACGGTCCCCTTCGGACGGTTGAACAAGTGCTGGATGTGATGATAGATCAGCATGAAAGTCAGCTTCGCACCGCGCAGCGAAATAAATTGATCGCACAGATCCGGAGAGGGCAATTAAAAGAGAACGCCAAAGACACCGATGAAGCCCTTCGGATATGGAAGGGAGTTTATGACGAATCTGTTGGTATTGTAACGGAGTGCCGCAAACAATACGAAGACGAGCGACAGTTATCGGATGCCAAGAAGGAGCAAAAAGACGACGAAGAATCGAACCCAAGGCTGACGACTTTGAGGGCTCGACTACGATCTGCTTTGGAGGTTCAGCACATTGCTATTTTCTTCATGGCAAATGCGTATTTTCAACTCAAATCCAACTATTCTCCGGAAAGTGAGGATTACCAGCAACTGGAGAAACAGGAGACGGCGGCATATGAAGAGGCAAAGTCAATCCGTGGAGAGCTGCTGACAGAGGCGACGAGTCATGTGAACAAGATGATTACCACAGTCAGGTCCAACTTGGCAAGCGGGGTGACGCAGATACCACCTATGACCGAGCCCTCGGGGTATGGCGGGATTGAAAGCAGGAGGATTTTCGAGAAACTGCATCACTATTGCAAAGCGATGGATGCCCAAGCAGCGCAATTTCATGAATTGCGGCAGAAGATGGCGGACTTCTTGAGCCAGGCCCTTATCGACGAGGATGAAGGCATCGAACTCCAAGGTGATGAATACGAGAGTTCGACCAAGCACCAAGACGAGATGTACGCATACATGGAAGCACTCAGAGCCCTGTTCGCCGACCGTTCTGAAGCCATCAACGGTCAACAAAACCTGCTCATTAGACAGGAAATGAAGCAGTTCTACCGGATCGCCAAGGAAGGGGAAGGCCCTGCACCTAGCTTGATGCTGAATTTGCTTGCCCAGCGTGAGCAAACGCGTGTCAAGGTCAGTAAGTTGGGCTGTCTACGCGGGATCATGGCCGAAATCAGGCAGATGGCATCTTCTTTGCAGTGGCAAGAAGGGAACAATCAGACTCGTGCGAGCCAGGAACTGGCAATCCTGGAGCGTATCCTGAAACATGTCCAGCAACTCAATTCGGCACAAACGAAAGCTTTGAACAGTCTTGAGCAGGAGGTGAACCATTTCCGTGATACGATGAACAGCCGGCTGGAATATTACCGCGCCCTTCAAAAGATCTCGGACACTGTCGCACCGTACCAGGAAGAGAACGTGGGAAAGCCTCTGTTCGAACCACACTATCAAGAGTTTGTGGCCGAGGAAGCCAAACTACAACAGAGAATTGCCTCCGGTTCTGCCAAACTTCGATATCTGATGCACATGAAGACAGAGTCCAAGTCGACAGGGCCTCGGATCTGCGTCATTTGCACTGACAGCTTCGAGGTTGGTGCCATGACCAATTGTGGGCATCTGACGTGCAAAAGCTGTTTGATCCTATGGGTCAGTCAACACCACAATTGCCCCGTGTGTAAGACCAGGTTGCTTCCGAACAGCTTTCATGACATTACCTACAAACCCGCCGAGATAGCTGTGCAAGCTGAATCTCCGTCCAGCTCCACCTTTGCGTCGACGTTGTCGAACACGGACCACCATCATGACCAGTCGATCTACTCCGACATCAGCACGACCATGTTGAATCAGATCAAGAACATTGACATTCAAGGTCCCAGTTTTGGTAGTAAGATTGATTTCCTCTGCCGTCATCTGCTCTGGCTCCGTGAGCATGACCCCGGCTCCAAATCTATTATCTTCTCACAATATCGCGAGTTCATTGACGTGCTCGCTCGGGCATTTTCAGCATACAAAATCTCATCGACCCGTATTGATGGCAAGAACGGCACTGAAAAATTCAAATCGGACCCGGCCATTGAGTGTTTTCTGCTTCATGCGAAGGCGCATTCCGCTGGCTTGAATCTTGTAGTTGCGAGTCATGTCTTTCTCTGCGAGCCGTTGATAAACACGGCGATCGAGCTGCAAGCAATTGCGCGAGTGCATCGTATCGGACAACACCGGTCGACGACAGTATGGATGTACCTTATCGCCGATACAGTTGAAGAGTCCATCTACGAAATCAGTGTGGCGCGGCGACTGGCACACATGAAGAGCAAGAACGAAACCGATGCCTCTTCGGCCTCCCAGTCGGGCAGAAATACACCCCATCTGAACAAGACTCTTCAAGAGAATGCAATCGATGCCGCCAACTCTCTGGAGCTACAAGCCGCCAACCTCAGTCGGCTACTTGCCTCGGGCAAGTCGGGTGGGGAGATAGTGGACAAGGAAGATCTCTGGTCGTGTTTATTTGGCCGAGCCAAGCGACGTGACGAGTCGGCGCTGGAGGCACTTGCTGATCACCAGCCTGCAAATACGGAAGTGGGAAGGTTCTTGCGGGCTGAGGCTGCGGAAACGAGGTTTGACACAAGTTGAGAGAGAATGCGAGGCTGAGAGACGGAAACTCTGGTTTATCAATCTTGCGCCGCCTTCTGACACAGGTAGACACTTGAAGGTGCAACGTATTCCATCCACCCTGAAAGCTGGTTATTGCAGAGTCCAGCACCGGCGAGGACGAAGTGACCTGAGAGACGTGGGTATTCAGGACCTTGATAGATGTTAGATGAATGTTCAAACCCAAGGAGTAGCTTCGAGCATTATATTGATTGATTGATTGACTATCCCAATATCCTCAGATCAAACCAGATCGTCTGCATCCCTTGGGGAGACACATGGAAGGTAAAAGCATGTGCCATACCTGTGTAGCTCGCTATGTACGTAGGTAAAATGAGGAGGCGCCGTCGCCCTCCCCGTTTCTATTCTCTGTACCAATTTGTAGAAAAAAGTAAGTGGTTCATCGACACCAGAAAACAAATGGTCCGCGCTCGCGGTTCTTGTGGAGACTCGCATCTCCTGTCTCACGGCCAGCCTCGCTCGATGCGCCTTGCTGGTGCGTGTTGCCGGAATTGCCACTGCCACCTCCCATGCCTGTGACGGGATCTAGGTCCAGGTCCATGGCGTCTCCGTCGCTGGGGTGGTCGAGCCCTTGTCCTTCTCCGGCGGCAACCTCATCCAGGTCGCCCAGTCTGTCGCTCCACTCCAACCCCTCGCCGTCGCCGAGAATGGTGATGCGCCACCACCTATCATAAAGAAATGGCGTTAGCAGAACTGGGATAATGAATATCCCTCTAGAGGAGGAGGAGGAGGAGGAGGAGGACTAAACGTACTTCCCCAACATAATCTTCCCGCCGGGAAGCAGTGCGCCTTCGTACGCGTAGGCGTAGTCAATGTCGTTCCACTCCAGGTACTCGCTGAGGCGGAACTTTTCCTCCATCTCCTCGACCGCGTCCCTGTCAAAGTTGGCCCCGTCGCGCCACAAAGGGTTCGAGACGAGTTTCGTGCGCAGGTACTCGTCGAGCCGCGCGTCGATCTCGGCGGCGTTGTCGAGCGCGAGCGCGGGCGCGGGGTCAAGGCCAGGGCCAGGGCTGGTGTTGTTGTTATTATTACCTTGCGCCATCTGCGCCGTCAGCGCTGTCGCGTATGTCTCGCCGTACTCTCCCTCGGCGTGCTCGAGGACTTGGATCAAGTAGCGTTTGCTGGGCTTGAAGAGGATCATCACGACGCGCTTGAATCCCGGTAGACCGGGGTCTTGATTCGTGTCGTTGTCATCGTCCTCGTCGTCGTCTGTAAGAGCTTGGGCAGGGATGGAGTGGACGACGCCACGGAGACGAAGGGCCAAGTAAGGGTGATATTTGGACAGTTGTGGCGCGGCCGGCAGCGTGAGTGTGGACTGCGATTCCGCCGGGTCGGATGCCCTCGCAGAATTGCTCGGGGGCGATAGCTGGACAAAAGGAGCGAGGCCGCGGATGAAGACGCATTGGCTGAGGTCGGGGAGTGACTTTTGAAAAGCCGGTACGCTCTTGAAGATGGGCGACCAGAAGCCGTCGACTTGGTTGTCCGCCGAGATGGCAAAGTCGAGTTTCTTCACCCGACGCAATCAGTCTCTGTCTATCTGTCTGTGCCTTTGTGTGGGGATGGTACTTACCATGGGATCAACCTCGTGCCAGTCTTCCGCCAGGCTTTGGACCTCTTCAAGCTCCAGCCGCTTCCTCGGCCAAATGGCCAGTGTGGAATAGTGTCCGTACCACTCGGTGGGAATCTGTAGCAATGAGTCGTCGGCGAGCGGCCTATCCCACGGCTTCGGAGTGATTCCCTGACGCATCAGCTCTCGTGCCATTTTCGCATAGGTATTCTCGGTGAGAGTGTCCCTCGCCCCGGACCCTTTCGCGGTATGGATAAGGTGACGGTGCCAGAAGTTGCGAATGTGGAGCAGAGAACGGGTGTCGAGTTTATACGTCGGCCTGCCAGTTTGACGTAGTCTGTGTAGCCTGCCGCTGTGTCGTTTATTGCGTGTCCTGTTTCGTGTCGAGTTTTTATTCTCTTCTCCTTTGTCCTTCCCCTTCCCCTTCTCTCTCGGATACAGAAGAGTCAATGGGCTTCCCCAATTGTACACAATGGCTAGGTCATAGTTCGTCCTGGATGATCTCACAGTGGATGCCATGCGGAAAGCCGGTGACAATAGCAGATGGGATAACACAACCTGGATCGAGTCAAAGAGGGAATGTGCTTGGCCGTATCGGTCGCCGCGGCTGGGGAAGAACGGACAGGACAGAAATATTCGTGCCCATGGAGAGTTTTCTGACGCAAATGCTGCGAGGTTGCGAGAGGTCAATGGTCTAGGGAGGAGCTTGGACTGCTGATTGTAGGACTCTGTGTGGGAGACGATCAGCTTCGAGGCATTGTGTATCTAGATAATGAATGCCATTGGACATACCCAGGAGCATATCTCTCAAGACCTCCAATTGGATCTGCAATCTCTCATCGTCCGGGTCGGTGAACTCGACGAAATGCTGGAGGACAAATTTCCGTAACTGATAGGCCGAAGCAAAATCTGTCATGTCGACGATGAATGGCCAGTCGAAGACCGAGTTGAACCGTTGACGCCAGATTGCCGACCGGGAAGATGTCAAAGCGTACGCAAAGGTCGTGCAGGTGAGCATCAAGTTGTGGAGATCCTGATCATCCGGGAGGAAGGTCACAATCTTGTTGAGGATCTGCCCGATGGTCAGCGGCAACCTCACACTTCCAGCTCTCACAATACTGACTTCATTGGGCACACCTTCGAACTGGCTGCGGACACGAGAAGAACGTCTCGGCTGCCTGGGAGGATGCCAGTCACCATCCATCCCGTAAGAGTCGCCAACGGGATCGTCAGCAAGGTATGAGCGTGAATTGAAACTGCGCTTCAAGCATTGTCTGTGGGCAGCAGGAGGTATTCTCTTCAGATCCTGTCCACCTGCAAAATACATATCGTCGAGATCTGTGGGTGGATCAGAGAGAAGAGACTCAGTGTCAGAGAAGGTCTCAGCAAGGCTACCAAGAGCCATGTCGACTGAAGGGGGAGCTAGGGTCAACAGCTCAGCGAAGGGCCTCAAGAAAACAGGGAAGTGAAACCAAGGTGAAGGAATGAAGAAATCAGAAATTAGCCATTATACATAAGGAGGCCCCGAGGATGCCTTTGACCCAGTAGTGAATTGCTCCTCAACGCTATTTCTCGTCAGGTTGTGCCTCTTATATTTGCCATCGACTCACCGCTGAACCCTTGTCAGCACGAGCATCCAAAAACAAAAAGGTCTACGGGGTATTCGACTTGCAATGCTTTCATCTGTCCTAGCAGCCTGGTCTATTCGCCTTCTATCAGTCGCAATATCGCCAGCCGAACCTGTTCGCTTGTCTGAATTCTATTATGCCCTCCGTGTCGAATCCTTTCCCACCGTAGGTGCTTTCTACCGTCCTTGCTCTTCCATTCTTCTCGATCAAGGTTGCGAGGAAAGTCGACTAGGCCGTTGGTTGCAGAGTCCAATACGTGTTCCCAGTTCGCGCGACCTTCCTGCCACGGGATCTCGTAGTCGTTGCGAGCGTGTAGCATGACCAGATTGAGCTGGACCTCGGGCGTCTTTGCTAATTCCACCAGCCTAGAGCTCGCGTCCCATTTGTCGAGAATGTGGGAACGCAACCAATCTTGCACTCGAGGATATGCCATCAACGGAGATAGAATCGGAGGTGTAAGGCCTTTAAACGAGTAGGACTCGAGTAGATTGGGCAATGAAGTAAAGCTGGCGATGGTAATTAAGCCCTTTGGCGGTGCCCTGCCTAGTTTTATCACCCATTCGTAATAGGTGGCCGTCGAAATAAACGTGCCCATGGACTGTCCAACCAAGACCACTTGGGCAGGGTCCACATGCTGGTGGTCTGTTTTGCGTCGATCCTTGACATTGTCGGACTCTCCAGTTAGAGTAGACAGTAATGATACAGCGTCCTGGATAACACCCTCCTCCGTGGGACTACCCGTGCTCAGGCCGAATCCGCGGTAGTCGAAGGCTATCACATGGACCGGTTTCTCTGGGGTCGACACACCCAGCATCTGCTGATATGCGGAAGGGCGGTAATTGGAGGCGAGGTGACCAGCATTTCCATGACAGGCTAAAACAACAACTGCAGTCGGATCATTGAGAAGAAGTTGAAGACCAACGCTTTTGGAAGCGATCTCCCAGGGCTTTAGGCCGAAATCTGCCTGCTCAGTTAAGGCTTTCTCGTGCTTGGAGTAGAGATGTGTAGGGAGGATATGCCAGGCAAACAAAGTCACATTGTCAGGGGTGGTGACGGTGAAGGGTTGAACTTGGTGATGGAGGAAACCAAATTGCTCAGTATTGTTCAGATCTTGAAAATAGGTGGGATTGAATTTGTGGACGTAGGTGGCATTGCGCTGGACCACCGGCAAGGTCAAAGCACCCATAGCTACTGCATAGATCAATCCACACCCAGCCAGACCCCAGAAGGCTCGGCGGAAGAAACTGTCGAAGGCCATTGCAATACAAACTAGGGCGATCGGGGTTGAGCGGAAAGGAGTAAGGGGTGCAACAGGTCAATTTCACACATTCATCGTGAAAGCTTGCTGTTCCAGGTAGCGATGGCACATGGAGATCAGATACGTGGGAGTGGTCAGACACTGCTGGGGCTTTGCTATCAATGACTGAAGATTACTCCTATCTCCAGTCGAGGCTGAGGCTGAAGATGAAATTGCGGTTGCGGCTGCGGGCCGCGGGGAGCGAAGAAGGCCCGGCAAACCTTCCTCCAGTTGCGGCAACGTTGTGTAATTCTTCCTGATGCACATGCGCCGCCGTTCATGCTTCCTCCACTGTTTCCCATCTGAACCAGCCACAAGAGTTTATCGGCCTACAGGTCGTCTTTCAATCACCTCATGGCCGAGGTCACTCCTCAGAAACGGGTTCTGCCCGCCCGTGACAGACGAGACCTGATCTCAAAACGAAGAGTGTCCTCGCCTGCGCGACCTTCTGCTCCTGTATCCGCGGCCACTCCCACTCCGCGCAGACAACCCTCCGCTGTCGCCTCAGAACCCCGCCAGAAGCGGCCGTACAAGAAAAGAGCCAGTCTCGTTCGGGTTCAGACTCCAGTCTCGGTTGCACGGTCATCTCCCTCGATTTCCGTCGCGGAAGATGCCTTGCCCTCTCGCATTGATGCGAACCAGCCGCTCCCTACGGCAAAACAGAAACAACCCTCCGGTCTGTCTGTGCATGAATATCAATCGATTGCGGAGAGCGCAGTCCTTGCCTCATCCCTACACCGTTCTCGTATGCAGTGGCTTTACAACGGGATATTTCAAAAATACTGGGTCAAACCTGTCAAGCGGAAGGGTGTGATCGAGGCTCCCCCCAATAACCCCGATGCCAAAACGATGCAAAGGCTGGGTGCTGCAACTGTGACGATTGAGCCTCACACATTTGATGTGGTTTTCTACACAGTTCGCGATCCGGCGGCTCCTCCGCCATTCCCACGCCATCCAAATCAACATACCATCAAGCACATGGCTCCTCCTCCGCCTCCACCGCCACCATCTGCTTCTGCATATCCCAGTTATCCTCCTGTTGCTCCGTATAACCAGGCTCAACGACCGCATCCACCTCCATCTTCTGTGTCACCATCGCCATCCACGTCAGCTGCGCATCCAGCCTTCAATCCTCTGGCCCCGCTTACAGATACTCCGCCCTCGGCAGCTCCGTCCCCTTCCAATAAGGGGCCTCCTCCGATCCAGTTCAAACAAGAGAAGGAGTCAAGACCCAGTCCTGCTGCATTCCCATCACACACACCGCCAGCCCAACCCCCACATGAACAATCTCAGACGCCGCGTCCGGACTCAAAGCCCAATCCACCTTCAGGAGGGAGAAGCAGCACGACAGATCCAGTTATACAAATGCTGGCCGCACGAGCAGCGTCTGATCCCCAGTTGAAGGAGCTGATGAAGATTGTGGCAACTTCAATGGCTTCACCTGAACAATTAAAAGAGTTCCAGGCTCACATCGACGAATTTAATGAAGTAATCCGGCGGCAGGAGGTAGAGCGGCTTTCCAAAAGCGAAGCGCGGCCACCAAGCCAGCCGCCGTCCACGCCGACGATTGCAGAACCCCCAAGGCAACCGGCCTTGGAGCCCCAACCTACTGCTCCGAGTCCTGCACCTCTAGGACTGCCGTCAACTCCCTCTCCTGCAGCAGCACCCGGGCGATCATCAACGTACAATCCTCCACCGTCACAGCCACGTCAGCATCCGAATAATGCTTCCCGTGGTCCTCCTCCTGCAGGTCCACCACTCGGATCTAACACATTACCAGGAGTGATGCACACATTTCCACATGCGCCGCCACCAGTTGGGCGTGGGGCCCCAATGGGAGGCTACATTGGGTATCATCCTCAGCCGCAGCCGCCACCACCACCTCCCCCCGCTCGACCTGAGCCCTTCATCAAGCACATTGTAATGGAGATTACCAGTGTACCGTCTGGGAACCAGGCCGCGTGTTCGGATAGATGGCTCTTTCCCGAGTATGCCGTCTTGGAGATACGTCCGGGTGGTTTAGAGATGGTTTGCTCGTGGTTAGTGGAACGCAAGGGCTCTGAGATCACGGCGAGCGGCGAGTTTTCAAGAGAAAAGAGCGAGATTGAAGGCAAGTGGCTAGCGGAGCAGGAGTATTATCAGCCAGTGACCATGAGCATCAAGGCACTAAATCACCGGACAATAGAGACGATCGCCAAAGCAGCGAAGATCTTGCCGGTCGTGCAGGAACACATGAAGGAAGTGATGAGCAAAAAGCAACGGGCGCCGGTGGAGTATCTGGTGCACCAGCTGCCACGCGAAAGGGCACATGTGGGTGCAGACAGCACCGAGTCTGGGTTTGTGGATAGCGGCGTGGACCTTGGCAGTGATTCAGCATCTGAAGACGACGAATTGAAGGATGTCTACGGAATATGAAGTGCCGGGTCCGTAAACGAGAAGACAGGGAGGGGTTCAGATGGATCATATGCGGCTGCTTTAATTCGATTGGGCCAGCACCCATTACAAGGACTCTGATAGACTGTAGATCCCGAGTATTCCAAGGCTAGACTGGCATATGTACTGCTACCCGACCGGAGCCTGCTGGGGCGATGGATTCAGAGCGGTCACTAAGATCAGACCACGAGAAGAAACGGGTTCTCGTTTGACTTTTCCCCGGCGCACTTGTCGTGAGTGATGTGTACAAGGAGGAAACTTCAGCAAGGTATACAAGTACGGGAGGTTGCCAGGTGTAGTAAAATACAAAACTCGAAAAGGCGCATGTGCGGGCGTCTGATCACACGTGACTCGGTGAGATTCAAGGTCGCCGTCCATTCAGTCTCGGTTCATCGCTGCTCAACAACTCAACCACCCTCACAATTGTTCTTTCACCACCCCCATCAAAGTCAAACGGAACAAGGACAAGACGGGAAAAAAGGCTTACCAAGGGCGAGTTCGGAAACAGAGCCGAGCAAGTTCTTCCCCTTCGCCATCCGACGAACCCACGCTCCAACACTCGGACTCGAATCAGAGACCCTCACTCTGCCACCCCGCCCTCCCCCTGGTTCAGGGAATAAGACTCCTCGAAGGTGCTGTGGGACGGAATTGAGAGCCGTGAGAAGAAGCTGCGAGAATATGTCATGGCGCGTTGAATAGTGGCTCGCGGAGTTTCTGGGGAGTTCATCCCTACATACATCTGACGACTTTACGACTGGCCGATTGCTGGGCCTTGTACCGGCCGCCTTGTCTAACCAACCACATTGCCGTGTTACCAACCCCTGGGTCCCATCAAGCTCTGTGGCGCACGTCTGGCTGTCCGGCACCACCAGCACTCTATCCAGGGCTTACGCCATTATTGGTCCCTCTATCATATCCGACAAGCTCACCACAAGTTGGTACCCCCGGGCTCTCTATCGCTTTCCCCTCGACCGTCGCCGTTTCTTCGTTGCTGTACCTTCCAAGCCGCGCCACTTGTACGCTCTGGATCATCATTTTCCTAGACTTGCTATGCATCTTTCTTTCACATGTCGCTCTCCAATCTCGCCATTCCTTCTTCCTCTCCCTCCCACGCCTCTCCTCCTGCGAAGCCGACCCAGATAAAGTTCTATCGTCCTGCGCAAATGGCCCTTTTCGCCAAACTGGCAACATATCCTCCACTGGCCCAGGTTACGGTCGTCCCTCCGACAAGAGACAAAGTAAGTCCCCCGTTCCTTTCCCACAACTCGTTTCGTCCTCAGTAGGGCAGAGCCTGGCGAATATTATTCGAGGGTCGCTCCGAAACATGCGTGGTTATGACGTCTCTTCTGACACATGATTCCTCCACCTCGGGTCTGTCGCATTAACATCTAGTGTAGTTCAACTTCACAGTCGTTCTCGAGTCCTCAAAATCACTGCCGGAAAGGCCGTGGGAGGTTTCAATATGGTACGATCACGCTAGCTACACTGGGACCAAGGCTCCCTGGCACGCACTCGATCTCAAATTAGTCGACACCACTCCGGCCGTTCTTTATGACGATTCTCAGACGGATAATTACCGCTACACATTTTCTGGAGATCTCGACAGCCCCTTCGTCTCGGCCGACAGAACTTACAAGGGTCGAAGAGTTCCGTTTACTGTTCGCTATCGAGTTGATCCGGATTCGGAATGGTCCTGGGTCTATCACAATTTCGGCATCCGCGATGGTGAACTCATTCTACAACCTCCCGTTGACCCTACCTTCCTCGGCGCATCGCCAGTTGAAGTCGGCGAAGGTTGGATTCTTAGGAAAACCCCAAGCGATGCGCCAGAAGCGCGTCTCTATACGATTGAGTCAGCTCTCCCGATTCCTTCCCCAACCGAAGGAAATGCCACAATCGAATCACTTGTCTTGGGCAGAGTAACTCAACTCTGCCGGTGGTTTGCATTGGTACGGATATGGGAACCATGGTTTGCCCCGCGGCATGGCGAGCATCAACTGCATCTATCGGAACCGGCGATATTGCTGTCGTTTCTGAGGTGCGATGGTCTTCATGTTGTCATCTTAGCAATCAACGGGATCGACGACGTCCTTACTCAGTTCGGGTCAACACGGGAAGGCGAGATTGTGGTCCAAGCGAGAAATGATTCCGGGCGGGATCGCAAGTTCAAGCTCCTGGCAGCCACGGCGTGGAAATTCGAAATCGCAAATGCTGCCGTCATGTACGAGATGCGAAAACTAGTCCGACAGTCAGCAGCCTATCAGCAAAACCTTGAACGACTGGAGCAGCTGCCAAAGAGTATCAGGTCGGAGTCGCTTGACTCGGACACTGTTTTGGTCAATAACAACGAACCCTCGTCGCACCAACCACAGGTAAATCCACAGTGGTTGGCAAGTTGGTACGACAGCCTGGCATACTGCACATGGAACTCCCTCGGGCAGGACCTGAACGCCGAAAAGATTATGGCAGGGTTGGATTCGCTTGCGAAACACCAGATTTACATCTCAACCTTGATAATCGACGACAACTGGCAGTCCCTTGACGGCACTCAAGGGGCGACGGACCAGTTCCATCGAGGGTGGAAAGACTTCGAGGCCAACCCTCTAGGATTCCCTGACGGACTCAAATCTTCGATAGACAAGATCAAAGAGGCTCATCCCACGGTACGCGACATTGCTGTTTGGCACGCCTTGATGGGATACTGGGGCGGGATCTCTCCCGAGGGCGCTATCGCGAAGAAGTATAAAACTCTCGAGGTCACATTCCGTGACGGAACCCCAATGGCTGGACGTAAGCTCACCATTCACCCGGACGACATCTTCAGAATGTACGACGACTTTTACAGCTTCCTGTCCAATTCAGGGGTCACTGGCGTCAAGACTGATGTTCAATTTTCGCTTGATCTTCTGGCGAACACATCTGATCGACGGTCATTTACCAACGCCTATCAGTCTGCCTGGACCCAGGCACACCTACGCCATCTTTCTGGAAAAGCTATCTCATGCATGTCGATGATTCCACAAATTCTCTTCCACAGCTTCCTTCCCACGACGACACCAAGAATTCTCCTTCGCAACAGTGACGATTTCTTTCCCGATGTTCCGACATCCCATGCTTGGCACGTGTTTGTCAATGCGCACAATGCTCTATTTACCCAGCATCTGAACATTCTTCCTGATTGGGACATGTTTCAATCGAGTCATCCGTACAGTGGTTTCCACGCTGCGGCACGTTGTGTCTCTGGTGGACCTATCTATATCACGGATACCCCGGGTGAGCACGATGTGGATTTGATTCATCAGATGACCGCGCTTAATCCGCGAGGACAGACGGTCATATTGCGCCCCAGCTGCGTTGGCAAGACCATGGGCGTCTACGACAAGTACGACGAGAAGGGGGTATTGAAAATTGGTGTCTACGACGGCCGGTCCGACGTCGGTTCGGGGATGTTGGGCGTTTTCAACATCGCCGAATCGGAGATCAGCTTCATCCTCCCCATTACAAAGTTCCCAGGCGTGAATGCACCCGCTTCGACGGATGGAGCAACACAGATTTCAAGTAGAAAATGGATCGTCCGCTCACATATGTCAAAACGCATCACCGCTCCAATTCACCCATCCGATCCGATCCGAGCAGACACCTTGCTTCAGTGCACGTTAGCCCCGCGAGGGTACGACGTTTGGACGTCCCTCCCTGTGCACACGTTTCGTCTCCCAGTCTCGAATCTGGAAGTCGACGTGGCTGTGCTGGGTCTTCTGGGCAAATTCACAGGCGCATGTGCGATTGTGGAATCAAGCTTCAACCATTCTGAGGTTGATGCCGAAACTACCCCTCATCGACTCAAGATACACGTACAATTAAAGGCGCTCGGTGTCCTCGGCATTTGGATATCCGACGTCCAGTCTCGGCAGCGCAAGGTGGAAGACATGATGGTCATGGTTCAAGGAAAGGCTGTGCCACAACATGTCATTGGATTTAATGCAGACCACGGACCTGAGGGAAGTGGGGTTCTCGAGATCAACATTGCCTCAGCATGGAAGAAGATGGAGCTAGAGCCTGGGTGGAGCAACGAGGTCGGTGTCGACGTGTTTCTGCAGTGACTACCGACCTCTTTATGGTTTTAGAAAAGAGAAGGGAGTAGGGGCGGCGGAGCTGAAACATCTAATCCAGTATTGGAGGTTTCGGACACTTCGATAAACAAGTCGATGCTTGTCTTCCGGCCAACCTCGAGAAGCGCATTTTATCGTCAAATTGTTGCATGGGGTATCGCCAGTCCTTTGAGGGAGGACAGCGCGATTGTCAGCATTCCTCCCGGGCGCTAACACACCACTTCATTGCTTTTTAAGTCTGGGGTTCGTTTTGCACGCAACACTGCACATTTTTCGCTATATATTTCTGTCCAGAACGACTCAGATGTTTCGAATGGACCCGGTTTTCCTGGAAGAAGTCATATACGTTGCTTCAACTTTACGATACAAAAGCGCGCAGTACCATGATATCACGAAATGAATTGAGGAAATGTTGTGAAATGTCAGGGAAACGGGGAGCATAGAGACCCGTGTCAGCAAGTTTGATGAAAGGAGGAGAGGACCGTATACGAAGCCAGCTATGAGCAAGGGAAAATTTATGCCGCATGAAAACGTCAAGCATGGCGCTACGTATCTGGAAGAGCAAAAGGGTTTACTTGGACGAACAGCACTGCAGCCGCCAGCCAGCAGCGTGGCGTCTTGTCATGACGGAACGTACGTCGGATAGAGTGAATAGATAGATAGACAGACAGGAAGCATAGAATGCCAGAGAGAGACAGAGAATCACAAGCAGACGACGAGTCTTGTAGGGACCAGAAAATGGTACAATGCAGAAAAGTTCAGCGTCGCGCGCATAAGTAGGTGAAGTGAGTGAAGTGACTAGATGCTTGGTGTGATATATCCATATCCACATCACTATCTTTATCCCTGTCTCGCTGTGCCCGCGGTGCCCACTGCCCGCGGTATCGTATCGCATCGCATCTCAGTGGCAGAAAAGGCATGGGGAGGCGCGTGAATTTCGTGGACGTGGTGGAAAGGAGATGAGAAGGGCGGGAATGGATCGAAATCAACGGAAAGAGCATCTGATCTGATCTGGTATCGAGCATACAAACCACCACCAGCCAGCCAGCCAGTCCACGGGCAGTTTCAGTCACCGACCGAGTACGAGGGACGTACATATGTATGTTTGTACGTTGGTTTGCATGTGTGTATATTCCTAAAACGGCCCAATGACCCTACAAGTTGAGAGCCCCTGGTAGAGACTGGGCCTCTCGGTATCAAGATATCAAGAGACGGGGTCACCCTGTCACTGAAGCCACAGATATGGACCGCGGATTCGAGTTACCGAAGGGTCTCTAGGCCCCTTTCACTTTGCTCATTCCGTGACTTGAAAAGCCAAACTGGCACCCAGGTTGGTGGGGGGGTGCCGTGTTGCTTCTATCAACCACCCCCTTCTGTAAAGGGTCAGGACTCCATGAACGCCATGATGTAGGACTTGATGTGTAGTTGATGGGGGGCAATTCCAAGCGTAAAACAGCAACCAGTTCATGATTGATTGAAACAATTCCAACCTCCAGCAAGGTATGTAGAGCTCTAGCCCGCCTCTTTTATTTGTCGTCATAGAAGCCTTCTTTTTCCAGTCTCCGTCGCGCTTCTTCCAGAGCCCATGTTTGTATCCTAGAATGTGAACAATAGCATGTCAGTTCTCCATGGCAATATAAAAGGTTTGGCGCACGCAATGAGCCAGAAAGATGAATGGGAACATGGCTTCTCGCCCTCGGAGCCAGCCAGCAGGAGATCTTCAGCCACCCTCCAATCACCAATAACCATTGACAGTCCGACAAGCTACAATCGGGCCACGAAAAGAAGCAGGAATTGCAAGGGTAATACATACGAGGTATCCTCTTTCATGGTATATGCTGCGACTGCCACGACCCAACTCGCCACAAACACCCACGCAAATCCCTCCCATCCTTCTTTTTCATATTTCTCTCCCGGCCTTTGACCCCAGAGCCACCCTGCCGGAGCATCAAAGTGGTCGTCATGTCCATGGGCGTCGCCATGGTGACTGGGATGAGTGTCTTGCCCACGGTGCTCATTGTGAGCGGTGGTTGCCGTGCGAATTGAGGGGCGGGCTAGGGTGAAACGGGATGACGAGGTGGTAGAGGATAGAAGCGACACCGACGGGCGCGCAAGGCGAGAGGGTAAACGATGCAACATGCTGGCTGCGGTAACAAGTGATGCAATTGCAGGTTTCACAGTTGACTGGAGGTCTGAGGGGAGGTGCCGAGAGGAGGGCGCGCCGGTCTGGAAGAAGAGCCGTCGGGAATCTTCTATTGTCTCGTCTCAGTGTCGACGACAGAGAAGAGTATTCGAGTGGAGGACGGACCACGAGTCAACAGAGATGGAAACTGGGGGAGCTGGAAGCTGGAACGCGAGGTGGTTGTAGTGGGTGAAAGAGTTGAGGTTGAGACCATCTGAAATGCCAAGCCTTGGGAGCTCCGAGTTGGAGAGTCAAAATCTCGGATCCGCGGCATCGTCAACGTCAACCTCGTCGTCGACCCATGCACTGTGGCACTCTACCACATACAGAGACTGCTTCCATGGAAAAGGATATACGCAAATAAGCAACCACGCCCATTCGTGCATTTCAGTCTTTCCATGACCTACACTAAAACACATGGCCCGCTACTACCATCATGCTTTCCTCGTTGCTTCTTGGCTACTCGTGTCTTTGCTTTGCTTTGCTTCCCTTCCCTTCCCTTTGCTTGTGCTTTTTGCGGATACATTTAATGCCGTGTGCATGAACCGGAGAACTCGAAGAATGGGAACAGCTGACCTCCCACACACGACTTCAATGCATAGGAGATCGCTGTCATAAGCCAAACTCCTCCATGAGAATCGTAAAAGAAAATAAAGGAAAAAGCCATCGACAATGCGTATCCGTCACAAGGTCACAAGTGCCCCCAAGGTCGTGCATTGCACGTTTCCCGCTTCCAGTTATTACAAGAATTCCTCGGTCTTGCTCTTGTCCTTGTCCTAAGTCCTTCCCGCTTTTGCTTTTTTTGTGTCCAACGATCACTCCCTCCCAATGCTGATAACGACATGCGCCGTTCCCATGCATCCAATTCGATAGCCCGAGCTTTCGTCATAAACGCCATGCCGTCGTACTGTACAAATGCTCCACAAGAAATCAAAGGGGAAACCCAATATTGTTTCCCCATCTCAGTTAGCTTCCACAACCTTTGTGAAATTTAAGGACGGTGAAATCTCGTGATCTACCGATGCCTCCACCGTATCCAGGTAGCTATTTGCGCTCCTGCTCTTCGGGAGGCACGGCTTCCTCGACTCTGGACTGGGTGATGAGTTGGGCGGATCGAATATTTGCCGGAACACCGGCTCTTGGAATTTCTGTGGTGGCCGCTCGGGACTGAGCGACACCCCTTCGGCCCTGCGCACAATCTCTTTCAGGGCCCTTGTGATTACGCCAGCTCTCACCACCAGATCTCTCAAGTCCTGCGTGTCAAATGGGAGCTTGTCACGGTCACGCCCACGCCCACGGCCCCGAATGGACTCCTCGGCGGGCGAGGCTTCTGCCTCCCGTCTATTCTGATGGATGGCCTGCAAGAAATTCTTAGCTTGCACGCTTTCTCCACGTGGCCGTCCGTAGGGAGGTGTTGCCGGACTGGAAATAGATCGTCGGCTCGTTATTCGTCCCTCTTCCTCCTCGATGGTCCTTTTCGGCGGAGGAGTCTCGTCGCCAAAAATGTCAGATGACACCGGTGAAGGTGCCCGAAGGAGAGCTTCGTCATCCTCGTTCACGGTGGCCAAATCAATGATGCTCCCTGCATCCTCCCACAGCTGCCGTGAGTGACTGTCCAAGAGTCCAAGGCCAGCACCGCGAAGGCGCAGCCTCTTAAGCTCTTCGACGAGTAACATAAAATCTCGAACTTGGCCGAATTGGACATGGACACTTTGTTGGCGATCTATGATGGATTGGGGAACCTTGACACTTCGGATCGACTCTCGGTTCAC
Organism: Fonsecaea pedrosoi CBS 271.37; assembly: GCF_000835455.1. Lineage (NCBI taxonomy): Eukaryota > Fungi > Ascomycota > Eurotiomycetes > Chaetothyriales > Herpotrichiellaceae > Fonsecaea > Fonsecaea pedrosoi. The sequence goes on along the minus strand of NW_013550614.1, from coordinate 231,353 downwards.
CGTTTTGGTCTCATCTGCCATTCCCGGAGCTTCCTCGTCCACGTCAACGTCGTCAAACTCAAAGTCATCGCTCCATTCTTCGCTTACAGGCTTGCTACCCAAAGCCCACGTACCAAACTTAGTGGCCGAGGATGGCGTATCACTTTCTGCGACACTGTCACGGTTGACGACCGGAACACTCTGGCTGCGGAGGTGCATGGTTGCATTGCTTTTCCGTCCAGAAGGCCGACTCCTGCCAACATGGCTCCCTTGCTTACCATGAACGGTTTGCGGCCGAGGATTGATACCATTTGGCTGATCGCTCCCAAACTTCGGGTGTTCTGACCAATCAAAGATGGACGATCTTTGGATGGACGGTTGTTCTTCGAAATCGTCTTCCAACAGCTGCTCAAAGCGAGTCTGGATTGGACTCGACGGTACCTCACTTGGCGTCTTTTGTTGTCTGTCACTGGCAGATTTGGGGGACCAGTCAATGTCATCTTCATCGTCCATGTCCCTCATTGGGGGAAGCTCAGGCTCCGCGGCCCGAGCTCGTGGAAACAGCTGCGTGGAAGGAGGGGAAGAGTCCAAAACAACAGGTTCACGATAGATTCTCTTTGGCACTGGCGTTAAAACAAAATCGTCCACTTCTGCTGAGGGACTTTTGACCGGAGTGGACGCTTGATCTGGACTGAGGTTTTGCGTCTCCTCTGTGGGCTCAAGCCCACTAATGCCGATGCCGATATTGGCAGATTGTTCGTGACCTGCCTCGCGTCGAGGCGATTGTGTATCATCTAATGTGGCACGTTGCATTAAATCCTCCAAGGCAGATGTTCCCGCTGGAACCTGGTCAACCGACATCTCATCAAAGATTGTTTCTATTTTCGGTTGGCGGAAACCCGAGTGACTGCTGGCCGTGGCTCGAGTAGCCAGTGAGTCATAGGCAGTGTCGCTTTGGAAGTCCATGGAATCATCATCGGTGAATACTCTTATATCATTGTCCGAGCTAGCCGTGGTTGGATCCGAAGGGGCAACAGAAATGCGTTTCGGCAGAGTAAATCGGTGTTGAGGAGGCCCGTAGGAAGGGGGGCTTGAATTAAAGACCGGGGTCCCGTCAGGCAAGTCAACTTCGAAAGTGGAAACATTCGACATCGGTGAGAGGTTAGAAAAGGCAGTCGAGGGCACAATACTGCCATAGGCTTCGTCTTTGTTGAGCCTCACGATTGGGTCCGTGAAGTGCCGTTGAGGCATACCCTTCCGCACAGAGTCCAACGTTCGACGAATTTTATGCCGCCGGATTGGCGCGGCCAGCTGGATGTCAGACGGCTGTGACATGCGGTCGTCCATATCTGTCAAGTCTCGAGGTTCTATGCTCCCACCGAGAAGAAGGGTTGGAGGGTAACCCTGAGATACTGAAACAGTGCGAGCACCTGCTTCTCGCGGCAACCCAGATGAATGTCGTTTCCTCGATTGGGTCGTCTCGAAGAAAGGCCGCCACGTGGGTTCGTGAGCAATGTAAGCAGGAGACTCGAGGTTTGTGGATTCGCTTGTCAGAGGTCGGGTATAGGGCACTCCAGAGAGCGTAGCTGATCTTTGGTGGCTCGTAGCTGGGCGTCTCAAGAGAGCCGGCGTGGCACCATCACTGTTCAGCTTTGAGGACGACCTCTTCACAAGCTTGTTGGGTTGGTCGAGATCATTTAGAGAAGGGCGAGATGGACCCGCAGAGTCATCTAACCTCGATGAGGATGAGCTAGGGCTGCCTCGACTGTGACGAGACAGACTTGAGATTCGTCGTAACCAGGTGGACGGTGTGCTCTGTTCCCTCCCGTCTGCTGACTCCCTGCCAGATGTCCAGGGTCTCAATATTCCATGTCTACTGATCGAACTTTCACGAGAGTCTGTGCCGGTACTCTCTGTTGTTGCTGAAGGGGTAGATGCCCGGACAGTCTTCCTCCTCAAGATAGATGTAGACAGTCGACGTTCCAGTCTCTCGGACAATGCTGGGAGGGAAGCAGAGGGTTGGGAGGTATGAGGACGTGCCGGCTGTTGTTGTTCGACAAAGACCGGAGAATGGGTGGCAGCATTAGAACCAGGAGCCTTCCTCTTGCCCGGCTTAATCAAGTATGAATCCCCTTCGGATGTACCAAGCGCCAGTCCCGCAGCGGCTACACCAAGTGTGCCGACAGCACAGAGCTGCAGGTAGAGGGTCAGCATGTGAGAGGCAGCGGGGGATGTTGTTCGTCAATGAAGTCTCCCTACCGTAGCAACGTGCTCTTGTCTCGATTCCATCATGCTTGACAGGCCCATTGCCCTCGGGGCACCACAACCCAGACACTCTGGAGGTCGATGGATTTCTCCGTCCTCATGGCGGGTTGACCATCAGCAGCAGGAGTAGAAGGACGAAGAGAGTTCTGAGAGGGAGAACGGCCGTGGATTCGTTGGCTGTTTCTAGAAGACGTGTGGACGCAAGGGATATGGGTCTCGATATACGCGGGCCTGGAAATTGGGTGAGGACACACGCGACTGGTTTGGAATGGGCCGGGTCAGGATGAGAAGGGAGGGTTGATCCCTGCGGATTGAGTCTCAGAGGACCAGCAGCATAGACACAAGATACGCAAGACACGAACCAAAGCACAAAGGAAAAGAGACGAGGTGACGAAGAATGAGCCCTGATGGGAGGGAGGTGTGCAAGACGAGGTGCGGTTGAGGGAGAGGAGGATTTGAGGAATCCCAGCTGGTAAGCCAGTAGTTTTTAGTTGGTGGAGGGGCGCGCAAGGACTTTCCAGGCGTGCGAGGGCGTTCACTGGCGTTATAGGTAGGTAATAACCGGCAGGCCCCATAGGTAAGGCTGGGGCGGTTGCCTTGGCCTGTGTGGGCTGGTTTTTAACTAGCATGTTGATCTCTCAGTGGCCCATCACCCCGCCCGACCAACAACGCTGTCGTAGTCTCGGAATTGACTTCTGTATGTATTGAAGTATCACCACCGTCAGACAAGGTGACCCTCTTTTCCATCGCCGTCCCGTCTGTCGACCTACAGGATCGGAGGAGAATGGATTGTCCAAGCTGTCCATGTCAATGGCAGCCTCCTCAAAGTCCACACTTCGGACGACGCCGTCAGAAGGCCTTGAAGCAGTCGATGCTTCTCTTAAGGGGGGCGAAAATCCCCAGCCGGTACCGTAGAGGGAGGTCTGGAGCACTGACAAGTGCACAGGGCAACAGAATCCTCTCAAACCACCCACGCACGACCTCATTGGCGTCTAAACGGCCCTGGGCGCTCCCGGTGCGTCAAACTCAAGAGCTAGAGCGACTCTATGGCTGGTACCACCACCGCATCCTTTTTGCTCACAAATCATTCCGCGGCCAGCTACAGACATTGTAACCACATTGCTACATGATGAAGCGGTGTCGTCGCTCAACCGCCGCTCAACGAGATGTGGTGCTACGATTGTCTTCTTTGAACAGTTCTGGGTGGGATGGGTGTTGTGGAAGCCAGTATCTACCTACATAGCAGCAGTCGGGGCCAGAATCTTCTCCTATTTGAGGCAGACACAGGTTGACGCCGGCATTGATGGCATTATTTCGAACCAAGGCAGAACCTGTCACTATTTCCACAATATCGAGTCGTGCGAGCCCACAGCGACTCGGGAACTCACGAAGGACCAAGGTACGGGACGATGCCGTTGAGCGTTTGAAATGAAAACCTCGCAACAAGAGCAATGGAAATAGAGTCCGTGCATGTCACGGCGCGGGTTTTGATATCGGCACAAAAAGAGAACGCTCTGGTCTCTGTTTGCCCCCGTTTGCCCCCGTTTGCCCGCAGCATAGGTAGAACTCTGCTAGGTGGTCCCCGGGCAGATAGCATATCCCTGATCCAGCAACGGTCCAGGGTTGGTAGAGGACCCTGAAACTTTGTGGCCTGGTAAGTTGATTGAACTGCCCTTTTTGGCGGAAAGGCGACCCGTTGGAGTAACAAGCCAGCGTCCTAGTCAATTGAGTCGGGATATCTCTTGCGCTTTAGGAAAACTTTGTTGGGAGCTGGAAAAACAATCAGGACCTTTAGGTGCAACATTGTTAGCGCGCCCAGCCGTCTCTGTGCTCCATGCATGGAGAAAGACGACGTAAAAGGGCTGGATGTCGGTCAAGGAAGCAAGCTTTGCGAAGCTGAAAAGACGGCCAGCTGGACGCGTGAGCGTGTGGGAAAGGCACTAAAGCAAGCAAGCAACAGGCCGACCAAGCGAGTCAGCCAGGGTCAAGTGCGTTAGCGACCTCCCAGAGCATGAAACGCGATGATAAAACTGGAAGCCCAAGACCAGGATGTACGTAAATGGCTGGTCAATCGGATGAGAATATATCAATGCGGATTCGGTGGGCTTGATATGCCATCCCGGACGACTTACTGGCCACACACACACTTGACCCAACACCATCACAGTCACCGCTCGCATGGCACATGCGGCTAAACCAACAGTCTGCCCACAAGCCAAATCGAAAAACAAGTTTGCAGACCCCGAACGGAAATGTCGTTTGTTTGTTGTTCGGGTACACGAGGCCGATCGCGCGGTCAGGCGGAGACCAAGAGGAGCTCGTCTGAGATTCTGACAGCCGAGTGGTTCCCAAACAAACATGGAAGGGCCTGCTTCTCGTTTACGAGCGAACAGGGAACCGTGGCTCGTCCGGGTGGAGGCCCGCTAACTGGTTCCCTCATAACAGGGAATCGTTCAGCATCATGATAGGCTAGAGCTTCAGATGACGAGATGTGGGTGTTGATGCGCCCAAAGTCAGATCTCGCGTCGCGTGCCAGTCGGTCTAGCCCAATACAGTCCTGATGACACACAATTGGGGGAGCTAGTCGGCTGGCTGTTCCCTGCAAAACCTGTGATTGTTCGACTGACTGGTGGAATGTTGAGTTGCTGTTGTGTTGTCACACATCAGCCTCTGATGACGTGACACTTGTCAGACAGTGCAAGCCAATGCTGGAGTAAGAGAAGGGGAATGGGTTTCTGGAAAGAAACGTCCGCTGATTTGCTGTTCGCGTCTTGTAGCAGCGCTTGAAGGAGTTTTCGTATTGATTGAGCCTTTTGCCAGACGAGGCGACATGATGCCTCTGCAAGAGCTTTTCGCAAGGCCAATCTGGTGGGGGCCTCAGCCGCTGTCGGGATGCCGATCCTACAATGCTAGCGGGGCTAGAAGAAGGAAAGCTCTCGTTTTGTGTTCTTTTTGCAAGCTGGTTTACGTGACTGGAAGCAGCTGGTGATTGAAAGGGTTGAGGTACTCGTGGATACAAACAAGACCGTCACATACTGTATAGCACTGCAACTGCTTCCAGCAACCATACGAGGGCAATCAAGCCGGAGAACTGCTTTCACAAAAAGCAACGGCTGGGAAGTTGCGGGGGCACCAACAAGCCGATGCTCAAAAGGTCCGTTTGACATCAGAGCTTGCAAGGGATGGGCATGACGGATGGTCCATGCGTGATGATCTGATATCCCATGTCCGGACAGGGTACGAGTAGAGACTCGCCCACAGCAGCAGTCGTTTCATGCATACAAGTACGAGTATACGGATTCAGATGCAAGGAGAAAGTCCGACGTTGCGGGATCCTCTGCTGCAAGGTCTCGCTACAGGGGATTCGCCAGCTCTAGAGCAAGACAACAATCTGGAACGCTGCTTCTGAGGCCGTCAGCTGCAAAGTAAGAACACCTTAGTCCAACCAATAAATGATCGGCTTCCGCGAATGGTGATGGAAGCACCCAGGTACATAGGATCGAAGGCTGGTTTTCTTATATTGGATGATGGTGATGTCCTCTCTTGTTTCCAAACCCCCTATATGCTATCGTTACCTGGCAGCCTGGACTCCGAGGTTGCTCACTCGTTGGCATTGACTTTCTCTGGTTGAGGAGTAGGCTGTGCTCGTTGCTTCTGTCTTGTTTGTAATAGTCAGGCTTGCCCGGAAAGTGTCATGGACGGCACCACATCGTAGTAGTCAATGCTGGTCCTGCACACTCTCCGCTACTGCAAGACGCCGGTGATTTTAGCGAGGCACTCCCTGTTGCAATGTGAGTGCCAATGGCTTTCTCTGGGCGTCTTTTTTCGGCTCGTGGGGCACTGTTCTCTTTTGTGACATGGTTGGTGCGTGTCTTGCTTTCGGGGTTTTGGCTAGGCACTTGTAGGTTCCCCGCTCTTTCCAACAAACCCAAAAAATAGCTCCATGGTGGGATTGAGATGGGTGTGATGTGTAGCTCCCTTCAAAGAGCTATTGGCGGTTGCGGATCTGAAGGGACTAAGAGGAGAAGCAGTGACATTATTGCAGTGATTGAAAAAAGGGAAACAGAAATCAATGAGTTTCCAAACTGCGCTCTGACGAATACTCGTACTTGGTGGAAGGGATGATGAGGTGCAACTAAGTCATATTTGGCTTAGACTGCCAAGACGGCGGAAATTTCGGATTTAACAATCTCGAAGGTTGCGTACTCAATACAGAAAGTCTTTCACCACTTTGAAGTTTTATTACACCTCAAGTAATGATCGTCCCTGTCCCATCGGCCCAAGCTGAGACCTTTGGAGAAGATCCATCATCCTACAAGGCCCCAAGCACCATCCCGAGGGGTTTTGCAGTAAACACCCCGGCGTTGGCTAGTCTCGCAGTCCAGCCGGCAGTTCACCTGGCTTCGTATTCTGAAATTCTGGCTTTCAAGGCCCTCCCCACAGCGACCAGAGACAGTGCGGAAAGAAAGACGTGACAACGGGTCCATCAACGCCACAGCGCCCCGCCTCTCGGCTCCCTCGATCCCTCGCAATTTTAGCTACACATCAACCACATCGCGAGACGGCTTGCCTCTCATCCCCGGTCGCATTTCAGCTCCTTAGAACCCGAAACATCCAGTCACATTCACCTTCAGCTGACGTGCTGCGAATCTCGACTCTTGAGACTTGTCTGCGTGCACCTGAGATTGCGCAAATAACCCCGCCCCTTGCTGCTCTTATCGGCGCTATCGACAAAGGTAGCAGTCTGCTTGACAAAATTTTCGGTCTTTCTTTTTGGTGACCCATTAATATTGCAATTATGGAAGCTGAGATCCAGTCCCAAATCCCTAACATCGACCATGTGCTTTCGGAATACTCCGTAGTAAGTTTGCGGAACACGAAGCTCAGCCTCGTTTCACCCCATATTGTGTTACTGACCAGGCTCTAGGGATATCTGAATCATGCGTCCAAACTCTATTTCTCAGAAGATGACCCCTCTGCTCAGTCTCCACTGGCTGAAGCTCTTGATACTGTAACCTCTCTACTTGTGTCTGCGTCAGGGAACTTTTCTGAACAGAATGAGGCTGCCATTCGCAATCTGGTCGAAAGATTCATTGCAAGGTTAAGCGAGGCAAATGGCATTGATCCTGAGCGGCGGCAGATGCCGTTCACGGCCAAAAAACTTGAGCAAACCATCCAAGTCAGCTCGCAGCGTAATATATCGTCTACCCTAGGTCTGGCGAATGCAGGCGTCGATCTCGAGGCTACCAATACCCGCAAGGTAGAATCAAAAGTCGACAGGAAGAAGCTTGAAAAGGCCGAGCGGAAGATTCGGGCCAAACAGGACAAGAAGGTTATGAAAAATGTCGAGTATGAGGCATCAAGGCTGCTAAACCAGCCCGATCCTACCCAGTCATATGAGGAGTTTTTCATGGCAGTCAACCCTTTGCAACTTGGTGCCGATGCTCAGTCAAAAAGCAAAGACATCAAGGTCGATGGGATCGATGTGTCCATCGGCGGAAAACGCATTTTGACTGACACGTCATTGACATTAGCATACGGACGGAGGTACGGCCTGGTCGGTCAGAACGGTATCGGTAAATCCACTCTTCTGCGTGCCCTGAGTCGGCGAGAAGTCGCTATTCCAACCCACATATCTATCCTGCACGTCGAGCAGGAGATCACTGGAGATGATACCCCGGCTCTACAGGCCGTTCTTGACGCCGATGTCTGGCGGAAACATTTACTAGCCGAGCAGGAAAAAATATCGAAGCAGCTTGCGGCACTTGAGGCCGAGCGGTCAAAGCTGGCTGATACCTCAAAGGATGCTGGACGTCTGGACAAGGAAAAGGATGGCCTGGACACTACACTGGGAGACATTCAGGCCAAATTAGCCGAGATGGAATCAGACAAGGCCGAGAGCAGAGCCGCCAGCATTCTTGCAGGCTTAGGGTTTTCGCCGGAACGCCAACAATTTGCGACCAAGACATTCTCAGGCGGTTGGCGGATGAGGCTCGCCCTCGCACGCGCACTATTCTGTGAGCCCGATTTGCTGCTGCTTGACGAACCCTCCAACATGTTGGACGTCCCATCGATCACGTTCTTGTCGAACTATCTGCAGACATACCCAAGCACCGTCTTGGTGGTCTCACACGACCGTGCCTTTTTGAACGAAGTAGCGACCGATATTATTCACCAACATTCAGAGAGACTCGACTACTACAAAGGGGCCAACTTTGATTCTTTCTATGCCACCAAGGAGGAACGGAGAAAGAACGCCAAGCGCGAATACGAGAATCAGATGGCGCAACGGGCGCACCTACAAGCATTCATTGACAAATTCCGATATAACGCTGCCAAGTCGTCCGAGGCACAGTCTCGTATCAAGAAACTCGAGCGGATGCCAGTTCTGGAGCCTCCCGAGGCCGAGTATACGGTGCACTTCCGGTTCCCGGATGTGGAGAAGCTTTCGCCGCCAATTATCCAAATGTCGAATGTCACTTTCGGCTATACCAAGGACAAGCCGCTGCTTCATTCAGTGGATTTGGACGTTCAACTCGACTCCCGAATCGGGATCGTGGGTCCCAACGGCGCAGGTAAAACCACTGTTCTGAAGTTGTTGATTGGACAGCTGCAACCCACCTCTGGGTTGATATCCCAGAATCCTCGTCTTCGTGTCGGATACTTTGCGCAGCACCACGTTGATGCCTTAGACATGAACACGTCTGCTGTCGGGTTCATGCAGAAGACCTACCCCGGCAAGACGGACGAAGAGTATCGGCGACATCTAGGGGCCTTTGGGATTACAGGGATGACGGGGTTGCAGAAACTTGAACTGTTGTCCGGAGGCCAGAAATCCCGCGTCGCATTTGCTTGTCTGTCCTTGACCAACCCGCATATCCTGGTGCTGGACGAACCGTCAAACCATCTGGACATCGAGGCGATGGACGCTCTTTCCGTAGCGCTGCAGCAGTTCCAGGGCGGTGTGCTGATGGTTAGCCATGATGTGACCATGCTTCAGAATGTCTGCACCAGTCTGTGGGTCTGTGACAAGGGCACCGTCGAGAAGTTCCCCGGAGACATCACGGCGTACAAGAAAAAGATCAGTGCGCAAGCGAATGAGGCAGGTGTTGTTCAAGCACACTGAGGGTGAACGGGATTTCACGAAAGACCTCGAAATGCCGAAGGAACACGGAGCATTGGCCTCCTGCGACGGGACGGGCGAATTCCACGAATAGATCTATATCACCTGCCGTCCTTGTGACATGATGCTGGGGCCTTGTATACCTGGAGGTTCTTGGCAATCGAGTGAAGGTGCTGTTATTGCACCGGCATTTGCGCCTGGAACAGACGGCATCAAATGCTGGAATTTATTTCTATTGATAGATGAGCAGATGAGCTATAGAGAGGGGAATTCTCCGTGGTAGGTCTGTAGGCCATAGCCGCATGTGAGGGAGGAGGGGGGGGGGCATGAACTAGAACATCGGATACATCGGTGGGATTCCCGGCACGTCGATGGCCCAGAAAGTTGCCGCCACCAAGACGCTGGAATGAGATCATCGACATCATTTGCGACAAGAACCTGGCGATAGATCATCCCCTTCCCTCTGCATAAAGTCCCCAGTCAAAGACCTGCACACCAACAATGATGAATCCTCTTCTCGCTGCATTCCGGACGAGGTGCCTCTTCTACGTCTCTCGGTTGCTAAACCCTCGTCGGATTCCCGTTTGACAGCCTGCCTCTGACGTGCCATCCACCGTGACCATACCATCTACCATCCGCGTCTCCCTTAGAACAAGATGAAGACATTCTTCGGAGTGACGGTGACGCTCTTGGCCGTCCCCTTTGCCATCGGGCAATCCTCCTCGACATGCGGTCCCGCGCCTTCAGGGTCCATCCAGCCCTCTCTCGCCTCCGGCTACCAAATGCAAGTGGTTGCGACCGGCTTGTCTAAACCACGGGGAATCCTCCTCGACAATGCAGGTAATCTGATGGTCATCGAGCAAGGAAGAGGAGTTATATCAGTACATACCCTTAATGAGGACACTGCAGGCTGTGTCTCTGTGGTCAATTCAACCGACATCACGGCAGCGTTAGGTGTAAGCGCATCCACTTTGTGCATGGTAATGACAAGAGCTGACTTGTGGTAGTTGAATCATGGCATCGAGTTATCTACCGATGGGCAAACCCTGTACGCCTCTTCTTCGGAAGAGGTCTTTGCCTGGCAATATTCCCAATCGTCCCAGACCGTATCAAACCGCGTCACCCTCATCAACAACATGGCAGGCACAGACCACACTACTCGCACTCTATTACTCTCAAAGTCAGCTCCCGACCTACTTCTGGTCAGCCGAGGCAGCACCGCCAATATTGACTTTGAAGCCTCGACCCTGGAGTCCGGGCATTCTCAAATCAGGGCATTCAACTTGACCAATCATACTGGCGCTCCCTACGATTTCAGCACAACGGGACTACGACTGGGTTGGGGTTTGAGGAACGATGTCGGGGTGGCAGAGCATCCCATATCTGGAGGCATCTTCTCTGTTGAGAATTCAGCCGATCAACTCTCTCGCATGGGCGTCGATGTACATCAAGACAACCCTGCGGAAGAGTTGAACTTCCTGGGATACCTAAATGGCACAGAGTATGCTAATCAGGGCGGCAATTTCGGCTATCCATGGTGCTTCTCAGCGTGGAGTGTTGATATCCTGCCAGACAACGGCAACTTGACGGTGGGCAGTCAGTTTGCCGTGGACGCGAGTACTGCCTCCAACAACCAGAACCAGACTGATGCCTACTGCGCGGCGCAGCTGCCTGCAAGCTTGGTCTTCCAGGCTCACATGGCGCCTCTCGACATCAAGTTCAACAACAGTGGTACTGAAGCTTGGATCACTTTCCACGGAAGCTGGGACAGGGACGATCCCGTGGGGTATAAATTGAGTGTCGTGGCATTCACCAGTGACGGTCAGCCTGTGGACGATGTCACGAGCAAAACGGCTGCCGTTGACATCTTCGCCAACGCAGACAACTCAAAGTGTCCAGCCAACTGTTTCCGACCGGTTGGCATGGCCATTGACGACCGCGGTCGCATCTTTGTGTCCTCGGACGCCTCTGGCGAGGTTTACCTCATTACAAAGGTGTCAGAAGGCAACGCCACGTCCTCTACACCATCGGGTTCGCCCTCTGCCAGTGCTACTCCGTCGATTGCAGTGTCCAATCAGCCTTCATTCCTATTGCCTGTTGTCATGCTGTTGTGTGTTAGCGTCCTTAGCGTTCTCATAATATAAGGAATAAAAGTACAATGATTACGAGTCTTGGAAATGAATGATATGTGCCGTTGAGCTTCTCCTGTATATACTCGGGTATTCACTCTATTCACTCTTCTGTCCTTCACACAGGCGTCCTTCACACAGGCATCATAGCCCTTGTCATGACGTTGGGGTGGCTCCTCTGATTCTGTCAATACGCCGATGCATGGTAGCTCCATCTTTCCAACCAAATGCTCAAGCAGGAGCATTGACGCGGGATCTAGAATGGTCAGGCCCAGTCGATACGGCCTTCGCTCCCTCTATGAGGACAAGGTATCAGCGTCCTAGTATTGTTGAGAACGTGGCCTCGACTGGGATCTAGGTGCCCTCATAATGCTTAGGATGCAGCATCGACCTGGAACAAAGTGTCTTTCCATTGGGGATGTCTCCTGTGCTCATTCGGATGGTGTCTCGGGTAGCGAGTGGGATCTATGGCGAGAGGGCGCATCGCAGGGCAACAATATATCGATACAGCCCGAGTAATTTTAGGAGGACACTCCACGCGCAGGTTTATTTCGACGGCCTTTTGTTCACTGTACCAACTACAAAAACCAGGCGCCTCAGTTACAAGTACATGAGGTACCTCATTCTAAATGTCTCCAATATTATTATAGGTCGTTCTACCTCGTAGTTTGTGCTCGGTACATGCAGCCAGCATCCCTCCGCGCAGCCGTCCGCCTTTAGCCGATATCCACCTCGCCACCTCAAAGTCACCGCCACTACCACAGTTACAGGAAGGTGGCTGGCTGTGACGGACACACATTGGAGGCTTGGATCATAGCATCATCACCTCTGGGCTTGAGACTATTGCCTAAGTTCTGAGACCCTGGACGAGGGTGAGTTTCCACATCCAGTTAACTGCGGTTGGTCACTGGGCCAAGTGACCTGACTACCATCCAGAATCTTTTGCCAGCTGCCCACTCAGCAATCCGCCATTGTGGCAGCAGTTGGTGCATTCCTTCGTCCCATATTCCAGCATTCAGACAGCTGGCACCAAGCCACCTACCTCCAAGCTGCTACGGCCATCACCGCCTTGTCACTTGGATCGTCTTGCAGCTGCAATGATCTCGTCGACCTTTGGCCGCAGGAAGCTGCGATAGTCCCTCTGGTGCACCTGCGCTCCATGGGCAGGTGGCTGAATGTCGACTTCTACACCTCCAAATGGCCAGGCTGCCAGCAATGAGGCCGGAGCAGCTCAACATCCGGATCCCAATCACCTATCTCTGCCGACCTTCCACTCAGTTCGCGAACCCTCCAACGAGCGAGAGGGACGAGTTTCAAGGACCGAGTCGACTGCTTCGGGTTCTGCCAGTAATCGAAGTAGAAGTCGCAACCCCGAGCCTCAATCTTCTCGACTACTAGAGCGTCTTTCCTTTGCTAGCAACAATGCTCGAAACGATGTGGACTCCAAGAGCAAAGAGAAGGAAAAGGAGAGAGAGAAAGAGAAGGCAAAAGAAAACGACATTCCCCGGCACAATGTCTCGCGACGTTCTGGTGGCTTTCTACTCGAACCCGTCTCAAACTCCAAACGACTGTCTCGCGAATCCCCTACTCCTTCTGCTCGACAAGATCTTGAAGACAAACGGAACGGAGGCGACTCTGAATTGACTCTCGCAAAGAGGAGGAATAGAACGTATGGCCACTCCAGCTCATCCTTCAAGCGTTCTCCGTTGGCAAGCGAGGTCAAGCAGGATCCCGTCATACATAACTATCCAATCTCAGATCAGTTGGTCCATGGCACTGATGTCCGACGGTCCTTCTCAACCTCACACAGCGGCTCTCACTTTGAGGCCACTTCCGGCTCTACCTCGCGTACCATGGATGTGCAAAGACCGCCCATCCCCCAGGTCGGCTTTGACAACGACCCTGCGCAGATTGTCAACATGGCTTTAACTCTGAGTGAGGGTCGGCGACGCCTCGCTTCAGGAAGGAGATATGTATCGACCGATCAGGGTGACCGCCGTGTCGTCTCCGCTGCTTCAACTACAAATCCTAGCAACACCGTTCGGAGACGGAGTATCGCTCCATTTCTGGCGACGAATCGTCAGTCATCGCAAAGTGGCTCTCCCAGGAGGAAAACCTCTACCAAACTATGGGACTCGAACACGCCCACGACGCCGCAATCTGTTGATGTATCCGTTACCGAAGTCGTACCCAATCTAGACGTCGATTCCGACTTTATGGACCAGATATCGCCGGCCACCACAGCCCGGGTTGCCAAAGCAAAGGCTTATTTTGAACTGGCCCACGAGCATCGACGTCTTCTGCCGCACTTGCCTCCAATACGAAAGCCAGGTACTCATGTTCATTTGACTGGGCCAGAAGCAATGCAGAAGGCATATAATCCTCTACAATACGTCCGAAATCGGAAGCTCCGCATATGGGAAAAGACGGCGATTGATAGCGAGGCTGAGGGATGGCATGATGTCTTGAAGGTCAGAGCCTGGGTTGACGCTGTGGTTTCAAGCCACCCAGAGACCCAGCACGATTCTTTGGAGTGTGTCCGTCTACCTCCGCTGGACCTGCGGACTGCGGAGGCTGATCATGAGGATACCGACGACTCGCCAGATGAGCCAAAGAGTACGGTGCTACCTCGTGTTGTCGAGCAGCTTCGTCCCAAGCCCCTTCGCCCACGATCTGACTGGGTTACTCATCCCGCCGACTTGATAGCTGATGCATATTGGTTGGAGCAAGGCTTGAACAAGACGAAAATCCAGGACCGTGACAACAATTTGATCTATCCACCGAATACTCACTTCACATTCTCAGGTTGGCGCAATCAGACACCTGTCAATGTACCCAGTAGATTGCAGCAACCCTCCCCACCTCCGGAATCTCATGGCGACTCACTCGAGGAGACACCTTCATCGGCTTTGCCTGAGCTGCCCACTTTCAAGTCGGCTCATCATACGCACAAGAGTGGGCGTCATGGCCGCCGCAGAGATCTCATCAGAGACTCTGTTCACGGCAAGAGTGGCAGCAGCTCTAGGGAGCGCTCTCGCATACGCAAGAAGCTGTTCCAGGACAGTAGCGACTCGGACTATTCGGCCTCAATGTCTTCGGAAGATGCTGGCATAGAACGTGGTCGTAGGCGACTTCGACGAAAGAGACACGAAACCACTGTCAACAATGGTCTGGACAAACCGAGGGGTCATTCGCAGTCAAAACAGACACAGCAGACATCGGTCCCCAGTCACGGCGACTCTAGTCAAGGATCATCTGCGCCGACATCGAAAAGAACCTCTATGGATCATACCGGGCTCAATAAGCTCTTCCGAGTGGACAGCTTCAAGAAGTCTACTCCCTTGACTCGTTCACGCAACAGACAGGACGCCTCTCGACCTCGATCCATCCAGGTCCCTGTTCGGTCGAGCCTCGAGCACGAACACCATCCCCGTGCATCTACAGAATACGATACCACTACAGCCCCTAATTCCCCTAATGGGGTCGAATGGCCCAGTATTGCCATCAATCTTTCCCCACCTCCAAGTAGACCGAGCTCACCGTCCAAGAACCCGCTATCTACCATTCTGCATCCTTTTCACCGCAAACCTCATAGGGGTCAGGGTCAAATCAGCACAACTGACTTTGCGCATGTTCCGCCTGTGGAGTCAGTTCGGGAAGACGACGTGGAAAAACCCGTCAACGATACTGATTCTCGTGGTCAAAGCCCCATGACTAGGACGCTAACTTCGCTGACCAAAAATCAGACAAACTCGACAGATGTCGACGACGGAACCATGCAGTCGTCCATCGAACACAGACACAGCACGGCGAGTAAAGCCAGTATGCGGTCAACCGCCAATGCAGGAACCGATCATTCGAGAATTCGTGCCATATTCAAAGGAGGTCGCATTGCTGAAATTGTCGGGAATGAGGTTTCTCGGGTGGGAGACTTTATCTGGAAACGTGATATCCCGATAATATACAGGCACAGAGGCTCGGCTTCGGAAGGAAGCATACGATCTTACGAAGGGTCGGATTCGGAAAGGGAGCAGCACCACCAGCAGCAGCAACAGCACAGCCATCATCATGGTCACCATAACCAACAGCAACCGCTGCCACCACAACAAAACGGGACAACTCTCAAAACACCTCCTCACCCGACCCGCTCGAGATCGTCCACTGTCTCAAGTACCAAGAGCGACCGCGTGGCGCCTGCTGTCATGAAGACAAGTAACCTGGAAAGTGATCGACCTCGATACAATAATCCTAATTTGCCCAGTTTCACATCCCCCTTTCAAAAGGATCGTCAACGTCAAGAGAAACAGCAGGGACTTTTGGCGCCTGAAGATGCAGCCATACGGAGTGATCCTACCGACCACATCTCTCTGCTCGCAGCTCAGCGTCGCGCGGCTTCACATTCACCACGTCTTGCTGCTCTGCCCAAGCTTGACACTGGAACGCCCACGACGCCAAGCGAGGTGAGTCGACAGAAAAGCTACGGTTTCGGTGCAGCTCTGGACCTCAGCAGATCGCGAGATGCATCTGACCAATTGAACTCTGTCATCGGCCCAAAGAGTGGACTGGGTGTCCTTCGTCCAACGCGATCTACTAGTGATCTTTCAAAGATGGGTGGCTCGGAACTTGGTCAAGAAGATGGTGAACCAGCAGACGTGACATGGCGCGATATTGAACGTGCATATGCCCTGCTATTCACTTCCACCGTCAAGGCCCGAGAGATTGGACGTCGGGCAGAAGACCCGGGCGAAGAGCTGCCAGCATTCCTTCTCGCTAGTCTTACCCCGGAGAACAGAGCGTTGCATTCTGCGAAGCCTTTGCGTGTCAAGAAGCGAGAACGACATATCGTTGCAGCACAAAATATCATGAAAACGCTGGAAGGCCATTCATTGACCTTCAATAAGAAACTACATTCTTTCACCACGTCGCTCATACCCACTTTGCACAGCCAGCTCCAGATCCTCGAGGACCAAGTGGAAAACAACATGACACCGCAGGTGCGAATGACAGCTGATTCAGCAGGCGAATTGAGCATGAAGCTTTCCACTACTAGTACGCTTGCTGTCAAAGAACTCAATGACACGATCGAAGTCGCTTTTCGCAGAAAACGGAGGGGTCCGATCAGGTTGTTCCGCAAGCTGTGGTTTGCAGGTATTGAGTGGACCGTCGTCGGATTACTCTGGCTCATCTGGGCTGTTGTTTCAGTGGTCAGACTCGCTTTGGGAATGGGCCGATGTGTCGTCCGTGGAGTGAGATGGTTGCTTTGGATCGATTGATCGACCAGAACCTGGCAGATCGACCAAACGAAGATCTGCACTCGATGCGCTGTTTGAGAGAGACTATGGGGCCGGAAAGAAGAACGAGCCCTTTTCTAGGAAATATGGTTGGATAGTGCCTCTTGTTTTCTTCAGACGAGCAAGGCGTTCCGGCGCTGGTTGTAACCTGTTTGTCCTCCTCGTAGCATCGAGCGGGTTGTTAGCTGCCCTTGTGCTCACCCCCTGGAAGAGACACGACTCATGAAGACTCTATCCATTCCTTGTTGGACACGAGGGACATTTAATTCTTGGCTGGGACACGATATAGTATTCTTGTATTTGGTATAACATTTTTAATTGACGGAACAGATGGAAACAAAGGCATTAATTGTTCATTCTAGTGCAGTTCAATTGAGATGCCACTGTGGTAGCCATGTAGCGAAGCTGAATCTATCTACCCACTCCCATTTCTCTCTGTCTCTCTCTATACATATGTATCTATTATCGGTACTGATATCTATTCTAAAGGACGCACATACAGACACCTCTGACAGAACAAGGAAGAAAGGCTTACGAGATATTTCAGCGACTGAATGGATGGGCCAACGCCATGGTTTTTTGGTTGTTGTGGCTGCCGGAATACATATGTATATATACACACAAGCCTTGCCTCCTACACACTTTGTCGTTCTGGGGCGCAAAACTCTCCCCCCCCTTTTCCCCCCAAGTCTTTCCTTATCCATCCTTGCTTTCCGCGTCTATCAACCTTACAGGGGCGTCAAGAGAAAATTCATCCGACCCGCAAGCATTGCAGTCGAGCTTCTGTCTCGATGACATCGAGCGCCTGTCTGACCTCAAGCACCTTCCTCACGTCACTTAACCAATCCCGGCTCAAGACCTTCGCCCATCCTTGGAGGGAGTTCATTTCTCTTGCCGCACCATCGAGGTCGCCTTCTTCCAACATGGTTTCTGTTCTAGTGAGGATGCTCTCCACATCATCGCCCGTGGGTTGCCCATGCTTCTTGAAGAGCACGTTCGAGAGTACTAATGAGGCGGCGTGCGATGCGATGCCCGCATTCTCGGGGAGGAGTGATGCTTTTCTGACTTCGTGTGCCACGCGGCGGAAGCGGTCGATCAATTGCGGCTGCGAAGGGATGCCCTTCTGGTATGAGGAAGGATTGATGGACGCAATGGCTGCGTCGACAATGGGATCACCGTCAGCACAGAGTTTGAGAGCAGCCAGTTCCCGCACGAAAGCGCGAGGCTTTGCATCTGAGGCAGCGCTTGCGTCGAGCGCAGATCGGACGGCATCCACAGCCACCTGCAACTTCTGGGTTGCGAGGTTGGAATCGATCACGCCGTTCCAATTCGACGTAAGTTCCGTCAGATTGTCGATATTAGTACTGAGATCAGACAGCTTGCTCAATCTTCCTTGCCGCTCCGACTCCACCAGGTCTTTGATCTGAGCAACAAAGTCACGCTTCAGCTGGATGGCTTGCTCGGCGAGTTCATTCCTGAGTCTTTGTTCCGCGAGCTCAGCGCTCCGCTGAACCTCGGTCTTCACCTTCTCCTCGTAGAGCTGTGCGAGACGGGCTCTCTCAGTCTCGAATTCTTCACGATAGCGGGCGTCGTCCTCTGCCTGGGCGGTCTCAATCCTCTTCAGCAGTTGTTTGGCCCCTTCTTCAAACTCTCTATGTGCCTGGGCAATACGCTCCTCGGCAGCCTTGCGTTCTGCATCACGTAGTACGGTGATCTTGCTAGCAACCTCTTCGAGAGATTCCTTCGCCTTGGCCATAGGAGCGGAGTACTTGTTGGCAGCATCGGCGGAATCTGAGTTCACGACAGTAATGAGATCATTAACGATCTTGACCAGCTCTTGTACCACGGGTTCTTCGGCGTTGGGTACCGTGACTGGAGAGATATGTGTGACTGGGGGAATGGCCGGTGGTCGCGAATCCGTTGCTGGGGCAGCCTCTGACAGCGGCGAGGAAGTATCTTGTGCAGCTGCAGGTGTAGTTTCTGGTTTACCATCTTGTTTTGACGCTGCACTCTTCTTCGCGGTATCAACCGAGACACTTCTCTCTTTGGGTGTTGCACCGTGTGGATCTTGTTTGGCATCAGTAGCGTCTTTTGGCGTCACCACTGGGTTTGCATCCAAGGCACTCATATGCTTGCCCTTTTGTGTAACGTCGCTTCCCTTTTGTTCTGCGTCATCTACGGCTCGCCATGAGAGTCCGGACTTCTGGGGAATTGTGGTGACTTTGCTCTCCTCCAACCGTCCATCAGCGCGAGGAGACCTTGTGACGTTATGCCTGGCGTGCGGAAATCTTTTCTGGAACGACCTTTCCTCGAAATATAGGACAGCGTCCTCTCCGAAGGGAATGTATTCAGTGAAAAAATCGTGGAAGTTGTCATTCCTCAATGCATAGAAAACGGCTCCTCCGTACGAGATGGCACCTAAAGTAATCAGGTAGAGTAGCAGGCGAAATCGGGAGAACCTTTTCCGCGGTGTCGGTGGCTTCTGAGGAGGGGGTGGAGGAGGCGGTTCAGCTGGACTGACGGACGCCGGTGTCGTGGGAGGGGCCGTCTGCGTCTTGGGCGGGCTTGGAGGCGCGAGCGGGACATTCTGAGGAGGAATGGTCGAGCTTGAAGAAGGTGAGGCTGGCGTGGCAGATGTTGAACTGGATGGTTGAGGAGCTGGACTTCCAGGCCCACCGGGTCCCAAGGGAACTTCTGTCTTGACCGGAACAGCGCCAGATTGACTGCCTGGCAGGAATGCCGGGTCAGAACTCAAGATCGAGTCCTTTCTGTCCGTAAATGCCCTCCTCTGTGAACCTGATGTTAGTCGCGCGAGCTCTCATCGCTTGACTTAGAAGAGACGAAGTGTACCTGAGACAAAGCAGCTTGGGCAAGCAATTGCCGACGCACAGAGGCGCTAACGGGCCTTGCTAACCGCAGCATTGTAGACTGCGCCGGCCTGTCCGGGCCTTTTTCGAAACGAGTGTAGAATACGGCGTTTGGTGATCGAATCTGTCGAAGTTTTATTGTGAAGCTCCCAATTGATCTCCGAAGCTCGGGTGCTGCCGCTTTTACAACGAAGATTGTTGCGAATCACGTGATCATCACGTTCGTAGAGCCCCTTGATTGCAGCCTTGTAAGTTTGTACTGAGTACAGGAAGATGATGGTCGAGACTCGAATTAATGCTCCTCTATCTCCCCTTTTTTTGGCTGCTGTATTCTAAGGCCTTAACACCGCGCTAATAGTCACAACAATCATAAGCCACGCAGGGCAGTGCTGGGCGTACGGCCTCATCTTTTTCCAGCTTTTTCAAGCTTCCTTCGCTTCTTCCGCAGCTTCTCAGCTTCCTCATCACGTTTGTTGTTAGAGTATTGCATCTTCTCATACAGCTTGCGCTTCTTGTTACTCATCATCATCTTTTGTCGTTCGACTTCCTCCTCTTTCCGAGACCGTTCTGTCTGTCGAGCTCTGATGGCCTTGGCCTTGGGGTCTGCTCCAATCAAGTTCGATTTGACAGGTCGTCCTGCTGCTTCCGCTTCCAGTTCCTTCTGGTGTTCAGCATCCTCGTCTAGGTCTGAGTCTTGTGAGATAGCATCATCGAAGCCACCGAAAGTATCTGCTTCGTCTTCTTTCTCTTCCTCTTCCGATTCGTCATCTGAGGGTGCGACATCCATATCATGCGCATCGATATCATCGTCCTCATCTTCATCGTCATCATCGTCCTTTTCCTCAGCTTCTTGTCCCTCAACGGCTTGCTGAGTAGTCTCTTCTTGCCCTTCTTCATCTTCACTCTCATCAATTGCGGCTGCATCAGCCTCACCTTCATGCTCCTGCTCTTCCAAGGTCGCTCTTGGATCATATTGGCCACCAGTGGGCTTGACCCATGGGCTTAAATGAGGAGGTAGCGTCTCTCCAGGCGCATATACGTCGGTGCGCAGCAATTTACCCTCGTTGACACAATCCCATATCCATTGCGGCTGGACATAGATTCTTCCGGGCATGATGTATCCAGGCTTGACAGTCTGAAGACTTTGATCTTTCGAGCCTTCTTGACCCTGCGCGGATGAAAGTGATTGTGACGGTGCAGGCCTGTCCACGATTTGATGCGTGATCCGGGGATCTCTCTCATCATGGGTAAACGCGCCTTCACCTAGTACGGCATCCCAACCCACGCGTTTGCAGCCAAATGCTCTCAGCAAGAACTCAATGGGATGACGAGGAGCTTCGCGGGAAATGAAAAACGTGAACTCCGAGAACAAGTGTGCGGCTTCGTCGGCAGTTAAATCAGGCTGTGGCAGGATGTCCCCTTCTGGTGCGGCAGGAATGAATGTATCAATAGCATCAGTCTGTGCTTGCTCTTCGGTGGGCTCATCCTGCTTCACGTCTTCTTGAGCCGAGGTCTCTTGGGCAATCTTGTCTATTTGAGCCTGAACAGCTTTTGTGTTGCCATTTCGTGCATGACCATTGTCCAATTGTTTGTGTTCGTCCCGTTGATCGATGCCCCCACCAATCCCGCGCCCTTCCAGCGTGAACGCGGCCAGCTCTGCTCCTCGCTCGTCGGAAACGACGTCAAACTTTGGGGGATACACAAGGCCGATTGACGTATAGAGCCTGTAGTTGACAAAGCCCAGAAGGGTGCAATAAAATTCCACAAAGGTACCCATAATCCGGTAGTCCACATCCTGGGTTACCCGTTGCACAAATTTATACGGCACTAACCACATTATATCCTGACCTTGGATCGTCGCTTGGTAGTAGATACCTTTGATGGACAAGAAGGATTTTCGTAAGGAGTTAGTGGCGATTAGGTAGTGTTCAAACTCGTGGCAGAGGCGTTGACAGCGCGCAATGACCTTGGCAGGCACCTCGGTGGTCGAAGGGAGGTTGGCGAACAAAGACAGCAATGACAGCGCATCGTCCAGGTCTCGGAGAGCGTCCACGAAGGTAGGGTACCGTTCTCGCACGATGTGATCCAACTTTATTTTTGGCATGCCATACTTCTCCAGCCGAACCGCATCTTGCACTTCATTGCGACCCAGAGATCTGGCAATCTTCTTCTCGAGGGCTTTTTGTTCACGGAACTTGGCCAGCAACGGTTCGTGTAAGAGGTATTGGATGTCTTTGGTGTAGTAGAAAGTGGTCGAGTGAGTGGCCGATTTGCTCGCCTTTTTGATATTTCGGGGTTCGCGAGGGTAGATGCCCTTGAAGATACAAAGCCGTCGAAAATCAGGAAGCGATATCTGCAGTTTGCGTACAGCTTGTGTTCGAGTAATGTAGTTCTTCGCCTGGCCGGACTGGCCCTTTTTCTTTTGTTTCGCCATCTTGGAGTCTTGCAAGGAGGATGACTGGTATTTGCAAAGGTGTAGGGCGCAGAGATTGAGCGCACTTCTGAGGCCGCAGGAAGGGAAAAAAGTTCGAAGATGTGGAGAGAAAGAGACAATGCCGCAGTTTTGCCGAGATCCACCCATGCAGGCTGCGGCCACTTGGTAACTTCACACCAGCCTCGACCTCCTTTTGAATTCTCCTGTCCACAACATACCAAGCCAACAAGCCTGCAGGCGACAACCATCTGGCCAATGTGGTCTACAAGTGAGCGCACGTTATAACGACAATGGCAATATCGCTGGACCGCAAGACGGTCGCGATATACGCCGGCGCGATTGTGCTACGCCTCGTCATTTTCCTCGCTTTTCCCGACATTCCCGATTTTTTGACCGCGAGAGTGGAAATATCGACTCCAATCTCGAGCTTTCAAAGACTCCAAGAAGGCCTCTTTCTTTATCAACATGGATTATCACCTTACGATGGTGGTGTCTTTCACCAAGCGCCGCTACTGCTGGTCATCTTCGAGATCCTGCCGCCGACGCTGGTCTTTGTCGGTCTGGATGTCCTAAACGCAGCATCCCTACATGTTATTGCGGACGACCTACGAATTCCAACCTCTCGCTTTCACCAGTTGGATGGCTCCCTGATCGCTGCGGGTTATCTCTTTAATCCTTTTACCATCTTGTCGTGTTTGGGGAGGAGCACCAGCATCTTTACGAATGCTGCCATTATCCAAGCTGTCTTCAACGCTCAGTCAGGAAATGCAATCCGCGCCATGTTCGCGCTTGCGATTGGGACCTATTTGTCAATGTATCCAGCTTTACTTCTGCCACCGACCCTGCTCATGATCCATAAAAACAATCGATCTAGGTCTCTCGCTGCGTCAATCGTTTCCTATACCGCAGGGCTCGCTGCACTCCTAGCCACGACACCCATCTTAACCAGTGGATTCTGGAATTTCTTGGCCTCTTGCTACGGCGTCCAAATAACGGTTCCTGACCTGACTCCCAACGTCGGGCTGTGGTGGTACTTCTTCATCGAGATATTCGATTCTTTCCGGGATTTCTTCATCGGCGTTTTCTGGTTGCACTTGGTGGGATATGTAGGAGGCATGACTCTTCGACTCCAAAGCCAGCCTCTTTTCGTCATCACCAGCCTGCTGGGCTTGTTCGCCATCTTCAAGCCATACCCGAGCATCGCGGACGTCTCGCTGTATCTCGGATTTTTACCAATGTATCAACATGTGCTTCCCTGTAAGTTGTGTCCCCAACGAACCCAACACCCGGAGGTCTCGCTGACAATCACAGTAACTCGATACACCTTCATCGCTGCATCTGTGCTGCTGTATTCGACCCTATTGGGCCCTGCCTTTCACCATTTGTGGATTTACGCCGGCTCTGGCAATGCCAACTTTTTCTATGCCATCACACTGGTTTGGAGTTTGGGGTTAACCATCCTTGTTGGAGACACCTTGTTCGCTGTTATGCGCGACGAATGGGAGATGGAGAGGCCCGAAATGAAGGGTAAAAGTGTACGCCAGATATGAAAAAGCTCTCGAAGGGGATTATCATTTCACTGGCTTCGAGAGGATGATATGACTCGGTTCTTTGACGGTACCGTTTCTTAGCCTGCGTGGACTGGGAGAGAAGTCGTCCTCTTCATAACCTAGTTGCGTATACCAGGCGACAGCTCGTCGATTGGCCCTGAAGACAGTCAACATGATTTTGGTTATGCCAACGTTCTGACCAACGATCTCGGCGATCTTCATGAGTTTCTTTCCCAATCCTTTACACTGCCATTCAGGAGTGAAATGAATCTCGTAGATATAGAGGACCTCGTAACCATCCTCATATGTGATCATGAAAGAGATGAAGCCGGCCAGACCAGAGGTGCCGTGGATTAGAACAATGTATTTCAGGTCTGGCAACCTCATCTCCCTTCTCTTCTTGGACAGCGACCAGTTCACCTCCGAGTTCTGGTAGTCCTGCGCACTGGTCTCCTCGACTAACTTCAGGCATGCGTCCAACCATCGACTGGGTAGGTTGGCGGCGTCCACTTCCAGCCTTGACAACTCCACTCCAGGCTGACAGCCCCCCAATTCGGTCAGGAGTTCCCGTGGAGCATATTTTGCGAAGAAATCGGTCCCTGTCAGAGCGTTCACTGTCTCCACGAGCTTCCCTTCCGCCATCGCCCGACGTTGTGACTTGCTTCTTGAGATCTGTGGCTTAGGGTCCCGCGAATCTGTCATATTGGGGGTGGCTCGTGGCGCTGATTTGTAAACAGTGCTGGCTGGCTCTACAAGTAGGCGGTAGTCCAGGGACAATCTCCGAAAAAATATCGTAGCACTTCGCGGATGGTTGACGCGCCGTAGCAAAGACGCACACGACGGACTTGTATCCGAGCCAAGTTGTGATATCTTGGCGCTCTTGGCACACTTATCGCCTTGTCACGTCCTTGCACGTCTCTGTGCTTCGTCGTATCAGCATGACATCACGCAGATCTCCGCACGTGCTCCGCTTATGCCACACATTTTGAGCTTCTTAAGCTTCGTTCGCGTGAAGTAATTGTGATATATTACGATTTCAGGCCAGTCAAACGCCCTTCGACTCTTGCCTGAAGTGGACACCATTGCTAGGATTTCCAATGCGACTGCGGCTCCTTCCATTGGTCATGACTTAATTGAGGAGGTCAAGGAGTATCCAAACGACGAATACGAGGGCAGATTCCCCTCCTCCACCCTCGCTGCACTCGCTGCATTCAAACTTCTTCCACTCACAATGGCGTCCTTATATATACGTGTGCTGCTGTCGTCTTCGCGACCTCGTCTGCCTTCGTCCTTAACACGAACAGTCCATCCTTCGTATCGAATAGTGCCCTCTGCCAAAATGCACTCCGCTCCCAAACTCAAAGACCCCTCCCTCCTCATCTCCCAAGCCTACATCAACGGCGAATTCGTCGACGCTGCCTCGTCCGAGACCTTTGACGTCGTCGACCCTGGCTCCGGCAAGAAGATAGGGTCATGTGCTGAGCTTAACACCGAAGATACCAACAAGGCCATTGCCGCGGCAGAGAATGCATTCGCTTCCTTTCGCAAGACCCTCCCTCGAGAGCGAGCGACAATGCTGCGAAATTGGTATAACTTGATGATGGAGAATGCTGACGACCTGGCCACACTGATCACTTGGGAGAATGGCAAGCCCTTCAACGACGCCAAGGGCGAGGTGGTGTATGCCGCCAACTTCTTCCAATGGTTCAGCGAAGAAGCGCCTCGCATTTATGGAGATACCATTGGGGCCACTGTCCCGGGAAATCGAATTATGACGTGGAAACAGCCCGTTGGTGTCTGCGGTCTGATTACACCTTGGAACTTTCCAGCCGCAATGATCACACGAAAGATCGGCCCAGCCCTTGCGGCCGGATGTACCGTAGTTGCGAAGTCCCCGGGAGAGACTCCCTACACAGCCAATGCCCTGGCCGAACTGTCCCGACGAGCAGGTATCCCTCCTGGAGTCGTCAACGTCGTCACCGCCATGAAAAATACAGCCGAAGTCGGTGCGGTTCTCACTACCGACCCCCGTGTCAAAAAAGTGTCATTTACGGGGTCCACCAATGTGGGTAAACTTCTCATGAAACAGTCCTCTTCCACTCTGAAAAAGCTGTCATTTGAACTCGGGGGTAACGCCCCCTTTATCGTCTTTGACGATGCCCCCGACCTAGACGCCGCAGTCGCCGGAGCGATCGCGTGTAAGTTCCGGTCGTCGGGCCAGACGTGCGTGTGCGCCAACCGGATCTACGTGCAAGAAGGCATCTATGACGCCTTTGCGCAGAAATTCACGGAGAAGGTCAAGAACTTCAAGGTCGGGTACGGGTTCGACGATGGTGTGACTCACGGCCCTGTCATTCACGACCGTGCAGTCGCCAAAGTGGAATCTCACGTGCAAGACGCGACGAAGAAAGGCGGCAAGATCCTCTGCGGCGGGAACAAATTGCCCGATTTGGGATCCAACTTTTATGCGCCGACGGTCATCGCCGGCGCAACGAACGACATGGCGATCGCCCAAGAAGAGACATTCGGCCCCGTCGCCGGGCTGTTTCCATTCAAGACGGAGAAGGAAGTTGTCACGCTCGCCAACGACACCGAGGTGGGCTTGGCGGGATACTTCTTTTCCCGCGACGTTGGACGCATCTACCGTGTCGCCGAGGCGTTGGAGGTGGGTATGATTGGCGTCAACACCGGGCTGATCTCCGACGGTGCCTCTCCTTTCGGAGGCGTGAAACAGAGCGGGTTCGGAAGGGAAGGCAGCAAATACGGCGTTGATGAGTATTTGGTCATTAAAAGCGTGACGATTGGAGGAATCAGCAATGACCTACAAGGCTGAGTGAGGAGGGTGACTTCGGACGGGGAAAAGGAGAAACCGAAAGGAGAGCATGAAGAGCACAACAGCAGTTGTGCGAGGATACCCAAATCAAGATCAAGATTACTGGGGCGACTTTCAAGGTTGAGGTTATCGACCCGCGTCGCGCGCCTCTTACGTTACAGTGTTTTTGTACAACAGGGAAAATCAGGCACCATCCTTGGGGATCGATGTTCACAGTCTGGTGGACTGAATTGCGTCGCGTTCGTGGCCGGTGGCGCCGACGTGAGCGGACAAAGCCAGAAAAGATACCGGTGCGAAGTGCAATGTCCAGTGTGTAACTCTCCAGCGACGAGGAGGAGGAGGAGGAGGAGGAGGAGGAGGAGGTTCATATGAAAAGTACCTATTTAGTCACTCTGAGATATCATCTTGGCGGGAACCACGATCCCATGATCTTATGCATGTATGTATGTCCTCTTTCCCCCATATTCATTCAGGCCTTATGCCATAGCATAGCATGGCATGATACAATGTGATACATGCTCAGATCGACGATGATAGCAGCATTCCATAGGATTTCGGCGTCCCCTGACTCTTGAACTCTTTGGTTCAGTTGAGCCATATTGTCAGCACAATGACCGGAGAGTCAGAGATTTCATATTCACTATCCTGAGACACTTCGAATTCGGTTTACTCGCCACGGTTTACTCACTTCGGGTTTAATTCTTACGCTACTTTAAATGAGAACCGTCCTATGTATCATCCTTCCTTACGAGCCATTCCCTTTGATATCACAATTCAACTATTCGCGACGCCAAAGCCACAACATTGAAGCCGCCTGCTGAAGCCCTCACCGAGATGTCTGCGATAACTTCACCAACCCAACTTCAGTATCACCCTCATCGGGAGCCATCGTACGAACTCGCCGCGGTCCAAAGCACCAAAATTGCTGAATCAACTGTTGCAGTATTGGAAAGGTCTCCGAGAGATCCCCCACAACACCTGCTGCAAGAGGCCCAACGGCTTGCAGCATATCAAAAACCGAAGGAGAGACTCGTTGGCTTCGTTGGAAATTCTGGTGCCGGAAAGAGCAGTACCCTCAACTCTCTCTTCGATGAAGACGGCCTCGCAAAGACTGGTGCCTGCGGCTCAGCCGTGACCCCTTTCGCCGCCGAATACCGATACCGTGAGCCTGGCCAAGCGGCTCCCTTCACCTTGATCTGCAGGATGATGGCCGGAGAAGAGTTGGTCAAGTACTTTGGAGATCTACTTCGTGACTACTGGAGCACTTCACCGATCGGCCGAATGAACCATGAAGAGGACAATTCCAACTCGTACGAAGATACCCAGGCAGCACGCGATATCTTTGAGGCCACATTCGGAGGAATAGAAGATTTCGACATAGATCGCCTCAACTACGACGAGAATGACAAAGACGGCAACGCTGCTAGGAGATACTTGTCAGAATTGTGCAACCAGCTGGACTTTCCCGACAATATGACCGCAGACGGCGAATGGAGAGAAGAATCAGAGGACGCCGCCGGGTGCGAGGATCATCAGTCATTGCTTCAGGAACGAGGCCTTTGGCCCCTGGTCATGTATTTTTCAATCTTTGCAGACACGGACATGCTAAAATATGGCCTCACCTTGGTCGACCTTCCAGGTTTCAATGACACAAACCTCGCCCGGGTCAGAGCGGCAAGGAAAGCCCAGTCAAAATGCGACGATATTTGCGTGGTTGCGGATATTGCAAGAGTCACTGACAGTCAGATTTTGCAGCAGAATCTCGAACTTATCCAAGCAAAGGCCGAGGGGTTAAAGTCGACCACGGTCAATATCACAATCATATGTACCAAGTCAGCCGCAGATTTGGACAGGAATAAAAGCGTGGAAAAATTGGTGGACCGTACCCAGCTCAACTACGCCAGAGCCGAGCTACAGAAGGCCAAAGGCGCAAGCGAACAAGTGAAGAATCAGGCTAAGCGCAGACTGGAGACCCTTCTCATTACTGCTCGGAATCAGAAGGTGGAAAAAGATCTACAAAAAAAGTATGGCGCATACATCAAGGGCGGAATACTCAAAGTATTCTGCGTTGATAACCGCATGTACTGGAACGCCACTTGTGACGCAGAGCGAGAGCTGAGTGGCATTCCAGCTCTACAACAACATCTGAGTGGTCTTCCAGCCGCATCTTTGTTCAAGGAGACGGATCTTTTTCTGGCCAAAAAGATTCCAGCACTGGTCAGCTCTTTTGCTACTTGGGTGGAGTCCTGCAGAGTTGACCTCGAGCTTGAAAATCGCCCGCGGCTTCCCCGAGCAGGCGACCTGAGATTGTGTCTACACAAGGTTGAGGAATGGGCCACTGGAATGTTTCGGGTCTTTAAACGATGTTTCAACGCGCGATTGAAAGAATGCTCAAAATCGATCTGCGCAGCCTGCCTCAAGGTCGCTCAAGACTGGGAGAAGTGGCCTGGAGGGTCAGTAACTTGCTGCGTTAGACATGCCGGCAATTATGCGAAAGGCACAATGGGTGTCAGAAATTGGAACAAGGAGCTACTGGAGTGTTTCGAGGACGAGGTCATGGGCCAGAGTTGGCACGAATTTGAAGTCGCGACCGATCCGCTTCTCAATGGACTCCGTGACATCGTCGCGGTATTCCAAGGGTACGCAGAGCAATGCGCCGGATCGCAAGCCCCTGGCAATTTCCTACGTTCGCTTACCGCTAGACTGGACATCCTGAAGAGCACCTTTCAAGAAGAGATCAAGCTCTGTCTCAAGGGGATCAGTCTCATGAGGGTTCACGCGATCGGGACTCACCAGAACTCTTACATTGTGGACTGCATGCTCGAAACATACCAGGAAGCCTGCAAACCTAGAGGTATAGTTTCGCTTCCCTTGGCCCTTGTATCTTGAGCACTACTAGGAACTGACCGAAGAATAGGTGCTGGAGCGGTCAGGACACGCCTCGCCATCTTGCAAAACTGGGTTAGTAGCGAGGAATTTGTCGAGGCCTTTCGGACACATCTTGCCGAAGATTTCCAAGATGTCATTGACGACGTGTCGGCCCGGGTCAAGGCAGCTCTGGAACATGAGATCGAGGCGATCGAGTCGGACCTCGAGGCTATCCAACCCTCCAAGGGCAACGAGCGGCTATTTAGGGCCAATCCAGAGTACGGCCAAGAGTGTGAGGACATTCTGTCCATGGTGACCAAGCAGCTGGGGGAGATTGACGAGCTTGCCGCCACAGCGCGGGCGATGGCCCGTGAACGCTACGGATGAAGACTGGAATCTGCGAACAGAGACAGAAGAAGGGGGTTGACCGAACAAAAGAAGTGCGAGCGACTACGTGATGGAAACCAGAACAGCGGACCCTACAGCAAAGGCTAAGATGGGGGCGCAGGGAGCTGAAAACAAACACCACAAAGAGCTGGATGCTACTTGATCGAGGTGCTTGCATACTGCTCTTGTTTCCACCATCACCTGGGACTGGACTTGGATCTCTGGGCGTGGGGCGGCGTGGCTAGATAGGAGTTGGTCCACGAGGTACTTGACCAGAGATGACTCTCGCCACACAATGACAATTGACAATGGAGTCATTTTTCGAGTACTTTCTATCACGTACCCCGTCTGCCCCTGCTCGCACCTCCATACCTCTTCCTACCGACGGACGAGGGATCCCCTTCCCCCTTTTCTTTCCTCTGTCTATCACAGCCTGGCCATATATCTACCTCGCTCCCTCGCCACCTTCCTACCTAGGTAGCATGTATATATGACTGTCTCATGTCCACACGGTATTTATGAGGCTTCTAGGCGTGCTACACAGGCCAGTATATACATTGGTACATAGCTACACAGGTACATAACCACACAAGTTAGTGCTTGTATTAGTGTCAGTATTAGTGCTTGGGTTGGTCTACATCTCCTTCCCTCCTCTCCCTCTCTTCTCAGTCTCTCTCTATGCCGGGCTCCCTCTCCTTTCGTACCACTACACTGTATTTGACTTTGACACGGGAACAGGGAAAAGGGGTGGTATCGTACTGTGTCTTGCTCGATTTGACCTGTCCGTCCCAGTTGATATCATCGACAGGGAAGGCCGAGGACCATATGTAGCGTAGCCAGCAAGTAGATATATGTAGAGCTGTCTCTTGGAGGAACTGGGCATCAGGAAGCAAATTTGAATGAAAAGGCGGCTTTAGATGAAGAGAAGGGGAGGAGCACAATCAAGAAGAACAGAGTAGTCCTGTAGAGGAGGAATCGATAGAAGAAGAAAGAAGAGAAGGTCAGGAAGGAGAAGAAGAGGAAGAAGCCTTGGAAGGTAGGTGGTGACAGATTATATATAAAGGCCGCAGAGAAACCACTGTACCTCTGTACAAGGTTCACCGTCGTGACTGAAAAGTGAAACTAGGGTGAGGAAGACTAAGTTAGTTTGACCACTTGTAAGGTACTTCGATCTCTCTTAGTTAGCCGTGGGGAAGATACTCACGTCTACTTCTCTATTACCTCAATTGCAGATCATCATGATCAATAATGAAGAGCAGGTGAGGTTTGAGTACAGACTATTCTTCTGTTGCAAGCCCTTCTTTATGGTGCAAGGCAACTATCCAAGGGACTGCCATCAGTATCGCTCGACATTGGCCGGTACCAAGGGTATCAGTTAGCCGACTCGACAAGGAGGAACTCTGTGTGTGTGTATATATATTTTCATTACACTATCTTCGTTTCCGAGTATCGTAACGAGGCATTGCTCAATATCTGCATCATCGATTTGTTGTTCTTCCTGATGGCATACTGCAATGGCGACTCGTTGTTGACACTAGGGACGGTTGGATTGGCACCTTTGCTGAGTAGCATCATGGCAATAGACACGTCACCTCTGTAGACGGCACGGTAGAGTGGCGATTCTCCAGTGGGATTGGCCTCGTTGGCGACGTTGGGATCTGCTCCTCGACCCAGCAGTAATGAGACCAGCTGGGTGTTTCCAGCGTAGACGGCACGATATAGACATGTCTCTCCTGTGGGAGCTCCAACTCTCGGCTCAGCACCGTAGGAGAGCAGCAAGGCACAGATCGAAGTGTCGTTCTTGTACACGGCACGGTACAGAACCGTCTCACAATTGTGACTCTGTACGTTCGCCTTAGCACCATGAGCTAAGAGGAGTGAAGTGGCTGTTGCGTTGCCGTTGTAGACTGCTCGATAGAGGATTGGGTCGCCCTCGGAATTGACGGCATTGATGTCGGCGCCAGCACTCAGGAGGAGGCTGACCATGAACAGGTCGCCGCGCGAAACGGCTTGGGAGAGCGGACTATCTCCAAATTTGTTGGCTGCGTTGACGTCCGACCCACGGTCAAGCAGTTGGCTCACCAGTGTGCTATTACCATGGGAGACGGCGAGGTTCAGCACCGTCTCCCCTTTTGGAGGTCGGCGGTTGGTATCGGCGCCGATTTTCAATAGCATTTCGGTGATTGAGGAACTCCCTTTTAATATGGCGGTGTAAACTGGCGTCTCTCCCTTGAGGTTTTCAGAGTCAATATCCTTTTGGACGACATCCCTCGCGAGGAGGAGAGAGACAATAGAAGAATGTCCTTGATTCACGGCTAACGACAGCGGCGTTTCTGCATTTCTGTTCTTTGCTCTCGGATTAGCTCCATGTTCCAGGAGAGTTTTGACCATGCTGGTATTCCCTGTCGCAATGAAACGATTCAGTGGTGTGTCTCCGTCTCGGTTTCTCTGGTTCACGTCCACGCCGCCTTTCAGTAATAATTTGATCATAGAAGAATCATGCCTATTGACTGCAATGTCGAGCATTGTATCTTTCCCAATTGGCCTCGCGTGGACATTGGCTCCCGCCTCCAGAAGTGCCGTGGCGTTCTTTGTTTGACCGCGAGCCACGGCGAGATATAACGGGGTTTCCCCTGCTGAAGTTACTTCTTCCAGTCCCTCGGTTGACCTCTCGAGTAGCATCTTGAGGATACTTGAACGGTCGTATATCACGGCCACATGAAGAGGGCTGTTTGCTTCTGGGGGCCGAGCTTGAGGATCGGCGTTATTTTCCAGTAGTAGTTTTACAATCGACTTGTCTCCTTGAGACACCGCACGGTAGAGTGCTGTTTCGCCCTTTCTGTTTCTTGCGTCAATGTACACTGAGCCCTGCTCAAGAAGGCGGCGAACCTCCGACTCTTTCCCTCTGGCGACGGCTTTGTGGAGTGAATTGTCCTCTCCCAGCGACGAAGCGGCGTCTCGACCGCATGACTGCGGCGTTAGTCTCCCAGTAGGTGACGAGTCTTCAGGGAATATCAGGATGATTTTCAGGCCACGAGGCCCAAAAAACCCCGCGTTCCACTGTGCCACGACGGTTTCGATTCTGATTCTCCGCAGACTGGAAGGATCTGTCAGAGGGCTACTTTCAGCTGTAGATGTCTTGCTCGGTGGAAGAGACAGACGATCAACCAGATCCGTGAGCGCTTCTGGCCTTGACTTTACGTTTTCGACGCTGCTGGATGAGAAGGACTGTATTCTGGCCGAATGGTTCTGTGCATTCGTTCGGGTTGGGTGGGTTGTTGCCTCCCCACGCGCAGGAAACAGGTGATTCACAAAGGTTGTCCAGTCATATTCGTCGACCTCACGCAGCTGGAAGAGGGAACTTTTTAGAGGGAATGGTATTGTCCCTGCGCCGTCATGTGGTTGAATCACAATGGTGTGGATGAAAAAGTCATGGGGTGGTGGTCGACTCGGGGGTCGAAGCTCAAAGTATGGCGCGGCCGAGATGAATCCCGACTGCTCAACTTCCAGAGGACTGATACTGCGCACCCCATATTCTCGAGAAGAGACTGCGGTGTCTTGTAAGGCGTGTGGCTGTGGGTTGACGGTAGTCGACGAAGCGTATACCGGGGCTGCGGTTGGTGGGAAGCTGAGGTTGGGATCGTGAGGATGATATGGTGGCGGCGATTCATCCATTTAGTATCGATAGTCAACAACAGGGCGTCAGGGACAGGATGAAGTCTGTTGGAGATGGAGCATTGGAGGACGCAATTGACATATATTGTTAATGGATCCCAAAGGTTGAAAGCTGCTCGTGGGTGTTTGGGTGGCTGAGGCCAGGCACCAAGAATTAAATTCCAAGCGAAAGTCGCATGTCGCAGGCAGAAGTGAATCTTCTACCGAGAATACGAGTTGCCGAGTTGAGCGGGTGGCAGCACGCACCGCCACAAACCACAAACATGTTTTCACAAGGCCTCAACTGTCAATCTCAGCAATGTATCTTGTCCATAGTCCATATTATCAAGGACACGGTTGTAGAACAATGTCGGTCACGAAGATACTGGTGTGTGGTATATCTTCGGTCTATACCACGAAGGAAGTAGCCATAGAGCACAAGAAATCAATGGCCCAAGTAGCCAGTCACGTCTGTTCTAAATACTTTGCCCTCAAGATCACTATGAGGATATAATATCCAAAATGTCTCCCTCGCAATACCCCTTGGATGGAGACACTCTTTATCCATTCTGGGAGAGCCGCGCGCTGGTTCCTAATCCGGACTAGATCCTCTACGACAGCGCGCGCAAGAGTCTCGGGTCTCTCCACCACCGCGCGATACTATCAAAGAAAAGGAATGGGATGCCTGAGTTCAGACTCAAGAGAGCTGATCTTCCAACAGTAAAGCCTCAATTACCCTGTTACAATGATGAAGTCTAGCATCACAGCTGACAAATTGCGCTGCTACCTTGAGGGGTATGATAGAGGCTATACAAGTATAAATACTGCTAGATGTCCTCCGGGACAGTGAGACTGACCAGCAGACTTTCTTCATCTCTCAACTTCAGCTTCAGCTTGAACCTTGAACCCAAGTATCTCAGTCTCTGTCCTTACATTCAACACCCAGTTCTCTTCGTCCTCCCGCCATATCACCAACATGGTTACAGTTGCTGTCGCCGGGGGCACTGGTAATGTCGGCCGCACCATCGTCGATGCATTGAAGGCGAGCCAAAACCACAAATTCATTGTTCTGGCACGCAAAGTAAGCAATTGTATCTTATACCTCTGGCCACCGCTCACCAGCCTACTCCTCAGGAATCCAAGGCACAGGACATCGGCGTCCCGGTCTTTGGTGTGGACTACCAAGATGTCGACTCAGTCTCTCACTTGCTAGAGACCAACGACGTCGAAACTGTCATCTCGGCCCTCAGTGTCAGGGGTCCTGTCGAGGGTGCCTCTGAAATCAGCCTCGTCAAGGCAGCAGCAAAAGCCTCAACAACAAAACGCTTCATTGCGAGTGAATATGGGACTGTGGCGCCGGCTGAGAAGTTAGTTATATGCCATCTTTTCCAGCTTGAAACCGCCAATTTTCGAGGGAGATACTGACTGACCGGTTTTAACAAATGATCCAGAGACCTGCAGCTGCCCCAGCACGAACATCGTCTCGCAACCATCGCTGAGTTGAAGAAGACTGACCTCGAATGGACCAGAGTCCACAATGGATACTTCTTGGACTATTTCGGCATACCCTATATCGAAACCCACATGACGCCAGTTTCCTTTGTCGTCGACATGGCCAACAAGGCGGCAGCGATACCAGGTACAGGCAATGATCTCGTTTGCTTCACCTACACGAAGGATCTGGCCAAGTTTGTCGTCGCAGCTCTCGACCTGGAACACTGGGACGAGTCTTTGTTTTGCTATGGAGACAAGGTGACCTGGAACGAGTTTCTGGCAATTGCCGAAGAGATGAGAGGTCAGTCTATCTGGTTCGCAAACTCTTTGGTGGCCACACAAATACTGACCTGAAGCGATATATCAACCAGGCTCAAAATTCACTGTGACCTATGACAGTGTTGAGCAGTTGGCAAGAGGTGAAATCACTGAGCTTCCCTCTCACCCTGCCATATACCCTTACTTCCCCAAACCGCTTTTCCAACAATACTTCGGCAAGTTCGGACTGTACGTGACGGCAGGCTTGTTTGATTTCCCCCATGGCACAACCCTCAACAACAAGTTCCCAGACATCAAACCAACCACGGTCAGAGAGATGCTCAGTGTCTGGGTTGGCAAATAGTTTCCGTATAGCTCCCACCATTCATTTTCTGAGAATTCAACACCATCATATATGATGGTAGTGTCTGGGATTGTTGTGTTTCCAAGTCAGAGTCAAGATGGGATTTAGCGACGAAAGCCCCTACACCAGCAATGCAGGTGTGCCCAGAACTCGGAGACAGGCTGCAAGATCCCACTCTTGTCCATCTCGTGTCTCTCGGCTCTCCCATACCCTTTCCATAATTTTGCGAGCCTCACCCAATCCACCAACCAAGGTGAATTTGTCTACTCTTGTCAAACATTGTCGAAATTGTTCTTGTTGACCTGGCCCCTCGCATAAACAGCCTGCAACACAGAGTGGCCAAGCAAGAGTCCGAAGATGATCAGGAGAGTCGATTGATTGCAGTAGTGCGAGAATCCCAGCCACGCCGACGCGGCTCTCTGTGGTGGATGGCTGCCAGCCAGAAACAACGACTGCTAGATACAGGTGGGCAGCGTACGCCCAGATGCGTGTAGTGGTCGTAGAAGTCCTCCCCGACGCAGAAAGACCAGGGTTCAAGTAGGAACGAAAGTTGAGAGAATTGGCTTTCCCACAGTCTGGAGCTTGCTCGTCGAGGCTTGAAATTCCATCATTCAAAGAACGAGATATCTGGCTCGCCCGATCAACAAGCTCTATCATCGACAGCCTTGCAACCTTTTTCATATCCTGTTTCCAGACATTCAGAACAATTATCTGACTGACCGCAAGCAGTACCCAGTTCTGACAGCCCATCAGATTCGACAGTCGTATTGGAACCTTGCCAAAATCCGTCTCGCCATTGTCTTGAACGTCAAGAAGAAGTGGATGCCAGTCGAGCAACCGAGGCGGCTGTTCCAGGGCTGTACTGGCAATAATGTCGATGAAGACCAAGAGGCCAGTGAAGAACCGGAATCCAGCCTGTTCCGGACTCCAAATGTAGCACCCATCAGGGTCGACGCCAAACTGGAGAGGTACAGCCATTGTTTCTAGAGCGGCAAGTAATCCGGGTTCAGACGCTGTTGCGGCGGTGCTCTCCCAGATCTCCTCAAACAGTGCGAGAGCTGGTGTAAGATGTAGATTCCAGTTCGCGGACCTACTCAGTGCCACCTCGAAGATCAGGAACTGAATAATGCTCTCCATCACCCGCGCCTTTTCAATGAGTATCACTTGTGGGCCACGATGGCTCAGGTCATGTATGTCGTGCTGGATCATTTCAAAGCACCTGTCCGTTTGCCTCCCTACTTCTTTCCAGAGCTGAATTTTGCAGGCACCATGTTGCTCTGGGTATGTATCAATCAACGTGAATATGAAGAAGTAGATGCTCAAGCTCATCGCGGAATGGAAGGCGACTTTGTTGCGCCTCAAAAGTGCCAGCACCCAACTACGGCCCGTTTCATGAAGGCCGGGCTGGTAGAACGGGAACAAGAGGGGAAACACATAGTCCAAATACTTCGTTAGGAAGTCGACATCGAAGTCCCGACCGCGTGCCAACATGGGGATTTGGTCGTCGACTTGCTCGTAGTCGTCCAGAAATCCAAGGACGGATGTCATCCACTGTGCCACATATGCCTCTGAGGCTGCGGAGGTTGTAGTACTACTGCTTTGTTTCGTGTAAGCCTGAGTCTCGCGACCTAGCCGTGAAGGGTCCTGCAAAGTTGCCTGTCCTGACTCTATGATGAAGTTCCGGCCTCCCATCTCATTTGTAGACTCTGGCACTGTTTGCCTCGCTCCCCGGGCACCGGCGCGTCGCTTGACCTGCAATTTGAGTTTCTCCGTCATGTCTCTCTGTTGTCTTCCTCTATCCATCCATTCTGGCTTGCTAGCGCTGCTGTGGCAAGGGATTTCCAAGGAGGCGCAATTCCTACATTTGGGTTTTGCGCCGTCACACTTCTTGCGGCGAAGCCGACAAGTCCAGCATCCACCTTCGGTCTTCCCAGCCATTGACGAGCTTCTTATTTGCCAGTAGTCTGTGGGCCGCGGTTCCAATTGGTTCAGGTTTATTGTGATAGAGAAGTCATGGAAAGCAAGGAGGTTGTGACGAGTTCAGAAGGTGCTAGTTGATGGGTCTGCTGACACGCAACAGCAGTGACATTTGTTTTACCACGGGAGGGAACCTTACCGATAAATTGCGATCAAAGGACCAATTGTGCCCGTTTCGCACATGCAACGCACTTGGATAACCGCAAAGTCGATTTGTGAGTGGTTTGACCGTCAAGCGATGCGGCCGAACTGGCTTGGGTTCCAGATGTCAGTCAGCCGGCGGAAAAGAGATTGCTCCGCATCCGAGCATCTGGAAGGCCTGACTTCTTTTCTCGCTCAAAAATTTGGAGATGGCACCATGGTAACATGGATCATGAACTTGTTGTTTATACTGTCAACTGTTTCCACCAAGCCATGCAACTACGCATGATCCTGTCTGGAAGTCGCTCGTCGCTTATTCATGCGCTCGATCAGGCAACCTCTCATTAAAGAACAGCCATATGAGGAGCGGGCTGCTGCCGAGTCAAAAGACCTGGTTGCTTTACATTAGTCTTGACATGATCTTAGAAACTATGTTTCTGAAGGGATTCTTGCCCTAGCAGTCGAGTCAGCTCTGATGATCCAAGGAAGGCTCATCTGTTCAATCATCGAACCCCTTTAAAGATTCTTTATGTCCTCGCAAAATAGAGGACCTAGCGAAGTCTTTCGTTGGAATTGTCAATGCTTCGTGCTGCTTATATCATCCAGGAGATATCGACGGGATTGATGCGGATCAAGTCATGGCATGTGAGCTTACCTTCTTGTTGTTGTGTC
The DNA here is from genome assembly GCF_000835455.1 of Fonsecaea pedrosoi CBS 271.37. NCBI lineage: Eukaryota > Fungi > Ascomycota > Eurotiomycetes > Chaetothyriales > Herpotrichiellaceae > Fonsecaea > Fonsecaea pedrosoi. The sequence continues at coordinate 193,067 of NW_013550614.1, read as the reverse complement.
TGTCTGATCCGGATGCCCTCATGCTTGCCAGCAGAGACATAGATCTCCTGTAGACTGCCTAGCCAAACCACTTACTCGGAAAGCGTTTCTCCCTGCCTGTGTGTCCGTTTCGACCTTCAGCATGGCAAAGCCTATGCAGGCAGCTATCTTTCTGGATTTTAAGGAGACTAATACCCATCACTGCCTGCTTCCAGCAGAATTTATCGCATTGCCCAAGGCCGTCTCTGGCACGATCAGAGAAGACTAAGCGCAGAAGATGGGCAGAGATTGAGCAGATGGCAGTCTGCCCGACTGGTCAACTGCTGGATGAGGGTCGAGCGCCTTGAGACGGGAGGACATGATGCCAAAGACATTTCTTCAGCAAGAGAAAGCTGACGAGTCAAGGAGGAATATGTTACAGCTCGGCTGGCAGGAACAGAGTGTTGACGCCCTCAATTGTTCCAAGATTCGCGACGGGATTGGTGGTACAGTACTTTACGACTCCAGGTCGAGAGGGACTGGAGCACCAGTGGAACCACTCAGAGGCACCGAAGGCGCCGCCCAGAGTTTATCTCGGCAAGCCTGGCCTTTTCTGACCCTAAATTCCAGGTGCTTGTGGCAGTCCACATTAGCAAGCCCCAGGCGATCCGGTAGAGTGTCAGAGTGTGGTCCGGTATTCGGCTTCCAGTTCCACTGGATCGGGACCACATCCAAGGGCACAGTGATTGCTGTCACTGTTGAGCAAGCATTGAAGAATCGTGAGAGGTTTTGTCACTCCTATGCCACTGAAGCCCAAGTCCCAGTCGGTGGTCCGCAAGCCACCGACGACATGTTTCTACTTTTACACCAACGGGTTTGCAATGTCCAATGCGGGTAAAGAAATGACCGAACTCTTAATGAGAGGTTTGACCCGTCTCTCCTTAGTGCATTTGCTGTGAGCGCTGTGATACGGTGTTGGGTTGCTGTGTGATAACACACGGGCTTTCGAGGTAGCCTGAGCCATCTCTTTCATTATCCTCGACGCACATTTTGCCACATGATGGGCAGCAGCAATCTTGCGATGACATTCGTCTTGCTTGTGGTGGGTGTAGATCCTTGTCGCAGGCAGGCAGGCTAGGGGGAGATCCAGGTCCCTGGGACGAAAGGCAAGCCAGTCCACTTCCGTCAAGCCCCTCTTCTCGTGTTAGGTTGACCCCAGTTCTCTAAGCAAATCTTGCACGCCGTGGGCACCGAGCGTATGGGCGGGAGGATGACAACTAGGCAAGGCAAGGAGGAGTGCGATGGTGGAGGAGGTTGTGTGCTCTGAGACGATTGATCAATGTGACAAGGAGCTACTGTCCTGCGTCGCTCGATTGGGCACTACCTTGCAGTGTCAGCATAGAACTGACTTGCATGCATACAGGCTCGATCAGCTGAAGTTTCTTGGTCATTTTGTGGGATCGATTCTGCGGCCGCATCATGCGCCAAGGCTGCGAGTGACCAAGTCATCGAACCAATTACGAGGTACTGACTCCCTCACTTCTCATTCTTCAGTTATCACCCATCGGACAACCCTTGTTGGATGCCTATCGATGTCACTACAGCTGAGTCTCCTTCCTGGGTGCCCTTCGCCTTCGATCACACCAATGGAGATGGGCCAACCAGAGCTGCTGACAACATGTATGTCACTAGCATGCGATGGAACACTCGGTATGGCATAATGTTTATTCTTCAACCCACGACCTGTTCTATCCGTCTCGTCCGATCGTCAGGGCTTGTTTTCGGTCCCATTTCTCAAAGGCAATGCAAGATGCGCTCGGAAACAGGTTCCGCGAACCTTAAGGACAATGCACAATTGACGTTTCTCGTGATTGGGACAACGTCAAAATGTCTAGCGAGACGTCGGGGAGTGGGTGACTTTCTTCAGTGTTCCCGTCCTTCCGTTCCACATGCAAGGGACGAAGACACATCTTGTTTGCTCTTCCTGCAGAGTTCACAGCAGCTCGCCCCCAATGATCTCGAAGCCCACAACGACCACCACTGTGTTGAATGGTCCGCGGAGCGTGAAGCCGTGAACGCCACCATTTTCATGCTGAGCTGGAAGGTAGAGAAGACGTCACAGCCTTCGCAAGGACTACTATTCAATGTCGTCGCCCACCAGTGATCCCGGCCTGATTTATCTATGCTATGCTATCTTGCTCAGCTGTCTATCTGAGCCGAGCTTCCTTTGCGGCCAGAAGGCAGAGCCCTATCTTCGTACAGGGAATTCATCCCGTTTGATTTACCCTGATCACAGATTCGAGAAATCTTGCGAAGACAGCCTTACACCATCAGTGCTCAGATATTGACATAGCAACAAGCAATATGTGTCACTTTGAACGGACTGACTTTCAATGCGGCGACTTTAGGTGGGGGAATATGAAGTTTCGATGTGCACGACAACATCATATCGGAGAGAGGTGCCCTGCGACCCTCCTCGACCACACCAATCTTAAAAAGGTCGCCGGCAACTGCAGGATCTGCCAGAAAATGGCTGTCAAAATAAAGAAGCTGGCCAAAGAAGAGGGCAACATCAAGAGATGGCAGTCCGAGGGTAATATGTTCCCTCAGATCATGAAGAAAGCCATGAAAAACGCAGAACGGCTTCGAGAAGAGATTATCGTCTTACATAACAAGCGGACGTCAATTAGATTGAGCCCTAGAGAGGGACATGGCACTTCTTTCCGTGGATTACGCCTACCCGGGATTCAGCTATATGGGTCTGTCTGAGTGTTAAGGTCATCCAGGGCGGCTTCTCGACCATATCGCGTACAATGCGAACATATTGTCAGTATTCGAACGGTTCTGGAAATGCGGCAAGCAATGGGGTTCCACTTTGAAAATTAGCTATGGAATGGGCGAGACTCAACCTAGATGTCTAATGTGGCATCTGACTGGAATCGGTTTTGAAGCAGAGTGCGTTGGTATTGTGAATGTTGGGATCGGAGCAACCAAGTCAAACAAGCAAGCGAGAGCCACGGCGAGGACTTACAATGCACCACCTTTGACAGCTGCGAGTCGATAGCGATAACAATCGGGTTTGGTTGGGACATGTTGGGGATGGATGTACTCGCTGCGGGAACAAGTCTGCTGGTTGAGACGGTGTTTGTCTCTCTTATCTCGCTACCAAAAAAGCGTTGTTAACTGACTGCTTTTGCGATGGTCGTTGTACGTCTCAGCCGCTGACATGAAGCCGTTACTGAATATATATATCCACCATAATCCTGCAGGAGACTTGAATCATCCCTCTGGTTCGGTCCAGGTCTTTGGTGGCCTCTCCTGTTCTCTCTCCTCCCATCTTCTCGCTCGACAGCGGCCGCATGTTTGTAGATGTTGAGCGATGCAGGCGGTGAACATCGAAAGGTCCATTTCTGATGTGTTGGTCTGCATACAACCCATGTGTTGTCTAGACCTTGATAGTGAATGGATCCCTCACCTCGTCGCTGAGGTCGACCATGACGTTCTTGATGCGTGTATATTCCAGCAATGCCTCCGTACCGCGCTCCTTGCCATATCCGCTTTGTCCGTACCCGCCAAAAGGAGCCATGGCGGCACCCGCCCGGTATGTATTGACCCAGATTTGACCCGCTTTGAGTTGGCTGGCCAGTTTATGGGCGCGTCGGATGTTCATGGTCCAGATTCCGGCAGCGAGGCCGAAGATGGTGCCGTTGGCGATCTTGACGGCCTGCTCGTCCGAATCAAAGGGGATCACTGCGAGTACGGGCCCAAAGATTTCCTTTTGCGCGAGGTCGCTGTTCGGATCGACGTCGCCAAACACTGTCGGCGCGACAAAGAGTCCTCCGATCTTTTTGCTCGCCTCTCTCCCGCCCACCAGTAATTTCGCGCCGGCTTTCTCGGCCTTTTCGATGTGTTGGTGTATAGCTTCCCATTGTGCGGCGTGCGCAGCAGGTCCAATGTCTGTGGTCATGTCTTGCGGATCGCCGAATCTGATTGATTTGATCCGCTCCAGAATCCCTTGGACGACGGTATCGTAGACGGACCGATGGACCAGTAGCCGTGAGCCCGCGATGCATGTCTGGCCCGACGCAGCAAAGATACCTGCGACACTGCCTGGGATCGCCCGGTCAAGCTCAGCATCATCCAATATGATGTTTGCTGACTTTCCTCCAAGCTCGAGCGTTACGGGAACAATATTCTGCGCCCCTTGCTGAGCGACTATGCGGCCGATATCGACACTGCCTGTGAAACTGATGCGACCGATGGCTGGGTTGGTCACTAGAGCCTTGCCGACTTCTGCTTTTCCCGTCACGACATTGAATACACCAGGCGGGAATCCTGCCTTCTCGACAAGTTTGGCGAAATATAGAGTGCTCACTGATGTATACTCCGAGGGCTTAACCACGCACGTGTTTCCTGCTGCGAGACACGGAGCCAGCTTGTTGGTGAGGATAGCAATGGGACTGTTCCACGGCGTGATCAAAGCACAAACACCATAAGGCTCGCGCATGGTATAGTCGAAGACATGCGGATTGTCCATCGGCTTCACCTCGCCAGTCAACTTGTCGGCCATCCCAGCAAAGAACCGATAGTTTCTGGCGGAAAAGAACATCTGGCTCTTTGTCTCGCGTCGAATCTTGCCATTGTCGGACGACTCGATTATGGACAGCGACTCAGCTTCTTCCTCGATCAGATCGGCCAGCTTGTTCAGCAGTTTGGCTCTCTGGACACCAGGAACTTTGCACCAGCTTTCAAAGGCCACCCCAGCCGCTCGAATTGCAGCCTGTACATCTTCGACGGATGCCTGTGCCACCTTTGCCCAAGGTTTATTGGTGTACGGATTGATCGTGTCTTCGCTTGGGCGGCCACCCTGGCATTGTTTGCCGTTGATATAGAGCTGATATTCCTGGGCCATCCTGCCAAAAAAAGTTCGGGATACTCAGTCGAATCGAGAACTCTATCAGCCAAACCACGATATAGCCAAAGTCAACCACAGTTTTGGAGTCATATGAGCCACCTTTTCTGGACCAGCTCCGTCCTCATGCTTATGAGATGAGTCGGAGATAGTCACAACTCCGCAGCAGAGACAAATGACTGCCGAGGGTGTGATATCTCCAAGGAGTGGAGTGTATTCTCCCTTGAGGGATTTTTGGATGATAGTTGTCCAGTGGGGATGGGGAGCATTTTCAAGGATGCGTCTTTGATAATGGTTATTCCGAAGGATGACATGAATGCAAAGAGTGAAGGCGGACGGGTGGCGGCAACTAGACATTGACAGAGGGTGAGTGCTTTACCTATAACCCTAACTTACTAGGCAGGTGTCGGTTCCCCTATTTAATTACTTAGCGAAAAGCCTTGGGAGCGCCAATCGAGGTATCTAGACGGGGCTCATCTGTCACGCCTGTCACTTAGAAAGGACCCTAATAAGTACCTTCCGGGCTGGTTCCTAGCACCTAAAAGCACCTAAACTACTGACGCCCAGACTCACCTACATGTAAGTGGGCAGATTCTAGCTCCTCAACTCAACTCAGTCCTTTCCTGCACCGCCGCAGCCCGATTCTATTTTCCATCAACTTCTAATTACCATGCTAATCTCACGCCGCCCCTGGCCGAAAGTCTCTTTTCACAGAAGATTTCACGACTTAAAGCAAATTCTCAGAACCACATAGAGGTCGAGGCGTCGCCTCGGGGTCTAACCATGGCCTATCTGAAAAAACTGACTACAGCATGCGGTGCTGTTAACAACAGCCAAAGAGACAATGCAAGCCCTTCCGACAAGCTCAAAACACCGCTCGCTCTCATCAGAACACAAAGGTAAACTTGTGCCTTGCCATAACAGTGGCCAACGGACCATACTATCAAGCCAAGGCCAAATCTGAATATTTCCTTGCAGCAACCTCATCACACCTCTTCCTATACCCCGGAGCAGGTCCCATGTAGCGTGCAATGGTCCTCTTCTGCTTGTGAGCAAGGTTCTTGTTGATCCCTGTCATCCAAGAGTCAACCTCGTTTGTCAACAGGCCCTCGGAACATTTGTAGACATGGTCAGTCCACTCTGCCACTCCCTTCTCAGTCGCTTCAATCCGTGTAATGTTGTTGTCTCGGCAATAGCTTATGCAGTCGGCAATCCAGTCAACCGCGAATTCGATACTTCGGGGTATATTACCAAACATCTGGTGAGGCCCCATGACCATCATCATGTTAGGAAATCCGTGCACGAAAAGACCTAGCTGTGTACGGGGGCCCTCGCTCCAGACGTCGTTCAGTTTCTTGTTGCCAACGCCCTGAAAGTCGACGGCAGTGAAACACCCTGTCACAGCATCAAAACCAGTGGCGTAAATCAGAATATCCAGCTCAAATTCTTCACTGCGAGTCTTGACCCCCTTCTCTGTCACTCGTTCGATCGGGTCTTCTTTGATGTCGACTAATCGAACATTATCTTGGTTGTATGCCTCGAAATAATGGGTCTCCATTGGGATCCGTCGCGTTCCCCAGCCGTGGTCCTTTGGAATGAGCTTTTCTGCCGTGACGGGATCTTTGACCCTTTCTCGGATTTTGTTGGCGAAGAATTCGCTACAGGCAGCATTTGCCTGCCGGTCATACGCGACATCCGGAAAGTTGCTGACCCATTTAGCAAACCCCGGGCGCGAGTATATGTCTTCCCAATGTGCCAGCCTTTCCGCCTCGGACACGTCGGCCAACTTCCGTGGCTCTGCTGGATGCACAAAGCAAGTGGCTGATTCCTTGCACTTCTTAAATATCTCGGGATATTGCTTACGGATTTCGTCCATCTCTTCTGGCGTGATTTTTGCGTTGCGGAGTGGAGCTGACCAGTTCGCGGTTCGCTGGAACACTGTCAAATGGCCCACGGTCTTCACAATCTCCTGGATGATTTGTATTCCCGTGGCCCCGGTGCCGATTATTCCCACCCGCTTGCCTTGGAGACTGACAGGTTCCCGTGGCCAGCGGGCGGTATGGAAGGCTTGTCCCTTGAAGTCGTCGAGACCTGGAATGTTGGGGAGGGTTGGTTTATTCAAAATACCCATCGCAGTGATCAGGAACCTCGAGGTATATCGGTTACCCTTGTCGTCAGTCAGTTCCCACGATCGACTGTCGTCGTGGTAATGTGCCGATTGGACTTCGGTGTTGAATTGCATATCTCGTCGCAGGTCGAACTTATCGGTGACGAATTGAATATATCGCAACGTCTCGGGCTGAGGGGCAAAATGCTCCGTCCAGCTCCATTCATCCAGCAACTCCTGTGAGAAGGAGTAGTTGTAAGAATAACTCTCAGAATCAAAGCGGGCGCCGGGGTATCGATTCCTGCAGACAGAGTCAACCTCGTCCACGATCCCTGGTTACTCAACAACATCCGGTGGCACCAACCAATACCATGTCCCTCCTTCGCCTGTGCCAGCCTCAAGTACTCTGGCTTTCAATCCCAGCTGGCGCATACGATACAGGGAATAGATTCCACTCAATCCAGCGCCAATAATCAACACGTCGAAGTCGAGTTGGGTGGCCATGGTGGAAAAGACTATCTCGGTCGCGTCGGTCAGGTTGATTGTTTTTGATACAACATCAATGATCGAGGATTTCCATACATTTTTATGAAAACGATAGCGAGAGTGATGTTGGTCGCAAGCGATGCCCGCACTTCTCCGCGCAAACCCACCCCTGCCGAGGCTCACCATGGCGTGGTGTGTTCGTGCGGAGTGAGGAGATTCAACAACATGTGTGACATGTGTGTAGCCGCGTCAGGCACCTGAAGTCGTCACTAGATGGTGAGGTTTCGTCCTATTCTGTGAGTTGGGGAAGTGGCAGAACACACATGTCAGTCTCAACACAATCTGCACTTTAATACTTTCGTGTTGAATGAAACCCTGATCGTTAATATTCATCTTGAAGGTAGACACAGGTCGACAGCCGTAGCCACCCGCTGTTGGGTGCTGATATAAGGCAGCGACGGTCCGCGGAAGTTTGCTGCGAGGACAGATGTACAGAGTGGCATGATGGGGCTCGGTGGGCTCTAATACATATTCTAATCAACCCGGCCTACTTTCTTTCAGAGTGTAATATGCTCGATGCTCTGAATTGAGCCGGCCTCGGATGGGCCTCGGCAAGCTTCACACACTAGTACCAACATGTCGACTATGATCGGCAGATGGTTCCACTAGCCTCGGGGACTACCAGTTACCCGAATGGGCACTGTGTCAATCTTGTTCACCAGAAAACGTAAAGCTTCATAATGCTTCCCTCCAGCTCGGCCGTTCTTCTGGCTTAGACACCTCCGCGCAGGGCCGGCTTAAGACTTCGTGTACAGCTCGCCCGTTTTCGTATACAAGGACAAGAGGCACCCTCGCCGCGTCGGTCAAAAAAACAAACATAACCTGATCAACAGTCAAAGCCAGAGCTGCTATTTTCCAGAACGGAGAGCGGAGACTGCACCTTTGTGGGGTCACGTCCGTCCAGGGATAAATATATCGGTATAGAGTCTAGAGGTAAATACACATGGTGGACCTGGGGAAGTCTAGGCGTTTCACTCAGGTGTCTTTTTCTGTCGATGAAGTTATCAACGCAGAACCCTCGACATGAGCTGCCTCCATTTTGTTGTCTCCTTGATCCCCTGGTGCTTCTGTTGCTACCTTCCGGACGGGTTCCACCCCAGGGTCCCCAACCGTTTTGCCAGTATGGACGTCCACGACGAGATCATGCGTTTGATGGTCGACGTGGATATCCTCCGAGTAGACGACAACCTCGTCGGTATCTCCAAAGATGGCGGAGATCTCCTCGAGTGGCAATCCCTTCGTCTCTGGTATTACAAAGAAAGCTACGATGCCGCCGAGGCCGGAAATGATGATGAAGACGAGGAAGAACTTCCAGCCAATGTTCGCGAATGCCGTGGCGGCCACTTGGAGGTAGATGAGATCGGCGAGAGAAGTCACACAAATGGCCATCGCCACACCCCTTGCCCGAATATGGTTTGGGAAGACTTCGCTGTAGAAGACGACGCCACCGACATCGACGCCGCAGCCGTAGCACAGGAGGAAGAGGTACAACATGGCAACACCGGCCCGCAGCGCGGGGAAGTTCGGCGTCGTGGGCACCGGGCTGGCGAAGTTGGCAACGATGGCGGCTTCGATGATCAGGCAAATACAGCAGCCGAAGATGCCTCCGAGCATGAGAAGGCGTCGACCCACCCTGTCTATAATCACAGCACCTGTGGCACGATGTTAGTCCCGATCTTGTTTCTTCGTAAGTATCTTCGCCAACGCCCTTACCGAAAAGGTTGGCAAAGTTGCCAATGGTGATCCATCCACACTGGAGCTTCAACTGATCCACGGTGCCGTATCCAAGAGCACCGTACAGCGTAGGACCATAATTGTTGATGACCAGGACCGCGGTGGACTGCCCCAGGAAAGCGAAACCACAGGCCAACAGATTCCGCTGGCGGTACGATTTTTTGAAGAACATGGCCCGGTACGTCGGCGCGAGACTCCGGTCGAACTCTGCCTGTTTCTGCATCTGGTAAAACTCGCCACGGGCGTATTCCTGATCCGGGTCGTTGGGCACTTTGTGGATGTCCATGACGATCCGCTTGGCGTCTTCGACCTGGCCTTTCATCAACAGGTACCGTGGCGACTCTGGCGCCCATAAGACGACTAGCATATGGATGGCTGGGAAAATCAGCGCAAGACCGAGAGGCCCTCGCCATTGTGCGCCCGGGTTGTTTTCAACATAGTAGAAAGCCAGACCCATGTAAGTGGCGATGGAGTAGCCGACGTTGATGAACACCCCGATCAGGCCGACAAAGAAGCCTCGCAATTTTGGCGGTGCCAACTCGGCCATGTAGACCGGAACTTGAGCAAAAGTCAGCATCGCCGCCGCAAGCTGCCGGCCCAGGCATTTGTGATGGACAACGCACTGAGTGTAAGGAACCCCCATGCTCCTCCTCCAGCAATCAAGCGGAATATAATGAACATGGTCGTGTTGACCGAACCAGTCAGACCTGCACCGCCAATGAGGCTCGTGACCACACAGAATGCTGCTGCTGCCTTTCGTCCCCACCTGTCCATGATTTCGCTCGCCATCATGACACCTATACAGGCTCCGGCCTATTGGTCATGAATTGGTCAGTCAAGGCTCATGTACGGGCTGGCCTGGCCACGAAACCATGTTGCGGGATTCTCCCAAACCTGAAAGACACCAGACATGGCCCCGATCAGAGAGTCGGCGTTGTGGGCCTTCTCTCCCGTCGCGGGGTCGATGAGCTTCATATAGAAGAGGAACGATGGCTGTGCGAGGGTGACGCCGATGATCGAGGATGGGTAGCCAAATGCCGCCATGCCTGAGCTCGCAAGGGCGAAACAGATCCAGAAGTTCCTCCAGTTCCATTGTCGGTCCTGCTCGAACCCTTTCCCCGGTCTGCCCTCTGTGGCATGCGTCGTCGTGTTGCTGAGGATCGCCATTGTTTGCGATGGTTTCAGGAAAGGGAATAAGCTAGCAAAGAACCCTGCGATACGAGAAGGGCAGGGGCCACGGTATTCCTATATAAAAGCCAAAGCTGGGTCGAAGCAATAACACGACTTCATGTGTTAGGTACTATCTTGCCTCGGACCTTGGGCTTACGAGTAGTAGTGGCCGGACCATCGCTGTTGAACATGGATCCGAGTTAGCGAGCGAATACCTGGCCATATGGCATGTGAAACGAAATGCACCATCTGCGTAAAGAGTGGGGGATACGATATCCTCAATGTCTAGATTCACTCCCCAGATCCGCTTAAACGGCCCACAGTAACTGTGGATCCCTCACCGAGGTTGCCATGATGGGTCCTCAATGCCTATTCGTGCCTCTATAACTTGGAGAGGATTCAAGCAATGCCTTCAGCCGGGCCCGGCCGATCTGATACCGAGTATCAATGAGGAAGGCACATAGATCCTGACAGCAGCTCATTGAAGCCTTTCTCGTATTTGTTTGTCTGAAATACTGCTTCAGAACTGGTGGTGAGGGATCGTCTTGATCGTCTGCGGTCTTGGTGGTATACATAGATTGAAGATGTTTGGAGGTTAGCCCAGGTACCTTTAGCAGACTAGTACTTGTGTTGCCGGCAGGAAGGGGAAATCGGGGCATGAAGGGGCCAGTGATATCGAGAAGGGGAGCTACTGGGGATGCGCTGCATTCGCTCATGAGACTTGGTCCCTTTGCGCAATACTGATGTTGCCAGAGCCCAGTATCGCAGGTCACAATGCTTCAGTATTTTGGGTTATGATAGCCGATGCTCACTTACCGAGGTCGCTTCACTCCTTGTGAAAGAGGCAGCCTGAAGATCCGCGGTATAGACGAGCCGATTGGGCAAATTGGGCACATCCCTACATGTCTGAGGCGCCTCCTTTCTTTTTTTTTTTTTTAATTTTGATTTGTCAATTACCGTCATCTGGAATATATGCAAGGAGAGGGTACACCGCCGCAAGAAAAGGGGAGACGGATTCGGTATGGTACTGCATAACACTTACATAACTGTTTGCATACTTCTCCCCATATTGCATAATTTACATAATTTATCTTCAAAGGTTCAGATTCCGGAAGCTGTTGAAGACAAAAGGTGGGGAGCAAACTGGGTCGCGCAAAAGGAAACAGCAAAGAGGTTCATATCTCGAGGTGGTGGTAACGTCCTACGACATCTTTACTATAAGATCACTCATGACACTGGACGGTTGAAGCAAATGCGCCAGCCATCGCCTTGTGAGTCCCCCAGCTTAACCATATTTTCTCCCCCGAATCATGCTTGTAGCAGGTACATCTCTCTTTTTCAATGACGTGGGTTCCGGAGTGTTGCACGTGTATACAGCACCAATGGATGCCCCGAAGCAGAACTGCATTGGAGTCTGACAACATTCGTTGTTTCCATTGCAGACGCCCCCCTGTGGGACGCAGGCAAGCGTTGAAGTCGTCGTTGTCGGAATCGTGCTTGTGGTAGTAGTGGTTGTTGTTGTTGTCGTCGTCATGGGAGTAACCTGCAAGCATTTGTTAGCAACAGCGCATCTATCACTTTGACCGTCGACTCACAGTTTTGGTGCTGGGAGTTTCGATACAGGAGCAGAAGGTCGATAAAGCTGCTCCAGCCTCGGACACCAAGACAGACCATTGCGATGCCTTGGCGTCCTGAGTCGTCGTCGCACTTCTTGAAGTGGTGGGCGTAGTTGATGGGAGTCTTGTTGTCGTCGTGGTAGTCGAGGAGGAGTGTCTTGTGGTTGTCGTTGTGGAAGATGTTCGAATATATCCCCGTTTATCCTTGAATGTAACGGATACGACTGGCTGAGGGTATTTTGCGCTACAGAAGGACTGCGCAGGGGGATATCCCTTTAGTAGAGGGACGGCGATTGCATTGATACCACTGTTGCAGGCTCCAGCTGTGGCGAGAGTGGCGACGCCGAGCAAGAAGAGAAAGGAAAGTAGCTTCATATTTCCCACCTGCTCGTGGTGCAAGCTGGGTTTGGGACCCGAGTTAAATAATCCAGAGTGGTGTTTCGTGGAATGCAATGCAGTAGGAGAAGATTAGTATAACGCGTTAAGAAATGCTGCTGGTAGCCAGAGAAGCTTGTTTCCAGGGACTTATATATTGAAAAATTCGAGTACGGTGGCTAGGTCTGGCCATCGAGATGTCCCCTTGCATCTCGTATAGAACCAGGAGTCCTACTTAGAATATCGAAGCTTCCTAAACCCATTTAGCCGTCCGGGGCGCAACTGGATACAGCGCCGGAAGAGGATGGCGATCTAGAACGCTTGCTAGATACCGATATCGGCCAAAGCCGCGGCCGCAATAGGCAGGTGTCTAGCCCGTTGTTAGCCTCATTGAGGTGGACAAAAGGACATCTAGCACCGAATCAGGAAAGTGTGAGTCTAGCCCGATTTATACTTTGGGCATCGGCAAAATCATCCCTATTCAGGTACTAATCATTGAACTGGGGCTCTCTGTGGCTGGCTGACTACTTGTTATTTCTTCTCAGCTCGCCTACGAAGCGAGCGTTCTCGACTGTGACAATACCGAATGAATTTATATCACACAACTACAGTCGATACTAATTGTGAGACTGGCATATACCAGACATGCGTTTTGGTCTTAAGTTTGGGTGGCTCCAGGCCAGACTGCTGCCCGTTGGAGGCGAAGGCCATTGAGAGCGGAATCCTCATCAGGTACGGGTTCTGAGAGCGTGCCCTGAACTAACAGCCTCGACGACAGAGATCAACGTCGTCTGTGGCTGATCTGGAAACAAATATTCCTGTACCTGTCCTTGTCCTCGCAGATACCGGAGTCTATTCCCACCACGCGATGTGAATTCTGTGCGATGACGGTTGACTAGCTGACCCGAGAATGGTGGTACCGAGACACAGGACCACGTATCAAGCTCGTGAGACGGTAAGTTGGGAGATGACTGGCGTTGAAGACGCAGGACTGGGAGGTTTCGGGGTCCCCACGCAAGGTAGTATCAGCAACTGTGGAATTGATAAAGTTAGCGATGGCTCTGGAGAGGTCGCCGTCGCCGCAATGTCATCGTTCGGTGGATGATGATGCTGCGTCGGTGGCCAGACTGTCCAGTATCAAGACTTGTGTCCTTCGCTTGTTTCCCCGTAATTCCTTCATAATGACACTTGAAACTCCCATTCTTTCCTTGGCAACTGCAACTAATGATACCCTGTTGATCCTATTTTCAGCCTTCAACCTCGGACGCGATCAATGTGCGATGAATCGTGTATGGAGTAGCATGTGTGTCTAGAAAAAGATGGTCCCGGAGAGAGCGCCCGACAATCTCGACTCGAGAGCCTTGCCTACCTAGACAGGTGTGGGAGTCTGGCAGGCTAGGGTAAAGGCGCGAATGAAACTGAAGAGGCGAACTTATCCACCCACCCCCGCATTGGTGTCGGAGGACGTGGGGAGGCAATTGCGCCAAACTTGCCAAGGTGAGCCGGGCCGGTATCGCCGGGGTTGCTAAATGTGGATGTACCGAGGCTCATCAGGTACAAGGTGGGTTGAAGTCTACCACCTTTTGAAATATTGTCCCAACACCATTGCCTTGTATTTCTTATCGTGTTTTGTTGGAAGAACGCCGTGTCGCTTGCCACTCTTTCAGTCATAGCCACCCCAGCTTTAGAGCATTGCGGATAGAAGTATTGGGAGCTAGCGGTTCGGTTCCTCTCATTTTCTCGGTCAATTGCTCAAATCATTCCGGCCAACAACATAAAGACCTCAAAAGCTGCTTCAACAACCATGGTGTCCAAACTTCACGCAGACTTTGATATTCCTTGGTGCAAGAACCTTTTGCAGTCTGACATCTTCGATGTCGATATACCCTATCAGCACCCTTATCGGAATGATCCCCCGTTTAACAAAGATCTCTCCAACAGTATGTTCCGACAGACGCTCTACACCGCCGACGGTATCCGCGCGCAAATCAACTTTAAGCGACGCACGGCAGAGCCGGATTCTATTATTCCCTGGGAATACTGTTGTCTCTTGTCCCTTGGGCCTGGGATCGATGGCAAGACGGGTCGTGCACACGGAGGGTTCAATGCCTTGTTGCTGGATCAGATGACTGGAACTGTGGCGTCAATGGTGTCGCAGACCATGGCACCGTCGACAGCTACCATGACAGTCGATTACAAGGCGCCGATTGACACGCCAGGGGTGATACTGTGTCGCGCATGGCCGATCGAGCGACAAGGGCGGAAAACATGGATCAAGGCGAGGATCGAGGACGGGCAGGGCAAGCTGCTCGCAAGTGGAAAATCACTCTTCATTGATGCGAGACAACAGAAAATATAAGATCTTACAACGTTTTTGGTAATCTTTACTAGAATATTCTCTCCTGCTTCCAACTTTGGATTTTATCTTGTGAGCAGACAAACCTTTGAATTTCCCCAGTCCTGCTGATATACAGAAAAACTGCAGCTGAAAGTCGAGTAACCTCCTGTTGGGTCCCTAAGAGACACTCTTGGGAAACAAAGAAATACCGCTGTGAGGAGAAGAAGCATACGGCGCCCCGAATATTTCATGAGGCTGAGGTGTCGGAGAGATTCTGGGAGCCGCCAGTCCCTATTTCGGCGGTGTGTGTCATTTGAATTTGTCAGACCTCAATCATTCACAGCACCTTCATAGAGAAGGTTTGCCGAGAGCTGTTCCCACACCGAACGAACATCGTAAACAACTCTCACTCTCTGCTCCCCAATCCAACCCAACTGCAATACCAACATAGAACCTTTGTCATGTCTCATCATGACTCAGGAAGACCGCCGAACAGCCTGACATGCACTCTGTCAAGCAGCTACCGCTAAATGGGCATGTCCCCCACGCAGACACACTCACTATTGCCTCCCCGCTTCCTCGCTCGACGGCCAAAAGCTGTGCATTCAGCTTGACCTCCAGATGCTCTCTTTCCACAGATGGTTGCACACTGTGCCTGTCTCATCCTCTTCCACGTTTGAAATTAGAGACATGACCACCCACATTCACCTCTAACCCGTTCACTCTCATTCCTTCCTATATCCTCAATGCGAGACGGCATGGTCGAATCTCCGCAATTTTCTGAACCAGGACATGAAAAGAAACAAAGCCACCGTCTAGAAGAGTTCGGTATAACTAGATGGATTGACGCCTTTAGCAAAACTTACATTAATGAGGTCATGAATATTAAACCATTTCACACCCCAAGCATCCGGCGGTCTTGATCAACATCTCCTGCCAAATTCCATGCATATCATATTGTCTAAGTATGTCTTGCTTAATCGAGTCCTACACAGTTTTGGAAGCGGCAACAGCTTAAGAGGCATATAGTTTGCCGATTTGTCCTTATCTGTGCAGTATATCCTGCTTCAACTGTTTTATCGATTGCATAAGGATCTTATCGGCTCACATCGTCTTTCTGCCCGTCGAAATACACGAGAACGTTGCCCTGACACTGTTTGCCACGAGATCATCACCTCGAATTTTGCAAGAGCTTTTTGTTGAACGATTGCGATATCTCACTGAAGGACGTCGTAACCATTCGACACAAAGTAATGACGGCAGAAGAATGTTCTAGCATACTCACAAATGGAGCAAGAAGAAGTCTCAGCATTCGAGGCTATGCTATGGTGGTTGTAGCGCGGTATCAAGCAGCTCTGCTTCGGCTTCACAAGAAACCTTGAACGGCTTGCAGGACCCTTAAGTACATGGATCTGATGCCGCCGTCATCACTTCTCGATCTTCACACCGACAGACGATGTGTACGGACATATCGACCTTTTCTGGTGACAACAAATGTGAACAGGCTACCGTCAATAAAGTTTCTCGAGACAGTCGCCACAATAACTCGTGCATTGCCATTTGTGGCGCCTGTATTCAAGAGAATGCAATCCTCGAAGCGGGTCTTGACGCCTTTCACGGGGATGCTAGTCGCTCGCTCCCGATGTGTCCCCTGAGGAATCTACGAGACTCGAAAGTTTTGCAGCCACCTTGGCAAGCAAGCGCTGGCAAGCTCGACTTACGGTCCGAGACGTAGTGGCAACAGCACTGGAAGGAGTTGGTGACACGCATAGCGCAATTTAGCCGGAGGTTGGAACAGGACCCCGACAATGCGTTTGCATCCCTGCAAGCGGCTTCCTTTGGGCTACTGTAACTCCAGGGTTGAGCAGGCAATGACTCCTGACAACCATTACACCGAGATGCAGATAAGGCCAACAAACTACTGGCATGCGAGCACCCCCTGAACGTCCTTGGGGCCCACCGATACGACGGTGCAGGAATCGCAATGTTTCTTTCATGACCTGTTCGGCCGAATCTACAGCACCCAGCACCCTTTTCCCTGCCTTTCGCGCCGCCACTTCGGCACGGCCAGCCACAAGACGAGCCTTCATGGTGGTAGGTAGACCCCTACCTCGTACAAGATGATTTTGGAACAGTCGAACAAGCGGGATCAAGGTAGCCATTGAGTACTCTGCTATCGGAAAGGGAAATGACAGGTGACAGTCCGAACACGGAAGGAGACTTACTCATCGGAAATGCGAACTGCAAGACTGCAAGCAATGGGGCTGAAACATTGGGCTGACTCATGTCGAGAGCAAAAACGCCAGAAACCCTGGTGTCACCCGGGGTTGGGGAAACCCTGATGCCATCGAGGCCTGCTCCAGGCAGCGTCGCCGAACAGGGTGAGTTTGCCTGTTGGCTCGCTATTGACGTTTGGTGGCAACTTGGACAACGCCTGTCGTTTGGGAGGGCAGGGTGAGTGGATCAAACTGGCCTCTTCCCCTAAAAACTTCAACACCCCATACATTGGCACACGCAGTTGAAAAACGGTCTGGGATTTATCTAGTGAGTAAGTTGCAACCAAGCTGATATACACTTCATCTCGTATTTGACTTGCTGGTAAGTCGTCCAATTCATTTGTTCAGGGTTGATTGCAAGGACTCGGCATGTGAAGAACCATGGACCTGGAGCAGGGAGACGAAACCCAGTGAAAAGAAGAGCTCGTGAGCAAATCCCTCATCTTTGCCATGTTCACCCAGTCAGTCTACCAATAGCCATCAAAACTTGGTGGTCCACGCCTGACAGCAGGACAGAGTTTCAGACGATCTCCACCAAAGCTGCTCCCCTGGGCAGCTGAGCTCCGCAGGCTTAGTCCAACCAGCCACCTCCGGGTTACAACAATCGCGGGATATGACGCAGTTACACAAGGCAGTATGTTTTTCCTTTAGAGAGCAACCCAGGCAAGACAAAGACAGTAATATCGCAATTTGCCACGATCAGATACCGCATCCCCCAGGGGGTTCTACCAAGTCCAGTGAGTGCTAATCTCCATGCATGACAAGCAGAACTTGCCGGTGCCATATTAATCGTCATCCACGCGATGCCGAATAGGGCTGCTCTTCATGAGTGTCTCGTTTCTTCCCCTCCCTGCATACGTGACTCGTGAGAGAAAGCGGGGTTTCAGGGATTATACTGTAGGTCCGTGCGTTTGTGGATGCCGTGGGCAGCCAAAGATGTCACAATCCCTACACTCCAGCTCGAGCCGTGCCAAGTGGCCTGGAACTTGACTGCTCATCGTCCTATTCTCCTTGCAACGTCTGTCTATACACACTAGCCTACGTTCCCAACTGCCGACATCCTCTGGAATGATATTCGATATAGAGTTCCTGCACTTCTCGGAGTGGGACAAAACGTGGCGCGGGAGACAACAAACGAGGACGCGCGCGTCAGGACCGAGTACTCTGAGGTCATAAAACGCCGAGAGCAAAGTGGAAATGTGGCTAGTTGGCGCAAAACAAGCACATGGGCTGCCTAGCTCCCAGGTAAGTGGTCTGGGGTCATGGAGGTATACCGATCGGCGAGGTCCAGATCCCTCTAATGCCCGAAAGGGATATTCGCCCGTATGGGGAGAGGAGTGAAAGACACGGGGGCATTGGTTGCCATTTTGTGGAGGCTATCAGGTGGCTGGCCAATGAAGAGACTCAGGGGCCGGCACTAGGGCAAAGTGTCCAACAGGAGAAAGCCAAATTTCAGCCATGGCTCGGTCGTCAAACGTCGCGCGAAGTGCGAAGAACGTTGTCAGAGTGGAGGGAACAAGACCATGCCAACTTATTCACCTCGTACAGACGGAACCTTGACCTCGCTCCCGCGTCTCCGGGAATGTTTGCACCAGAAAGTATGAAGAGACCTCGCAGATCTCGGTGGTCTAGACCTCGAGAGACTTGAGTCTAATATACGCCACAAGGCCGCTAAACGGCGTGTAGGGGGTGTGTGAGTGGAAACTGGCAGACGAGTGATCTTATCAAATGCGACAATCGCACGAATCGATACCCTGATCGGAGCGAATTCCCTGGCCTCGTTGCTGATCGTGTCTATACAAGTGGCGGTGTGAGCGACCGACTCCTCCTGTACCCTGGCACTGAGATCAGATCAGCTTGAGACATGGCTAGGCTGATTGACATGGCATGACGGCCGCGGATAGTGCCACCAGCGCTGTTGAAAAGAGATCAACAGGAGGATCGGCAACGACAAGGCACTCTGTTGAACATTCTAGGGATAGCGGGCACGGGCAGCAATGGCACTACCCACAGCAAAGGCTCACGGACTGTGCAAGCAGGTGTTTGAGCGCAAAATGGCGGCAAATATGCTGAATTGATACCGTGGCTATGCGTAGATACGCGGTACATGAAGCAGATACTCAACTCCCCCGTCCAGCAGTGAGCCTGTGCCTGTTGTTATGGTACGGCAGCGAGGTAGGTCCTGGCATCCCCCATTAAGAGTTGATTCTTGTCAAGCTATCTCCGTGATCCTCCAAATGGCGGATTTGACTTCTGAGGCCTTGGATTTCCTCTGCCATGTGCCGGAAGTTGACCTCGGACTCCTGAATGTAGGTGATGGCATCGTTGATGACATCGGACTTCTTCATGCCATTGAATGGCTCGCTGATAATGATACATTCCGAAGCCTCGATCTGAGATTGGAGCTGATACTTGGCCTCGCGCAGAGTGCAATAGAGCTCCTTGAGTTTGTTGTTTACCTTGTCGCGATATCTCCGCTCCGTGATGGAGTGAGCTTGTCTTTTATCGCTGGTACTGGATCTGTTCCTTTCTTGAGCATTTGTCCTGGAGCTATAGCTGGCTTCCGTTTGTCCACAAGGGTCAGGACTCGTGCCGTCTTGGTGTATTTGACGGGCCAGAGCCATATGGGCAGGCGTCGTATCACTGCTGTTGTCGTGAAGACTCGATTGCTGGGCGAGCCAGGTAAAATGATCCCCATCGCCATATTCGGGCGAGGAGACTGGCAAGCAGATCCTGCCGGCCAACAGATCGGCCCGGGACTGTTGTGCTTCCTGAAGAGGCAGCCCAATTCTTTTGTATGAATACTCGGAGACGTCGACAGGGACGAGATTCGAGGCCGCATCGGGCAGTATAAACAAAGAAGTATTCTCACAGGCCGTGGCCAAGTATGGCGGATGGTGATGGGATGCTTGAGGATGCCAACCTGTGGCTGGAACGCCTTCACTGTGGTTATAAGACATGAGCCCCGACACTGACAAAGACAAGGGAACAGTGGGCCGTATTGGTTGACAGTTGGTCTATCGAATCCCGCCCATTTCCGACCGTTTTTGGGCGGACGTTGGCAGTCTCTATCGAAGGGAAATCTGGGGAAAACTGGTGTATGGCACTTTGGATCCCCGGTGATGGTGTAGAATCCCAGCCCACGTTCTCCATCTTGAGACTGACCTGGCAAAGGATGCGATGTACGGCTTCAATATATCGTGTCCCCACGACGTGTTGGGCGGGGCAGTTATTGGACCAGAGCGATCAGAGGGACCAGAGGGCTGGCTGGCAGTCCGCCTTGCCGCATTCAGGGTGAGATTGACACAGCTGGGCTTAGTGGTGGTAAGAAGGTTGGGATCCATTTTCTCCCATTCCAAACACACTCTGGTGCCTCTTGGGGCGAACTCTAACCATCTATTCCTCTGGGGTTTCCGCCGACGCTGGACCCTCGGTTGGGTTTGTGCTGAGTTGGGGCAGACCAAGGGCAACTTCTGTCGTTCCCAACCCGACAAGGCCCCGGAATCTCGATCCGTGGCTTCTTCAGGGTTGGGTGAAGCCCAGGGAATCAATGATGATCATGTACGTGGTGTGATACGCCGATGGCACAAAGAGGCGCCGTGGTGACCTACCACTTCGGGACACTTTGGAAGGTGACACGTGTTTGATAGGATGGCCAAGTATCAAGCAGGTCACCATCTGGCATGCGATGGACCGCAATAAATCCATCTGCACCATCTATTTCAGAAATATGATCGTTCGGATCCGTCGAGCACAGATTTTCTCAAGATATCATCCAACGACAACAACGGCGAACTACTAAGCTACCATGTACCCAGGCATTGCAACTCGACAGGGCTCTTTCCTCGGCGAAATCATATGTGCGGAGATAGCAACCTCGTGGCCGGTTTTGGCATGTCTTGATATGGGGAAGTCTCTTCTTGTCCAGGTCCTCGTCAAGCTTCCTGTGCATGCCCGGGCCACTCTGGCGGCGGAAGTGTAACACAGTCCTGATCCGAAGATGCATTCTATCAAGAAGCTACGGGGTATGGCAGGTGGTCATGACGCGGCCAACCTTGCCAGACCGAAGTTTTGTTGGACATGCGATTCTCGGATCAAACTAAAATTTTCCCATGCAAAGTGGCTTTGTGGCATGGGTATGTAGATGGGGTAATCTCCCATTGCCATGAAATGCTAGTTGGGCAGGTTACCAGTTGATTGAGACTTGATTTGTTGCTGAACAGGGACACAGCCACTGGGGACGTATCTGTCCCTTTCTGTGGTACTGACTAACGAGGTGGGTGAGAGGTCGAACGTGCCTACAATAGTGATGATGCATGATGATCGATTGGTGATGCGATGCGATGCGATGTGATGCGAATGCATGTACGACATACTCACACATAACCACATGAAGATGGCCTGAAAAGGGACCCCCTCCTCGCCCGCTTTGCTCGTACAAGCACAGACACTATAGACGTAAGGATTTAACTGCAACACCACAACAGACTGACTTTCCAGCTACATCCTATCTAGGCTAACGCTGGCCAACGCGGTTTGTCCACCGGCTGGCCCGCCCGGTGCTTTTCGGTGTTTGGACCCGGTCTGCCCACTTTGTATGAACCTAGGTTCAAGAATCGCCGGACACGAGGAGAATCTTTAGTCGACGAGCAGGTGTAGCCTTGTCTTACCTTGCACTGCCCGACCGCGAACGGATGCGATGGGCGGGTGGCTGTGTGGATGTCTCCCTGAACGGCGAACGGTGAGACAATTGCGCAGATGGGGAGTGTCTCCACAAACAAGGCCAGCCCGGTTTTTGTGGAGGGTCGGGTGGGTTAGAAGTGCGAGCCAGGTTCGCGGAGATGGTGTTGGTGTTGGTTGGCCTTATGAGGGGGAGTACGCGCACATACACAGATACACACATGCACAGAGAGAGAGAGGGAGAGAGAGAGGAGGAGAAGATCAAAGGAAAAGGAGGGAGAGAAGCAATCAACTGGAACATGGGGCACCAAGAGGGTGACCGTACTGTGTACCTCTGGCAATTCACTCACTGTCCCCATCTATCTATATACATTGCATACATAGCATACATACATACTTACAAAATGTACAATTCGACTCGTTCCATCGCCTTCCAGATCTCAGAACTAGGGGGAGAATCTACCTCTACCTCTCACAAAACGTTAGTACCTCTCAAGCTTTTCGCTCCTCTTGTGTCTTATTTCCCCCAGGAGATTTCAGATCTATCTGGACGAACCGAACGACCTACTTCGGGATCGGGTCAGGGCCAGAGCCAAAGCCAGGACCAGGGCCAGGGTCAGGCCAGGGTCGGGGGCCGGGCCCAGGCTTATGGCGAGAGACGGTATCGGATCCAAGGGTCAATACCTTCCCACCGGATGTGTGTCTGCCTGGTCTGGCCAGTTGCAAGTGTTCTCCCAGATCAAGGTCCCGGTCATTCCCCCAGGATATGTAACTCGTTGACCCAGTTCCTCATCCAGCCGTCCTCGGGGAAATTGTTCCCCAGCAGTTCAAAGTCGAGCACGTCGTCCAACATCGTGGTCCCGCCGAGGTTGCTCGGCGTGGGCGTGAACGCCGACGACTGCGTCTGTTGGGCAGGGAACACGTGCGGCACGGTCTGATCTCGCGGGGGCTGCTGCAGTGGGACGTTTTCGGCATTGTGCGGACCATTCGTGTTCGGAGCGTTCCGAAACGTCTTGTTGGTCGCCGAGAATTCCAGCGCCGCGGTGACGCGGTCGTAGTTGCCCGGCACGTCAGCGCCGTACGGGTCGAACAGGTCCAGAGGGGAGAAGGACAGGGTGTCGTCGGTGGCACTGAGGCGCGGCGGTATCGGCATCGAGAGCGGTTCTTTGGATTCCACCACCCTGCGGATCTCCTGCGTGTTGCGCAGGTTGGCCGCCGCGGCGGGCCTGGTTGTCGCCAGGGTCCGGAAACACCGCTCCAGCGTGTCCAGGTTCCCCTTGCATTCTTCCCGCAACGACGGGATCCGCAGGCAGGAGACCTGCGGGATGGCCGTGACGAGGAGGTTCCACGCGAACCCGGACACGAGCGAGCAGGTATGTCCCCGCAGCTCGATGGCCTCGAAGATGCGGAAGCTCAGGTTCGACGCTACGATGGCGGGGGAGCTCGATGGTGGGACGTAGAAGATGGATCGGGGCCGGTAGAGGATGATGATGGTGATGAGGAGGTAGATGTGTAGCTGGGCCAGGTCGAACGAGTACGGCGCCGCGGTCCCGTCGGCTTGGACGAGTCGGAGGGCGAGTGGCAGTGATCGAACAAAGTCTAGGAGTCGGAGACCTATTTTGTTCTTTTCGGCTGGAGGAGGATCGTTCTGCCGCGTGAGCAGCTGGCAGAGATCGCACAGAATTTCTGTAATGGCCACGTAGGAAACGAAGATCTGGGCGCGAATGTCGCTGGGGTCTGGAAAATCGTATATCGACGGCGGGTCAACCACGCAATCTGTCGGGTTGATGAGTCGGGGACGGCCGTGAGCCGAGGACATGACACTGTCTCTTGCCTGCACAACGTGTTAGTTGGTTGGTCAACATCCATTTCAAGAATCGAAACTTACGTATAAAGTCCACCATACCCTTCGCCTGAGCCTCTCCTGGCTACTGGGTCTGGTGGACTTCATGTGAAGACCCATCTGCTGAGCGAGACCGAGCGCATAGTTGCCCCAGAATGTCGGATGGTGGATAGAGATGTCTTTCGGCGTCGAAGGCGCGAAGAATTGCATCAAACATGACGCTGAAAGAAGATTGAGGGGGTTGCTCTCGGCGCCTGTGTCAATCAACGCCTTGACCTTGCGGTATTGCGGCTGCGCAGGGAGGGTGGTGTCGCTCTTAGGCTTGGTAGTCGCGGCAGCGAGCAGCACGGCTTGCAGAACCACCAGCGAGGTCGCTTCTGAAGGGGCGTCGGCCGAGACCATTCCACCATCCACCACCGGCATCCATGGCCAGCACTTTTCGTAGAAGATCTCGATAAATACCTGACGGACGGGGACTGGCGGCAGATCAAAGGCATTGTAGAGCTCCAGGACTTTCATGTCGCTCTCGCTTAGCGTGTGCTCGTAGGGCTGCCGTCCGCCGTGCGAGTAGTCGAGCCCGGGAAAGTCATCTCCTAGGACAGCCCGTCGCGACAGGTACGATGAGTTGCAGAATTCGTCAACTCTGGGAGACGAGGCGGCCGCGGCCAGGTCGACAGGACTTGGGGCAGCGACACAGTGGCGGATGAACAGAAGCGGTGCCATCGGTGTATCGGCTTGATGCTGTGGCGGCGGCGACGGGGCGGTCAGATTCCAGTCTTGTGGCTGGTGGCTGGTCTCCTGGGAGACAGGACTCGCTGCCGAATTCCGAGTTCGATACACCGTTCTGGCTCTTTTCTCCGGCTGGGGTCGCTGGTGACTGTGGTCTTTCCGCCGCCGCAAACGGGGTCTAAAAAAAGAAAGGTTATACTGTGGTCCATCTGGATGACGATGCTGCTGTGATACTCACTTGCAAGGGGTACCATGTTCGGCACAGTTGGAACACGTGCCAGCAGTCCCGGATATATCGCAACGTACTTGTTCAGGTCAGTGCTGGGCTCGGCCAAGTATACTCGGTATGATTGACAAGGCTTGAGGTGCCGAGTCCTCCTGTACCTACCTTTTCGAGCATAACAGGCCTCGCACGCGCGAGCATGATGCGGACGAGTAATTATGGTGGATGGATCATAGCTTTTGAATGTGGCCATTGCTGAAGACGGACCCGGTGTCACCGTATACCCATGTTTCGCACCATACAGGTTCTGAGGGAGAAACAGACAGAGGTTTCAAGAAGAAAAGTCTTAAAGCGACGATGATGGTGATAATCCCAGACCCGGGGACTAAGAAGCCACTAGACCTCGTTGGGAGGAGGAGAAAAGTGGGTCGCATCAGCCTCGTGCGGAGTTTATCAACCTCCGACCTCGGCGTCAATACCCATTCAAGCGCTTTTCACTCACCCTTTTTCTCGCACTAGCAGTATATGAGGCAAGTCTTCGCTGTTACCCTATTACCTCTGGCGTGAACCTCATTTGCACCAGGGAATACCAGCGGGTGGGGAAAAGTAAACTCAAATGTCTCCGCCACACAAACTCTCGCACACAAGAGTGCAAACTCTACAATTTCGATCTAGCTACGCCCTTCTCCTTCTCCTGCTGGACCTGTTTCCACAACTGTCTCGTGCTCACCATCATGGGCCAGAGATGCTGCATGTGGTTCATCTCGCTCTTCCGGGCGCCGTCCAGCAAAGCTTCATACGGGGTCTGGTCGCTTCTCGCCAACGCACTGTCCAGCTCAAACTCGGTAAAGCCGTAAGCATCGATGATTTCCTGCGCGTGCTGATCTGCCACCTCAACAATAATCGCGTCATATGCCAGGCGTAGTGAAGAGCGCTGATCGGACGTCAAAGAGAGCGGAGGACATAGTACTGTGTGTGCCGAAGTTACGATGGACAGGGAGAACTAATGAAGAAGAAGTAGTTAGTATCGTATTAAGATGGTACTCGGTGGTCTGAGTTGGAACATACCAGCTGGGCCAACGCTGTCATCGGCTTCTTGTAAGTTGCATCGTTCGGGATGTTGTCGACCACTTCCCAGAAGCCCTTCCAGTATATGAAGTCGCCGTGTGCCATTGTCAAAGCGTGGCATGCGTAGCTGGTATCGCGACCCGCATTCGTGTCTTGGATATGCTGTTGCACCAGAGCGACAAGCCGCTGCTCTAGAATAAATCTCTGTGCATCGCGCTCGAGCCACTCTTGAGGTGATTTGATACGCAGTGGCTGCGGTGTTGCGGTATCGCGTAGAAAAGACAGGTATGACAACGAGGGAAGGGATGATTCAGTTCCACTGTCGATTCGTCAGTATAAATTCTCAGAACGGCGAAGATGGGAATGCAATACGCTTTGAAGTGCTTGAGGATAGCCCTTGGTACTTGCTGGGCCACAACATAGTTATCGCCCTCGTAGGTCACGGAGTTGATAGAGTTGGCGTACATCCGGCCAAATCCTGACAGGGCGCTGTATCCATGCCCACCGCAAGCGATGCGACAGGTTTCCACGCCGTATCCCGTAATCTCAGTCGAGTAGACCTTGGCACCCACCGTCTGGAGGTGGAGATCTTCCAGCTGAGAGGTGTCGTCGGTCTTCAAGTAATTTGCCGTGTAGTCATCATAGGCACGCTTGATAGCTTGCCCGACTACGACAAGCGCTGTGGCCTTTTAAGAATTGTTAATTGAGTCCATTGATATGGCTTGTTTGATATAAGTCTCACCTTGGCAAGCAGTGGAAGCAACCGGTATCGCACACTCGCATAGTCGAAGACGCGGGTTTCAGAGCCGTCTTTGCGATTCGAAAATTGCCTTCGGAAAGTGGTGTAGTGGTATGCCACGGCGACAGCTTTCAAGAGGTCCCAGCCTGTGATCTCGGCCATGAGAGCACGCACCGTCACCATCGACCCGTACGAGTGCTTGAGATTCTTTGGCGGGACGTAGGTGCCGTCTCTGAGGACTTGTGCATTTCTGGCGAGCATCTGAGAGCGAGGGATGCGGACATTGTGGAACCGAAGAGCACCATTATCCGTCCCCAGCATGCCCTGGAACGCTTTGGGACCGAGTTCATAGATCTCACATCCTGGCATGAGCTCTTGGGTATCGAGTTTGCGCAGCTGAACCAGGAATAAATGGTTGCCGTAGTCCCTGCCCTTGATTATCAAGCGTGCTACAACAATACCATGTGTAGCCCACACCCCTGTAGCACCGATCCAGTACTTGGTGCTACTGATGGTTGGTGAGTTGATCAAGAACTCATCGGTGTCGGGGTCAAAAGTCGCTGTCGTCTCAATGCCCTTGACGTTTGATCCGTGGCCTAGCTCGGTCTGGCAGTACGAGCCGAAGATCTCGAACCGCTCAGCCTTGGGGATCCAGATCTTCTTTTGTTCGTCCGACATTTGCCGCTCCAGGTTTGACATGAAAACTAGCAACAAAATGTCAAAATCACAACTTCCAGCATCTTCGAATCTCTACAGCGGACGGAGAACATACTTCTGAACTGAGGTTGGACAGGGAGCATATTGTCCGTCAATTTGATGGCTTCCATGAAATGGCGATGAGGCCAGTTGTGTTCAAACTTGAGTCTGATGAGCTCTCGGCTCTGCAACGCCGCCCGAGTCCACGCATCTTTGCGGGCCAACGACGGCAGAGTGACATTCTTCTTGTCGAATATGGGATTGCCAATCAAGGCTTTGAGCAGAGTCTTCCTTCGCTCTAGCTTCTCCTCACCTCCCCAAAGGAATAATGTGAAGTCGGAATCCTTTGGCTGGACTGGAATGTTTCGAGACATGATGAGTGAAGAACATGGGCTTGCCGACTACACGGACACCATGTCCAAGTCCAGAGGATATGAATATACTGTCGGCGGACGCGTTGTTACTGCCATAGTCTAAGTCATGTCAAGCTCCGGCTAACGGCAAACTACCCACAATACTCCGGTACCCTGGACGTCCACTTGGACCTAGGTAGGTTGCTGGTTACTAGTTAGTCCTTGACTTGATCTGCGGGCAGAGTATCGGGAATTTCCTAATCCGGTAATCCCCAGCCTCCACCCGACATTTGCCAAATGCGATTGTGTCTGTCATCTTCTCCACACACTAGCACAGGAACGACCAGAGTTGCTCGGTCAATCTGCGGAAAACTCTGGAGAACCCTCAGCGGTATTCGACAAGACGGGACTAAAATAGACCGTCTGGAATATAACAAAAGGACTCTGGACTCTCAGGTGACAACTACCATCGCGGCAGAAGATCGGCAACAAGATGGGCTACCAATACCTCAGCGTCGAGCGCAAAGGCGACGTCTTCATTATCACGTTGAGAAAACCTCCGCAGAATCGTCTCAACGTTGCTTGCTGTCAAGAGCTCATCCGGGCATATCACTCGATCCAGAAGGAGTTGGGTCAAGATGCCGAAGGCGCCGTGGTATTGACTGGCAGCGATGCCAAATTCTTCACCACGGTCAGTTGACGATTAGCTGTTCTTCTCCGCTATACGCAGCTCTAACATTATGTATCGCAGGGACTCGATCTCGACGAGCGAGAAACCAACATGTTTGCTTCATGCGACGGTTTCTATCCTGTGAGTTGGCACAACAACCCCCCCTTCTTGTTTCCTCCTCAAAAGGCACTTTTGGTTCCCTTCTAACGGAAGAGAGCCAGCTCCTCGCCACTATCCTTGACTTCCCCTTCCCGACAATCGCGTGCATAACGGGCCACGTCATGGGCGGTGCCTGTCTTCTCACCCTCGCGCACGACTATCGCGTGATGAACTCGCAGCGCGGGTTCTGGCAAATGCCCCCCGTGATTGCCGGTTTGCACCACGACGGCATGGGGTCGCTGCTGCGGCTGAAACTCGCGCCCAAGGTCGCGAGAAAGGTCCTGCTCGAGGCGCACCGGTATACCGGTAAGGAAGCGCTCGAGGACGGGATCGTGGATGTCATCGCGCCGCCGGATCGGATGCTCGAGGAAGCCATCAAGATCGCCGAGCAGTGGAAGTCTAAGGCGAAAATGGGCGTTTATGGCTTGTTGAGGAACGAGCTATGGGGTCAGGCTCATTCGGCGTATCGGGCTGTGAGTTACGTCCATCATAAGCAGACGACAAGGGAGCCAAAGGTCAAATTGTAGAGAGATCCTGGAGTAATGTGCCAATGAGTGGGATTAAGGATTGCAAAGGAGAGAGTCTTCGTGAGATGGTGCCTGGTGAATTGTCTCAGATCGGGTTCAAGAAGCCTGATGTCTTCTCCCTGGAACGTCTTATAGAGGTGTCTATACTTGATATATACAACAAATCTAGGTGACTGGGGATTTTATCCCTTCTTCAGGACGTTGCACCACCCTGACATCCATGTACGAAATCAAAGCCTGCTCTCCCGCTTCTTAGATACCCAGCGTTGCACGTCGGCATGTCCTTCAGGGGGAAACAGTTCCTGGACAAGGACCTTTTTGATAACCTTACCCGTGGCGTTCTTCTTGAGCTCGTCCACGACACGGAGGAGCGTGGGCATCTTGTACCCAGCCAGCGTCCCTCTCAGATCTCGCCGAAGCTTTTCCAACGTCAGGTCTCGTGGTGCCTTGGGATTCTGGTTAGCTCACTCAATATACCACACATGGACCCATCGTTACTTACATCTGGCTGGAGGACTAGTGCTGCGGCAACCCGTTGACCAAATTCCTCGTCCTCGACACCGACCACCATGGCCTCGGCGACGTACCCAAGACCCAAGATCTCTCGTTCGATATCCAACGCGGATATCTTGTAGCCGCCGCTTTTGATTACTGGAAATCAAGTCAGTGGTGATACAGTGCATTAAATGGGATTTCTTACTGTCGATGGACGCTCGACCCAGGATGAAGTAGTATTTCCCTTCCCGACGGGCAATGTCTCCAGTCTTGAAATAGCCGTCAGCATCGAGGGCTTTTGCCGTCGCCTCCTTGTCAAACAGGTACCTGCGAAGGTCAGTCATCAGTTGGAAGTGAGTTTGAAGACAAAAGACGGCAGCTTACTTGGAGAACAAGATGGGACTTCGTATAAGCACCTCTCCTTCATCGCCATTGGAGAGTTTGAGATCAATCCCTGGCGCCTTCTCCCCTACAGAGCCATCTGGCACGCCCTGTGACCGCGGCGTTACTGTGAAGGCGTTTCCAAATTCTGTACCGCCGTAGCGTGTCAAGATCGCTCGACCGCCCCTCAGTTTCGTCCACTTCTGTTGCAGAGGCCGAGGCAGGGCTGAGGTGCCGCAGAGCAGGGCCCTGATTTCGTTCAAGCCGTTGACGTATTCCTGTAGTTCCTGCGGTGGCAGTTTTGACAGCCGCTGTTCATAATAGGCCATCAGGCGCATGTAGATGGTCGGCACTCCCGAGAAGAAGGATAGACCCCCTTGTCGAATTCGTTCCCACGTCCATTCGACGTTGAACCCACCGCTGCGGAACTCGATGCATCCTCCACTGTACAGAAAGGGGATTAAAGTGACGGTGACACCAGTTGCGTGGTGCACAGGCAGCACATGCAATACCATGTCCCCTTCCTTGATCCCCTGTTGGTCGCTGAAGGATGTAGCCACATCGTAGAGGAAGCCTCTCCGCTTGACTCCTCCCTTTGGGGGCCCGCTTGTGCCCGACGTGAAGATGACTAGACCGGACTTGTTCAGATCGAAATACGGATCCGACGAAATCTGTATCTGGCTTGGATCTAGGGGCTTCTGCATGATATGCGGCGTGATCTGAATGGCACGGAAACTCTCGTTGTGCTGTTGGCGAACTATCGATTCGAGCTCCCGTGCCAGCGGCACGCTCTTCTGTGCAACCAGGACGGCACAGGCCCTTGATTTGGTGGCATAGTATGTTGCTTCCTTGGGAGGAAGATCAGGGGCTGCATTCGTTTAACACATTGAAAGGGCTGAGATTCAGAGAAGTCACTTACATATCGGGACAATGACGGCACCCAGCGCCATCAAGGCGAAAAAGCCCACGACGAATTCATAGCCACCAGGCCCGAGAAGGTTGATGAAGACTTCTTCGTCTCTGTCAAGCTTCTGGACAACATGTCGCGGCAGCGTCTGTCTCAACACATTCCGAAGATGGAGGACATCAGTGAGGAGCTGAGTGTAGTCGGCTGTATAGCCGAAAGTAGTGTCCTTGACAGCGACAAGATTGGGCCTATAGCACCAACGCAGCAAGCGGCTGAACAGGAAGAAGTTCGGGAAGACGTTAGGGCCTTGGTGTTTCGGTACCCATTGCGCTCGATCGTCGGGATAGTTGACACGGTCGACAATAACGGCGGCTGAAGGGCCATCCAAGGGCAACTCTGCTAGATCATCTGACCGGATTGACATGATGGCAACCTGCAACAATCTATCTCGTGTTCAACCGGGAGAGAAAAGGAATAGATCAGGAGACAGGCTCGAGCTTTGGTAATATCAACCCGTCAACAAGGGCAATATTTGACTTTCGCTCCTCCTCTTGGCCCCTCAGCCTCGTTTCTGTTCTAGGAGAATTGCGCAAGCTTCCGTTCCTCATGAGGGGTCGGATTTATCTTGGAGAGAGCCATTGAGTCGATTTCCTAGAATGGAAATCCCCGCGTGGGAATCGCCGTCGCCACCACAATTGGGGCATTGGGGGGGACAGGTCGGTTCGCCGGCCACATTCCGTCGCTAGTGTGTCCTCGTTCCTGTATACTCGGTATCTGGGGCCCCGTATGGAGCACACGTGGATACTGTGCCTGCCGCATTCCCCAGGGGTCTATATGAGAGGGTTTGACCTTTGGACTGTCTGTGGTGTGACTATTGTTCTGTCACCTCCCCCACTTTGCAAGGTACATCGGCCGAAGGAAGCAATATCGTGACAACAATGTTTGGCTGGAAAGAATCAAAGGCAGCCGCCGAGGCTGAGGGCATCTACATTGGAGGCTGGGGTCTCCGTAACGCCTTCTGGCCAAAGCGTGTTGATGGTCACCATGGTCAGTTCACCGAACAGTGCAGCGAGACTCTTTGAAGCTGATTACTAACTCTCAACAGCAAGCAGCCAAGATAGGATCGAGCATGTTGCAGCAATCCAGGACTGGAGTGAGGAGGAGGAGCGGAAGCTGGTGAGGAAGCTTGACGCACGAGTCTTGTTCCCTTGCTGCATCATATACTTCCTGGCATATCTGGATCGGGCCAATATGGGATTCGTCAACGTCCTGCAAGCTGGCAAGTCCAGCAGCTTCGAAGAGACTCTACATCTGAAGGGATCGGACTTCAACTGGGTGGGTATTGCCACCACAAGTTGAGGGTCTCTAGATACTGATGAAGAGACAGGCCGTATCTGTCACTTACTTCATGGTCACCGTCCTTCTGATCCCATCCAATCTGTTGATGAAGCGCTTCTCTGGGAAACTATACTTTCCCGTCATCATGGTTCTCTGGGGCGCGATTGTCATGTGCATCGGTGCCGTTCACAGCAGAGCGGGCTTGCTTGCTGCCCGCTTCTTCCTGGGTGTTCCTGAATCCGGCGTCGTGCCCGCCTGCATCATGTACTTTTCCTTCTGGTATAAGCCGCACGAGCGAGCCTGGCGGATTGGTGTCTTCCATGCTGCCAATTCACTCGCTTCAGGAGTTGGAGGGTTTTTGGCCGTGGGAATCGATCATGTAGGTCTTCAAGATCCTGGCCCCAATGGAAACACACTGTGCTGACACGAGAAGCTCAACGGAAAAGGTGGGCTGGAGAGTTGGCGATGGCTGTTTATCATCGAGGGAGCCATGCCGTGAGTTCTTGCTCTTCGTTTCACCAAAACTTGTCTTGAGAGCTGGATGCTAACTGTGGTATAGGATTGTCTGTGCCATTCCTGTGCACTTTCTCCTCCTGACCTTCCCCGAGGATTCGAAATCATTGTCTGAGCGAGGTATGTTGTACTGCCTCCGCCCGAGGGTACGGAATATCTTGCTAAACATACCTCAGAACGTTACATTGCCGTCAATCGTTTTGGCCGTGGAGCAACTCGAAAGACAGACGTTACATGGGACTGGCCGGCTTTCTTCAACGTTATGACTCGACCGTCAACATATGTCTTCTTCGTGTCCTATCTTTGCTTGTTGATCGTCGCCGTGGCCCTCGGGACCTTCTTGCCGACCATCTTGAAAGTGGTAAGTTGTTGTTCTTCACCTTTTTTTCTCGAGTCTGTCTCACTAAAGGATCGCAGTTTGCCAAATTCAGCAGCACCAAGGCCAACGAATACACCTCGGCCGTGTACTTTGTGGCTATTGTCGTATATACTTTCTGGAGTTGGCACTCGGACTGGACGCGTGAGCGAATCTGGCATTATATCATCCCGGCAGCCATGGCTATTCCCTGCTTCGCCATCTGGACCCATGTGGCAGCACAGAAGAGTTTCGGTGATATGACGCCAATCCAGCTTTACGGACTGGCGTTCCTCGGCAATATGGTCTCAATCGCACAGCCAGCTGCACTCGCATATCGAACCTCGACATTGTATGGAGCGGCGGAACAAGCCATCGGTGGAGCGACTGCCATTGCATCGCTATCGATCGCAAGTATCATCGGTCCTCAGGTAAGACGCGATCTCTGTTAGAGCGTTTCATACAGGTCATAAAGGCTAATGCTCGCAGATTTTCCCAAGCTCAGACGCCCCTTGGTACCTGCCAGGCTTTGCGGCTGCGTCATCCACTATCGCATTTACCATCATCAGCTTTGCCAGCTTGCCGTTGTGGCTGCTCTGGGAGGCGAAAAGACGCAAGGCGAAGACCGGACATGCCATGCCTCTACGAGCCATGGAGGATGCCGAACACAGTGCCATTTCCGCAGCCAATCTCGCTCGTCTTCATGAACAGAAGGCGTATGAGGAAAAATACGTTATGGATATGGACCATGTACGCCATGTTGAAGAGATCCCCGACAACAAGGTTTAATAGAGGTCGGACGATGAGTCCATAGGCAGCATGATGGACATGGTTCCATCCAGTGAACCCTCGCTATCTGAGATAGAGGGACAAGCACCGATATGCTTTGCTTATGATATGGACAAGTCGGGCCGGTGTTTCGCTTTCAGGAAGCCAGCCAAGGTGGTCTTGGTCGTGGGTTTGTGTAGGGACAAGGTACCGGTCGCTCTCGGAGACAATATCCGATATTGGGGAGACATAAGAATTGCTAAGCCTTTTTTTTCCCGCCTTTCGGAAGGACTCAGGGCGGCGATTTCGACGGCGATTTCATACAGCGGCGATTTGGCTGAACTATCCGTAACAGGAATAGTGTCTACTAAAGCAGACTAGCGTCTGTTTACATCAATTATACAGGCAACATTGAGGTCGGCAATAGCAGAATGCAGGTTGATGTTCAACAGAAAGCGAGTGCCAGCCAAATTTGGAGGTAGATTCTATCGAACATTAAGCGAAATCGCCGATGGAATAAATCACCGCTCGACAGAATCGCCGGTTCAAGTCGCCGCACTTCGAACTTTAGCGATATCACATGCCGGCACCACTAGATAATTACACCGCTAGAGACAGTATCAAGGGTCTGGGTCGCTCAACGGACCTATCCAAAACCTGAAACCGCATTCCGGATACTTGTCCTGCATCACGAGGCCCATGTCGCACTAGCTAGGAGGCAACACTCCGAGGATCATGATCCCCGCCTATTATTACAAGGCATTCGGATATTTCCCGTTTCGGACAATTGCCTTGACTTCGACCGTGATCCATGAGCCCTGTTGGAAAAAAAAATGCCTGGCTAGTCCTTGAGTAAACAATAATGCTCCACATCTTATCACGCCCATGGCTCAACGGCAACTCCTTCAGCAAAACCAATGCTCCAATATCAGGTGAGGCTGGCTGACCAGTGCCAACGAGACTATCCGTAGATATTACTGTACCATTCGTTGCCGACACTACATTAATGCCAGGAAAATTCTTACCATCGTGAAGTCTCATCTCCAAGAAGACTCTCGACACGGTTCGACAGGGTCACCAAAGACTTCCAACTTTTCTCCTATCCACAAGCAGCAGCCATGAGTGACTTCAGCGCCAATCTCAAGCCTGCGGCGCCCGATGGCGCGACAGTCATTGCCAACGAGCGAAAATGCTCCGACGTCAACATCCCCCAGCTGTCTGAGCACTTGATGGGGTCGGAGTACCTGGAGCGGCAACGACGGGTCCTGGACATTCTGGGCAGAGACAAGGTCTTTTCCAAGTCCAACCAAGCAAACCTGTCGCGACCGGACCGGTACAAGCTGGGTCTGGCGCGAGGGAAGCGGATGAGACAGCTCCAGGACAAGCACGGGTGGACCGATGACGACTTCCTCATGGCCGAGTACCTCGTCGACGACATCCAGCCATATCATCTGCACATCTCGCTCTTCACGGCCGCCGTGCGAGAGCAGGCGAGCGACGAGCAGCGCGCGTACTGGATGCCCAAGATCGCCGCGTGGGAGGTCATTGGGGCGTATGCCCAGACGGAACTGGGTCACGGGAGCAACGTGCGCGGCATCGAGACGGAGGCGCGCTGGGATCCCGCCACCAAGGAATTCATCCTCCATAGTCCGACCATCACGGCGAGTAAGTGGTGGAACGGCACGTTGGGTCGAACGGCAAACTATGCCGTGGTCATTGCCCAGCTCATGCTGCCTGAAAATGGGACCTACAAGTCCTACGGCCCGCATGCGTTCCTGGTCCAGATCCGCGACATGAAGACGCATCAACCACCCAAGAGTATCGTTGTCGGTGACATAGGTCCCAAATATGGCTATGCTTCCATGGACAACGCGTATTGCTTGTTTCATCAGCACCGGTATGAGGATCCTGTCTCTCCCCCCTTTAATCCTGGCTAATCACGAAGAATAGTATCCCTCACAGTGCCATGCTGTCCAGGCATTCTCGCCTCGACCCAGAGACGGGGGTCTATACTAAGCCCAAGAACCCCGCGTCAGTCTATGGCCAGCTTACTCGAGGTCGTTCCGTCATTGTCATGAACGCCCGTCTCGTGCTGGCTCGCGCCGTGACAGTTGCGGTGCGCTATCTGTCCATCCGACGTCAATTCCGCGACCAGGACAACCCAACACAACCGCTGGAGACGGCAGTCCTTGACTACACGACGGTGCAGATTCGCATTCTGCCCCTGCTGGCCACGACGTTTGCCCTGCATTACGCGGGCGCGTATATGCGGCGGCTGTACGAGCGCACGCGCAAGAACGACACGACAATCGACACGGTCGACCAGGCGACGCTCTCGGAGCTGCATAGCACGTCGGCCGGGCTGAAGAGTCTGGCCACCACGCTCGCGGCGGATGGGATCGAGACATGTCGCCGCTCGATGGGCGGCCACGGGTTCGGGGGAGGTACCGGTCTCGTGCAGGCAAACGCGGATTACCTCTCCAAGCCGACGGTCGAGGGTGACAACTGGATGATCACGCAGCAAGTGGCCCGGTATCTGATCAAGAAGGTCAAAGACATGGTACACGCGCCCAACAAGAGCCAGTCACTGAGCCAGACCGAGGAGCATATCCAGACGTATCTGTCCGCCCGGGCCCGAGAGCCCCAATTCGACGTGCTGAGGAGCGACAAGGCCATCGTGGACGCTTTCACCTGGCGCATGGCCAGCATGGCGTACCGGGCGTACGAGGCGCGCGAGATCCAGAAGAAGTCGTGGAACAGCCTGCTCATCGAGTTCCACAAGCTCAGCAGGGCCTATTCGCAGGCGATGCTGGTGTCGAACTTCTACGCCGCAGTCGCCGGAGACAGCAGGAGTAACGAGATCGCTCACCTCGATGCGTCGACGCGCGCTGTTCTCCTCGACCTCTTCCGCCTATTTGCCCTCTACACCATGGACTCGGAAGCTCGCGAGTTCCAGAACTCTGGCGCAGTCACTTCGGCGGATCTGAACGAGTTGCCGGCCCGGGTGCTGGAGTTGATGGCGCGGGTCAGACCACACGCGGTGCGCCTCGTCGATGCATGGGCCATCCCAGATTATTTGCTCGATAGGTTAGTATCATCCCTGTTTCCCTTTCCCCAAGCAACTTCTGAAAATGAGAAACTAACAACTCGTCAAAAAAAAAATAGTGCCTTGGGCCGCTACGACGGACGGGTCTATGAGGACCTTTTCCATCGCGCACACGTGTTGAACCCGCTCAACAAGCAGACATTTAACCCTTATTACCAGAGCGATGAGATTGTCATGGGGAGCGGTGACGGTGGTCAGATTCTGGCCAAGCTGTAGATGTTGGGGAGGCTTTGAACCGGAATGTGGAATGTGGTAGGCCATTGCTAGAAGCATCATGTACAAATTGAGTCAGTCTGCACTTGTACCTCCTCTTCCGAATCCCTTGTGCTGTGCCACGCTCGTCTGCCAATGGCCACACCACTTTGTCCAGAAGCTACAAGTAGAGGGACATGATATCTTTCGCAGGACCATTTCCGATTGGTGCCCAAAGGAATAGGCACCATGGCACCCCCAACTGGGTAGTGTTGGTGTTGCAAAGCAAAAGTTGGAGAATGTTCGAAAAGTGGCTGGTGTGGAGCGGAGCGGAGCCCCTGGAAGTTTCTACCAGGCGCGACGAGCGACAGCGAGGGTCAAGAAGTAGGATTGGCATTGTCAAGGCATAATTATTTATACAATGGTTTATTCGTCGACAACGTGTAGAGATAAAATCATTCCTCCACATCCAATGCGAGACAAGTAAACAGCAACTGTCAGTGAGCATCGATCGATCTACCCAGGACAAACCCTCCAAAAAAAAAAAAAAACATACTCAAATCATGTCTGCAAATCAGTCACAAAATCCAGAGACTCAACGACCAGCAAACGACAAGGACGACACCACAAAAACATCTGAATCAACTCCGCTCGCGCTCCCAGCTCCCCAGGACGCGTCAACATCAATTAATGCAGATGGAGAGGTAACCCAAACCTTCAAGCTGGACGCCCTTGGGCCGCTGGTCATCAATTCAGACGGCACCCTCTCGCGCATCGACAATTGGGCTCAGATGACCGAGCTAGAGCGCGAACGCACCCTGCGCATCTTGGGCAAGCGGAATCAACTCCGGCGGGAAAATATTGAAAAGGTTGAGAGTGGTTCAGCCAACAGTGCTGCTGAGGAAGGGAAGTCATGAGGTGAGGTGTAGGGGGTTTTGGTTACACGGATATATACGGTCGAGGGTGGAGGTAACCAGTTGGATGGAGTCAAATACCAGGAAACCATGAAACCGGGTCTCACGATAGATAACTGGGGAGGACAAATGCGGCGTTTGGCAGGTTGCTAGTCTATCTTCTTCGCTACCCATGCGTCAAAGAAACCTGTTGTTTTCGGATAACTCAATCCCCCGCGGCAATATGGGCATGACCGGCCAAAAGAGATCATAAAGGCTCAAAGGGCACGGAGGAAGGCCGACTGGGAACATTCTGAGAGAGACAATGGCAATTCATTCGTCGTCTTCCTTTTACCTACTTGTCAATTAGGCTAATTCCCGGGGATGACGGCCACAGGCTTTTCCCATACGTCGGAGTCGCAATCGCAGGGCGTCCAGTGTCCAGTGTCCAGCATCTGGCGTCTACGGGGACACAAGTGCGACTACAAGTACAAATACCATCTATATCTGCCATGGCCGATCCTCGCCGACGAGGCCAACAAGGCTAGCTAAGCAGTATCAACCCGTGTGAAAAAAAGTTAACTCTCCCTAAAAATGCCAGGAAAGATCAGCGAATGGACCGACTTCTCCTTAACCGAGGACCAGAAGTGGCATTGGATGGACCACGGTTTCATCAAGATCGAAAACTGCTTCTCCCCCGAGTTCGCTGAGAAATGGACCAGCTCCATCTGGACGAGACTCGGCGCCTCGCCGGACGACAAGTCGACATGGCCGACGGAGAAGCTGAACATGCCTGGCCACACGGTCGTCTCGATCAAGGAACACGCGCCCAAGGCGTACGCGGCCATGTGTGAGTTGGTGGGAGGGGAGGATCGAGTGGCTGAATGGTATGTAATGGACATATGGATACATACGTAGATATATACATTCCTTCAGGTCAATGGTACTCATCTATCGGCGATGCAGGTGCAAATTCTGGAAAGACGGCTTCATCCCCAACCTGGGAAAACCCGAGTACAAGGAATCAGACCCGCTGGACATGAGGTCCCTCGACAACTGGCACTGCGATGGCGACTGGTTCACCCACTTCCTCGACTCGCCCGAGCAAGCACTGTTAGTGATTCCCTTGTTGACCGAGATCAAGCCCAAGGGAGGCGGCACCGTCATCTGTACGGACGGAATAAAGTTGGTGGCGGAGAGATTGGTACGTTCCTTCTCACCAGAGGTCGCTTTTGCGTATACACATACACATATGAGTACAGTCCCTCACCACCACTCGGCAGTACTCGATGCCCCAGGGCGCCACGCCGTATCTCGCGCCTCGAGGATCCCCCGAGATCCCCAAGTCGAATCCGGACCGCCGAAAGCTGTGGAACTCGTGGGTCCAGGACCCCAGCCTCTGCCGCGACGAGTCCTTCCACGAAGCCACCGGCAAGGTCGGCGACGTCTACTTCCTCCACCCGTTCATGCTCCACTCGGCGTCGCGCAACCTGCTTCGAAACGTCCGCATCATCACGAACCCGCCCGTCGCCCTCAAGGAGCCCTTCAATTACAACAGGCCCGACGGCAAGTATAGCCTCGTCGAGGCCAAGACACTCAAGGACCTGGGTCGGCCGGAGGGTTTGCCCGAGTGGAAAATTACGGCGCCGAGGGAGTTACTTCCCAGTGCGGGCGGGAGGATAAAGGTACGTTTTCTTTCTC
This sequence comes from Fonsecaea pedrosoi CBS 271.37, assembly GCF_000835455.1. Taxonomy (NCBI): domain Eukaryota; kingdom Fungi; phylum Ascomycota; class Eurotiomycetes; order Chaetothyriales; family Herpotrichiellaceae; genus Fonsecaea; species Fonsecaea pedrosoi. The sequence continues at coordinate 153,699 of NW_013550614.1, read as the reverse complement.
TCCGAGGACACACCTCAGAGACCGTCAAGTCTACTGGCTCTCTTCTGGTCGGCCGCTCCAAGTTCAGCGGTGCTGACTGCCTGCGCGCTCAATTGCAGATGCAAGAGGAAATGAAACGACAGGAACTGGAGCGCTTGAAAAAGGCCGGCAAGCCAATCCACACACTCGAAGGATCCAGCGAATATGGGCTCGAGTACTATCCATCTTAGCTGGTCCAGATGGGAATTACCCCCAAAACCCCTTCCACGGTTAAAGCCTTTGGTAGAGTTGTAATAAGAAGAATTTGCATATGAATTGATTCGCGATCCTGCGTGTCTCTCTGTTTCCGTGGTCATCCTTCTTTTCAGGTCTTGATGTGATGGCCTAATATGTATAGGCCCTAAGCGACCCGTCTCACCATTCCAAAGACGTGGCTTTGGCTGATGATTCCTCAACAAACCCAGCATCGGGACCGTCTTGTAAAGACCTTCTGCTCGTCTTCTGATCCAGACTCTGCAGCTTTGAGAACAACCCGGGTCCGTACCTCTCGTACGTGCTGATCAACCCACCCTCGGCGAGGAGTTGTTCCTGAATGCGATCCAGTCGAAAGTCCCACGTCCGGCCCTGACAGTAGATCTTGCGGTTCTTGACATCGATCGCGACCTCTTCCCCTTCCTGGGCGAGTCGGTAAAAGTCCTCGTCCAGTAGCTTGATCCCCATCAGGCCGTTGTTGACTTGATTGCGCTGGTAGATGAAGGCGTACGACTTGGCGATCACGGCCTGGATGCCCGCCCACTTCAGGGCCTTGGGCGCCTGTTCGCGCGAAGAGCCGCAGCCGAAACTCTTCTCGGCGACCACGATCGAGGCCCCTGCCTGTGCGCGATCATAGAACTCTGGTCGAGTGTAGCAGAATGCGCCACGGGCGACTTCTTCTTGGGTGAGGTGGGAATGGCACTTGTCGGTCGGGATGATGCTGTCTGTGTCAACATTGTCTCCGAATCGCTGCACTTTCCCTCGAATCGACTCGGGAAGCGAGGGCGCCGGCTTTTCTTCTGCAGATGGTGGGGATACCTCTGCGTCGCCCTTGGTTAGCGTTGGTGCGGCAGCAAGGAGTTCCGGCTCGACGTATCGTGGTGACTCTCGTGCCTCCTGTGCACCGTATCTCCTCATGGCGTCAAACTCGGCCATGTCAATCTTAGCAAGGATCTCCGAGGGATTCTGCAGTGACATGGAAAAGCTAGAGACGGCCACTGTCGCCGCAGAGGTGATGTTGGCGATGGACCCGGGGCCCATGCGATCCCGGTAATTTCTATTCTGAGATGACAGCCACACCTCCCCCTTCCCGGCCTTGTCGACTCCCATGCCCACGCAGTAGCTGCATCCAGGCGCCCCGATCTCGAACCCGGCCTGTTCGTACACCTCGAGAAGGCTGAGTTCCTTGAGGCGATTGATGATGGAATTGGACCCGGGAGTGACACGTCGTAGTCCCTGCGCCTCTGGTTTCCAGCCTTGAGACATCGCCTCCTTTAACACCAACGCAGCCAGAATCAGCTCTTCTTCCGTCGTGGTGCAGGCTCCTATGAAGACACCTTGCAGGTTTTGGAGCTGTGCCGTTGCTTCTGAGACGGGCACGACATTGTCTGGAGAAGGGTACAGCGCAATGAAGTGCTCCAGTTCGGATAGGTCCACATCATATGTTTCGGTGTACTGCGCATCGTCGTCTGGCCGGAAATAGAGGCTGTCCGATTTATGTCGTGGATCTCTTCGACGTTGGATGTACTGCATGGTGACTCCGTCGGGAACAACACAGGCGCCAATTCCGCCGAACTCGGTCGTCATGTTCGCGATGGCGAATCTGGCGTCGCATGACAGGTACTGAAGTCCTTCTCCGGTATACTCAACGAGCCGGCCAGCTGCAACGGTATTTCTGCGCAGTTTTCGCATCACCCCGAGTATAACGTCCTTGCCGCTGGTCCCAAGAGGTGGTCGGTTGATGAAGTTGATTCGGACAATGTCTGGGACCTCGAGATATGTCTCGCCAGTGACAAGTTGCAGAATCATATCGGTTGCGCCCACGCCAATTGCAAGGCTCCCTAGCGCACCAGCTGAAGACGTGTGAGAGTCGGCGCCAATAACCAGCATACCAGGCTGACACCGAGAACGATAATACTCTGTATGCATGATGGTGGTGTTGTGCCCAGCGTAGTTGTCTCCCAGGTCCATTTCCTTAGCAATCTGGTCGCACGCCTCGATCAGAGACTTCTCGTACGCCCGATGATTCACTCGTGGATCCACGACATGGTCCCCTGCCAGCCAGAACCTGTCTCTGCGCCGAATGCCAGGACGTCCCATGCGCTCGTAGTTTTTGTTCATGCCAAACCAAGCAACTTCGGACGCCAGAAACCAATCTGGAGCGATGCGGATCACGGTCCCTGGTTCCACGTACGGAGTCCCAAGGCCGAGCGCATGATGGACCAGTATTTTCTGGCAGGCAGTCATCGGCCGCCGACTGGTCTGTTGTTGCTCCATTGCACTTTCGAGATCGTTCTCGGCAGCGTAGAAATTTGGTGACTTCAGCAACCAGAGTTTTGGCCCGGCGACAACTGTGTACACCTGAAATATCAACGCCTCGCCTTCGAGTCACAAGACAAGTGGCAGTTGTGGCGCCGACTTGTCCCTGTGTATACTAATTACAAAGAACCAGCGCCGTTGAAGTGGTTTTGTGATGCATGCCACACCGGGCCAACTGCCGAAAACTTCAATGCCACAAATCCAGAACCCACATGGGACGGGAAATCGGGTTCCAACGAGGCTCTTGTAGGATATGATCCTGAGCCATGCGAGTTGGAGGCATCTACTTGGAATAACCCTACCTACTTTGCACGAGTATGCATGTTGAGAAGCCCCACTGGCGAGACTCCCTCCGCTCGCTCGGTAGATCGCATGACAAGATGTAAAAAGCTCTGGCAAGACTGGTCAAGCGAGAAAGCTTTTGCTTGTCATGCGGGCGCTTGACCCATTGACCCAGTGCCAGCAATAATAGTCTTGTTGTCCATGTTGGAGCTACCGGCCACATTCCGGACCAGGCTCTCCGGAATTCAAGCGGCTGGGATTCTGCCCCTGGACGGCCGATCTTGCCCCGGATTCAGGAGCCCCAGACGGAACGATCAATATAATCATCAAATGGAGCGTCGTTCCCATGTATCACATCTTGCATACTGCCCTGTCACAACACGAGGACTGTTATCCCACAAGTCAAGATGATTAGCGAAGGACGAAACAACCGTCTCATCGACAACTGGAAATGTCTCCTCATCTGCTGTGCGGTCAGCATGGCAAACTGTCAATATGGCTTTGGTGAGAGCTTTACTTGGATGTGATGTTGGTACACGAAGCTGAACTCCATGCAGATACCGCTGCAGTTGCCGGATTCCAGGCCATGATCGGCTTCCTCGAAGTCTTCGGCTACAAGGACCCCAAGGTCAAATCGGGATGGAATATCAACACCAAGCCTCAACAGCTGATTTCAAGCTTCCTCAATGTCGGCACCATCGTCGCGGTGCTCCTGGGCGGCCCCTTTGCGCATAGATTTGGTCGCAAACCAGCCATCTGGATCGCGTCCCTCATATCGATGGTGGCATGTGGTGTCCAGGTCGGAGCGAACAGTCTTGCAGGTCTCTATGCCGGAAGAATTCTCCTCGGATTGGGAAATGGGTGGTTCATCCTGTTCTCGAATGTTGCGTGTGTCGAATACGCCCCTCCACAGCATCGAGCCATCCTAGCCTCCTTCTTCGGTTTCTGGGTGAACCTGGGGAGCATCCTCGGAGCCGTGGCCGACAACTACAGCAAAAACTTGCACAGCAGACTGGCATACCAGATTCCGCTGGCTTCGTTGTTCGCAATCCCATTCCTGCTCAGTATCTTCATGTTTTTCGTGCCCGAGTCGCCCCGATGGCTTCTCATGCACAATAGACCAGAAGAAGCTCGTAGAGCATTGGAGCGGCTTCGGGGGAGATCGCTCAAGCCCGAGCTCATCAACGAGGAATTCATCGAGATGCAGAGAGGTATTGAGCAGGAAAAGGAGCTGGCGTCGTCAGCATCGGTGCTGGACATGTTCAAGGGAACCGATCGCCGACGAACCATCTTGGCAGCAGGAGCCATCGCATCGCACGCGGCGTCTGGCGTCTGGTTCACAATCTCGTACAGCACTTTCTTCTACCAGATGGCAGGCATCGACAAGCCATTCCAAGCTACCATTCTGCAGAACTGCCTCGGACTGATCGGTGCCATGTGTGGTATGTTTCTCATGCACAAAGTCTTCGGTCGCCGCTCCATGCTTCTAATCGGCGCTGCCGGTTGCTGTATTTGCATGCTGGTTATCGGTCTGTTGAGCCTTGCCGGCCATGGAAAGAGCGCCGGTCAAGCGCTTGTGGGCTTCGCCCTCATGTTCAGCTTCTTCTACAACGGCTTCACCGGCACCATCACCTGGCCGATTGCCGGTGAACTTGTCAGCTCCCGCCTGCGAGTCTTCAGCGTCGGTCTCGGCACTGGGATCAACTACTTCTTCAACTGTGAGTTTTGCGCGCTGTAATTCGACTGAACTGGCTGACCCTGAATTCGCAGGGCTGATCTCGTACTGCACACCGTATTTCCTGAACGCGAACAACCTGAACTGGGGCGCGAAATACGGCTACATCTGGGCCGGCTCCAACGCCGTGGCATTCGGTGGGTATTCTCCAACAATCCTTTAGTAAGGGTATCTAAGATCTGCGGCTAACTTTGGGGATTTTACCAGTGTTTTTCTTCCTCTTAATCCCAGAGACCAAGGGCCGGTCGCTGGAGGAGATCGACGAGATGTTCATCAACAAGGTCCCGCGCAGTCAATTCAAGACGTACCAGTGCGTGTCGTCAGAGCGGGCGCGCGAAATCGCCGTCAAGGAGCTGGACGAAGTGAGCAAGAGTGGCGCCATCGTTCATGAGGAGAGGGTCTGAACCGCAACATCCCGAATTTACAAGTAGCTAGTCCATGACTCTGCAGAGGCGCCTATAGGGAGCGCCCAGTTTTAATCAGATTCTTGCTCTCCAACTGTCGCGGTTTTCGATAGTCTCGTCTTTTGCCCCCACTGTTTTTCCCGTGTCTGGTTTTTCGACAACGTCGTGGAACTGCTAGTCTGACCCTCTGACTAATCACAACACTACAGTGGCGAGCAAAAATCCAAAAAATTGGCAGTTTTGCCGAGGGCATAACAAGAGTTACACCGCCATATACGCATATGGCGGTGTAGGTCTACGCACTTTAGAACAGCATAATTTACATAGTAAATAACTATCCTATAGTACATAAGAGTATATTAGTATGTCTACGCGACCTCGCCGTAAACCGACACCTTCTCGCCGCCTCCTAGAAGTACGCGCCTCAGCCGCGCCAACGAGAGTAAATCGGCCTATAGTAACGCTAACGCCCTTAAGGCCACTATCTCCGACCTCTCGGGAGCTAGTAGAGGCCACTCCAGTACTACCTAGGTCTATAACTATCATTTCCGTTAGTCCTAGTACGATAGAAAACCCTAAGAGACCTAGTTAGCGCATTAGGCTAACGTTCAACAACTCGCGCGACTCAACCTAGGCGCGATCGCCTATTCCTAGCGCTACGAGGGCCGCGGCGGCGCGCGAATCTATACCTATATTCGGTAGACTTACACCTAACGAGGCGAGATCGATCGCTCGCGCGGCGCTTAAGGAAAGCGCTATATAGCGATTCTACACTTCGTAGAACTCGTAATAGCTATTTACGTCTTAAATCCTTAATGAAGACGATAGTTTAGACCTATCGGACGATCTAGATAGCTAGAATAACTCGATAATCGGCGCTAGTAGCTAGGCGAAGCGGCCTCGAAGTAGTAGTATAGATAGATCTATTCCTCCGCCCTCTCATTAATTAGAGGCTATAGAACAATATAAACGCTATAAAAGGACCTTAGGAATAAGATAAATAGACTCTCCAGCGATGGAACCCTTCGAAATAAGTAAAGTTACGTTTAAAATCGCTATCTCTATAATAATAGGAAGGTCCTTAGAACTCTCTATAGAGGACGATAGAATAGAGCTATTTAATATCGACCTTCTTACTTACGCCTACTAACGACGCCTAGAAGCGAAGTTTCTACCTAACTAATTTTATCTAATACCTCCTATCCTTAATAGTAAACTAGTCCTTATAATTTCGAATAAGAGGCTATTCTAATTTACCTATAAAGACGATAGAGATTTCGAGAAGTTCGCGAGGTAATAGTAGAAGACCTTATAGGAACCGCGGCGATAGAAGTACACTATCTAGATTACTCTAACTATTAAGTTCGAGGCTAGGCTAGTTACGCTACTATAGCTATAGGACTTAACATAGGCTAGGCGTTAGCGTAATAAGGAGCGAACGAGACTAAGCGCTACTTAGCGTTAGCGCTAGTCGATCGCGGCGGAGGAACTACTAAACGTCGCTACCGGCGATATCTAGGTCTACGAGTTAGCCGCTAGGTAGATATACTCGAGCGATCGATGTCCTAATTACGGTAGAACCTACCTACCTATAGAAGAGGGCTACCTCCGCCTAGATACTTCATCGATTAGCTTATAGTTTAAATCGATCCGAAATCGTACCGTAATAGCTAAAGAGATACTAGGATCGTTACTTTTAAGACTTATAAAAGATAAGGCTAACTATATAAATAAGAAGGCCGGTAAGGCGACCTCGAATAGCGCGTAAATCGTTACTAGTAGTAGCGGCGTTTACATCTAGTTTTTCTAGGGTAGTAAAGGTACCGCGGCTACTATAGCGAGATCCGAGCGCGAAGAGTAATCTAGCCTACCTTTCCGGCCTAGCGATAACGATAATAACGTAGCTATCTACCTTAACTAGCTCGGTAGGCGCTATCCTAACTATACGGCCGAATTCGGCGAGATTAAGGGTATTCTATAGGGCGAGAGCTAGGGTTTCTTAGACCTTCGAATAATCGTAGATTTAGGCTAGGAACGTATAGAAATCCGTAGTAGATTCGTCGTAAAGATTAAGAAGAACCTTAAGATCTTCGTAAACGAGGAATTATAGCTAGAAGAGCCTTCTATAGTAGTCACTAGCGACCTTAGTCTTAAGCCTTAAGACCTCTATTATTATTATTATTATTATTACTCGAATAGGATACCGCGTTACTAGCGTAATAGGTAGTACCGCCGGCGATTATAGGATTACTTATAAAGTAACGGCCTCGAAACGGCGCTAAGTAAAGTTATTATAACGTCGCTAAAAGGTAGAAAATAGTATATTTAGAGCGATCGATTAAGTAGTAGACTATAGCGCGAGGTCTAAGCTATTTCCTAGGTAAGCTTTTACTTACCTAATTTTACTATAAACGAGGTTTCTATAGGAAACGACCTAGCCTAATAATATTAAGTTTATATACTGATTAACCTCGCCATCTACGATAGTTATACTTACGCCTAACCCTCGATTTCTACTAATAGAACTAGTTCCTCTTAATCTTTACGTTCCTCCTACCTAGTCCTAGTAGGTAGTCTATAGCTATAGGTTCTAAAGTAGTTCCTCGCTGTCCTCGTAGGATAGACTACCTACATTACTAGGTAGAGGAAGACTGTTAGAAACGGCCTTCATATGACCTAGAGCGCGGGGCGCCCGGAGGTAGGTCTACCGGATGGCAGCCTAGCGGTATAAGGCTAGGTCACGTACCGTACGTGACTACCTAAAGGGGAAAGAGATGATATAGCGATATATTAGTATAGTCTATACTAATATATCAATATATTATCCCTAGTTGCCTATTCGGGATATACCTTATAAGTATATAGCTACGCTTATTCCCCTTTCATAGTTACACTCTCTCGTAGCTAACTTATGACATCTACTTTACTATACTATTCTGAAGTCACTCGACTACTTATATCTTACGTACTCTCGACCCAGCTTATGTAATAAAGGAACTGTAACTGAGGAAGCCTAACCCCGTTAAGCTATATAGGAAGTAGCTCTAACACTTTAGCTACCTCTAAACGGTACGAGGAACGACCCCTATAAGTAGTCACGGAAGACATACAAGACCTACATCCCTAACCGACGAACTCCTTATACGATAAGTATTACGCTTATCTCTAGACGATACGATGGCGGGACCTAGTATACTAAGACTAACGCCATCGGACACTACTACGGTAGAGGTAGCATCGGCGACCCCCACTACGGTAGAGTTAGTGCCTAAGGGTAAGATCGGGAACCCACCTAAGCCCTTCAATGGAGCGTAGGAGAAACTCACACCTTTCATCTACTATATAGATATATATCTATTAATGAACCTAGGAGACTTCCTAAGTAACATATAAAAGATCCTCTTTATAGGAAGCTATTTCGAAGGAGGAGCCGAGGCCTAGCTCCGCCCGTTCATTAAAGACTATATGGAAAACCAGCCTAGTAATAGAGAAGACGAGACTATTACGTTATTTCGAACCTTTTAAGGATTTAAGACGAAGGTTAGGAAGGTATTCGGGGTAAGGGATGAAGAGAAAGAAGCGGAACGATAAATTATGAACCTACGCTAAACGGGCTCGGTTTAAGACTATATAACTAAGTTCCGAACCCTAAACGTAGTACTTAGGTAGGGTAATGGTATATCGATCCCTATTTTTCGCGAAGGCCTTAAGCCAGCGATTAAATGGGAAATGAGGACGTATAAAGGCGAGAAAATCGAGGACTAGATCGATAGGGTAATCCAGGTCGATAACGATTACTAAGAATATAAACGCTACGATAACTACCGACGAGGGTTCGTAGTAAGAGGATAAAGGTCTAATACTAAGAAATAGAGGTAACTATACTACGGACTAATACTAATAGATCTCGACTAGGCCTAGAAGAAACGAGGAACGGCCTAGAATAAGGATACGAAGTAAAATAAAAAGACCAGTAGACTAAAGAATTAAGGGAACTACTATAATTACGGGAAGTCTAGATACTATACGAGGGAATGTAAGTCCCCGAAAAAGTAGGTAAATTAAGTAGAACCTTAAAAGAATAAATAGGCGAAAAGGTCAGAGACTAAACCCGAGGCGAACGTAGTTTATACAGGAGAATTAGTGGACTACTAGAGTACGGTAATCCTCGCCATCACGCTAAACCGCATCTATATAAAAATAAAGTATTAGAGCGATAAAAAATGCGTAGACCCTATATATCTAAAAGGAACTATATTCCTATACTATTATACGGTATACGAACCGACAGAAGAACTAAAGCTAAGGGAAAGGATCTTTTCGATTATCCTATATAAAAACCCGGAATGCCCTAGAAATCAAGCGGGAGAAGAGGGCTATATTCATTTACATTAGGGGGGAAACCTAGAAACGTAATACCTACATAAGATCGAAGAAAGTTAAGTAGAACCTAAAATCAACATAATAGGCCGATTTAACCTAAACGAATAGGAAGGAGACGACGAACACCTAAATACGCTTATAATACTCGAATAGCTGTACGAAGAAGCGATTCGGATCGTATAAAGAGTACGAGATCTCGGAGCAGGAGGAACTGAAGAATAACGAGACGAGGTACTCTAAGAAATAGTCAGACTTATAATGAGAATTCTAGAAGAAAGACGAATCCTTAGGGAACGATACGAACGAGCTAGAATACTAGGACTAAACGACGATAGGGTCCTAGAGGTATTCCGTATCTATAGAGAACGAGGCGTCCCCGTACTATATATGGACGAGACACTAGAAGGGGTATTAATTAGAGGTAACTTCGCCTATAATGAAGTAATAAGGTGCCCGTTAAGGAACATACCCTACTATCACGAACGACACCTAGACTATCTATAACTAGAAGCTCTAGGGATGTCAATTAAAGAAGCTAGAGAAGTATATTAAACATCGGTAGAACGATATAGAGACTGGAACTATAAGGTATCCGACCTACGGAACGGGAGGATAGACTACCTACACTAGCTAAAAAACTAGGATAGGGACGGCCCGAGGAGTAGGCCGCCTAAGGAAGAATAGCTCTACTAAGGCGCGAGCGGAAGAGGGCCCGTAGAGAAAGCGCAGTAAGGGACTAACTAGAGGAACTATATAGAATGGCTATAGCGACTTACTCGCATTCAATCATTCTATACGGAACCCTAGAAGACTAAGAAGTATATATCCTTATCGACTCAGGATATACCGGTAATATCGTTAGCTACTGGGTAGTTAATAAGCTAAAGGAGTAGAGATACGAGAAGACTACGTCCTATAAGTTATTAGGATTCACCGGAAAGGTACTATCTAATGTCATATACGAATTAAGAAGAATTCGCTTATCGATCGACGAGTACTATAAAGAAATTAGCCTTAACGTCGCGGAGACGAAATATAATATTATACTCGGAATGTTATAGTTAAAAAGGTATAACCCTATTATCGACTAAGTAAAGGTCTAGGTACGGTTCGATAACTACGACTATATAGAAAGACCTTAAGATCGAGAGGTAATGGCGGTATAACCCTTCGAAAAGAAGGAGATTTAGGTACGACCTATGAAAATACTGGCCGAAGCATTCGTATACCCGCTAGAATACGAAGGACTTAAGGAAGTCTTCGAAAAGAAGGTAGGACTCGAGGTACTACCTAAATATAAGCCGTAGGACTATAAAATACGACTCTAAGAAGGGAAAAGACCTACGTTCGGACTACTTTACTTACTATCCGAAGTAGAGTAAAAGGCTTTACGTAAATACCTTAAGGATAATCTAGTAAAAGGCTACATTAGACCCTTAGAATTAGAAGTAGGCTATCCGATCCTATTTATCCCTAAGAAGGACGGTAAAGAACTCCGATTATATATAGACTATCGGAAGTTAAACGACATTACCGTTAAAAATGTATACCCGCTACTACGGATTAATAAGCTATAGGATAGGCTTAGAGGCGCGAAGTACTTTATAACGATCGATATAAGAGACGCGTATTACCGTATACGTATAAAAGAAGGTGAAGAATAGAAGATAGCCTTTAGGACCCGCTACGGTCTATACGAATACTACGTAATGCTATTTAGGCTTACTAACGTACTAGCGACGTTCTAAGTACTAATTAATAATGCCTTACGGAAATACTTAGACATCTTCTACGTCGTATACCTAGACGATATTCTAATCTACTCGAAAGATTATAAGTTATATATAGAATACGTTATAAAGGTACTAGAAGCACTAAAAGAGTATCGACTACCGGTTAAGTTAGAAAAGTACTAGTTTTATAAACTAAGTATAAAGTTTCTTAGTTATATCGTCTCGTAAGACGGACTATAGATTAATCTAGATAAGATTAAGAGCGTATTAGAGTAGCTAGAACTAATAACGCTAAAGGAACTATAAGCGTTCCTCGGATTCGTAAATTACTTAAGGAAGTTCATTAGGAACTATTCGCGAATCGCAGTACTCCTAACGAACCTAATAAAGAAAGGAGTCGCGACCTTTACTCTAATAGATAGCGCCCGGGAGGTAATATAGAAACTAAAAAAGGCGTTTACGGAGGCTCCGATCCTTACGATCTTTAACCTAGACCTCTAGATACTCCTTAAGACGGATACATTAGACGGCGCGATCGCCGCGGTCCTAATATAGATAGGACTAGATAAGAAGACAAGACTAGTAGCTTACTTTTTAAGAAAGATAATAGTACTAGAGTTAAATTACGATATATACGATAAAGAACTACTTACTATCGTCGAAGTACTAAAGTACTGGAGGGTATATCTTAAAGGACCGAAATATACGGTTAAGATATACTTAGATCATAAGAACCTATTATACTAAAATACGACTAAGGTTCTTAACCGAAGATAGGTAAGATAGGTAGAGATACTTACTACTTATAACTTCTAGATTTACTATATAAAAGGGAAAGAGAACGGTAGAGCGGACGCTCTAAGCCGACGAACGGATTATATAGTAGATATTAAACTAACGCCCGCGTCACTACTACGATAAGAAGGAGAGTACCTTACGTACGCTTAACCTACTTACGTAGTAGGGGGGCCGTTATATAATACGAATAACGGGTACGATACGAAAATCTAGACGAAGGATACAGTAGGACTAGAATAGCCCTAGAAAATATAAGAAAACAGGAAGGTAGTTATAGAATACTACTATAACGACCTACTTATAGGACACCTAGGAATAGATAAGATAATCGAACTTATTACTCGACATTACGAACTATAGAAAGGTATAAGGAAAGATATCTAGGAATTCATATAGAACTACGAAGTATATATATAGGATAAGCATAATAGATATAAACTATACGGATTACTATAACTACTATAGGTACTAGAGGGTACGTAGACGTTAGTTATAATAAACTTTATTACGAAACTACTAAGGTCTAAAGAGCCCCTTACGGGCGTAACTTATAATAGTATCCTAGTAATATACGATAGGCTTACTAAGTTCTCTTACTTCAGACTATACTTAGAGAGCTCGACGGCCGAAGACTTCGCGTATAAATTCTTAAGAACCGTATTCGTAAACTACGGTATACCGAAAGAGATCATTATAGACCGAGATAAGCTCTTTACGTTAAAGTTTTAGAAAGAGCTAATAAGACTACTAGTTACGAAGTATAAACTATCTACATTATTCCATCCCTAGATAGACGGTTAAATAGAGAGAACGAACTAGACACTAGAATAATACCTACGGATGTACGTAGACTACGGATAAACGAATTAGGTTACGATGCTATCGATCGCCTAATTCTACTTTAATAACTATAAGTTAGTAATAGGACTAAGTCTATTCTACGCTAACTATAGATTCCATCTAAGACTAGAAGATAATACCTAAGAGAGCTCGAACCCGAGAGTACTAATAAAAGCTAAAATAATAAAAGAAATCCACGAGAAATTACGAGAGACCCTAGTATTTATCGTAAAAAGAATAGTAATATACGTAAATAAGAAAAGGGTCGAGGGACCGCCCCTAGAGGAGGGGGACTCCGTCTACCTTTTACGAAAAAACATTAAGATAAAACGGCTAAGTGCGAAATTAGACTACGTTAAGCTAGGACTATTTAGAATTAAGGAAAAGATAGGAGAGGTTAACTATCGACTAGAACTTCCTAAGGATATAAGAATTTATGATATATTCTATATCTCATTACTTAAATCAGTACCGAAGAACGCTAAACTAGTTAAATTACTACCTTTAGACGAAGAAGTTATAACGGAGGAGTACGACGTAGAAAGAGTACTTAAAAGGCGCGTTAGGTATAGCACTCCCTAGTACTTAATTAAGTAGTTAGGATATAACGAGTTAGAGAATAGTTAGGAACTAGAAGCTTACCTTACGAAGGAAACTCTAGAGGAAGCTTAAAGGTAATACCCTAAGTAGTCTCGCTAGATAATATAGCTTCCTAATCAACCTATTCGACGCTCGGGGCGTCGGACTAAGTAAAGTTAGGCTTAGCTAGAGCTACCTCCTCGAAATTAGGTAGCTTATCGAAAACACCTAACGCCTACATCTTACGACGTAATATACGACTTAAAACCTCCTCCAATCGCTTAAGCTCGCCCTAGAAGGATACGTCCCCTTCCTCGGCTTCTATAATTAACCGGCGGAGGCGAGCGATTTCCTTTCGCTTCGCCCGTAATTTTATAACTAATTGTTTCTTTTATTCCCCTACTTTTCGAAATTCTTCCATCGAAAAAGTACCGTTATATTTTCGCTGCTTTCGGAGACATTCGGTATAAGAAGACGACTATTCGCGGTTATAGTAATAAATAACCCCGTAGTTAACGTACTCGATATAGGCCACCATTACGATGTTTTCTAAATTAGTAGAAATAGAGTCGGCGAGTTCGATACGACGCTTACTTTAAGTTTTCACCGGCTTTATAGATCGACGAGGTTTAGCTATACGAAAGGACTGTATAGTTAGCTACGAGGAATAAGGAAGGAGAAGGACGAGAGATAACGAAGGGGGGCGCGGCCTACCTTAAGTACGTTAAGGATAACGAACAGGAAGGAGGGGAGATGGTGTTAGAAACGGCCTTTATATAACCTAGAGCGCGGGGCGCCCGGAGGTAGGTCTGCCGGATGGCAGCCTAGCGGTATAAGGCTAGGTTACGTACCGTACGTGACTACCTAAAGGGGAAAGAGATGATATAGCGATATATTAGTATAGTCT